>NC_134458.1:176019811-176668978 GCF_047948215.1 Lycorma delicatula
AAACACACACATCTGAAACTTTGCAGCATGTCATCTAAAGGATCATATTTGACAAATTGGTATTTGTCAAGTATTTTTGTTAAGTATTGGTATTTGGTATTGTCATTTGATCAGATTTGTATCATCTCTGTTCAGGCTGAGAACTTTCTGAATGACTTTTTAAATTACAGGAAAGAGTATTTAATTTAAGAATGGCTTTTTCTTTGTCACATGTACAATGTACAATCAGTACACATTAAAAATGTACTTATAAAATAACTTAGCTAGGCTTGTGGTAACATGATACTACAAACCTAGCATATGGGCAGAGCAGTCAACTGTAAACCAATGAATTGTACTGAAAATTACTAAATAGGTTATTTGCTTCTAAACACAGCACTCAATCACATTAACCAGAACAAATGAATGGTAAATACCATAAATACCTTCCACATTGTAAGATAAAAATAATGATTCAAGTCTCTATACAAAGTGAAAAAGGTGTTGCAATACACAAAATGCTAAGACCCAAAGAGTAAAGTAATAAAATAATAAAGGCAGGGAGCACAGCTCACTAGCTGCGATAATAAAAATAAAACAGAAATCATAAAAAAATTATTTTGATAAATTACAATCTATATTCACAATTATTAATAAACAATGTAACACAAAACAATTAATTAATTAATAGAATTCTTTTTTTTCTAAATGTACTATAACAGAAACAGTTACTTAGTTACTCTTCAATAGTGTTAGCAAGTGATATACTCTAAAAATAATAAAAACTTTATAAGACTGCAATGAAGTCTTATACTATTCTTTACTATCACTACTGTACAATTTTTTTTAGCTTTTGCACCCAAATGGCATGAGCTACGAGCAACTTCATCAAAAGAATACACAGCACATTATGAGATTTTTAATTTACATTAGTTCTTTTTACCTTTATTATTTTACAAAGCTGTTCAATTTGATAGTCGAGAAGTCTTTAAATATACATTTCAAAATTTACTTATTAAAGTTCTATTATACTTCTTAACATTTTTAAAATATATATTTTTTCATCCTTTATAATTACTTCAATAACTATAATTTAAGTGGAAGAATACAAAAAATTTTGTTTAACACAGTTGCTTTTCCAAAATTTTCTTTGTACTGGCTGTTGAAAATGTACATGTACAAATTCTATGAAACATGGATTTTGTCATGATGTTCCAACCAACTGTGAGGTAAGTAAGGATGATTCAGTTTTTCTAAGGTTGCAGTGCTACTGAAATCTATTGATGATATGTCACGTTTATTGACCAATTAAAGAGAGGTTCTGTTTCAACTTAAACTTTTGATACTTTTATGTCACAAGTGTGATATACATTCTAACACAAATATGTCCAAATATTTCTGCTTTTCTTAATGAAATTTAGCGGTAAGGTTTCTTACTATTAGATGGAATGGTGTATGTCTATATGTAAAATGTTAACTTCCATAGTGGCAGCATTATTTTTCTTAGATGGTCTCAGATGCAAAGCTAACACTTCTCCATTCCTGATGGCACTTTGCTACTTGCACAGTAGCAAAAATTGCACTTTAGGCTACTGCACAGCCTTCTTTGGACAATGTCCAATGCTTACACCACAACTGAGCATTATTTGGAGAACATTATTTCAAAATATAAGAAAAAATGGAGAATAATGGAAGTACCTTTTTGACGGTCATTAGTCAGGGAGTCCAGTATCCCTAGAAACAGTGCTCTTAAGATGATGCTAATACAGTAAGACTAATACATGCATTGGCACATGCATCTTATTTATTATTCATACACGTTTTACAATCAGCTAAAATATTACATTTTGTAGTTTTTCTAATTATCACTTTTATTAATTCAATTTGATTGAAAATCTCAATTCAGTACAAAATGAGTACAGTTACTGTTCATAAAGTACTAGCAGTAATAGTAATTTAAATTTCAGTATGAAAGTGATATAAAATGTTAGAAATTTTGAGAGGTGTACACAATATGACAAAAAAGTATAATACTCAACTATGATTGAAGAACTTGTTCAAAAAATTTAAATAATTATCTGTCATTCCAGCATGATATAGAGTGTATAATTCTTTGATATGACCATTATTCATGACTCCATTTTATAGGTCACATAAAGTTTATTATTACCTAAATAATTCAAGTGAGATAATTGACCATTTTTAAATTATAGTTATTCTATGAGAGTCTGCAAAACTTGGTTTCAAAACATAAACTAGATTTCCAAATTTGGACAACTAATGTAGATCAATGGAGACGTAATATCGACATGTAGATAAATTATTTATTTATACTGACAACAACATTGCTAATGCCCAATGACAATTACCCTATTTATTTATAATAAGAACAATTTTGTAGCATATGAAAGTACTAACCATTATTATTGAGATTTGAACAAAATCCAATTGGGACAAAGACTTTGGCATCATTCTCCTACAGAGATCAAGATGTTTATAATACAATTTTTTTCACTAACTATGTTGTTGACCAAAAAATTGAAATTCAAATCTCCAGTAGTTTGCATACCTTGTATAGTTTTAACTGTTTTATGGTCAATTACCTTCATTTATATTTTTACTGTACTAATCATCACATGTAATAATATATTATTGACTATTTAATAAATAAAACCATACTTTAAGCTGTTGTCATACATATTTTTTAATGCTAACTATATTTTTAAAGTAGTCAGCACTAATCCATCATCTCAACTACTAATAATACAGTATTAAGCTCAACTACATTTCTGTTCAGTCGTCCAAGAGCAACAAAAAATTCAAAATGTACAATAAATTAAATAATCAGTACTCTTAACATCTTTAGATGGAAAAATGTGAAATTTTTCATAAATAAATAATTAATAAAATTTTGAAAGTAAATACTAACCAAATAAACTCTAAGTCAAAGAACAATATATATTTAATAAATAAGAAATAAAAATCAATATTTTATAATAATTAGATTGTAAATAAATTTTTAAATGAAAACTTGTTAATAGTTCAGAACTTCAATTTTTATTAAAATATTCTATTACTATCTATTCTATTAAACTAAATATTAAACCTAAATATTCTATTACACTATCATTATATAGTATGTTTGGAAAATCGCTGTGCACTGAATTTAAGTAGTAATGAGTAACACTCCAAAAATTTCATTCTTCACAAAACTGATCAGTTTTGATTCATTTGATGAGTCCATTAATTCTTAGAATGTGACTGAAATAAACTTATATAAGACTTCCACTGGATCAAAAGTAGGAGTACAGGCTGGACTTGACAGAAACCATACCACTGACACTGCCTACTTTGATAAAATTATTAATATTGATAGTCACTTATGGATCCACAATCATCATTTTCTCAATGAGAAATTTCCTCAAAGATGTGCTGGAAGAAGTAAATGTTGTTAATGACCTCCATGGTTCACTGATCTTACTCTTCAAAACTGACACTTTTAAAGTTTTGTGAATTAAAATGTATGCATACCTAACAGCGACATCAACTATATGAAACAGTAGGTCATGAAGATAATTACAACTAATACTTCCAATATTATACCAGGACTTGAGATACCATACTGATGTATACATAGTGACTCAGGGAGTTCAAATTGAACTTTGACTTCAAGATCATTTTTTTCCAATTTGATGCTTGTTTAATGTCTCCTTTGTTTTTCTTTTCAAACATACAATAACAAAAAACTGCACTATGATATTACTGCCATACAGTATTAGAAAACTAAATAAAAACAACATTTATAAATTTCCTTTAGTTTTTTAGCATCATCTTTATCATCCTTTTTTTCCAGAAAAATTAAAATAAAAAAACTTTATGATAAAACTGTGGCACAGTTTAAAAAAGAGAAGTGACATGAACAGCATTATTATTACAAAATATAATTTTACAGACAATATCAATGTTAATATAATAACCTATGACTTAGTAATTTATACATTCTTATTTTTAGTTATTAACATGTATGCTGCAGTACCAGTTATGCATGTCTTGTATGACATTTTAGGGTGAGGTGTCCTATTCTTTCCTTGATTTCCCTTCAATAGAGCAGGTATATTTTTTGTCTATCCTTCTCTCATTTACTTTCATGTCATCCAGAGTAATTTTAAAGATTAAATTCTGACATTAGAAAGATTAAATGTGTACCATACCTGGATGAATGGTACTGCACCATTTGAATACAAAATTCACAGAAACTTTTCTCAATGACTGACAATATAGTGTTAAAAGAGGTGAAAGCTTACAAGATATGGGTGTCTTGTAATACACCAACTGAAATGCAAAACTGGAGAATGGGAACTTGTAACGCATGAAAATTACATGCTTTAAAAAAATTTTGCAGACAACATGTTAAACAGATCTATTTTGAATCAAACAAATCCATTAAGATTTTAAAAACCGAGTTAAAAAAATCAATTATTAAGCAATCCTGAAAAGCTAAGTAATAAATATATACTGATTAGATTTTAATATGAAATTAAGTAGCATGACAAAGCTATATTTAGAATCTCATGATTTGTGTATTTTATTGACATGCTTTGGTTTCAAAGTGTTAAAAGTAATTCATAAACAAAAAAAATTAAATTTTGAAACAACAGTACACTTCAGATGTACTGTAACAAAAGATTAGCCAGATGTTAAAGAAATGCTTTCACCAGTTAAGTATTTATTTCAATTGTTTATTCCGTACTTTTATCCATCTTAAAAAAAAATTAAGGTATCAAGCTATTTTTATAGAAATAAATTATTTCAGTAATCAAACAGCAGATTGATCATTTATTAGGTAATACAAATATATGACATTATTGGAGATTAGAAACATCTAAATAACTCATTAAAGTTTGATGGAAAAAGCACTTCTCATATCATAAAAAAAATAATCAAAACTGTAGTTACAATTGGCAGTAGAACCAATTATTGGCTTAATGAATGAACAGTATTTAACTTAGCAAATACATTTATACTGTAATATAAATAATTAATGCAAAATAAATACAGAAAATTCTTTACCTGGTACTTGAGGTTTAAATTTTGAAGCATACACAACGCATGACACAACAAATACTACAATAGCGAAACAGAAAGCTGCTAGCAGAACGTACATTCCAATTTCGAGTGGAGTCATCTTATAATTACCATGGTGGCGTGAACCAGTACTTGAAACCATAGCCAAACCTCCACTATTACTACCGCCACCATTTGAATGATGTTGCCTAGCCTGTACTGTAGGTTCATGATTATTTTCATCTTTTAATGGGATACCTAAACAAAACATAAAATAAATATCATCAATAATCTAAACTGTTATAAACATTTGAATGATATAATTGACTGAATATACGAGGGGATTGTCTGAAATGTTTTGAGCTTAACATAGAAAGATGCATTTTTTCTGTCAAACATAGTTTTATTTTTCAACTAAGTCTCCTTTCAAATTGATAAACTTTTTCCAGCGATGCTCTAACCTCTTTAACACTTCCAAATAGTAGCTGGTGTCTTTCTCTGCAAAATAGGCATTTACATATGTGATAACCTTCTCGTCCAATGAAAATCTTTCCTCCAAGCAAAACTTTAAGGTTAGAAAACAAGAAAAAGTTGATTGGGGCCAGATCTGGTGAATACGATGAGTGGTCAACCAATTCAAAGTACAATTTGTGAATTTTGGCTGTGGTGACCGTCGAAGAATGAGCAGGTGCATTGTCCTGATGGAAAAGCACTTTCTTCTTCAAATGTGGTCTTTTTTTTGCAATTTCTGCCTTCAGCTTGTTGAGTAATGATGTGTAATACTGTTCCATTATTGTTTAATCTTTTTGAAGATAATCAATAAACAGAATTTCATTACTATCCCAAAAAACATTCGCCATCACCTTCCTGGCTGATGGAACCATCTTTGCCTTTTTCAGAGCAGGTTCCCCTTTGAAGTCTACTGTTTTGACTGTTGTTTCGTCTCAGGAGTGTAGAGGTGGATCCACGTTTCATCTACATTTATGAATTGATGTAAGAAATCTGACTTGTTTTGCTTAAACTGCTCCAGCAGGGCCTTGGAAATGTTCATTTGATTGCATTTCTGGTCTAAAAGGAACAAACATGGTACCCAATGCGTGAATATTTTACGCATATTCAATTCTTCAGTTAATATATGACAAACATGTTCTTTCTACATGCCCATAGCCTCTGCTATATTCATAACCTTAATTCATCGGTCGTCCAGTACCATTTGGTGAACTTTTGCGATGATAACAGTGGTGGTTGCAGTTTTTGGCCATTCCAAACATTCATCATCAACCAAGCTGGTATGACCATGTTTAAATTCAGCTGCCCATCTTTTCACGGTGGCAAATTATGGGACAGAGTCTCTGTAAATAGTGTCCAACTTGGCTGTAATTTGCGTAAGCGTATTGCCTTTCAAATGCAAGTATTTAATCACGGTACAATATTCAATTTTTTCCATTTTCACATAAACATTCACAATGACTTACTCAAATGATTATCAAGCAGCAACTTAGCATCCAAAATGGCTGAAATTTTAGTGAGTGCCTTTCAACGCATTTGCGAATACATTCCCTAACTTTCATTGATGAATGCTGCCATCTTCATGTTGAGGCTCAAAACTTTTCAGACAACCCTCGAATCAAAATGATTTATTAGATTATATTAAGTGATACTTTGAAATTTAAAATATGCTTCCACAACTAATGCTGATAATTTCCCAAGACAGGAGCAGTAAACTACTGATTAACTATTTGTGCTGAACAACAAATTACTTTTCCTTCAGATGTTAAACTGCCTTCTAGGCTCAGAAATCCTTAAGAAGAATCACTACCCACTTCGTAACTTTTTATCTGCTTGTTGACATATTCTCTTGAACAAATAATACACATGTTGTTATTGCCCAGTTACAACATATGTAGTTTAACCTTAAGTAAACAAATAACTTTTATTCTGATTGGTATATAATAATAATAATACATTATACAGATCACATAAAATTAAAATAAATATGATTAAATTTCAAATTATTTATTTAAATACAAGCACATGAGATGATGTTAAGATAAATACATTATAAATATAAAAAAGCTACTAAAAAATAATTCACACTTCAGAAGCCGCATTGAAAATTAGTTTAAGCACATAATACAATGTACAGAATGCAGGAAAATTATGTTATTTTTTTTTAATTAGTGTTATTTAAAAATTATCTACAGAGTAATATTGTTTATAAAAATAAATCTTTTAATATTTATTTTTAATAAATTAGCGGGAAAATTTTTGAAATGATTCAGCAATTTATTAAAAATGGCAACAGAAGCATAATAAGGGTCTTTCTCACAAACTAAAAGTATTTCATTGAGTTACATGGTTACATGAGAATAGTTTTGTTGAGTCTGGTTTGATAGAGGTGGGTATTGTTATTAGTTTTTTGTTTTTTTTTTAAGAATAAGTGTCTACTTTTTTTTTTTAGAAGACAGCACAGCACATTCATAAATATAAACACATGGATAGATTAGAATTTTTAATTTTCTAAAAATTGGTCTACCTGATTCATACTTATAGGCCTCAACCAATAATATTAAAGCCTATTTTTGTATTATTTTGAAAACTCATTCTGGCTTTTTGAAGGATTCCAAGAGGTGATACTATATTTCAGATGGGAATGTACATAAGCATAGTAGATATTTAATAATGATGTCAAGCTTAGTATTTTATTAAGGCACATCAAAGTAAAAGAGTATGATTTGATTTTGTTGCAAATGAGATCAATTTAATCATCCCAAGAGAACATGTCATCTAATAAAACACCTAAAAATTTTGCTTTGTGAGCAACAGAAATTCTATCATTATCATTAATGGAAAGGGTAATTCTATCCACTCCATCAGCAACATTACATCTATTTGAGAAACACAATGCGACAATTTAGTCCATATTTAAAGTTAGATGGTTGCAATTCATCAAGTGAATAATATTTTGAGCTGATGTTAAAAGGAACTGAATTTTTTTTTAAAATAATTATCTTCAGATGTAGATACAGTTAATTGTGTCATCTGCAAAAGGGGTTAAAATGAATGGCTCAATATTTTAAGGTAGGTCATTAATAAACAATAAAAAAAGCAAAGGACCAAGAACACTCTGGGGCACTCTTCATTTTACATCTTGAAGTAAAGGACCTACAGACTATTCTCACAAACATATATATTCTTATCAAAAAGTGAAATTTTAACAATTTGTATATGTTTGGTAAGGTGTGACTTTAACCAGTCATAAAAAACTCCTCTGATACCATAACTATTAAGGTTTTTCATTAGTAAAAAGTGTGGTACTAAATCTTTGTATGATACTTTTATAGAAAGGAAATACAATAGTGTTATCAGTCTTTCTTCTTCATTAATTGGTTCCTTCATTATAGTACACATTTTTGTATTATGACCTTCTATCAATCAAATTAAAAAAACAAGTTTCATCCATGAACAGAAAGTTATTTAAAATCATCATGAAAAGTAGTTTTTTACCTATCCAATAAATTATTTTATAACAGAATGAATTGAAACACTACATTCCCTTTGGATTTTTTGTTGGTTAAAAGTATGAATTATCTTTATTTTGTCAGAATTAACTTTTTAAAGTTAAATGAGGTCTGTTCAGAAAATAACCGAACATTTTTAATTACGCGCCAATGGAGATATTTCGTGATGTGCGATTGGCAGCATTGTGTTCTGCCAAACCTCCTCTGTAACCACAAGTTCTTGGATTATTGATATCTCGTTTAGTTTTCACATTATTATTTGAGTGCAATGTGTTTAAGTGTTAGTAGTGATTTTTGTAATGTGCGATTTTCAGGATCAACAATACAATGTAAAAATTTTGCGTAAAACTGGGGAAAACTTTCACAGAAATATTTCAACTTTTGAAACAAGTTTATGGAGATCATGCTCTGGATCATAAGCAATGTTACAAATGGTTTTCATGATTTAAAAGTGGTCGTCAGTCATTTGATGATGACCATTGACCAGGAAGGCCTTTGACTTTAACTGATGACACCCACATTCAGACAATCAACTATCAGGTGTATGCAAATTGCTGATTAACTGTCAGAGAACTTGTAGAAGAGGTTAGCATCTCAATGGGATCATGTCCTGGCATTCTGACTGAAAAACTGAATATGCATTGAGTTGCAGCAAAATTTGTTCCTTGTTTAATTACCAAACAGTAGAAAGAACATCAAGTGGACATTTGTCAGCAACTTCTTGAATAAGCCAATGATGATGAAACATTCATGCAAAGGATCATAGCGGGAGACAAAAGGTGGGTTAACAGTGAGACAAAAATTCAATCATCACAATGGATTGAAAAAGGATCTCCACACCTCAAGAAAGCATGCCAGTCTTGATCCAATGTCAAAGTGATGCTCTCTGTTTTTTTTATTTTGAAATTCTGCATTTTGAATCCTTGCCTCAAGGTGAAACGTGGACCATGTGTACTACAAGGTATTTTACAACAGTTACGTGAAAATATCTGCAAAAAGAGACCAGAGTGTTGTGGCAAGACAACTCATAATTTCTTCACCACAACAATGTGCCCACACAGTCAGCTTTGTCAATTCGTCAGTTTTGTGCCAAAAATTAAATGACTGTCCTTCCTTCCTACTCCCCAGAGCTGGGGCTCCTTGTGATTTTTACTTACTTCTGAAATTAAAATCAATGATGAAAGCATGCTGTTTTGAGATTATTTATGACATTAAAGCAAATTCATTACAAGTCTTAAAGGCCATTTCAAATGAAGCTATCCAGGACTGCTTCATGAAGTGGAAACACCATTGGAAAAAGTGTGTGAATAGGACAGGGGAGTACTTTGAAGGTGACAAAGACCAATAATCTGTAAAATTAATAATAAAGATTAAAAAAACAGTTAGTTTTTTTTCTGAACAGACCTGTATAGTAAAACCTCTACACGATGTAATACTAATGATGGGATTTGTTTAGCATTTCTTTTATTTGTATTGGAAACATATATGTAACCTACAACATGAATTATATTTTTACAAATGCCAGAATAAATAAGTTAGCATAATTTTCTATGAGCATTTTGGGAAGCATTACATGTATCATTAAGTTTTTTGAATTTTTAAAAATATAATAATATTACTTAAAAAAATTTATCCACTCAAACAAATCTAAGGTATTAATACAAGTAACAGCATTTATTTTTTATAAATATTTTACATAAAGGAACAACTGAAATGCACAGATATTTATAGTACTTTAGTATCCTTTTATATGTATTATTTTTTTACAGAAAATTATTTGGGAGTACCTTTGATCATATCTAAATTTTCTGTAATACATATACAATATACTTATTTTATTATAAAGAATAATTTTAACTTTATGTATGAGTATAATATTGCTCATATGACTGCAAAAATATAAAATTTTAATGATATTAGAAAAAAATGCCAAATCATGATGTTAGAAAAAACCAGTGATTAATAATACATGATAAAAAAAGAAAAAAAATTATCTATAGAGAAGAAGAGAGAGATAATATAGAGAAAAAAATTATGACTAATAAAAATTTCATGAAAAAAGGAAAAGAAGAATACAACAAGATACAAAAATCTACAAACCAATTTAAAAAAAAGTTGATCAAATATCTTCAAATGGTGAACAGATGACAAATATAATATGTTATGATATATTTACTTAAACTTAACATACCTATTAGAATATCATTAATATCAGACATTTCTCTATTGTGTTTTCTGTCACCACGACCAATGCTTGCTCCACCATCATTCTGTACAAAATCTGGTCTGTGTTGAATACTACTGCTCACAAAGTCCACTTGAACCTATATAAAACAAGGTAGAAAAATTTGTAGATAAAAATTAGGTTATTAAAATAAACACAATATCTTCTATCCAAAATGATGTAGGCTAATTATAATCTATTGACTTTTTGTAGTTAAGTTAAAAATATTGACTTTAAGTTAAAAAATACATTTTGAAAATACTGATTGCTGTAGACATTCATTAGATGCAACACCGGTGGTCACTATTTACTTACTACTATTCAATATCTAGTAGTTACTACTTACTGCAAGGTCTATTCAAAAGTAAGTGCCAGTTGGTTAAAAAAAAAATTCATTATTGATTCAATATTTGTTTATACATCTACTTTGTTTTCTAATTTTATTATTTGCAAAGCATTTTTGTATTAAGGAAGAAGCATTTATTTATATATAAATCTGCCTCCAGGAATCTTCATCCAGTTCAGCATTACATTCTTTCTTTTTACTCCTCACTGTCCTAAAACTTAAAACCAACATACTTCTTGAAATGAAGGTGTGGAAGTCACTAAGTGGAATTTCTGAATGATGCAGGCAGCAAAGTGAATATACAGATTGTCATTAACAGAGAAATAATGGCTGTTGTCAGCATTCCATAGCACTAATTCTGATTAATGGCACAACTCATTTTTGAAAATGTTATACAGAATGTGTCAGTTGTAACTGTAGTTCCACGCTCCCTAAAATTCATCAAAATGACATTTTTTTTGCTCAAAACAGTAACCATAAACTTTTATGTTGACTCATTTTTATTTTATTTTTTTACCTTCAGTATACAAGAATAAAACCACTTAATGAAAAAACAACATATGGAAAAGGGTCTCCCTTTCACTACTAGTAATAAAAAGTGCACTTACAGATATCTCATCATTGTTCAAACTGAATAACTCTGTCTGAACCCATCATGTACATAGTCTATTAAAGCTTAAAGTTTTTTTTTTTAGCACGGGCCATATGCACTTTGCTGAATGAAATATCCAGAATTTTAATGATAAGAACATTAATTGAGATGTATTAGTTTCTGAAAATTTTGCAATAGCTAGATCAGAAATGATGTTATCCATTTAAAATGGGATTATTAAATCCTGTAACATTAGTTACTGTCACAGCCAATATTGACTGTAACAATAGGAAAATAAACAATAACAGACTGTTTGAAAAATAACATAATTTAATGAACAGAAAGTTCATTAATTAATTTTCATATAAATATCATTTATAATTTTTATATAAAGATATTCAAAAACAGAAATGATAATTATACAACATATTATCTGATCTATATATTGTGATTTTTTATTTTTTTACAACTTTCAATTTGCACGCACATTCTATCTATTATCAAATTAAATGATGATTATCATAATACATCTCATTCCATTTTCTTTGCTTGATCATGGATTTTCAAACAAAAACTTTGATCATAGTTACAAAAAACAAACATTTTACACTAAAAGCAATAAAAAATTTACCATGAAGAATATACCAGATTTATTTAGTATATCATATACATTTTCTTTTTTAAATTGACTTCAAAATTTAAAAAAAAATTCTTTACATATGTTTAAATCTCATTTCAATTCAAAATATATCAACTTAAATGATTATATTTTTTATTATATATAAGAAGTTCCTCTAGTAATCTCATTGAAGGTTTTTTCAGATAATATTACTAAAGGATTCTTTATAATCAAACTACAAGAAATGTATAAAATGAAATATGAAATCTAAATTTTGAAGCCATGTAGTATTTCATCAATTAGAAGTCACAAAATTGAATTCACTATTAGTTTTAAAACTTGTTATCTGTTAGTTTATCAAGGTGCAATACTAATAACAAAATAATAATCAAGATCACTTTCCAGCTATTAATATCAAAAATATACTGAATTTACATTAAATTTTTATTTACGTCAACTTTGAAAAGTGTATAATGTAACAATTTACAATGAAAAAACTTTCATAACAGTATCTCATACATTATAAAAAACATCTTCAAATTTTAGTCTTATTGCACATAATTTAACTCCACAAAAATCAAACTGAAAGCCTATAGTTGGAACTAACTTTTTGATTTATAGAAGGATACCCAAGATATATTATATCAGATGGTTTTATATATTTTTATAAACATAATAAATGTTTAATAATGATAATTATAAGAACAATGGGAACTGGATAAGACCACTCTGTCTAACCTGTTTAGTAAGGAAATACAGGTACTGTATTAGGAAATACAGTTGTATTTCCTAACTTAACAGATGTTTCTGTACACTTGCATCATGTCAGAGTAAATCCTAAGATTTGAAGAGTATGGAGATTGAAATACCATCAACTGATTTCCTGTTTAATAAAACTAGTTTGTATAGATCAAAGTTAAACAACACTGGATGTCATTTATTGCCATTAGCATTTATTACTGTCTGATAACAGAGAAGTTGATACTGGTTGTGTTAATTTTTTTATTGACAAAAAATGAATACAATAATTATAACGCATGAACCACTACATTTGAAATTATATCAGGTAGTAAAGGAATTTACCTGTGCTGTGTTTGTAAGCAAAGGAGTTCTTTTAGTGGGTCCTCTGCATGTCTCAGGAGTTAATAGAGCAACACGTAATAATTCACCTTTACCCTGACTGACAGCGATGACACGAGGATGTGGAGATGCAACCATTGGTGCAAATGCTACAATTTCAGGATTCAAACTATCAACCACTAACTGATAATCTGTCACAGATACATCTCTCAAAGGTGTGCGTGTACCATCAGAAAATTCTAAATATATATCCAACAATCCCTCCTGTAAAAAAATTGTTTATTATAACAATATTTATTCTATGCTTTTCTAAAAAAGAAATAAGAAACAACAAAAACAATGCAACAATTTTAAAAATAAACTTAATAACTGAAATGAATTCTGACATTGAAATCAGTGAAATTTTCTGATGACAATAAGTTTTAAATCTCCACTACTGGATAGTTGACAAACATCATAGAACACTAGAGTTATTTTTCCTTTTTTAACATGTCTCCAATTTAACATTTCTCAAATTTTATCAAAATTAACATGTCTCAAATTTTATCAAAAATCTGGGTTTAGCATTCTTTTGTCATTGTTATTTGTACAAAATGAAAAATTTACATAGGAATTTCCTAAAAAATAGCAAATATTGATACGTATTTCAATAAGTTTAAGCTAAATTTAAAAACTGTTATTTTTTCAGTATGACTGTTAGCAGTTAGAACTGAGATCAGTTCTGATTATTTTTGTAATTAAAAATTTTTACACTAAAAATCTATTTGTTTCCTACACATTTGTTGCCCTTTGTTGCAGAGAGGCTTTTTATGGAATTCCTGCATACATCATAGTTTGACTTTAAAATGTAATACCTCTCTCTATCTCGGGTTTATTTAAAATTAAATTATACATCTCTTATTTGTAAGAATATTATGTTTTAATCAGTTAGTAAATTTTTAATAATTTTACCATATTTTCATCAATGTGTAATGAAAGTAAAGTTGCAGATACCTCACTCGTTAATTTGAAAATAGTTATTCCAAAGCTAATAATAAAAAATTAATGGAATAGCAACATTTGAAAATTAACTGAATATATCATTTGGAAAAAAAATTATTTTCAATTATTTTAAACAAACAATGATGATTCAATAATTAGAGATAAATGGTAACAGCAGAAAAAACTATTACATAAAATAAACTGAAACTGTACGATGTTCAAGTTGCCACCCCTTCTTTCCTTTTCTCTTTAGCCTCCGGTACCACCATAAGGTACTATTTCAGAGGATGATATGTATGAAGTAAATGAAGTGTAACCTTGTACAGTCTCAGGTCGACCGTTCCTGAGATGTGTGGTTAATTGAAACCCAACTACCAAAGAACAGTGGTATCCACAATCTAGTAATCAAATCCATATAAAAGTAACTGCCTTTACTAGGATTTGAACCTTAGAACTTTTGACTTCGAAATCAGCTGGTTTGCAATGACGAGTTAACCAATAGGCCAGCCTGGTGGGCTAAGTTGCCACCCCTGATCAACTTAAATGTCACTGTTCAAAAAGAATTTCCATTATTATAACCTATTTTGTTTATTTCAAAGCATCAGCTTCTTTTGAAACATGATTGTGGAGAATAACATTTTCTGAAGAGTAGACCGACCAAAATTCATTCAAAAATGTTAAAACAGTATGATAAAATGTGTATTACCAATGCTTATTTTTTATTATAAATGAACTGAACAGTTTAAATTGGAAAATCAAGTGTCACCAACTTTCATCTTAGTCATGGAAATTTCAACTGATGCTTTCCAATATAACATTGATGATCTTATTCACAAGGATAGATGATAAAAATTTGAGAAATTGGTGAAATTTTTTACTGCAAGTATCAGTCTGATCATTCCATTAACCTTGATAAACTGAATTACTGCAAAACAGATTAAAGGTGAATCCCAAGACAGTTGGCTTAAATTCGCGAACACACTCTCATTTTACATACAAATGGAATTTAAAAAACAGTTTTTAGCAAAATGTAACCTTTTTTTTTAGATCGCATAATAAATCATAATAAAACCTACGATTTAATTTTGACTCGGAATTCAGAGTATGAGAATGGAAAGCGTACGTCAGAGCGTAGAATGGAAACATCTGACTTTGTCTACCAGAAAAAAATTAAAAAACTACATATCAGTTTATCGCAATTATTTTGAAGAACAACATATTATAACAGTGAATGCTATTATGACATGATAGAAAGTAAAGTTAAACCTGCAATAAGGAGGAAACATCCTGGTTCTCTCTCAAAAGAAGTAATTTTTCTGCATGTAAAGCCCATCCCCATATCGCTTAAAAGACATGGGAAGCTATTCAAACATCGGGTCAGGAGATGTTTTCACATCTACTTTACAGTCCTAATCTCACACCTTCAATTTTTTTTTGTACGGTTCTCTAAAAGGATTTTTATGTGGCACCAAGTTTGTCAACAACATGCAGGTCAAGTATATAGTACAAGAATAGCTCAGAAAATGATGTGAACAATTCTTTATTACAAGAATAACAACTTTACAATTACAAACCTTTACCTTTACAATTTAAATGTTTCTGGTTTACAATAAAAAAAGGTCCTTGTAAAATCTTTCCAGTAATCTATTTACAGAAGAAATATTTTTAAATCGCATTTAATAACTTCTTTCCAAATTGTTATATATTAAACAAATATAGTAAAAACTAAATATTTATTCTAAAAAGGTTTTAGGAAATGATAGGCTACATTAAAAAAAAAAAACAATGAAATTATCATTCACAAATATGATGTAGAATTAAATAAGACTAACTACCCAAACTGCCTTCAGGATCATCAAATGACAGTTATTTTGATTCACATTTCTTTCTTTTAAACATTATATTCAAAGTGTAAAAAATTATTTTATTATATAAAATTTTCTAACCTTTGTCAAATACATTTAAAACATTTACTTTTATCTTAACAAAATTTCCAGAAACTAACAATTATTTTTAAAAATGAATAGTCATCCAACATTTAGCAAAATAAGATTCATAAAAGTTTGGTAAATTATCATTTACACATCTGACATAGCTTCATCAGAAAAAATTAATCAGCTAATCGAAGTTCAGAATAGAAAGATGGATATCATGTTTTGGCTACTTATCTTCATATATTACAACACAAATCTACATTTAAACATTATTTTGGCTTGAAAAGTACGTAAGATCATCTTTTCTTCTGTTCTATACAGCAATTTTTTGTGCAATTTATACTTTTTCTATTCATAACATCTAAAAAGGTGACTATTCTGAAAACTGCTCCATGTCTAGCTTTTTTCCTGCATAAAAAATACAATCTGTATCTAAAAACTAAGCCAGTTTGAAATTTTGATCGTTTACTATTATAAGTTAACTATAACAAAGAAATTTACTTATTTAACTGGAAGCATTTTTATTTTTAAGGACTAATGCATTTCTTGCTGTACACTTTGATATTCTACTTTTTGAATTTTTACGGTTTATGAAAATTTAATAATCATGTAAGAGTATAAAAAATGCAATAAATTTATCTTCACATTTTCAGTCAACAATTCATGCAAAGCAATGTGCATCACCTTAAATTAAAATCATTATATTAGCTTAAAATTAATCAATCCTTGCTAACCATAAAATGTGAATATTTTTTTGTTTCTTAACTGAAGAGAAATATTTCTAAAAAAAAGTTAAATTCATCATCATTGAATGTTATTTAATTTCATTAAATAAATTCTTCAAATTTTCTTTTTTTTTACTTCTACAGTTTTATTCAGGTTTTTGGTCAAAAACTGTGTAAAATACTAGGAGTATATTTTATTTGAAATGATATAAAACCAAGCCAATTATAGATGGAATAATTCATTTTACAGTAATCAGTTGGAATGAATAGTAGAATCTATAGATGCAATAATTGAAATAAAATACTTAATGTAATTAAAAATGTCCATTATTTAATAAGATCCAACAATAAAATTTAATTAGTATACTTATTTAAATAGTAAATTTCTTTAATAATACCTGATACTGTGCCGTAAGCTTTCTTGTGACTGATGTCTCAGCAATATATCCATTATCTATAGCACTGTCTGGAATAATATTCAGCTGTAAACCAGACACAACATCAACTTTTAATCTGGTCAAAGAAACTTTATCACTACCAATCCTTAATTCTTTAGCACCTACCACTCGGCCAGATATAGCTGACAGTACCTGTTAAAAAAATTTATTTTTAACAATTCATTAAACAATTAAAGTCCTAAAATGTGAAATATTTTAAGAAATTATTTACTTCTAAAATAATTCAGGGTGATGAGTTTAAAATATTAGGACTGTAAATTAAGATTCCACATTTACTTTGTATAACTCTCAACTCACATAAGCACATACTCATGTTTTAGGAAGGTAAAAACTTAAAAGAATTTTTTTGAAATATTATTAAGATGGTGTGGGCACTTGTAGAGAGTATAAAATAGAAAAGTAGAAAAATTGTGTAATTTAATTGTAAGAAGATTAGAAGAATACGAAGAAATTCACAAATAGATTCTGTAAAGAATGAACTATAAAATAGTACAGAAAATGAGTCTGTGGAGGAATGTAGAGAGATAGATTAAAGTAGAAATTCATTATCTACTGCTCAAACTAAGAGATATTGGAAAAATGATGATAATAAGTAACAAATATTGGAAAAACCGATTGCTATTTCATATAACTTCTGAGCTTCACGTTTATTGCTGAAAAGTTGATTACATTGATTTAATTTAACCATGAATAACTATGGAGAGCTGATCTGGAAGTTCTGACTTCTCAATTTTATTAATCTCCAAAGGATCTCAATACTTTATACAAAACAATACTATACGAGGTCTGTTCAAAAAATAACTGAACATTTTTAATTACACGCCAACAGAGAGATTTAGTGATGTGCAGTTGGCAGCACTGTGTTCCACATAACCTCCTCTGTATCCAAATGTTCTTGGATTGTTGGTATTTCATTTAGTTTTCATGTTATTGTTATTTGAGTGCAACATGTTTAAGTGTTAGTAGCAATTTTTGTAATGTGTGTTTTTCAGGAGCAAAATACAATGTAAAATTTTACATGAAACTGGGGAAAATTTTCACAGAAACTTTTAAAATTTTGAAACAAGCTTATGGAGATGATGCTCTGGGTCATACGCAATACTGTGAATGAGTTTCACGATTTAAAAGTGGTCGTCAGTTAATTGAAGATGACCCTCAACCAAGAAGGCCTTTGACTTCAACTGATAACACACATTCAGAAAATCAATGATCTGGTGTCTGCAAATCACCGACTGACTATCAGAGAACTTGCAGAAAGGGTTAGCATCTCAATTGAATCATGCCAAGACATTTTGACTGAAAAATTGATCATGCATCGAGTTGCAGCAAAATTTGTTTCTCATTTGATGACCAAACACCAGAAAGTACATCGAGTGGACAATTGCCAGCAACTCCTTGAACAAGCTGATGACGATGTAACATTCATGCAAAGGATTGTTACGGGAGACAAAAAGCTGGGTTTATGGCTACAACATTGAGACAAAAGTTCAATCATCAAAAAATTGCACATTACAAAAATTACTACTAACACTTAAACATGTACTCAAACAACAATAACACAAAAACTAAATGAGATATCAACAATCCATGAACATGTAGCTTACAGAGGTTATGCAGAACACAATGCTGTCAACCGCACGTCATTAAATATCTCCTTTGGTGCGTAATTAAGAAAGTTCAGTTGTTTTACAGACCGCATATTTAAACAATAACATATTTTTTCTTCAGGAATTTTAAATGTGTTATCCTCTGGAGTAATGGTTCTGAACCTGTGCTCCATTGAGTCCTAAGGGCTTCCTTGAGATATTATGGTAAATTTCAAAGTTTTTAAAATATAATTTCATTGCATAGACATTGTGTAGTTTTTTAAATATCTCTTTACATTTCTTTACTATTTACCTCCCCCCCATAACACTTCTTTTTATTTTTCTGTTTAGCCTCTAGAACTATCATAAGGTATTACTTCAGAGGATGATATTATGAATGTAAATGAAGTGTAGTCTTCTACAGTCTCAGGTCAACCATTCCTGAGATGTGTGATTAATTGAAACCCAACCACCAAAGAACACTGGTATCCATGATCTAGTATTCAAATCTATATAAAACTAACTCCCTTTAGAACTTTAGAACTCTCGACTTTGAAAATCAGCTGATTTTCAATGATGAATTCAGCACTAGATCAACCTGGTGGGTTATAACACTCCTCCTAAACACCATTAACTTGCAAGACATAGGGTAGACCAAAGAGGGTCTGTCATAGAATTGATTCTAAAATGGTCTTTCACTAAGCAAATATCACTGTTTTCATTTTTGCATAAATGACCTGTTATTATTAACCATATATTAACATTTTGTTTTAGTTTTATATTAAAATGAATTTTTTTATTTACCTTATGTAAAACAGCTAAAATAAATGTAAAAATATTTAAATTGTTTTTTCTTAAAAATTGAAAGAGAAATAAACAATGAAAATTGTCTTTAGTTTTAAGACTTTTTTATATTAATAAAAATATTATTTATTACTTCATGCTATAGTAAAGACACTAAATCTCTTAATACAAAAAATCCCTATTATATCTCAAAACTCTGTTTGTTTATGGATTACAAAAAGAAAGTGAAGAAAATTGCATTTTTTCTTCAGTAAAATATAACCGTATTTGTCAGAAATTTTCAGTGAAATAGTTAAACATTAACCATTCTTCATCAATGAAAAAATGTAAGGGTCTACAAGACCAATTTTTTAATTTTAGTCAATAAGATAAACACAGTACATTATCTTCTTTCCTTTTTTTTCAGTACAGATAAGATGCTTACAATGATGCACATACACATCACAGCATCCTTTTACTATTTTAAGAGAAGTTAATACAATGTTAAAATTACATCATAGCATATAATGTCTAATACACATAAGTTACATTAACTTTCATAAATCCAATTTTACAACCTATTTAAATGAAAGAAATTTTTTTACCAACCTGAACTTCAGTTCTGCCAATACTACGACCCTGTACAATTTGACCATGTAGAGAAGCAATACGTGGATCAGATATCCTTAGTAGACTGAGTACAAGGTCTGTCACTCTCAGCCACGTACGCCGGCTTACAAAATAACTGACTCTACCAGAATCATGATCGGCAGCTAAAAATCTTGCATATACCTGTATTTAAAAATTTGTTTACATCTTTATTAACATAAAAAAGATGTGAGGCACTAAGTAGTATTAGTTACTAAAAATTATACTAGCTTTCAATAGAATAATTTTATTATACAATAGAAGAGCACAGCTAAACAAATTTTCTACATAATTTCCATCATTATGAGCATTAAGTCATTTTTTCATATTTTGTAATCAGTTTTTTCATTTCTTCCTCAAGGAATGGCACTGCCAGTGAAGATAACCATTGTTGTACAGCATTTTTCATGTCACCATCGTCATTGGAATGCTGACCAACAAGGGATCGCTTGAGATAGAGAAACCAGTGGTAATCACTTGGCACCAAGTTAGTTCTATAAGGTGGGTGATTCAATTGTTCACAAGCAAATTTTTCCATCAGACTTTAAGTTTCACCAACAACATGCAGACTAGCACTGTTCTGAGCGTACATCTCCTTTGTTTGTTTGTTTTAGATTGTAACCACAGTTTTTTGAGAGCATCTCAACAAAGCAAATCATTTGTAGTCTCACTTCTCGGCAAGAAGTCAACCCACAAAACCCCTTTCTTATCCCAGAAGACGGTACACATGATTTTTCATGTTGAAATGGTGGTTATGAACTTCTATTTTTAAAGATGTTATGTTACCGTTCCATAGACTGCTGTTTGGATTCTATGGTGATGTGAGAGACCCGAGTGTCATCACCAGTCAATGTTTGGTTCAAAAAACATCATCTTCATTTTTGTATCAATTAAGATTCTCTTAATTGATGACTGAACACAGTTTAATTGCTTGGTTTTATGAATTTCTGTCAATATTTTCAGCAATTAATGAGAGCAGAGTTTGTGATAACCTAGGTAGTGTTACTATTTCATGCCAAATTATACGTCAGAACTCAACATATAACAAAGAAATTCTAAACTGTAGATTTTCTTCTATTTTTTCATCCACTCACATTACCAAATCGTTATTCATGATGGAGAGAGCCTGCACATTACTGTATCCTTGGTTGTATTACCACTCTCTCTTTCTAACCATTTCATCACTAGCAGCTACTTACCATAAACTTCACCAATTTGCCAATGAATATCAGTTGTTTTGTTTGACATTTCTTGCATTTGAAAATTGAATAACTGTTCTAATTTCACAAATGGCAGATTCTTGATTGACTTGAATACTTTAAACAATGTTATTGTACTTATATTGGCGTCTATTGAAAGCCAAAAAAATTTAAAGCTAAAACTGATTTCAATTTTTAGCCCTGTAAATAGTAATAGTAAATTTCTGTACTGACCAGCCTACTTGTTAATTTTGCAGAAGGTCTGTCGATTAACTTAATTTTAACTTAACTAAATAACTGTAAGATCTAGTTATTTTGGATATAAGTGAAGTTAGTAGAAATAAATATTATTTTAAAGCTATTTCTTGAATTATCACATAATAATAATTATTTAAATGCCATATCACGCCTGTGAGAAATAAATAATTTAAAATATAAAAATATGTGGAAATAAAAACTTATTTTTAGATTCAAATTGAAGTATAAATAGGAAATAAAGATGAAGTTACATGTTACAGTAGATATTTTTGTAAATACTAACTTGAAATTTCAGAATATATGAGTTTTTAAAACATAAATTATAATTTATAATAGGACAGTACTGTGGTGGAATATTGATAAGAAATAAAATCCTTGCAGAAAGTAATAGTTTTTTTTATTATCTGACATGATCATGTGAAAGCTTTTTTAAGTACATTTACTATTATTATATTATAATCATGTAAATTCTTGTTTGGTAAATAATTGTTGTTCGGCACTCAGAAGTAATATCCATTCATAAATGAAGATATTAAAATAAATAAATGTTTATTCTGAATGGAACATAAAAATGCATTTCATACATCACATCAGAGTAGTTTAAATTATAAATATAAAAACAAATTACGAGGGATATCTCTAAAATAAAGACCGCTGGGAAATTTCTCTCCTTAATATTGGCGAACCTGTGTCTTCCATGGCCAAGCTAGTAATACACGCTGCATTGTTGTCTGTATGTTGTCACGTTGTAGTATCTTGTGTGAGTTATTATGTCATAGAATAAACAGAAAAATCGATGTTGCCACGACTGTGAAATACGGGAAGTCATACATGATTTAAACCATCAAAATGTTAAGCCGCATGAAATTCATAGGTAGTTGGTTGATGTGTATGAAAATGAAACATCTGA
This sequence comes from Lycorma delicatula, assembly GCF_047948215.1. Classification (NCBI taxonomy): domain Eukaryota; kingdom Metazoa; phylum Arthropoda; class Insecta; order Hemiptera; family Fulgoridae; genus Lycorma; species Lycorma delicatula. The sequence goes on from NC_134458.1 coordinate 176,042,719, forward strand.
AAATGGTGTAAGAGGTTTAGAAATAATAACAGAACTGTTATTATATCTGTAATAACAGAACAGTCTGTTAATAATAACAGAATTAACGTGTACGATGAAGGCCGTTCGGAGAAGCCCTCGATAATCACTGAGGACTTGAAACGCGTCGATGATGAAATCGGAAGAGATCGTCAAACTATTTCTGACCTGGCCCTTGTTTTTCATGATGTTTCAAGAACTGTTATTGGTAGCATTGTTAATGACCATTTAGGGTTCAGAAAGGTTTGTTCACATCGGGACCTGCACGTCTTAACGGAATGTCACAAAAAATCCGAATGGGATCTGCTTTGGAATTTTTGATGCGCTACACAAAAAAAGGTGAAGAGTTCCTTAATTTAATTGTTACTGGTGATGAAACATGAATTCCATATTACACGCCAGAGAGAAAACGGCAGTCAAGTGAATAGCGTCATCCTCAGTCACCAACAAATGTCAAGGCACAGCCATTTGGACACAAACTGATGGCCACAGTCTTTTGGGATTGATTTGGCATACTGCTAATCAATTTCATGCCATGTGGATCGACTATAAATGCAAAAGCCTACGGTAAAACTCTATTTAAGTTACGGTGCGCAATTCAAAATCAGTGACGTGGGTGACTGACCGACGGCGTCGTCCTGCTACACAATAATGCACGTCAACAAGTTTCGGGTCCGACACGTAATTTACTGAGAACATTTGGATGAGAGATTTACGATCACCACCATATAGTCCAGATTTAGCTCCTTCTGATTACCATTTGCTTGGGAAATTGAAACAATTTTTGAGTGGTAAGCAATTCGCGGGTGATGATTAACTTAAAAATACTGTTAATCAGTGGCTAATTGGACTGGCGACAGAAAAATACCACGAGGGTATATTGAAGCTGGTGTATCGCTACGATAAATGTCTTAATTCATGTGGTGATTATATAGAGAATTAGTATAAGGTATAGTTTAAGAGAAATAAAAAATATTTATACAGTTTTCAGAATAAATTTTTTTAAAATGAAACTGTCTACTTCAGAGATAACCTCTCATATAAGACAAAATAGTGTTTAAACTCAATATTAATTACATAAATACAAAAAAAATGGAATAATGTTAAGGAAAATACATCAAGTATAAAAAAAAATACTACAAATTAATTTATGGATCAGAAGCAACTATTGAAAAGTATTATGAGTATAATACACATAGAATGGATGCAGATAAATAGTGTTTTTTTTTCCATTAGTAATTAAAATGTCATTATCAGAGTAATAAATACCAATAAAAGAAAAAAACATTTTTTAATTGTATTTTAAATAAATTTGGTGGGAAAATTTTTCAAATGGTTCGGCTATTTATTGAAAATTTCAACTGAAGCATAAGCCCCTTTCTTGTAAGCCAAAGTATTTTACCGAGTTATGTAAAAACAGTTCTGCTGACTGCTTCGGTAAAGATGGATATTGTTATTTTTTAATAAGTGATCATTCTTTTTAGCAAGGATTGCACATTTTTAAATATAAACACAATGATAAGTTGAAATATTTAATTTTCTAAATATTGGTCTACAAAATTCATTCTTATAGGCACTAGATAATGATTTATCAAACTTTTTTTTCTCTTAAAAAGTTGTTTTGACTTTCTGTGGGAACCCCAAGAAATGACATTACACTTTATATGGGAATATATGTAGACATAACAAATATTTAATAATGATGACAAGCTTAGCATTTTCAATAAAGTGCTTCAGAGCAGAACAGTACTGCTTGATTTTGTTACAAACAAAATCAATTTGATCATCCCATGAGTATTTGTCATCCAAAAAGTCATCCAGAAAGTTTGCTTTGTATACAACATAAATACTATCGTTATCATTAATGCTAATTCTGTCCAAGTGATAGGCAATATTCTGTTTATCTGCACAATGCAATGGTTTTACCATAGTTAAAGGTAGATGGTATCAGTCAATCATCATTGCTAATGATCGTAAAATCTGAATTAAGTTTCACTGTCACTAAATTTTATTTTATTTTTGTCAATAAATTTATAAAATATGAATATAATCTCTATTTATTTTAATGATTCATCACATATTTTCACAAATAAGAAGTAAAAAATTCAATTTACATGATGCAAGCACATAGGCAACTCCATTCATAAAGCTGAGATTAGTTTTTACTATTTTCATCTATTTTTAATGTGTGATTTACAGCAGTGTTTTTCAACCCGGGGTCACAAAACTAGCCCACAACTTTACATGTAAACAATAATGAAATCATTTATGAGAAAAAAGATTATTTATTACAAACAATTTACTTATATTTATAAGTACACATATAGAGAAAATAAATTAATGATGTGGCTGCATTGGTTTTTCATTTAAATTGTTCTCCATACATGGATCTATGTTAGAAACTCACACAAACAAATTGTCTTCAAGTGATAAAAGACAATTCCTACATTTAGTTTTTAGTGCAACCATAGGTGAAAAACCCTTTTCACAGAGATAATATGTGGCAAAAGGGAGTAATATTTTCAATGTTTCTGTGACTAAATTTCCACATTCACTTTGAAAAGAAAGCCAAAACATATCTAAATCTTCAGATGTGAATTGTAGTTGTAACATTTTATAGACAGATATTTCAATGAGCTGGTTGTGACTCTCAACTGGTAACTTAGCAGCTGCAACAACATTTTCACTAAATGGATTCAGTACCCATCTCTTCGCGAAATCATTTTTCTCTTCCAGGAAATATTCTGTCAACTGAAATTTTAGCACATGCAAATGCATCTTCATGCTATCCAAACTGTAATGAATAATAATGTCTTCTTCATCCAGATTTTCTCTATGTAACTGGAAATGAGTGGAAACATATAAAATTCTTTTTAAAGGCGAATAATTTAGATATCAAGCTTTTAAATGAAAGCATACACTTTGTCTGTCATTAATAAAATGTTTTTATTGTAGATTCATATTAAAGTCATTTAAATGCAGAAATTGATCAGCTAAGTAAGCCAGCACAAACATATACTCATTATTCTGTAAAAACATTGAGAATGGTGTTTGTTTATCCTGGAAAAATATCATTAATTTTTCTCGCAATTCCAATAACTGAGTTAGCACATTCCCCCACAATAACCATCTGACTTCTGTATGGAAAAGAAATGTTTTCTTTTTACCCATTTCATTTCATCACATAGTTTAACAAACAGCATATTCTGTAATGGTCGACTTGTAATAAAATTAACCATTTTTACAACTTTATAAAGAATTTTTTTGAGATTATCTGGTTAATTTTTTTGAGATTATCTGGTTTATTTTTTGTGGCAAGAGCATGTCTGTAAAGGAAGCAGTATGTCCATTCCATACTTGGTATAAGACGATCTTTTAATTTTTTCATAAATCCACTGTTCTTTCCTGTTATTGCTTTAGCACCATCATTACATACTGCAATATATTTTATCCAATATATGTTATAATTTTTGGTAGCTTCATAAAAAAGAATTGTCCTGATTTGAAAACAACATATTTTCCTTGATTGATCTGTCCTTATTGCATTCACATCTTACAAAACATAGAAATTGAGAAATGTTTGCCATATCTGTTGATTCTTCAAACTGAATACTAAAAAATTGATTTGAACTCACTTGCTGAATTATCTGATAGCGAACATTAGCAGCCATGTAACTGATTCACCTTGATACTGTGTTGTTAGAAAGTGAAATTTTTTTCAATTTTTTTGCTTCTTCCACACCTATTAAAACACTCACCATCCATATCATTTGCAACAGACAATGTGAGGTTTTCTGCAGTTATATGGGGTCTGGATATCTTAGCTACCCTTAATGCTACAAGATAAGATGCTTCAAGTATACTTTTATTAGTATGGCTTGATTTAATAATAGAAGATTGATGATTTCTCAAAGTATGTAATTTCTTTTGAAAAATTCCAAGGGTTTGCTTTTATGGTCTGGATGTTTAGTTTCCAAGTGTCAAATTAATGTTGATGGCTTCAGCTTTCATCAGAGGACTTGAAAGCAAACAATCAATTTTAGAAAAACAAAGAATGAATTGAATGGTTAAAACTGGTTCAAGACTAACTAGGAGAAATAAGCATAACAGAAGAAACCATTAATGATAGAAACAAACTAAAGAAAATATTACAAAATGAAAACAAAAGATTCCAAAACACATAGACCAACGCATCAAAAGAGAAGAATAAAAGAAAATATGTTTGAAAGAATAAAAGCTTACTGCCAAAAAATATAAGAACCCAAAATGCTTAAGAAGTAGTTGATTTAACATATTCCTAAGGTGAGTGATTTGGGGAAAATACAAAACTTAACAAGCAATAGAATAAATAAATATGAAATGTGCTGTTATTACTCTAACTTTGGTATCACCATTTTTTCAGTTTGTCGTACGGTTGTGCAATATTCTAAAAAGTGTATGACTAGACTGAATGAAACAAAAGGGGAGTAACTTATATTTTCTTATACATTATTTTTAAAGTTATTAAAATTGTATAAGAACTATATGGGAAAAACTCGCAGTAATATTGCTTTAACATTTTGGGAACAAAGGATTAAATGGTTTTACTTTTTTCAGTGAATGTGAATGACAAAAAAAAAGTGCAAAGTTTATACCTTAATCACTAAAGATGACAATGTCAGGTAGAATTAAAAAAAGATTTGATCCTTAATTATGCCCATCTAGTCTTGGCATTATTTCTGTTCAATTTAAAATCAAGCATTTATTTTTCCGTGACACTCCAAAAAAAAAATTGTTTTAAATATATTGAAAATGCTTAAACTGATGAAGAGAAAGGCTTGAACATTCAAAAAAGTAAACCCATATGAATCTAAATGGGAGCCTTTTCATTTTATTGAAGTTGGTTAATAAAACAAGATATTTACACACTTCTGAAGAGTTTGAAAATTTTTTATTTCAGTTCTTTGTGTTATAAAAAACAAAGGCAATTTAACCTTTTATGCTAATAGAAACTTGGCACGCTTAAACTAAAACATGCAATGTGCATGGCTGTTAGCAGCAATATACTAATTGCAGCTTTTGATACGCAGTGACTCTACATCTAAAATAAAACAATTTTATTCAAAATCAGATATTTCATTAAAATAATAGATACTAGTACATACTTCAACAGGACTCTGCTGGTAACGTAATCTGCATGCCATACCCAGTTTATCTTCATCAATAGCATTACCTACGTCTTCAGTTACCATTCCGTTAAGACCGGTAATATCATCCCACTGAACAGCATTACTATTTTCACTGTTACTGTTGGCATTATTCCTACTGACACCATCAACACTTCGTTTTACTTTTACTGTACTCCTGAAACAATTAAAACAATAAACAAGTTTCATTATCACATCATCATTTTAACTTAGTAATTATCATAAGCAATAATCATAAATATTCTTATCATGAATGTAGGAGATGTGATAAAAAAATAATAAAAATCTTAATTCTGCACATTATGTTTTTTGATTGAGTTTGTCTTTTTCCCACACATAAAATCATTGTCTGTAATGTATATTTGTACTTTCAGCCATATTAGACATCTAGTTCAAATTTAGTAGCTGAGTAATTAATTAGACATACTCTATTACAGTTGGCAATTGACTTTGTATGAAGATTGTATGAAGATCCTTAGAAAAAAGGTTGTGTAAATATTGAATTAAAAATGAAATAAAGTGCAGTGAATTGGTGAAGATGTTAGAGAATTTTTGGCATGAATGATATGTTGACACCAAAGGTTTATGAGTTTTACAAACAGTTTCAAGAAGACCTTGAAGATATTGAAGATAACAAAAGAACTGGACATTCTAACATAACAAGAACTAATGAAAATATTGAAAAAATAAAGGAAATTGTGATCAACAATCAACCAATCAGTTTTAAATAAGTTGTTGAAGAGGTGGGAATCACTTATGGCTTGCGTAAAATAATTTAACTCATATTTTGGGTATCTAATGAGCAGCAGCAAAATATGTTCCAAAACTGTTGAATTTCAACAAAAGGAACTCTCTAAAAACATTTGGAACAATAAACAGACCAAGGAACAAACAGCAATTGTTAGCTGACATTGCTGATGATGATTCATAATTATTTAGATATGTCATAACAGGTGATGAAACGTAAACATACAGTTATGATACTGAAACAAAGGTAAAATCATCCCAATGGAAGCTTCCTGAAGAACCAAGACTGAAAAAAAACTTGCTAAGTGGATTAAATTTAAATGTTCTTACAGATTTTTTCAATCCCAATGGCATCATCTGTTATGAATTATTACCACAGGTTGTACAGTCAACAAACATTATTACTTAACAGTTTTATGCCGTTTACACAAGACAATCTGAAGAACATGACCATAAACTTTGGTAAATAATTCTATTTACTTTTTTTAAATGAATTGCTTAACTAATAAAGATTCTGTACTTGTGCACATGTTAATTAATAATCTTCAAGTTGTAAATTTATAAAATGAATTTATCTTGTAATAAAAGAAAAAAATATTAAACTAACTGGGTTTCTACATCTGAATCAAACTGTATTAAGTTCCTAAATATATTATTGGTGGAATGGAACAGCTGTATTAATCTCCACATCATCATGACAGCAGAGTAGTAGCATCCCTGCCTTTCATTTGGATGTTTCAGGTCCAAGTCTCAGTCAGGCCTAGCACTTATAACATACAACAAAATTCATTTTCATTCATCATAGTGACTATTTTTGGGTTCAACCTGCTGTTTCTATACTATATGAATAAATAAATTTATTCAATGAAAAAAAGAAATAAATAATTAAAAGGTACTTACAATAAATCCAATATGCAAAAAATTATAAATTAATTTAAACTCGTACAAGCATCAAGCATAGGTACAGTACTGCTTAAGTGGTTATTTTTTACTAAATATACTACTGACATGTATCTCATATGAAATACTGTTATTCTTTAGGAATGCAAAGTTGAAGTCTCAAATGCTAAATTGTAATATTCATAGTTATGTCAACATCTACATTACACAGGGCTAATGGGTTATTCTGAAATGTGAGAACTGCATTAGCCTCCAAAAGGTATAAAAATATTGTAGATAAAAAAAGTTAAAGAACTATGTAAAAAAAATATGTTCATACAATCATACAATAGGAATTATTACTGATCTAAGAAATATATAAATTAATCTGCCACATATATTGTAAGTAACTGATGCAGCTTAGATAAACTTAATTTCTGATCTGTTTTCTGTTATACGCCTTTGTATTTTTAAGATTACCTAAGCTGCATCAGTTACTTATATGAAGTGCATCAGTTCTATATGAAGTATCGGAAAAATTAATAAATTACAGAATTGCCATTTATCAGGTAAATGACAACTTCAGGGAGTGTTAGAGTGTTTTATTTTACAATTCAAATAAAAATAAACAAAAATAAATAATTTTACATTTTATTTCAATGATCTAATAAAATTGCTAACAGAATAAACCCTTAGTATGACTTAATAAAGTGTAATTTCTTACCTTGACTGTTCATCTGGAACTCTCCATCCTTTTACTTGACTCAATTTAAAATCAGCAACGCTTACTTCTAGTGGGAATTCTGGCATCCATACTTTAAACTGGGCAAGTCCAGTATAAGTTCCATATTTGACAGAGACAGATGCGTTCCACGAACCTCTTATCTCAGAGCCATCAACATATACTGAACTGCAAGATGATGAAACCTAAACACATACCATATGAAGTAATTTTATTAAACATGTTGTCTAGTGAGTAGCAATTAATAATTAATAACAAAAATCATCTACTAACATGCCAAAATTGATATCTTAACATAAACTTATTAATTTACATAAAAAAATTCTTTAAATCCATGGAATCGTCAGTTATAAAATGCTATAAAATCTGGTACTGCATTACCTTAATGAAAAAACTCATAGATGTCACAATCAACTATCATGATCATTTCATGATGATCATGAGAACCGTAGTCTCTTCATGCTGGTATTGTACTACTTGATTTTATAATTGATGATAAATCCTCAGATTCAAAATGCCTTTTTACAGAAATTGTTTATATTAAGCTTGTTATTTTGAAGTATTCATAGGTGATTTTTATAAATGGTTTGAAATACAGAGTGATTCAGGAGGAAAGGGAAATAATTTTGGAACTGATTCTAGAGCTTGAATAAAAAAAAAATTTATGCAAACATATGACTGAAAATGCTTTGTTATCAAGTTATGGCTAACTGAAATATGTGTAAAATGTTTTATTTCAGTTCCCCAGGTGAAATGCGGTCATACTGAAATTTTTAAGGCATTATATAAGGAATTAACTTGATGTTAAGTTTTTTGACCTGAAAAATCGAATAAAACAGGTATCAGAACAATATCTCCCTTAATTTTCATGGTATCAAATGTAAGACAGAAAAATTTGATGACAAAAATAGTGTATTTAGGTTTGAGTATAATAAAATAACTAATAAATGTGTTAATTTTATTATCATAAATTGTAGAGAATTTAATTCTGAGCAGGTTGATGTAATAAAGTCTATGAAAAACAAAAAAAGTCAGCTATTAATCAAAATCAAAACTTAACAGAAAAATGTTATGAATTCGTAAAAACTAAAAACAACTGTTTTTAGTACAATAAATTTTTGAAAAATTAGGTTGGTAACACTTACTATATGCTTCAAAATTAATTTGAACTACTCACTGTTGTCATAAAATTTGCTGTTATATGTTAGCAGTGAAGGTTAGGCAGTTTAGTTGTTTTTGACATAATTCTGATTGTGTTAAATTATTTTTGAGAATCATGTTATGTGATGTTTTGTGCTTGTAATCTAAACTGAACCTATATTTTTTCAATTGAATCTGAATTTAAAAGAGTGAAATTCCATTTTGAATTCTTTGTTTTGAAAAAAGCCATGCCTTTTCATTCTTGCAGAGTACATGCTGATATGATTTTTGTTTACAGCTTTTGTGATGGAAGTGCTTCAGCTGTGGTGGAAGAATACAGACTTATATACCCTCTTTCTTTTTTTTGTTTAGCCTCCGGAACTACCGTAAGGAATTACTTCAGAGGATAATATGTATGAATGTAAATCAAGTGTAGTCTTGTAAAGTCTCAGGTCGACCATTTCTAAGATGTATGGTTAATTGAGACCCAACCACCAAAGAACATCGGTATCTACAATCTAGTATTCAAATCAATGTAAAAGTGACTTAGCTATCCTGGACGAATAGTTCCAAAGCATAAAGTATTTAGTAGAATTTTTAATGATCTTTGTGAGAACGGTACACTTCCAGCAATCGTGTTTTATTTTAACATCAACCAGTACATGGTAATGAAAGGGAAAACATTATTCAGATGGTACAGCTTAGTTCTACGCTTGCGAAGAATTTCTACACGACTCAACATTCCACAAGATTGATAACGTCCACAGATTACATCATCATGTTCAGAAATTTCAATACCCCCAGTTTGGTGACCATGCCAAAGACTGAAGTTTTGTATCGGTTAACAATAATTACCACTTAATTTTGTTCATACTATTTTCAGATAAAGCTACTTTTACCTATAATAGCATAAACAACACACAGAATTCACATCAGTGGTCTGAAGAAAACTTATATGCTGTTCTTGAATCAAATTTCCACCTATGATTATCAGTGAACATTTGGTGTAGCATAATCAACAACCAGCAATAAGCCCTTTCACATGAGAACGTGTTGCAGGAAGATTTTTCGCTAGCCAATTAGGAAAATTTCTCAATAGTCGTAACTCGATAACAGTGTTTTCTAAAATATGTTTATACAAACTTTTTTCCTTGTTTCAATCTCTAGAATCAGTTCCCAAATTATTTCCCTTTCCTCCTGAATCACTCTGAATATTTTAATAAATTAACTTTTTTTTGACCTAATTTCTTATGATTTAGTGTTTTATTTAATTTTATAAGCATGGCACCATTGGTATATAAGATTATTTATAAATAAATAAAATAAGTTAAAATTCAACCTTACCAAAAATTCATCTGTGTTTTTCAAGTACTTTGAGTCATTCCACCATCAACAGGAAAAGTTTTCTTTCAATAACAACTGCAACTTTCCTACATAACGGACAAAATTACTTTTACACTATGACAACCAGTTGTTATGATTTTAATATTTCATAACTTTTCAATCTGCTTATGTTAATTTTAATTCTAATATTTTAAATTGAAAGAAAACTTTTCCTGATAATGGTCGAATGGCCAAAAGTACTCAAAAAACACAGACAAATTGTTGGTAAGGTTAAATTTTAATTTATTTTATTTATATATAAACTGTGCTTTATTGTTCCAGCGCTTTTAATTCAATCAAGAGTTTTAATTTTTTAGTACATTTTTTTGGAAGTTAATTTTAAAAAAATTATTTAAATTATTTAACTTTTAATTTTTGAGTCCATTTTTAAGTTCTTGAACTTGAAGGAGAGATGTTCTGATTTTGGCCTTCTGAAATTGATGATTTGGTTACACAAATATAAGTCTCTGGTGATGTAAGTCTGGTGATGAGACTGAAGGAGGAAATTAATTTTCTCAAATATGGATGTTGTCCGTAGTCCAAGTCCAAGTATGAATGTTGTCTAGAAATAATATATCTGGTGCTGCTCAATTTAGTGACAACTGTGGCCCAGTTTCAGGATCTTCTATCAGTTGTCAAGTTTGTGCATGCTTGGTGATTTGGTTGAAACTACATTTCATGTCAGTTCTGATTACAAATTGGAAGGGGAAACACTTGATGACAGCTTCACTGTTGTCAAGTTAAAGAAATGAAGATGATCAAGGTCTACTAAGTCCTGTAATGTCCTTTTCCTTGATGACAACCAAGATACTTGGCTACCTTATGCACAATGTTTGGGATTGGATTAGTATATGACTTCAATGTCATTATCAGTCGTGTGAATTCAACCAATAGGCTGCTATCCCAGCTCCAAGTGTTGTGACAAAATTTAATACTTCTTTGTTTGAAGCAACATAAAGGAAACTGAACAACCACATGAGGAGACATATAGGTACAAATGTCTCCTTTTCCCTTTATGGATCTAAATGTGCCTCTCAAATACCAAATATACATGTTGCATTCAGACTCATGTGTCAAAGCAGTAATAGGTGAAAGCTTGTTGTTGTGAGAAATTCTGAGAAAGAATATTTTATAAATGATAAAGAGGCAATCCTTTTGCTGTCTTTGAAATGACTTTCCTCCTTAAATTCCTACATAACTTCCATGACAGTATTCTGACTATCTCTTGCATAATAATTTAATATTAATAACTTTCTCCCTAAAAATACAATAAATTCTAATAATAATATTACATTGACAGTAAAGTTGATTCTAATCATAAAATATCAAACTGATTCCTCCTCCCCAAAAATAATTACACTAACATCAAGATTCCCCATATAAAAGTAAATAATCAATACTTAAGAAATAAACCTGAAGAGGTTTGAGTACTCTTTTTCGAATCACCATTGCATATTTTGCAAAACTTTGGTGACTAACACAAAAGCTATTTCTGAGCTAGGTAATTTTAATAAGTTAAAAGTTACCAAATATTTGCAGAAGTAATTTATTTTGAAACTGTATAGTTCAATGTCCTACCATAAAATTTATACTGATAGCAATCTTCTGGTTTTATTGAAACCTTTCTACATAAAATATTGGAGACTTCTTAAAATTCTTAATAAACTCAATGTTACAGTGGGTGGGAAACACTTTCTAGACAACTGTCTTGTGATGAATGAACTATTAAATCAAGAAACAGTCTGACCACCCATATAGACAGTATTTTTACAAATTTACCTAAAAATAATTTTTGATTCTTTTGTGCAGATTCTACAGCTTTCAGATCACAACTGTCAAATTGCAATAACTTCATTTATTAATGAAAACATACAGGGAGACGATGATTATTTTTATTCTTTTAAAAGCGTTTCAATAAAGATTCAATTAGAAATTTGAAAAATTTATGATAGAAAGAAATTGGGGGAATAAAAATTATCTTTGATACAAAATTTAATAATTTTCTTTTTACTTAGTCTTTATCATGATGTGCCATATGATTTGCAATGTAAATTAATTTTAATTCTCTAACTTAAATATTAAAATGAATTCTGTATTATTTATGTTATGGCCATTAATAAATATATTTTTTCTAATCAATTAAAACTAACATTTTTCATCTACATTCATTTATTCTTACTAGAAAAAAATTATTTGATAAAAAACAAATGTTCTTAATAACTAGGCAGAATACTTGATTGTTTAATTTTTAATGAAATATTCCCCATGGTAAAAATGTAATAGGCATCACTTTCTATGTACTGCAAAAGATAGATGATTGAAATTCTATTTTAACACTTGAATATCTTCTGATAGCTTCTTCTACATATATATATTGCTTTCCTAAAATCATGAGGTAGAAATCACAATCAAAGATGACAATTAAAAATAAAAAAACTTTTCATTATAATATTACCACAATTTTTATACAGAAACTATTTTTGCCTTTTAAATGAAAGGTAATCAGTTAAAAGTTGACTTATGCAAATATTTATATATTTCTGGCATTACATATATTTAATGCCGGAAACAGTTTTGCAATAAGGATTCAGTTTTTATGACACCAATAAATCAGAAAAAAAATCTTATATTAAAGAAGTAAAATGATGGTGTCACAAAAGTCTTAGAAAAAATATAATAATGATGACATAAATTAATTGCATAATATATATTTACTTTTAAATAATATTAGATATACCTTAAGAATGCTTTCATCTTCTGAACGACAAGATGACTGTAATGTTACATCGGCCACTTTTCCTGCTTGACTGACAATAAAAACTTTCATTGCTTGGGATACTTGACGTCCAGTTAAAACAGCCGTATTCATTACTTCCCAGTTCTATAACATTACAATAATTCAATTAAGTAGACACATTTTTATAAAATTAATAAAAATGGAAAAGAAAATCATGTTGAACAAACAAAATATATTGTAAGTTAGTTAAAAAAAATAAACAGTATGAAAATTGCATATGCTATTGCACAACTGAAATCTACTATCAATATCTAATATGTGTATATACGAGTATATACACGAGTACATATATATATATCAATATCACTTTTCTATCATAATAAAATCATTTTTCAGTTTTATATGTTTTCTAATCATCAAGACTTAGTGAATGAAACATAACCTTTTTGTTTATAAAGAGGTTGTAAGACTTTGAGACCATAGTTAATGTGATAGTAGGGTGGGTAATTGTGGACAGACCAGACAAAGGAATAACTCCTGAAAAATAAAATAGTCCTTCAATAGTTGTTTTCAATAGGGTATCGAGTAATTGAAGATTGATGTACTTAAACAATAGAAAATTACTTACTTTATCACTAACTACCCTAAGTACCCTCAGTCTACACTTAAAAAAAAAAAAACTATCCTGAGACAGTACAATCTACAAAACATTACCCCTGTTTTAACTGTCCTTGATCAATCACTCACCATTGAACCGAGTGGCTGAAACAACACATACTTTGTACACATCCCCTTCCTGTTCACTTTTACTATCATAAGGTCATTGTACTCAATCTCTTCTACTGTCATATGAGCACAATATCATTATCTATGCTGATGCATTTATTGTCTATTTTGCCTGAGTTATTTTTAACACATTAATTTTACCTGCTACAAATCAGTCACACTTCTGTGAAATTTTTATTATTTTCCTATTTTAATAATTAATATGTTTTTATGGTGATCAGCAACTAACAAATGCTAAAAATGTGAATTGAAAATGCACTCAGCATTATTAAATTTCGTGATCTATGTTAATTAAATATGATTTCACTATTATTTAAGTGCTTACTTTTAATTTACATTCTCCAATTTTCCTCAAACATTCAAGGGATTGTGGAACTATCAAGGTATAACGATTTACAATTGATAGTTTTAACCATTCTTTAATAATAATTATTATCTTTAGTAGTGTTTTAAGTTTTATGATATATTTTATATTCAAAAAGTAATGATTAATTTTTTCAAAATTAAACTATAATTTTTATATTTAAGTAATTTAAATTACCCAAATAATTATATTTGCAAAAAAAATCTACATTTGTTTATTTATTATACATAAAATAAGCATTTCTGTGAAAATTAGGTTTACTAGAGTCATTTGGAAAGTTCTTAAGACTGACACAGAGATAATAAAAAGTATGACGACCAAATATCTGTGATATTTATCAAGTATGATCTTTTAGATAATACGTTGCAAAGATTCAAATGCGTGTGTTCAGTATCCAGAAAGCTGCATGGAATATCTGGAGACTTCCAGATATTCATAAGAGAATAAGTTGCTTATTTCTGAAAATCAAGTAAAACAAACACATTTTGATGTTTTCTGAAAAACTGATAAAATAAAAGTTCAAGCTGTTATAAAGTATTATGTTGAAATGAGGTGGGTATTTTGTTGGGATCATATGAGTAATGGTGTTAGTACATTTTCAATGCAGGTTTATATCCATAAATTTCAAGCTGATATAAATCTGTTAGTATTAAGAAAAATAGTTTTTTTTTAATGAAAAACGCTCACTTTATCATCACTGGACTAAACATATAAAAAAATACAATTAAAACTACACAATGCAAACATAAAAATCATAAAATTTAACTCAAGTGAAATATAATGAGATTCAAGAGGAGTGTAAAGGGCCCCTTCTCAGATAACAAAAAGATTAAAGAACTAACATAAAAGTCTTAACAATTATAAGAAAAACAACTACATTAAAAAAACTGTTCAATACAAAATATATACATGAGTAAAACAAAAATAGAACCAAAAATGATTTTACACACAACAAAAACAATATTAAATTCTATGTAGAATACTAATACATCGTAGAAATAACAATACCTGGTCTCTAAAACTTCCTAATCATTGCCCAGGAGTTGGACAAGAACAATAATGATCTGCTTAAACACTTTGGTATAAAAAAATGGTTGATAAGAAATTTAGAATGAATAGTGTAGTACAAACTTGAATGGAGTGTGGGATTTTCTACACTCTGATATAAGAGTAATTGATTCGGTAAATGACAAATTACTGATAAAAAGATTAGTGGTACTGAAAAGATTATGAAATTTTGTTAGAATAAAAGACTAAATTGTGACCTGACAAGTGACTAATCATCCAAGACAATATATCAAGCCATGCTGTACTCTGAAATAGTCTAAAAAAATTGATTATTGAACTAGTCATGTGCTTATTCATCTAACTTAGCCTTCCGTGATTTCTGACCATTTCCAGATTAAAGACTATACTAAAAGGATAAAGAATTTCTAAAATCTAATACTGTTATACAGAAACTGAAGAGCATTTTGTAAAATTAATTCCAAGCCTCTTTCAGAAAGGGAGTACCATCTAAACATTGTATAGATGTTCAAGATGAAATACTTTAAAAGACAAAAGTTGTTAATATGTTGTTAAAAACATATTTTTTTACAGAAGTATTCTAGGGATTAAATTGTCACACTTTGTATCACATGTTGCCTCATTAGCTTCTCCTCTAACAACAATAAGATACATAGATTGATATAGCTAAAGAAGTTGTAGATTTTACCTTGGTAAACTGTAACATAGTTACAGTCTTAATCTCAAGTTTATGATAATAATCTTTTTTTTTCTAAAGGGAAAAATTAAGAGAAAATTAAACATGTTATAGCTTGAAGTATAATATAGAAAAAAAATAATAGTATTAAACATAAGAAATGAAACAAAACTTACCTTACACTTTAATTTTTATTAATATAAAAAAAAAAAAAACAGTTTTAAAGTTACCTTGAAGTACTTTCTATTTTAAAATACTAGTAAATAAAGAAATTTTGATAAATAATCACAATATAATTTATTTATTCTTATTACTCTCAAATTCTGAACTATTAAAAGAGCATTGAAGTTCTAGCTCTAATGAAACATTTGTGGACACTGAAATTTTTAAAATAGAATCTTGTTTTTTTTTCTAGACAGATGTTCTAGACGTTGTAATGTTGTTAATTTCTTATTTTTGTTCATTAGGACTTATATCATGATCAAAAATAAGAAAATCTTTTATTGATACTTACTTTTGAAATTGGTAAAACAGCTTGTATATCATCTTTATGTACTTCTAGTCGTACAGTAATCTTTCTTCTAGTGTCATCATCACGTTGAGGTCTTAGAGCATGATGTTGGCGTGAGTGATCAGAACCTTCAGTCACATAACGTACACTCCATACTAAACGACCTTCATCCCACAAATCACCGCCATCATCTAATACTTCGACTGACCATGTCAGTACTTCTTGTACTCTGTAAAGAAATAATTATTTAATATCAGGGGAATGACTGTTATTAAAAGAAATTATTATGTATGTATGTATGTATAAATATATATATATTAATACTGAGATCTGAATTTAAGAGAGCATTAAAAGATTTAAATGGCAGAAAGGCTCCTAGAATAGATGGAATACCTGTAGAATTACTGAGCAGTGCAGGTGAGGAAGCGATTGATAGATTATACAAACTGGTGTGTAATATTTATGAAAAAGGGGAATATCCGTCAGACTTCAAAAAAAGTGTTATAGTCATGATACCAAAGAAAGCAGGGCCAGATAAATGTGAAGAATACAGAACAATTAGTTTAACAAGTCATGCATCAAAAATCTTAACTAGAATTCTATACAGAAGAATTGAGAGGAGAGTGGAAGAAGTGTTAGGCCCAGATTAATAGTAGAAGGAAGATTAAAGAAAAACAAACCAACATACTTGGCGTTTACAGACCTAGAAAAGGCATTCGATAACGTAGACTGGAATAAAATGTTCAGCATTTTAAAAAGATTAGGGTTCAAATACAGAGATAGAGGAACAATTGCTAACATGTACAGGAACCAAACAGCAACAGTAATAATTGAAGAACATAAGAAAGAAGCCGTAATAAGAAAGGGAGTCCGACAAGGATGTTCCCGATCGCCGTTACTTTTTAATCTTTACATGGAACTAGCAGTTAATGATATTAAAGAACAATTTAGATTCGGAGTAACAGTACAAGGTGAAAAGATAAAGATGCTATGATTTGCTGATGATATAGTAATTCTAGCCGAGAGTAAAAAGGATTTAGAAGAAACAATGAACGGCATAGATGAAGTCCTACGCAAGAACTATCACATGAAAATAAACAAGAACAAAACAAAAGTAATGAAGTCTAGTAGAAATAACAAAGATGGACCACTGAATGTGAAAATAGGAGGAGAAAAGATTATGGAGGTAGAAGAATTTTGTTATTTGGGAAGTAGAATTACTAAAGATGGACGAAGCAGGAGCGATATAAAATGCCGAATAGCACAAGCTAAACGAGCCTTCAGTAAGAAATATAATTTGTTTACATCAAAAATTAATTTAAATGTCAGGAAAAGATTTTTGAAAGTGTATGTTTGGAGCGTCGCTTTATATGGAAGTGAAACTTGGACAATCGGAGTATCTGAGAAGAAAAGATTAGAAGCTTTTGAAATGCGGTGCTATAGGAGAATGTTAAAAATCAGATGGGTGGATAAAGTGACAAATGAAGAGGTATTGCGGCAAATAGATGAAGAAAGAAGCATTTGGAAAAATATAGTTAAAAGAAGAGACAGACTTATAGGCCACATACTAAGGCATCCTGGTAGTAGCTTTAATATTGGAAAGACAGGTAGAAGGAAAAAATTGTGTAGGCTGGCCACGTTTGGAATATGTAAAACAAATTGTTAGGGATGTAGGATGTAGAGGGTATACTGAAATGAAACAACTAGCACTAGATAGGGAATCTTGGAGAGCTGCATCAAACCAGTCAAATGACTGAAGACAAAAAAAAATATTAATAAATATCAAAATCACTTAATAAAGAAATAAGATATTTCATCAAATGAGAAACATTTTCAGGTACAGACCAGTTAAGTCTTGATTCCAGTTTATAACTTTCATTAAAAAATAGAAAACTGTTAGAATATTAATACAGTAATAATACCTAACTATGAAAAAGAAGACTGAAAATAAATGTAGTTAATATTTAAAATTTTCTTAATATTTTACCATTTAAAAAACTGATCTGTTTATAAATAAATAACTTGGTAAAATAATGATTTATTTAATTAAACCGCTAATTTCTTAAAATTTCTTAAATAAAGAGAAATTATAAACTGTTATTTCAGCTATTATTTAGTATGCCATCTAAGACAAGGGCCTCAAACCATAAAACTAAAAACTCTCAGTAAATGATCAGGATGGGCTGCAACTATCTAACTTTAAATACAGATATCAGTGGGCTTTCAAGTTTGTTATCATTAATGAAAAAATCTCGATTAACAATAACAATAAAATTTCTATTGGGACTTACTGAAAAATTTCTGGGTGTTTTGTTAGCTGACAAATTCTCTTGGAATGATCAAACTGATCTTTGTTATGATTGCTCAGTTTTATTTTTGTTAAACTTAAATTTTTTTTTGAAAAAAAATCGTTCAACCTGTACCATTTTAGTTTAAAGCACCTTAACAAAATTTAACCTTTTCATCGTTATTAAATACATTGTATGCTTATGTTTATTCCTGTCAGATGTACAGTATAATCTGATGATAATAGACAATTATTCAGAGGACTCCCTCAAAACAAGTTTTCAAGATATAAAAATGGGCTTACAGAACATTGACTTTCACCGTTAAGTAAGAACCAATATTTAAAAAAATTAAGGATGTTACCTTATCTTTGTTTATATATAAATGAATGAGCAATCTTTACTAAAAAAAATATTTTAAAATTAACAATAATATCCATCTCTACCAAATCAAATAACAGAACTGTTTTTTTGTGTAACTCAATCAATTAATCAATTCTTTGGTTAATAAAAGGGCTTTATTTGCAATTTTTAATAAATTACCAAACCATTTAAAAATATTTCCCTACAAATTTATTTAAAATACAGTAAAAAGACTTTTTTTTAATGAACAATATTAATCTGGCAAAATAATATTAATTAAAAAATGTTTAAAATTCTTCTCAACATATAATATAAATATTATCAACAGATAATTTTCATTTACATCTTTTGAATCAATATTTATTTTGTAGTTAATTTTTATATTTAGTATCTTCATATATTTATCTTAACACTGTTTCATGAATTTATATTTTATATAATAAAATAGACATCTAATTTTTATTTTAATAATTAATTGTGTTTTCTATGATGCTGCTCTAATCAAAGTTTTATCATGATTTTCCTTGATCCACCCAGACAAATACTGGGGCAGTTCTTTTTTTTGTTTGTGATATATCATACCTACCAATTCTGTCAGATCAATTCCATCTGAAGTGATCAGTATAATGTACCAATCAGAATAAAATATCTATGTAGTTTATGCATTTTCCCTTTCTTCATTTTTATTTGTTTTATTTTACATTAGAATTAACTACTGAATAATAATTTAATGCAAGTTATCATTACTAATTATAATTAATATAATAGCCTAAGAACCTAAAGACATCTTTCAATGAATGAGTTATATTTCATTGCTCAATTAAATTATTTATTTATTGATACTGATAATTAATGAAATAAGGTTAATGTTTAGTGATAATGTTTAAGTTATGTATACTGATAAAGATATATGAATTCCCATACTTTATTAGTAGATAATATTTAAATAAATGAATTTGTCTTAAGTAGTAACTATAATGAAAATATTCCCATTTTTAATAACTATTTTTTATTTTTTAAAGAAAAATGTTTATTGATACATTTTCCAATAAATTTATTTCCTCTAAAATTCTGAATTTAAAATATTAAGCATGTCTTTATGGAAATTTTGTCTACACTATACAGCTATTTTTATATAACCAGTTTTTATTTTGATCCTAGTGGCTAAACACTGAGAATGCTGTATTGTTTATTTGTTCGAGATGAGTTTTGTACAAGAGGAAGCCCAATGCGTAATATGATAAACTGTAAGTAACTAAGACACCTGTTATTCAGAAAATGATCAGTTAAATGTTTAGAAAGTGTTTAAAGCTAACTACTGTACAAATCCTTCAGTTGTAAAACTTATTAAAATCATAGATGGAAAAGTTTTTAGAAACTAGTTTGGTAAAGAGGAATAAAAGTACTGAAAGATTATCAGTTAGTGAAAAGTCAGTTATGTAGTTCAAGAAGTGCTTTACCAATCATCTGTTTAGTCAATGAGACAAACTTCATGGCAGTTAAAAGTTCCAAAGTCTACAGTGCATAAAGTGTTATCGAAAGATTTAAAGCTTCAGCCACATAAAGTTCAAATTTTGCATTAAATCAAACCAAATTATCATTGTAAATGTGAGGACTCTAACCTCATTTTGAACAAAACTGATGAGGATGACCAGTTTTTATATCTCATTTGTTTTAAAGGCGGGACAACATTTGGTGTTATGTATGTTTAGGGGTCAAATATGGTTAGGGAGAGTTATCAGGGATAGCCATAAACATGGTATTCAGTGAAGCTAATTACACTATAAGATAACTGGACCTTTCTTCTAGGAAAAAAAAACTCCAATGTGTTTTTACATGATAATTAATTATGTATTTCCCTAGTTGCAAGAGAGATAACCAAATGTCATCTTATGAAATACCTTGACAGTGGCCTGGTATCATTGGGGAAACTTTCACTCCAAGATTTCTAGATTGTCACACTCGCACGGGTTGGAAGATTCCTTGGCCTCTGAGTTCACCTGACATAAACCCAATGGATCTATTTTTCTAGGATTATGTTAATGACATTTGTTTATTCAACTAGAAATTTGGATAAATGCAGGAAAACCACATGTACAATCAAAAATGCAACATATTCTCTGTACTACTAGAGCATGCACATCAAGATTTATTAAAGTGAAAAGAAATTCAGATTTTATGGTATATCTCTGAAAAGATTGTGTTTAACTATTTTTTTTTTTAATAAAAAGTTTACAATACACTAAACTTCACTCATACTAAGTTCATCTGAAAATAATTATGAGATTTTAATTTTACATTCAGAGTAAAATGTATTAAATATAATTGAGTTATTAATTTTTACTTCCTTGTACAAAGTAAAGAAAGTATTGAGATCATGAAAAATTTCAGTTTATCCATTTTGACCATCCCTAAATCCATTTTGACTAGTTTTGGTATGACGTCTGTACATACCTATGTATCTAACTTGCATAACTCAAAAACGATACGATTAGCCATAGAATGTTGAAATTTTAGATTTAGGACTGCTGTAACATGTATGCAATCGACTGGACCAAAAGTGTCCAAAAAAGCTTGAAATTCAAAACATTTGGATTTTGGACTTTTTCTTAACTGCAGTAATAAGCCCTCATTGAGAGCTTTTCAATGATATATCATAAGTGTTACTTACTTTTGTTGGTTCCAGAGTTATAGCCAAATAAAATTTTAATTAATGAAATATTTGGTTCTTAAAAGGGGAAGGCATATCGGTTCGAATCCAACTTCATATTATATATTTTTTTAAATTTAAATATATTGATTATTAACCTCCAATTGTAAAAAAATAATTAACAATAAATAATAATTCAATAATAAAAAAAAAGAAATGAAAAAAATGAGAAGTTATTACTGAAACAAAATTTTATGAACTTTTAAATTTAATTCAAAAATTTTTACAGAGATTAATAATTATTGATAAATCAATACATTTAAATTAAAAAAAAAGGTAAAAAAAATATATGAATATGAAGTCATCAGATTCGAACTGATGTGTCCATGGTTATCGATCCGAAACGTTCTCACTTACACCACATAACTACTTGAGCAACGTAAAAAAAATTAATAAATAAACTAATATAAAATGCTGATACGGATACAAAAAAAAATGTGATGCAATGTGCATAATGTTTGTGCTGCACAATGAAACTGTAACTGTCCACTTTATTAAAGAATTGGAGGATCAAATCTCACTTTCAAATGAAATCAGTTTAAATGAAGTAATTTACTGGGCATGTAAGGGAGCCACCATGTGGTGTCCACATCAGATTTTTAAAATTAGAAAACAGTTTGGGGTAAGATGTTGACAAAAACCTCATAACATGGTGGTTTACATATAATAAAGATATTTTGGTGTAGCTCCACGTAAAAACATTAATTTAACCAAGAAAATGTTAATGGATTAGGTCAACTAGATTTAATAAATCAGTCCCGTAAGACACATAAGTTAAATGATACTTTATGTAGCTTTCCTATGTAAATAATTGCATTAATGTTTGTCCTAATTGGCTAATGACTGTACATACATAATACATTTCAGCAGCACTATGCAAACAGTGGAGACTGTTTTGATGGTGTACTGCTCATTGTTTCAAGAGAACAATGTGTAGAGTTAGTCTCCTGATAGAAATTAATATTCAGACTACAAAATTTAAATCAAGAAGATAATTAACAACGTTGATAACTAAACTTCTCTCATAAACATGCTTAAAAATATAAAATTAAACCTAACATATCTATCTTCTTTATAACAGTAAATTAGATATTTCTTTTGAAGTATTTCAAATATGCACAAACTGTTTTCAACCAATATGCAGGAGAACAAAGAAAATTCACATGTAAAAATAAGCAGTAGTTTTAAATAGCATAACTTGAGCAATGTTCTAAAGCAAGAAAAGCTTCTTTAACATAAAGTGCTGTAATAATAACAAACCTTCTGTATTCTGTTCTTTAATACAATTCAACCAACTATAGGCAAACAAGAAAAGACGAATGTAACTTCCGTCTTTGCTTGTCTTGTAATAATGTTAACACCTCTTCCTCCACAACTATACATGTTGAATGAGTTAACAAAGCTACTTATTCAAAACAAATTATTTACCACTACATATTTCAATACAGATAGTATGATAATTTTACAAAATAAAAACAATTTTAAAACATTTACAATTCAATTATTATAAACAAACAGTTTTATTTTGCAAGAACCAAGCACCGCAACTTCAGGATTTATTTATTTAAATTGAAATGTATTGTCTAAAATAAATATATATAATTACATAAAACTTACAATGATGCCAAAACATTTGGTGTTATTTATTCTTCCTGATTTTGGGATTTTACTGATATCTCAATGTGTTAAGTCACATAAAACTAAAGTTTTAAAAATATCTGTCAGGTTGCCCTATATCATACGTAAAAAAAAAACTATAAAATTCTGTCTTATTAAGATTTAAGATTAAGCTATTATATAGTTAGTCATTTTTTAAGGATCAGCCTAATATCTTGGTTGATATAAAAAAATGTTTCTAATCTTTATCTTGTAAAAGTTGTGTCATTATGAACTATGGAAAGCTAATCACGGAGTTCGTTAGAACTTGGTCGGTAAGAGGCGAGAGCTAAGTTACAGTTCTAGACATCACCTAACCTAACAATAAAATGGAAATGGGGAAAAATAAACAAATAAGCGTGAAAACATTATACTTCGGTTCAATTAATAAGTAATAAAGAATACTTTCAAAAAATACCTTGAATTTTGTTAGACAACGTTTTACATTCCATTTGATGAACCGAGGGACTCGAATATGCCATTTTATTCATTTTTTAATGTACCTTTACGAATCGCGCCACTACATAGCAGTACTTGATATTACTACATAGCGTTCAGAAACTTGATAATGTACTTGAAATAATAAAATTTAAAAGAAAATATACTACATATTAAATGTATATGTAAATGAAAGTACTGATTATGAAATATCTTTTTTAATTCCCATCACTTCTTATAAAAAAAATAAAAGCATTAGTTTACAAGAGATATAATAGTTTTATTAAAAAAGGAATAAATAAAACAGAAATAAATTCGATTGGTAAAATCGAACTTAACGATAAAAATCGATGGTTACACTTACAAAATAATAAGTGCATTACATCACGGATTTTCGATTCGTAAAGGTCGTTATAGTAGTTTTATTAAAAAAAGAAAAATATGGTATGAAGTGAATGATATTTCACTTTTCTTTTTTGGTGAACAAAAAAAATTGGGCATGAAATTTAATTTGCTTGTTCTAAGGCAACAAATTTTAGTAAAAAATCCATGATATCAATCAGTAATTCATAAAAAGAATAATCTAACAAAACGCGGTGATATCCAAAAATATTACACTGAAATTGTAAACCGTACACGGTAAGAGTCTCGCAGGTATCATTTCTCAAAAAACAAAAATTTCTGTAATATAAATAAAACTGTTTTTAACAAAACGATATTAATATCAAAAAAGGTAAGACACTACATTTCTATTATCAAAATCGGTTATTAATTTAGAATTTTCTTTAAAAAAATTACATGTTAAATAAATGTAATAGATATACAATAATAGATAATAAACAACTTAAGCGTTCCATATAAGAAAAAATAAAATTGTTACAAAACTCTTACCGGCCCGATTTCATTTATATGTAATACATATATGTATTACATATAATACATATATGTAATATATGTATATAATACACATATGTAATACATATATGTATCTATAAATGTGATCATTTATAGAAATAATACAATTATGATATTCGTTGTTCAATAAATGACTTACCGTATGGTTTACAATTTCATGGTAATTTTTTTGGATTACAACTTACTTCCTAAACTATAAGTTAAGTTAACATTATTTTAAAGTGATCTATAAAACAGGAAAGTACAAAATGTGCTATCTTAATTTTCATAACATTCTAGGTCAGTGTTTCTCAACCTTTTTTTATGGCAGACCGGTAAAATTATAGAAAAATATACAACACTGGCAGACCCTCGCTTAGATTTTTTGACGAGCAAAAAAAAACTTATATTTTTATTTTATTAGAAATTAAATATACATAACAATAATTAATATAATTTCTATCTGTAAAACAACAAAACAACATATAAGTGAAATTCAGAAAATAAATAGCATAAAATAAATGTAGGTTGTTAATTTAAAAATAGGAACTACAAACAAATCACACAAGAAACTAATTGTAAATAATGAAACTGAGAAATTTGTTGTTGCTCATTTTGCAAAATTGTTTCAATGTCGGGTTGTAAATTACTTAATTAAAAGTAAACCACTTCACTATAACACGTAGTCGACTGCGTAAAGTAAAGAATGTAACTGTAAATTTAGTGTTTTCAATAAACTGAATATGCACATAGTTAAGTCATAAAACAAAGGTACCGTCAAAGCCGCACTCTTTAGGGTGGTGTTGTTTGATATCTTCTGCTACTAGACTTCATGCGTCGCAGGGTAGTTTATTGTTGCCGATTGTGCAAAGAATACAATGTATTCAATAAATTAAACATGCACTAGTACATTCACCAATATATATACAAAACATTATTAAATAATTATTATAAATTTTGTATTACCGTTACATGAATTTTTTTAATATTCATTTTTTTCTATTTTTAAAGTATAATTTTTTTTTGCGGGCGAATTTATTCAAGGACCGTTAGTATTATCTCGCGAACCAGTAGTTGAAAAACACTGTTCTATGTGTTATTTTTATTAAAGAATAGTAAAATGTCCAAGTTAAAGAGCTGCTTCAAGATTACGGATAAAACTACGTCAATTTAATGTTGACGGTCTTATTCATCTAAATTTTTATTCGAAATTAAGTAATTTTATTGCAATAAAAGTTGGCCTCCATGGCAGACTGGTTACAGTTTTGTTTTTCATCCATACGACTCTGGGTTCAATTCACAATCTTTTCATGCACCACAAAATTTATTTTATTTCCCATAATATATATATATATATATATATATATATATAAGTGGTGTGACCAAAAAGTATCCAACCTTGACTCATAAAAACAAAAACAATTAACCAATTTAGTTCAAGGAAACAAACCTGTTTGTTCCCTTTAAAGCAGGCCCCTTCTGTTGTAACACACTTATCCCAACAATGATTTCATTGCCATTGTTGAGATAAGTATTTCTCAAAGCTATTTTTAACCAGCACCATAGCCCTCTTACCACATTTCTTTTGATTTCTTCTCTGTCTTCAAATCTCTTTCCCTTAAGTGGAATTTTAAGCTTAAAAAAGAACCAAAAATCAGATTGATCCATGTCAGGTAAATAAGGAGCCTGAAGTCGTTCAATCCCATGTTTTGCCAAGAATTTCTGGATAAGTGGTGATGCATGACTGGAACTTTGTTGGGATGAATTTTCTAATAGCCATTTTCCTAAAGCTGTGGTTTCTTGCGTCAAACAAAAGTATGAACAGTTACGCATTACTCTTTATTGACAACTTATCCTTGAGGAGCATACTCATGATGAACCGTGTCTTGATATTAAAAAAAAACTGTTAGCATGGAATTCACATTACTTTATAATTGCTTGGCTTTCTTTTACTATTGAGAATTTGGAGTTTTCCAATGGAATAACTGTGCCTTTGTCTCAGGGTCACAGCCACAGGACTCATGTTTCAGCTCTAGTTATTATTTTTTTTTTTTTTTAAAAACCGGATCACTATTTAGCATATTTCAGCATACCTTTGCAACTTTTCATTGATTTTCCTTTTTTTCATGACTGAGAAGTTTGGACAAATTTCCTACAAAAAGAGAGTGGGGAAAAGTTGTGGGATGCAGCTACATGCCATATCTTTGCAATATAGTTTTTAAAGTTTTTTTAAGTGATATATTTTTAAAATTCCTAAAAAAGTATAAATATTTAAATTATAAATATGCAATTTATTTAGTTTTATATATATATAATATTACATTAAATTACACACAGTTAAAATTATTCACATTCACATGTTGCAGAAGGTGTTTGCAGAATTAAGGAACTGATTTATGGCATCAAAATAAACAGAAAAGTTCTGCCTATCCCTTTTTACTTTCCCCTCTGTCCAACATTTTGTTTTTTCAGTCGATTGATAACTAGCTGGGTTAAAGTTGAACTTGTTAAACAAAAATTACGCAATCTGACAATTTTGTGCTGTTCTGTAATTATTAGCAGTAGAAATTGTTATTATTAATTATTTTTAATTCAATTGATGAATCAAGTGATAACAGGCATAAAATTGTTTAACTTATTTTGGCCATACTTCAGCTGGTTGTCAACAGATTTGAATAAATGAGGGTGTTACTTTATTCAGAATAAAAAGCCGAACATTTTATTTAATCAAAGCATAATTCTATAAATCTAATATTTATGGAAGCGAACAAGGATTAAAGCAATTCAATTAATGTTTACTAATTAATTATTAATGATTAACAAATTTTAATAACTGCCACTTTGAAATTTTTAAATCTATTTATTTTGTAGATATTTTTGGGCACACCAGACTACATTATGATACCTCCATCTGTTCTTAATATATAGCTTTTTAATGAAAAAAAAATTATGAACAGAGGAAAAGTAAAGCTATAGAAGGTATTTGACCACATAACTGTTTTTCTTCATTTTGATGTCCTGTTAATTTGCTTAAGTTTGGACAACACCTCCTAGGCACCTTACATTTTACATATAGTTTTACATATTCAGTATTAAAATAAATAAATAATAATAATAAAGTCATTTATTAATTTTTTATATGTTAATTTTTGTCTTTATTATATTTACAATTGGACTGAATGTTTTGTAAACCATATTGGTACAATATATAGAATTTTATATTTTGAATTTTTATATTTTATAAAGTGGATGGAAATTTATTCAACAAAGGATGATTCTGTTTTTGATATATGTGTTATTATCAATAAATTCCTTAATAACAGCAAAAAAATAATTACTCTTGAAAAAAAAAATTCTTAAAAAAAGTGTCCATGTGAAAAATGATGAGTATAATACAATCAAAAGTTATTTAAAAAATAAAACAAAAATTACAACGTTAGCTATTTTAAATAAAGATCATCAATCACTATCACTCAGTCATTTTTCAATAATCTTTGTCTCGCCTAATAATATCACAACACAGAAGACTAAGTTGTGATGAAAAATGTTTATAACCCTAAAAAAATATAGCCATCAGCATGAAGACAACATGTTACACTTTTACAAATATAACTTAATGAATGTAAAAAGAGGGTAATTATTTTTTAAATTCATTGTAGAAGGAGAGGCCTCAGTTTTCTTTGAAACTAAACTTCAGAGAACTAGTTTGGTAGTATGTTGACTGCAAATTCTGCAACTGATTTAAATCTAATTTAAACTCATTTCCTTTTTGTATATCTTATAATTAATAATAAAATGTAAACAATAATAAAATATTACCTGGGTGGATTTAAATTATCGGTATTTTGTCGTCTGAATGCAGTCACAGTAGCCACTGTATGTTTTGGATTGACATCAACACTCATATTCCATGCTTCTGGAGCACTGCATTCAGCACCCAATAATTTTAAGCCACTCTTAACTCTTGCCCTGACAAAAACAATAAATAGAAAATATTAGTAATAATAATAATAATATTTCAAGTTTATTTTAAATAGATTGATATAAAAATAAATCAAATTTTGTAGTTGTATAATGACAAAAATTTAAGGGCACAATTTTTATCTATGCACAAATAAATCTTCTGCATAGTTAAACTGTAAACATTCACTGATACTTTCATACATCTCAGAAAAGATGATGAACCATTTACTTTACAGTCTGATGATCCTGTAATATCTGAATCCAGATAGTATTATCCTGAAAGGTGAAGGATGAGAGTTAAGGTAAAACATCAATTCCAAAGCCACATTTAACAAACCAATTTCACCGCAGTTAAAGAATGATGGATACAGTTTTTACTTCCTGGAAAAAAAAAGATTTTCTTCCTGACTGTTGAATATTTACAGAAAGGGCACTCCTCCAAATTATACATTAATCAATAATAAATATCAATAAAAATTATAAATTTAATAGTAAAAACTACATCTTCTATGTATACTGAACTATCAATTTGCGAGATTATCAGTTTATTGAATCTAAAGTAGAAATTGTTCTTGTAGATGGGTAGTGAGTGTATGCAGTTTCCAGTTATCAGTCTTTATAGCTTTGATGTAAAGCACCTGCATACAAAAGGCTAACAGAATGATTTTCTGATCACAATCAATGATCAATTTAGCCAGTCCAAACACTGAAGAAACAGAGTGTGTCATTAACAGACCTAAATTTCAATTGACTTAGTATGCAGGTATGTGCTAGTATCTTAGGTTTACTTAAGAAGAAAACAGGAAATTCCTCATTTCATACCTCACCTATCCTA
Source organism: Lycorma delicatula (assembly GCF_047948215.1). Taxonomy (NCBI): domain Eukaryota; kingdom Metazoa; phylum Arthropoda; class Insecta; order Hemiptera; family Fulgoridae; genus Lycorma; species Lycorma delicatula. The sequence continues at coordinate 176,072,058 of NC_134458.1, forward strand.
GAAAAACTGACATAGCGTGCTTGTTATACTTTATAATGGATTTTAAATTTGGATTTACTTTTATTTTTTTTATTTATAATCATTATCTCAGAAGTGTTTTGAGGTATATTTTAATGATGAAGATGAGTTAAATCAGTAAGAAGAAAAACACCAAAACCTGTTAGGAATCAAACAGAATACCAACAGATCAAGAAACCAGCATGCTAACTCATAGGCAAGTATAGGCAGGTTGCACCACCAATATTCAAGCTTATATTTTGCTGCAGATCTGAGACCAGCAACACCGCTTATTCTACTATTCTTTTAGAAAAATATTAGGTCAGTTGAGCAAGACTGTATAAGTTAATTTTTTTACTTATTCATATTTTTTTTCTATAAATTAATTACTTTATTTACTAGTAAGTTTTTCTGAAATTTTAATTATTTTACTCATTTTATTAAAATGAGATTATTAAAAAAAGACATTTACCTGAAACAAATGGAAACAACCCCATGTACAAGCAAGACAATGAATGATTACATTACACAGTTTAATAATAATAACATTTACAATATTGTTAATAGATTCCAATGTTTGTTAGGTCATGTATTTTTAATAGGTGATCATCTGTTATTAATATACTTAGATAAATTATTTTACTTTTTGTAAAGTCTATGTAATAAAATTAGATTTTCGGAAGATTACTTTTAAATTATTTCACTGTAATTTCTTTTCACTGAATGATAAATTTTTTTTAAGTAGCGTTCAGAAACATGGTTTACATGATTTTTCAATACTTCATTGATAATAATTTTATAATTATATTAATTTAGACAAAATAATATAATACCTGTTCCAAATAAAACTGTGCACTAATGATAGAATGAAAAATAAGAATATGTTTAAAAAAAGATAGAAATACGAATAATGAATTTTTATTTACAGGATATGCTCAATATAATCATCACTTGCCTCCAGGCATGCCTGAACATGTTTCAATGTGTTGGAATATACACGTTGAAGCTTCAAAGGAATGTTTATACTATTTTTCATTTCATCCAGGGTATGAGGATTGTTGTTGTAAATAGATCCTTTCATTGTCCCAATAAATAAAAATTTTTAGGTGTAAGATACAGAGATCTCAGTGGCTAGATGTGCTTTGTGATCTGAAAACTTCATAAAGTAAATTTAGCAAAACATTAACTGTGTGTGCCGTTGTTCATCTCACTTGAAGTTTACTCCAGCAATTTCTTCAAAATTTAGTTGATCAATGAGAGGATAAATGTTTCAGTTCAACAACTTTCTGAGTTCTGGAAAAAGGCTGAATGATTACCCACTGATGTGATATAGCACACCCAACTCAATTTTTTATGTAATGGTTGTTCCATAATCTCATGAGGATTATATTCACAGACCATACTCAAAATGTGAAAGCTGTAAACAAAGTCACAGTTAGTTTCACTACCGACAATATCAAAAAACAAGTGAAATCATATTTTATTGGTATATTTAATATATACCAACATGTTCATTGGTACTAAAACTGAAATTATGAATATTATTTAAGTTAAGTGGTATACAAAACCAGTTTATTAAATATTGTTAGAAATTTCAATGTTACTTCATAGTTTACAATCTCCATTACTATTTCTTTTTTACTTTTTAGTGCAGGATATTTTGTCTCTTATTTATTTTACTTCCTACTGAGTTAAGGCAGTGTACACAATTGCATAGTTCACTACAAAAAGATTTACATGACTTTTTTACTTTATATTATTTCTTTCAGTCAGCCTTTCTCATGTTTGAGGCATGTAAACATAACAGAAACAAGGTAAAATAATCAAGAGCTTTTTCTGATGGTAATGATATTCACGTCACAGCCAGGTCCTGTGGTGAACAAAGTGAAAATGTCATTCATGTAGGTTATGTAATTTATTCTTAGATGATGTGTCTGAGAATTTTTGGCTCAGTAAAGAAAATAAAGGTATACACTTCATCCCTTATCTTCTCTACCAAGTTTGGCATGGACATTTTTTAATTACTATGTCATAATTGGGAGTGACTTGCGACTTATATCACAAGGTCACTTACAGTTATTTAGAGTTAATGCATATAATCTGTGTATTATTTTTATTTATTTTTTTTTTTTGTTTTTATGCTACTTTTTACAAGTTATGTTATTTTGTGGGTGTCCAGGAATAATTTGAGATATAAATGAAAATAATTCCATTTATAAATTGATATGATTGTATTCAGATCAAACCTTTAATCAGTTATTGAGCCAATAAAAAAATTAAACTGTAATAAATATTAAATACACAGGTGTAAAACATAAATAAATGTACGATTACTAGTTGTAATTTACAATCATTATTATTAATTCATTTATTTTATTTATTTACTTTCTCAACTATAAGCTGACACTCGATTGCAGCTACCATTCTCTAACTGTTCTGATGAACAGAAATGATTTATATACTGCATATCATTTATACATTATTTTATCATTAAAATTTTAATTTTATTTCATGCTATAAATACTACAATAATTATAAAAAAGGATAAGGGATCAAAAGATGTTCTATTGTCTGTGACTATCATAGATTTATAAATACACACTGACAATATACTAATTCCTTTAACTTAAACATATTCAAATGGTTAAAGACTTAATCAATTCTGTACTAATGAACAAATATAATACAGATCTGATACGATACATGTTATATCTTTATTAATAAATTTGATGATTAATAATTACTCAAATAGTATCCTTTTTTAATGAAGGTAAAAAATGGAGTAACACAACCAAATCACCTTTATTTTAACTTGTGCAATTCCATTTCATTACTACAATTTGTCTTTAAAAAAATTTGAGAAGTATTCTTCTGACTACTTTTAACTAATATAAAAAAGAAATTCTAAAAATATGCTCTAATAACTAACCTTTTTTCATAATTCTCACCTGACAGTATTTTTCAATGAACAATTTTCCAGTTTTTAGTAATTTTTCAAGTAATACAGTTAGGAATGGGATATTCTTGTAGGTAATTAATTCACCATGTAAGCTTGAAATATTGGTCTGAGAATATGTAGAATATAAAAAATGTTAGCTGACTGGGATATTGAATCGAAAACCTTCCAGACAAAATGCTGAAACACTTATCATTCTGCCATGGAGGTCAGTGAATTTTTTTTAAAATTAAAAACAAACTCGTTTGCTCATTCTGAAAACTGAATGATAAAATGAGTATAGTAATTTTAAAAAATCCATTAATTCATCGCAAATTAAATTATATTTGTAAATAACAACGTATATTTCACACCAGTTCAGAATATGTACAGTAGTTTTTGCAAAAAAAAATGTAATTCCTTTTCTTACAAACAGCGCTCTATAAATAGCAGTAACTGACAATAGTTGTTTTAAGAGAATTTTTATTTTAAATGGTATAATATCCTTGTCATAAGTATGAATTATTTTAATTACTAAATCACTTTCTTATTTAGTTGATCAATGATACATAGTTCTTTTTTATTAAAAAAATAACCTTTGCTAACTGAAGTAAATAAATCTTTTAATTTGATTGATGCATAATGATACATTATTTACATCAGTTCAGGATTGTGTAGATATGGTTCTCCACAAAAAAAAAGGAATTTTCTGGTTTGATCAAGGGAAACTGCGGTAATTAGAAATAATCACGGTTAAGTAGCAACTAGTAACTAAGATAGTAACTACAGTGTGTTCGGAAAGATGCTGTGCACTGGAATTATGGAAGTGTAATGGCAAAACTTTCATAATTATTAATCTGTATTTTTATTTCATTATTTTATAGAAATGGACATTACATTAACTGAGATAGTTTATAAAAAGTGTTGAAATTCACTTCCTCCAACATCAATTCAACACTTCACATATTTCAAACACTAAAACCAGTTGATGTACTGGAATGTCTTTTACATATGATGTTATTGTGGTTTTTAGTTGTGCATTTAGTTGTGTGTAGTCTCTTGAGATACACTTTGTTTTGTGGCAACTTATAGAAAATATTCTGAGGGAGTCAGATTGGGTGATTGTGCAGGCCACAAACCTCTTGAAATGATTTGTTCACCAAAGACATTTCATAAAAAAGTCATTGAACTGTTAGCTGTGTGTGCTGTGGCACCATCTTGTTGGAACCAACCGTGACTGATTTTCACTTCTGTTGACTGACTAATAAAGTTTGTTAAAACAGCACAATAATGATCACTATTAACTGTATTTTCAAAAACATTGGACCCACAATGTGTGTTCTAGTCACATCGACCCAGACTCCAATGTTCGCTTCTAGTAAAGATTGTTCATGTAATTCATGGGGTTAGTTATAGATCATAGTTGTGTATTTTATGAATTAATATACCCTTCCAGATGAAACCATGCTTCATCTATAAAAAATGTAGTGTCGAAGATACCTATGAAATTTTGGTCCATAAAATGTTTAAACCATTGACAATAATTTAAACTTTTGGCATGATCTGTAGGTTTCAGTTCTTGAACATACATTACTTTATAGGGGAAAAGTTAAGTTCTTTTCTTACAACTTTAATCTATTGGTGCAGTAGCAAATCTAATATGTTGCTGCTGTGCTAACTTATGTATTGACTTAGATGGATTTTTGGCCATAGTATCCAAAATATCAAGCAGTTCATCTAGTTTAGGTGGTCTTACACTTCAATTAAAAGCGTCTTCAACAGAGCCTGTTGTCTGAAATTTCTCAATAAGAGTTCAAACTGCATTGCTGTGAGAAACAGAACTATTTGGAATCTTTTCAGAAAACCTTTGCTTCACTAAATCAACATACTTGTCACCTTCATGAAAGATGTGTTCAATGAGAAAAATGCATTCCTCTACTGAAAAAACATTACGTTTCTCACAACGATTGGTTCTGACAAACAAAACAAAGCAAAGCATGTTCAGTCACAACTCAACAACTGACATGTTGGTTTATTACTGAGCAACACCCAATGAACCTACATGGCAACCAAGCTAATGCCGCAATAACAGAAAGTACTTCATAATTCTAAATTACACAGCACAGCAATTTTCCAAACACGCTGTAGTAACCATGATAGCTATTACTTGAAAAACACAAATATTTGGAAAATTATTGAACCAAAAACACTTAAATTGGGTGAGGATAATGAAAAAAGATTTACTATTTAGGGAGCTAAAAAAAAGAGGATTGTTTTGAACAACATTTTAATAATGAAATGAAATGATTGCTACCCTCAATACACCAATAAAAAAAAATCCTATTAATAGAGGGGGAGTCAAAATCTAAGAAGAATTAGTACTATTTTTTTTTTAATGATTATTTCTTAAATCAGTATTGTACATTTAAAAAAAATTGTTTATTTCACTACCCATACACATGTTCCAAGTATTATTTTTTACTAAATGCATGGATTTTGATAGTTTTTTGTTTATGGAGTAAGTTCCTCTGGTAATCTCATAGTTTCTTCAGAGATATCTTCAAAAGGGAAACTAAAAAAAAAATTTTAATAAAAGATTTCATGGTATAAATAAAAAATATGAAGTTATTATTTATCTGTTAGTTACTACAGCTTAGAATCTCAATTTTACAGCATGCTAATATATAACTTGGTGTCACTTTGATATTAAAAATATTTTTGGTAAAAAAAATAGGAACTTGTAAGAAAGCTGTGATAATATGCCCTAAATAAAAGATATAGACTTAAATATGATTTAAAAAATCTCTATTAACAATATATTTTAATGAATGAATGTGTGTATAAAATTAAAATACAAAATAAAAGATAATCTTACATTTAAAAAGCCCTTAACTCACATTCAGCAGTAGTCACTGAATGTTTTATGAAGCATTCCTTTTCTTATTGTAATAATATGAGAGTTTCTCACCTAATGAATTTCTTGTGTATGACTTTTTTCATATGGACATGGTTTTTGTGTGCCTACCCATATTATAATTAAGAATAAATTAAAAAATTAAATAGCTATTTTTTTGCCATTGCTCAGTTGACTGTTTTAACGATATTATCCATTTTTCTTTTTATTTTGTAGTAATATTTTAAATTCAACATATTTGCTACACGCTACATAATCAATTATTCATTTTATATAATTTATTCTTTATCTACTTATATGTTTTTATCAAGTACACATCTCTGTATTATCAGGTTAACTAGACACATCTTGATAATGTAGATTTGACTCTCATTCAGTGGACTTATTTACACTTCAATTTCATGACTATAAAGCAACTGCATCTTCTGAGTAAAATTAAATATTTTTATAATTATAGTAATGAATTTCAATTACCATACGATTGTATTTATAATGTAAAGAAGAACAATTACAATAATTTCAGACACCACAGAACTATCTAATTTCACAACTGTTAGAAGACAGCTTATCTATAAATTGAATTTTTATAAATTCCTTCCACTTTAACTTAAATTTTTATAGTAAAAATAATTTTAAATCCATTATCACTGACTGGTTTAAGGAAAACCTTTTTTTCAACTTGATTTCATATGAACTCTCTTATATCATAATTTCTCTTGTTTATATTCTATAATTTTTGTATTCTATAATTAATTATTTTAATCTATTGTTATAATTAATATTATCGTAATTTTAAGCTAGTAAAATTTTTAAACTATCTCTGATTAAAAAATTTAAATATGACGATGATTGCAATGAACAAGTTTTTCTTTTGTTAGTTGCTCTGTTATCTGTTTTGTAACCTTTTGTAGTTTAATGATCTTTTGATTTATAATTATGTAACGATTCTGTCTATTAATCATTATTATGGTAAATAATTATCTGAATACCTAATGTATAACCCATGAGCCTAGTTTGTCTTTAAAAAACTTTTCCACAAATTTCTGTTCTCTCTTATTTTTCATAAGATCTTTTTACTAAAACTTTATCAACCCACCTGACACATTCAACAACATTCTGTAACAGCACATTTCATTTTGTCTCCCACTAAAGGTTTTGTCTTATACGCCTACTATTACTACATTACTAGAAATATGTTTATGTACGAAGATTTTAAGTCCACTGAAATACAAATTATATTACTACCCTACAAATGTCACCTTTATTCTGATCAACACAAGAACTAGGTTAAATAGAGCACATCACTACTATCAGAGAAAATAAATTTGATTGGTACCCTTCATACATCTGATGCTTTGCATGGATCACAACCGTAAGAAAGATCGGGACATGTAATACAAACTAACAAATTATTGTGCCCTTCTGTTGTAAGTCAATGCATTGTTTGCACTGGCTCATCACAGTAGGAGCAAAAATAAATGTATAAAAAAATAATGCTGCACTGAAAAGCAAAATCATTTTTTGGAATAGTATTCTAAAAGTTACTGGGTGTTAAGTAGGAACAAAATACCAAGAAGCACTGAAAAACATGTTAATCAATAAAATGATTACCACTGATCACCGGTTAAAAACCCACTTAAGATGATAATTTATAACACTTAAAAAAGATTTCAATTCTTATTTGCAGTAAATAAGTCAAAGTAGTCAATTTCAACTATTGAAATTGATTCAAAATTTAAAATGTTCCAGAAAATTTTTCAACAAATTTAAAAAATAATGAGTTTTTAATTTTAGGCCTTTCTTTAAATTGGTTTTATTTTATTATATTTTACTGATTTAAGAAATCGAACAAGAAAGTATTTTTTATATCTTTATTTAGAAAATAAATAAAGTTATAAGGGTAAAATGACTTTTAGGTTGTTTCACTGATGAAGGAATTAATTTTTAGTTCTATACAAACAGCCAAGATGTCCTTTGCAGGAAACAATTGCATTTTGTTATTACTATCATTATTTTTCGATTCAATTCTTTGGTATAAGTTGTACCTTTTTCTTCAATTCTCACTAGACAAGTTTAAAATCTTTACAGAACTCTTTATAACTTTTTAGATTTTCCTCCAGTTGAAATCTACACGTTCTGCCTGAAAATTATTTTTACCAACTTTCCCTTTTACTGTCAACTTCACATGTATGATATTAATGTAAGTAGTTAACAAATCTCATGGTTATATCTGTTGTTTTATCACACTAAAAAACAAATAGTTTTAGAAAAGTTCAGACAGTATAATGAATTTATTTGTGTCTTAGAATCTTACAAGCTCTTATATTAACATTTTGTCAAAAATTTTCCTCTCTTCTTAATTTTTTCTTCTTTTATTATTAATTTTTTTGCATCAGTTAATTAAGTGGTGCTAATTCTTTTCTTCATTCCTTTTTGTTTGTTAATCTTAATTACCACACTGTACATTCTTAATTATTTGTTTTGTATATATCAATATTCCAATCTTTGTCTTCCTTCACAGTTTCTACCTCCTACACATCCTTCTACTATAAGTAAATTAAATCTAGATGTTTAAATACATGACCTACCAATCTAAGTAGTTGAGTAATAGACTAATTTTTAAATAATAACTTAGCCTCAGAAGAAAACTTCTGCCTTAAATCTCTCTTTTCTTACTATCTTCATTTCCAAATTCACATGTATATGGAACTTAAAAAATGGTTATTAGATATGCATAATAACTTTTTAGATTAGACTTTCATAATAACTTTTTTAGATTGCACAATAACTTGTGATAAAAACTTGGATCATCACTTTGAGTTGAAATCCAAAAGTAAGAATATGGAACAAAAACATCTCAGTTTATACACCATGAAAAAATGTAAAACCTACATCACACCCGGTAAAATGTGGCCAACATTTTTTTGGACTATAAAGGCCTAATTCATTGTGATTATTTGGAAGAACAATAAACAAACAACAACGGGCATTACTGGGACATGATAGAAAATAAAGATAGACTTGCAATAAGGAGGAAATATCATGGGTCTCTCTCAAAAGGCATAATTCTTCTGCATTACAATGTCCGATCCCATACCGCTCTAAAGATAAAGAAGCTACACAGAGTAGTTGTGGCATCTATCTTACAGCCTTGATCTTGATCCATATTATTTATGTTTTTGTTTGGTGCTCTCAAAGAGTTTTTATGTGAGATGAATCAGCAACAATAATCGTGTCAAAGATGCAATAAAAGAATGTCTCAGATATCATGGTGAACAATTTTTACAGTTTAAGTAATCCTAAAAACTGCTGTTTTTATAATTATCTGTATATATTTTAAAGATTTAACACAAATAAAGAGCTGTGATAACTATTGATATCAATTAGTAAACCGATAACATTCCTAAACCATTAACAAACATTTAACTTAAAAAATCTAAACTTAGATGGTCATTTTGATTGTTTTATAATCATCATCAGCAGGCACTGTAGGAAATGTGTATATATATATATATATATGATAAGTAATATATGATATAAAGATAAATAATATATATTACTTTCCCAGCGAATATAGCTTGAATAACTATTAAAATATATATTAACGGGGAAAGTATGGTGATCATGTTAAAAATTGAGGTATCAACTTTTTTGCAAATCTTTACGTTTTACGGTCCAGCTAGTTCATCTAGACCAAAAAACATGTATGTATATATGTCAGACTGCTTTTGGCCTTATATCTCATGATTGACCAAACAGATATTTTTAAACTTTACCTCAAATATTTTTATGTATGGATCACATTAATCTTTTTTAAATTCGTTAAATGGGCAGGGGATATCATGAAAAAACCAATTTTGACTTTCTTCAGAGGCATTTTAGAGAAAATTTTTAATTAAGTAAATTTTTTACCTACCATGCATTTATAAATAACCTAAAAATTCTTCAAAAAATTAATCGCCACCTCTTAAAATTGAAAAATTTGTTTTTTGTTCATTAGCTCTATCTTTCTTCTGTTTAAATATTTTTCAAAGATTTGTTGAAAATTTATACTTCATACATATAGAGCTATCAAGAAATGTCTACAATTTTTTAAAATTATATACCCCAGACCTAAAATGTACAAAAAAATTTGCAATGAAAAAGCTGTACAATATTTGACTGATTTTCCCAGTTACGCCAACCAAGTCATGCAATACTTTTCCAGCTTTTTATTTTGCAATTGAAAGTGATCAATTGGAAAATGTTGAAGAACATTTTTGATCATCAATATATAAAGTCGTTGGTAAATAGTACTCTTAATTTACTTTTTTCCTAAGTTAAACACTCAGTCTTTTGCACCTATTATCATTCGTTCTCAGATATAGATATAATTCTTTAATTAGTCTTCTACTTTTTCAATCTACTCTTTGAGTTTTTACTATTTCCATTAAGAAATCCATTTGATCATATTTATAAAACATGAACTTATCTTTTTACTTTTTTCTATATATCTCTCACCAATAGTTGGTGTTCAATTTGGACAGAGTTGACCAGTTTGGTTCGTTGTGGTCTTACCTTTCTGAATCCATACTGTTCTTTTGTAACTAACAACCTCCATTTTTTTCCTTTACTTGATTGTCTGTTAAAAGTTTTCAGAAAAAGCTTTTAATGGCAATTCTAATATATTTTGACCAGATCATCCTAGTTCATACCTTTACAAAATTCTATAAAGATTTATCTCCCTCACCTATTCATTTTGAATTCATTAAATTATATTTTTTTTTAAATTAAAAATTCATAAAATTTACATAATATTTTATTTTAATTTATAAAATGATAAAAAATATATTTTCCCATTTAATATGCACAAACCAGTAACGATTTAATCAATGGCTCATAGATAAATTATTTAGTTCAATATACTACGCAATTATGAGGTTGAGTAATGGCTTTCTAAAAGATTAAATTGAACCCTTTTCTGGTATGATACTTTTTTATTTATCTTTTATAATTAATTCATTTCATAACCTTGAAGTTTATGATGTGGGTATACAAAAAAAATTAGTTTACTTATAGTATATATTTGAAGTGGTTGATTCAAAATTGTTGATCAGTAATTTACTGATCCAGTTCCATAGAGAATTTTGCATCACAAGACTAGAAAGCAAATGTTTTACATATATATATATATATATATATTTATTTATTTATTTTGTAATCCTTCTGTTAGTAAATACAACCTTCAAGTCTGTCTAATTTACATAGAGACATAAAAAAATGTGTTCTAACATGAAGAAAATATTTTTCATTTCTTCTCTTTCAGCTAGAATTTTTTTTTCCATTTTCCAATGATAATTTTAGACAACTTTCATTTTTAAAGAAGGTAAAATATATTTCCTACATAAAAAAAAGAGTTACAGAGAATTTATAATTGATTTAGTTCCATGTAACCTATCTGTATGAATGATTATTATTTGGTCTATGAGACATGTAATGTTCTACCAGAGTGCACACCTGAGACTAAAGCTGCTACAAAAAATAAATTGGTTACATAACCAGCAGCAGCTACGGTATAATCATTAAATATAACTATTATTAAAATTAAAAAATACTTAGAAGAGGATAATGCAACCTATAGAAAATATGATAAGAATTCCTTCTTGTAATGATATATAGTTGAATTTTACATGAAAAAATTAGATAGAGATAAAGTGAGAATAGATAATATAAAAAATAAGTAAAAGTATTTTATAGTTATATTTTTTATATTAAGCTGTATATTAAACTGTCATAGATATGAAAAATGTAAATATAATAGCAGTAAAATTTAATAAGCAGCGCAAACAATTAAATTTTCTAAAATAGAATTAAAATATTCACTATCTTGTACAAAAGACTGCTTTTAAACTAGTACTTTCTTCAGAGGAGTTTTACTTAATCAAATTTCTCAAGTTTAACCTATACATGAATATTTTTGGAAAATTGTTTCTTGAAATTTATTTCCTGCCTCTAAATATATAAATATTTTCTGATTTTTGTTTTTTGGCTCTAACTCTTTTAATTTTTATTAATAGCTGGGAAAGTCATGCAATACTTTGCCAGGTTTTCTGGGTCATGAGTTGTAAAATCTGCAGAACTTTCAACATGAAAATTATTTAAACTGATTAGCAAACTTTCTTTTGTACAGTATACTGTAGGTACCTACTATTACTAAATGGCAAAAAAAAGAAACATCGAAAGTTAGAAAAATTTCCTAAGCTCTAATTCTAAATAGAGTAGACACTTCCAATGCTGACTTGATTTTAGTAATACATACATACATATGTAATACAACATATGTTTTTTTTCTAAATGAACTAATTGGACTCTAAAAATAAAGATTTGAAAAAACCCTATAACCATTTTTGACATGATTACCATATTTTCCCTTTCAATATAGATAGCTATTCTAGCTATATTTGCTGGAATAGTAAAAATGCATTTTGACATTTTCTTATTAAAAAAAAAACTTTAGCTTGCAAATTCTGGATGCATATATGTACATACAAATTTATTTATGAATGAATGCTGGCCTACTTTTTAATTGATATCTCCAAACTGGATGTACAGATTTATATGAAATTTTACATGATGATTTCTGTATATAGGTCACTGACGTCAATTAATTTTGGTCACAATTAGTCAAGGGTGGTATGGTCACCATGGTTCCTATATCTCAACACTTTACTTTAAGAATAATTTTTTACATAATTCATTACTTGCATTCTTTACGTACTCTAAATGTTCCAGTTCGTTTTCCTTCTAATAGTTTGTCAAGAGTGTAGACTCCGGTTGCCAGAGTTGCTCTTTACTGGTTTTTCTAATTTAATATATTAAGTTCACATTATTAAATGAACAGTTTTCAATCCTCATTTCACAATGTTGAGAAAAACATTTTCAAAATATTTTTTTGTTAAATGACCAGCTATATTAATTAAGTTTGTTTATATAAAATTCATTAGACTTTAGAACAGACTATATTAGCAGAGTTGATTTTTTATGAATTTCTAACCAATTTATAAATCATTATAAGATTTGTGTTTTTTTTTAGACAATATATAAGGTTACACGTAGAGTGTATCAGAAAATTTCTTCCTGCTTTTTTATTCATATATATATATATATAATCATAGGTATAAAAATGCCTTGTTTTCTTGTTATGAATAGCGAAAGATATCTCCCTGATTTCAAAAGGTTATTAATGTAATACTAAAATTCTACGAACACAAGTAATAATCTCTGTTTGTAGAGTTTTGCTCAACAGAGCAAAATCAGTGGTTTTATATATAATGTTACATAAAAAAAATTAAAAAATGCATGTTGGTACATATCTCTAGTATTTTTTGAAAAAGTTATAATTCCCAAAAAATGGAGTTGAAAAGTACACTTTTGCTTAGGTTTGATGTAGATTTTCTTTGTTAAATTGCCAATAGTCATATTAAACCTTAATACAAAATTTAAGAATTAAATTTTTGTTTATGTTATGTTTACAGAAAGTTTAATTCTGCAAAAACAGATATAACTTAAGTCAATAGTAATCAATCAAAATCAAAAAAAAAAATCCATTTAAAAAAAATAAAAATTCAGAAAATTAAAAACTAAATACAACAAAAAATTCTGAACATCTTGCGCTACAAATAATGAGTTAAAATTAGGTCTACTTTCTCAAAATAATTTTATAGCTACAGTAATTATTATTTTAATTATTTAATATCATTTTAATTAACTTACAGCGATAATGCTACATTAGATATTCAAAATATTCACCACCAGTGTCAATTAACATTTCAGAGCAATTATTTATAGATTTTTTCAATATTCTTAATCTGTTTTTCTTTATTTCTTAGGTAGCAAACATGTTTATGTAGATTCACTTTCATTATCGGATCTTTGAACAAACACTGACAACAGGTGTTTATATATGAAGAAATCTAGAGGATAAACTGATATACTACAATTTAAAAAAAAAAAAAAAAATTATCACTTTTATATGTACTGTTATTCATTCTTTTTTTCTGTATTATACAATAACATTTTTATGAAAAAAAAAACAGCAAATATATGAAAAAAAATATCTAAAAACTATACGGTGAAAACGAAAAAAAACTTACCCAATATAATTAAAACTTAAACAACAAAAGTAACATAATTATTAGTGGTTGTGATCACTCAGAATTACTCTCAGAAACTTTGTCTGCATCCACTCTAAAGTTATATGGTCTTTAATATAATTTGAAAGTTAAAATTACAAAGTTTATTAATGGTGCAGTACTTATAAACCTTAATTTTGATTAAAAATTCACTCTCAAAGGTATTTTAAAAGTAAGTTAATTAATAACAGATGTTTTATGTTACATTTAATTGTATTTTCATGCAAATTGCATTATAATTTTGTAGAAAGAAGTTCAAAAAGAAAAATAATAATAATAAAACATAAAAATTAATTATTTGTTAACTTTTTGCATTATATATCTGAAACTATGAAGTATATAAAAATATTAATTTAGTGTGTTTTTATGTGGATTTAAGTCAAATATATTAAAATATATATAAAAGCTTACAACGAAGTTGTTATACTTTCCTGGGGTTGGTTATTTATTCTTACATAGTGGAAAAATAATGATATATGAAACAATTTTTTTAAATTTGATAATTTTAAAGTTTGATTTGCTTTCTCACCCCTACTACTGCCACCAAGATATTTATTTTGGGTATACACACAAGAGTGTCTGTACCAAATTTCATAAAAATCAGTTTATCCAGTCAAAGATTATTTACTTTCAAACACACCAACACATGTACTTTTGTATGCACATACGAATATTAGTCCCCCACTTTTTTTGGGCACGGGGATTCCCAGGTCATGAAATGTTGACAATTGCAAAAAAACCCATACCCCATTTTTTTTTTGACTAATAACCATATTTTGTTCTTGTAGCATAGCTGTAGAGCTATGATGTCAGGAAAGTAATGTGAGAAAGAGAGAGCACTTGTGTATAATTGTATTCATAAAGTACAACAACCCTCGACTAACTTGTCAACTATTTAACGCAGAAAAGTAAAATTTAGAAAATGCTCCTAAACTGAAACGATTTATTTTTTTCGGTATGAGATCAACACACCCCAGACCATTCATTACTTGTGATGTAGAGCAGACCAATTGTGAAACTAGATCTGAAAAAATTAAATGACTGCCATTTTGGTTAGAGTTGTAATCTGATTTTAATTTACGTCAAAAATTTTTTCACAAAACCTTTTAAAACAGTTGTCACAATCTAATTCTTTTCACTTAAAATTTATGAGCTGCTTCCTGCTTTATTGGAGTGTGGAGGTCTTGTACAAAAAAAAAATCGTTTTACGGTACATGCATTAGATAAATTTAATATTTTTATGTTTAATTATTGAACAGTTATTTGGGGTTGCCATACTTTATTAAAACACTATATACAAGATTTTAATAAAGTATATGTGAATATAAAATTATAAACATTATAATACAAATATAAATAAAATATTAAAAATTATAAATAAAAAATTACTAAATACTAATTAAAGAAATACTATTTAAATATTAATAATAAATTATAATAATTAGCAAAATAATTAATAGTACATCAATTAATAAATCAAGCAACTTATTTAATAGAGGAGGAGATGAAATCTGGCAGAAAATTATATCATACATTTTCTGTCATGAGTTTATTATTATTAAAGCTATTAATTTTATATTTATAAAGAAGTTTATACTTTTAGAAGGGTGAAAGTAAGTAAAATTGTGCCATAGTTTTTGTCTTTATTTTTTTTTTTGTTGGTAATGTACAATATTTTAAAATAATAAGTAAACTGTATTCTTTTAAAATATATTAATGTTAATATAAAAACTTGGAAAGTGTACAATGATTTGGAGTACATGCATTATATTGTTGTTCAAAATTATATGTACATAAAACAAGTGGTAACAGATATATATATATATATATATATATATATATATATATATATATATATATATTCTTACACTACTATGATTACAAAATTAAAATGTTCTTTTATAAACTAAAGATATTTTGAAAAATATTAAAGCAATGAAAAATTATGTACTGTTATAGATTGCCAATTATATTTAATTTAATATTTGAATAATTTTAACAGGCAACACCTCTGAACTCAGGTGTGGTTGAAATTAAGTAAAAATAAAATCAAAGTTTACTGGTTGTTTTTAATTCAGTTAAAAAATAAAATGCAATGATTGGATTATTTTCTTTTGATAACATTAGGTCTGTATTATAAATAAAGAAAGGGTAGCTATGCAGGATGAGGATATAACACTTGATAATTCTGTACGTGCATTAGCTGTAGGAATGTAGTTTATTAGGTTGCATGCTTACAAATTGGTTGAAATAATAATACTAATAGTATAATTATATGTGATTTGATAGGAGAAATGTGAAGTGAATTGGTAAATATTCGTTATACAGATGTTATTGAGAATTTTTTTCTTCATGAAACATCACTGCAATATGGATTTAACAATCGTCTAAATAAATCTTACCAGCTTCATCATTGACATGAAATTTCTGTAAATCCACATCCTGCAGGTTCACAGAGAGCACTAGTTAGATATGGATGTTCATAATTTATACACTCAACGAATAATATTCATCTTCAATGAGAACAGATCATAGCAAAAAACAAAATATATAACAATCTTCTTTTCAGCATGAAGAAATTCATGCAAGAAAGAATATCATATCATATCTTTAATCTTCAACATAAGTTCCACCTTTGTACAGAAGGAAGGTTAGTTCATTATCGTAAGTATTTTATTATAGTATTAAGGTAAATATGCCGTTTTGTTTGAATAATTTTTAAATATATGTCTTTAGATACATTTTCTACAGACCCTGCCAGAAATTAAAGTAAATAAATAAAAACAGTTCAAGAGTACATTGAACTTAATACTTTTTAGATAATTAATTATGATTTAAGCACTATCCAAATATAAAATCAGATTCAAAAGAGGGAATATGCAATAGTATATAAACTATGGGTTTATAAACAGCAGGGTTATAAACTATGGAGGTAACAGTACAATAAAAAAAGGAGATCTTATTATTTGGGGGATGATATACACAGGAAAAGATTACTAGTGAAAAGATGATAAATCACAAAAATTCTATGAAGTATCCACAAAGTTGTTCTCAATGATATAGCATTCAGGTTGGTACCACTATATATGTTGTCTGGTGGTTATAAAAATTAATCAGCTGCTTTCATTTAGTCAAGAAAATGACATCTTTGTTAGAAGCTGATATTGTAATGGGTAGAGAAGCTTCTAGGAGTAGAAAGTATCAGAATTAGAAAGAGAAAGAAAATTAAGAATGTAAATCAACAACCAGATTGAGAAAGAAAATCCAAAAGAAACAAAAAAAAAATTCTTTCTACAGTACTTTCCGAAAATTGCTGTGTATTGGAATTATAGAAGTGTAATGACGAAAATTTCTTAAATATTATTTTATTATTTTATAGAAACGGATATTATTATTACTGAAATAGTTTATAAAAGGTGTTGAAATTGACTTCTTCCAACATCAATACAACACTGCACATGTTTCAATTTGTTTCCAAACGTTTTAACCAGCTGATGTACTGGAATGTCTCGTACGTATGCCATAATTGCGGTTTTTAGTTCGTCAATTGGGCCTGGTCTGTTACGATACATTGCTTGTTTTGATGACCCCCATAGAAAGTAATCTGGAGGAGTCAGATCGGGTGATCGTGCAGGCCACAAATCCCTCAAAATTATTTATTCATAAAAGACATTTCGTAAAATAGTCATTGATCTGTTAGCTGTGTGCGCTGTGGCTTGTTGGAACCAACCGTGATTGATTTCCACTTTTGTTAACTGACTAATGATGTTTGTTAAAACAGCAATATCGATCACTATTAACTAACAATAATTTAGTCTTTTGGCTTGATCTTTTGAAAACACATTACTTCGTAGGGGAAAAGTTTCAGTTCTTTTCTTATAGCTTTATGTGGGGTAGCAACTTCGATATCCTGCTGTTGTACTAGATATTATAGTCCATATTTTATGGACTTTCGCCCATAGCATCCGAAATATCAAGGAGCTTTTTGTTCGTTTAGTTTAGTGGTCTTCCGCTTCGATCAGCGTCTTCAACATAGCCTCTTGTCAGAAATTGTTCGATAGAGTTCGAATTGCATTGCGGTGAGGAGTATTTGGATTTTTTTCAGAAAACTTGTGCTTCAGTAAATCAGTATACTTGTAACCTTCACGAAAGACGTGTTCAGCGAGAAAAATGCGTTCACTTTTATAAGTTAATCACAGACCACCCATCATATGTAATGATGTGGACAACGATATCTGAAAGGTATCTGATAGGACCATATTTTTTTGAAGGAAATATTAAAAACACTTCATACGTTAACGTACTTGAAAATTACTTTTAATCCTCAGTTTCGACCGACTGATATGGAATTAACCGCTATTTTATAGCAAAATGGAGCTCATTATGCTCAGTCGGTAAAGAACTTTTTAAATGAAAATTTTGAAGGGCGATGGATGGATAGGGGGTCCGAAATGCAATGGCCGCCTAGAAGCCTAGACTTAAATTTGTGACAACACCCTTTGGGATAAGATAAAAAGAATGTCTCGATTGCGACTAAGGAATGATGATGGCTAAAAAGTTCTGTAATGAAACTGTCTTAACGTCTTTGATTCTTCAGTATGGAAAAGAAATTTTAAACGCACTTGGTGACCGATAAAACAATGTGAATGAGCTCATATAGATATAATTTAAAGTAAATTTCACGTATAAAAATATCAAATAAACTAATGAAAAACAATTCGTGTTTATTTATTTTTTTACATGTAAAAGAACTTTGTGGTCATAGCTTTTGACGTTAGCTTATGAACATAGCTTATGAACGTTGTGATGTAGATAGCTTATAAAGAGTAATAATTCCCCTCATAACGATTATGAGAAAAACTAAATACAAGAAGAAGCAGTTGTTCACCAAACAAACGGAAAACAAATTTATTAACGAATCGTTTCTTTATTTGTATTCAATCTTCCCCATGCCTAGAACCACAGAAATGTAAAGGTAATTCATTAAATCGCACTACAAAAATATAAAGTTATACCGCGTAGAGCTGTCTGCTACGAATAGAACCGGATATACAAAGTCATTAACTAATCATTATTTTCTTATTCATTTTTCCTGTCCGAGACATTACTTTCATCTCTTGTCAATAAAAAAAAAAAATGATTTCATTTTCTAATTCACTTTATACTTCCGGTTTTATTGATCCCAAAGAGTTTAGAAAGCTTATTTCATTCGATATTGTAAGAATACCCTAAGCAATTACGTGATCTGGATGGAGTGACATGAGAAATAATATATATCCGCAACCACTTAATAACGAATACAAGCTTTTCATAATTCTCTTTCTCTTTGAATTCGTTCCTAGAAAACTAAATTCTTCGAATTTACATTTAAATACACCCAAAAATAAATATTAGAAATACGTGTACTTCTAATTAATTCGTAATATTTTTTTTGACACTGAAGACCGATCAAAAAAAAATACAGTAAATCTAAAAATGAATACGGTAAAGACAAATTAATGAAATATTTTACGACTTTACAATAAAATAAAATCCTTCTTACCTGAGAACAAACCCGACGATTGGATTGGACTGTTGTCGGCTATAGAAGAAAACAGGAAAATGTAATTGAGAACGTGGGTACAAAGGTGTATGAGCGGCCAGTATCGATAGATTTTCGTCGGATCGTAATTCTCGGTAACCGGCACGAGCTTGAACCAAAGGCACCGTACCCAAACGCGTCACCGGTTGTATCTGTACTCTAGGAACACATTCCGAACCGCGAGGTTCGACTACCGAGTACGAAACACGAGCGAATCTCGGAGGCGTTTTAACAGGTTTTTCATCAGGTAACGGTAAAGGCGGCCACCAAGAGGAAGGCACCGTAACTTGCGCTAAACAGACTCCATCTTCACCGTCCGGACTGCACGATGACGACAATGTTTGACGATCACCCATCGTCACATGAAGCACTATACAAACTTGTTGTCTACCGCGGCCGCTTGAATCGGCACCGGCGTGAAATAGAACCCTTAATACTGGTGAATCTCTCGGTAATTCTGTTCGTACCATGTGAGCACTCATATCCAAATGATGATCCACCTGAAACAAAACGAGTAAAAAAATATTTATAATTACATCCAATTATTAAAAAGATATAAATTTCAACTTTTTACATATTTTATTTTCTATAAAACTCTAATATTTTTTTAAAATAGATTATCTCCCGGCTAAAATTAATATCATAATTATTCTTCATTAATAAAGACATGTAAACGTGTTAAGTAATAGCTTTTGGACAGATATAAACTAAAAATGCTCCGGAGAAAAGAGCTAAAATAAATAAATAATTTATTCTAAGCGGTACATAATAATACATAATAGATCAAGACAGAAATCTCCATAGGTGTGCTACTACACGGATAAAAAAAAGGAAATACGGAAAAATTTTTCTGGATGGATCAAGGAAAACCTTAATCAGAGCAACATTAAAAAATGCATAATTATGTCATAATAAAAAAGTATAACTTGTTAAACCCATATTAAAAATTAAACAAACGATAAATATTAATAATTAAAAAACACCACTGCAAAAAAAAACATTGCTCTTTAATAAAAGGTAATTACTAATATAGGATAATTAAAAAGCGTGCGGGTGACAATTTTGCTTATAGTTTTGTATATACGAGTAGCATATTTTTTTCAAATGTTTTAAATTTATTTAAACATATATATTTAGCTTAGGCCACTCCCGGTAACGTAAGGATTCCAACGAGGGGTCATACATCTAAATCGGCTCAGCCGTTGAGCTGCTACGGTGGATAAAACATACACCCTAAATACATTACACTCCTTTTTGGGCAGTCGTATAATAAATTACTAAAGTATAAACTACACTGAGTATTTTTCAAAAGTTCATAAGTTCACGAGTTTAAAATTCATAAGTCTTTTTTGTTAAGTTTGTTATTAAAACTTTTTGTTTCTCATAGACTTTATTAAATAAATTTTCTTGGAACAAAATTTTCTACACGTTTTGATAATAAAATTTACCCATTTATTAGTCATTTAACAAAGTTATTGTTCTTCAAACATAATAAAATGTTTTTCGTCACCGAATTTTTCTGTTTTATGTTGGATATCATGAAAAGTATGGGAAATACAGTTCTGGAACTTGTTTTATTCAATTTTCAACTCAGAAAACATAAGAAACCATCAATTTTACCCTTAATATATTTAAATTTCACCGGGGGAACTGAAATCCGCGCAAAATATTTCGCTAGCCGTAACGCGATAACAACGCGTTTTGGGCATATGTTTATATATATATATGAACCTTTTTTCTCATTTCAAGCTCTAGAATCAGTTTCCAGGTTATTTTCCTTTCCTTTTGAATCACCTATATATATATATATATATATATATAGTGCCTATGACGCTCCCAGTAACGTACATCTAAATCGGTTCAGCCGTTGAGCTGTTGCGGTGGAACAAACATATTTACATATACCTAAATACGTACATTACACTCATTTTTGGATAATCGTGAAAAAAAAAATAAATACATGAATTAATATTATGTCAGACTTAGGAAGTTATAAAATAAATAACAATTCAGAAGGCGCTGATGAAAATTACTTCAGTACATATTTATGCATACGTTAAAGAGAGGCAGAAAATTAAAAAAAATTAATATTCTTTGAAAACTATGTAAAGTAATATTTTTTTTGTATAAAATAAAATTATACGATTCTATTTTAAATAAATTGGTGGGAGATTCTTTAAAGAATTCGGTAATTTATTAAAACTGACAACAGAAACATTGTGAAGTACAGAGTGATTTAAAGAAACGGGAAATTTTGAAAGTTGTGTTGGTAGCCGTAGGCGATTGGTACCACTTGATAAGTGGCGCCAGCCTCTCTAACCTAACCTGCCATTTAGATGTCATGGATCCTTGGAGTGGTGCCCAACGTGCATTTGTTATCAAAGCGTTTTACAAAAACAATGACAGTGTGGAGGGAGCGCGTATAGAATTTCGCTGTCATTTTAATCTGGGACGGCACGACCGTGTTCCATCAGCACATTCAATTAAAACATGGATATCTAATTTTGAGGAAACTGGTTCGGCAATGAAAAAGAAACCTCCAGGCCGTGAGCGAACCGTCCGTACACCACAGAATGTTCAAGCTTTACAAGATGCTGTCACACGAAGTCCACATCGGTCAATCCGTCGTCTCTCAGCATCTTTACAATTGCGTAGTTCAAGTGTTCGAAGAATGTTAGTGAAGGACTTGCAATTCCATCCGTACAAGTTGCAGATCGTCCAGGAACTGAAACCGAACGATGCAGTTGTGTGAGCACAATTCTGTAATGTAATGCTTCAGAAGATAAATGATAACGAAGAGTTTGTTCACGAGCTGTGGATGTCAGACGAAGCGCATTTCCACCTCAGTGGATTTGTTAACAAGCAACATTTTAGATACTGGGCACAAGAAAATCCTACGCAGCTACACCAGCGTCCGTTGCACAGCCAGAAAGTGACCGTGTGGTGTGCTATGTCATCTTACGGTGTTATAGGCCCTTATTTTTTTGAGGATGACAACGGTCTCGCGATTACAGTGACGTCGGCTCGTTACGTAGCCGTGCTTGAAACCTTTGTTGTGGAACAACAAAAGAGATTTCCACCGATTCTTAACACAGCCTGGTTTCAACAAGACGGAGCAACGTCACATACTGCACGAATATCGATGGCAGCTGTACGCCGATTGTTTGGACAACGTGTCATTTCACGAAATGGTGACATTAGATGGCCTCCCAGATCGCCTGATCTCTCAGCTTGCGATTACTTTTTGTGGGGTCACCTTAAACGCAAAGTGTTCCACAGTAGACCTGCTACAACGGAAGAACTAAAGGCAAAGATCCGAGAAGCAATTACGGAAATTCCAGTTGAGATGTTAGTCAAATCATGAACAATTTAACGAAGACACTTCGTGAGTGTTTACGTAGAAGAGGAGGTCACCTGCAAGATGTCATCTTTAAAAAATAAACTAAAATGTATGTATCCTAAAATGGCAACATTTGTACAATAACATGAAATAAAATTCATTTTCTAAAAAAATTTTTCATTAACGTTATTTAATTTTTTAAATTTCCCGTTTCTTTGAATCACCTGTATTACACCAAACACAGTTCTGTTTCTGGTTAGGTAGAGGTGGAATTGTGACTTTTTAAAAAGAAGTTGCTATATTTTTGAGTAGCATCCTAACCCCGTAAGGGAAGACACCCTCCGCCAACCCCTCAGTTCTGAGCCCTTATGGGCTTTACTGGAGGTCATCTTCGAAACCTCGGCTTTTGAGATATTCCAGTCCACCTCGACCAGGATGCCATCGATGCGAATGCCACGAGTGACATTCCCATCGGTGTACTACTATTTAATGAACTCAAATCAAAACACAGCTCACCGAGTGTTAAGCAAGACTGAAAATACCTAACCGACAAAGGAATTGAACTACCTACCGGTAGAAGGTAAAAGTGAGTTCAACACACAACACGTAACATAAAAATATTACATGGAACAATAACAACAAAGTAACACTGAAACAAAACAAAACAAAACAACGACAAGAACAACAAAAAAATAAATTATAAAACAAAATATCAACAAAAATAAAATAAAAGAGAAATCCAAGCAGAGCTCTAGCAGTTGAACATTTGTAAATATAAATTCGCGTATAAGTTAACATTTTTAATTTGTTAAATACGGTCTACGTAATTCATATTTATGGGTGCCAAAGGATGATCTGACAGATCATTTTTGTATTTTTGAAAACTCGTTCTGTCTAATTGAGTACGCATTAAGAACTCGTTGCATGCAACTGGGGTCGTGTCCCCACATACATTGGTCGGGGGAGAGTTTCGATTGTAGATGTAACGATGGCATCGGAAAGATTAATACAGATGATTTAATGACTGGCAGGTGCGGCAGGAAGAGCTCTCCACCGACCATAATGCTATCAAGTTCGTAGTTGAATGTGCCCGAGTAGGATATGCCAGAACCCCCCGCTAGAAGCCCAAGGAGCGTGAGGCCAGGACGTGAGGACGTGGTCGATGAGATCTCGAACATGTTTGACAGAAACACTCAAATAACTCCGGAAAGGCTCTCAGAGTATTTGCAATATGTAGACGCGTCGGACAACAAGACAGACCGGGCAGACGTCGAGTCTGTTGGTGGTCCCCTGTAATAGCGTCTACAAGATAGTAATGGTTCGATTCGGTAGGCCAGTTCCCCCCCTCCGTTCTAGCGAGGTGGCGCTCTAGATGGTAGACGAATTCTTTCCGGTTATGGAGTCAGATTGGAGTGTCATTCCGGTCGAGCATGACAAGAGGTTCACCACAGAGGAACTGAAGAGTGCGGTGAATACATTATATTCAAATAAGAGTCCGGGGCCGGACTTAGTACGCGGCAAAATAGTTAAGGAGATAGTGGCTCGGCATTCCTGGACTGTATCCGATGCGTTTAATTTAGCTCTTGAGAATAAATGTTTTCCAGATTGCTGGAAAGAAGCCCGATTAGTCTTAGTACCAAAGAAGAACAAACATGAGAATGCATGTTAGTACAGAAGAAGGAGATATTCCAGTGAAAATATTCGGGGGAGTTCCACAGGGGTCGGTCATTGGGCCACTCCTGTGAAACTTAACATTTGATGGTGTCCTGAAGATAGAGTTCGAAGGTGACGTGGAACTCGTAGCTTATGCAGACGACTTAGCTCTATTAGTTGCTGGAAGGACAGAGCAAGAAGTAGAAGATCACGCCGCTTCTGGGATAGATAAAATACAGAGATGGCAAGCGGAGAGAGGACTAAGATTGGCGTCAACGAAGTCCTCAGTGATCGATCTTACTGGTAGAAGGAGAATCAGAGACATAATGGTCAGAATAGGCGATACTGCAACTTCCGCGTCTAGATCTGTTAAATATTTAGGAGTGTGGTTGAAGACGAGCAGATTACATACTGAACACTTGAGTAAAGTTACCGAACGAGTTGAAACAGTGATTAGTAAACTAGGTAGGCTAATGAACAACCATCAGGGATCACGTTCGTCAAGGAGGAGGCTAATATTAACGGTTGCGATGTCCATATATTATGCGATCCCGGCTTGGGCCGAGGCTTTCGAAAGAAATAGGAATCTTGAGCGAGTAGCAGCACTGCAGCGGCGAGTGAACATACGTATTGTGTCCGCATACAAAACAGCGTCTAAAAACGCTGTTTAAGTGATAGCGGGGGGTGCTCCTGTGGGTCACCGTGTCCTCACGTGAGGAGAGTACATGGTGGTGTATCAAAAGTGAAACCTGCAGACAGATGTTGGAAGAGAGTTTGGAGCCTACCTCCACCGGTTCGGCGGAAGAACAACATCTGAATATCTTATATCGAATATAAGTCAGAGACGTTACCACTCGCGCCACGGAGGCCGGCAAACATATTCGTTAGGAGCCGAATAAAAACACGACAATATGGCGTTGTGTGTCAAACCAATTTTATACGGACTTTAATTACTTTTAATACGCGAAACCCTTTGCAATGATTGAACATTAACTTAAACCTCTTCAAAAATTATTCCTTTTCAACTAAGCCACATTTTGATATTGTTTTTCTATAACACGGCTGGAATTCTTTTTGTTTAATGATAAGAAGCGTTGTCTAAGACAATAACCGAATTCTCTTCCAAAGGACATAATACACTGCTAAACTATTTCTAAATAATTCAAATTCGTGAAATTTTTTACGAATCGCATTTTTATCAAAATCTCACCTTTTTCTCAATTGACCAGCGGGGTTTTGTTTTCTTTGGAGACTGTAATTCATTAGTAGATTCATACTCGAGAATCACGTCGTACACTGAAGCAGCACAACTTCTACTTACGTTAGCAGTTTATTAACATCTGAAATCAACGCCGTTTGATTATTCTGTAATTTGTAAGCATTACTCTGCTTTTGTAAGCATTTAATATGATGTGTTTTTTCGCACGACTTAAGGGCTTTTTTCGGAGCCCACAAATCTTTATATATAAAAATGTTAAGTTCTTTTGTGTACGCTTCAAAAACTCAAAATGTTCTGCACCGATTGAGCTCAAATTTTAGCACGGTATATAACCCGCATCAAAGATTGTTTTTATCTATTTTTCGCATCAGTCACATAACCGCGACCGCGAGAAAACAGTTTTTTTAACGGTCAGCTGTGTACCAGTGACAGCGCAATCTGCCGGAAGCTAGGGGAACACTCGCCATACTAGTAGTATTGTAACGACAACCGTAGTCATTTGAAACAATACCTGTTCCCAATTACATTGTTTATTAACAAAAAAAAAAACAAAAACGTATCCACTTGCATCAGATTCAGATTATTATACTATCTAAATTAAATATTCACTTTAATCGAGGTACTTTTGTGTGATCGTGTCGTGATTGAGCTGCGCCTTTCACCAAGCTCTGAATTTATTAGAAAACGATCAAGAGTGGGATATATGTATCAATGACGCGTGCAACACTGCACATCCAAACCAAATTCGCGCATTATTCGCAATTATACTGACCGCTTGCTTCCCTTCATCTCCCACAGAGTTATGGGAAAGATATCGATCGCATATGGCTGAGGATATTTTGCATAGAGTACGCCTAGAAAATACCAATATGACCATGGAATTTACAAAAGGCATTTACCACGAAGCATTGATAAATATTGAAGACAAGTGCTTAGCTACTGCAAATAAAGTTCTTAGTCAATCGGGAATGCCAGCACCCACCCGAGCTGCGATTGCTTCATTTGATGTGGATTTACGCCGTGAACAGAGCTACAACATTGGTGATCTTCAGTCATATGTCCAATCAAACATTCCCAAATTAACGCGTGAACAGAAAGGCATTTATGATCGCATAATGCAAATGATAAATGACGGAGTTGGGGGACCTTCTTCTTGGATGCGCCAGGAGGAACTTGGAAAACATTCCTCATTAGATTGATTCTAGCAACGGTTCGATCAAAAAATGACAATTACCCTGTTGCGGAATATTAATCAGCCAAAACTCTGCAACGGCACGCGACTTGCAGTTAAGAAATTGATGAATAACGTAGTGGAAGCAACGATTTTAACGGGGCCTTTCAAAGGTGAAGATGTCCTCATTCCTCGAATACCCATATTCCCGACCGATACACCATTTTAATTTAAAAGATTGCAATTCCCAATTCGATTGACATTTGCAATCACAATCGATAAAGCTCAAGGTCAATCTTTAGAGTTGTGTGGTTTAGATTTGGATGCGGATTGCTTCTCACATGGGCAACTGTATGTTGCGTGTTCCCGAGTCGGCAAATCAGATAGCAGACATATCTACGCAGACAGTGGAAAAACAAAAAAAATATTGTATATCCACAAGTATTGCAAAATTAAACTTCTATGAAACGTATGCTTTGTTTTGTTTCTCATTTCTCATCCATGCAACCACAATGTGCCACAGCGAAGCGTGTCGGGTAGAGCTAGTATATATATAATTTTAAAGAAAATTAAAAAAACAAATATTTTTTATGTAAAAAACTTCGGACTATTACAATTCTAAACAAAATGGTGGCTATTTAATATTTTTCACGATTAGTTTCAAAGACGCCAAACAGCATTCTCCAAATAGTGGTCTCATACCGAAAAATAGATCGTTTTGTGGTTGGAGTATTTGATAAATTTTATTTTTTTACGTTTAACTACTACAACGTTATGTAAGGTTTTACATAACGTTATGTATGTTTCCCATATGTTAGCATTCTTATATTATTCAATTTTTTTAAATTCATAGTTTTAAATCGGCGCTAAAAAAAATATAAACATAATTTGGCGTGACCTCAAAAATTCAGAATTGAAGAAGAATTAAATAGTACTACTTTTTTAAATTTTGATCGGGTTTTTTAAATCTGTATTTTATTTTTATAAATCGGTTAAGTTTTTTTTTATTTAAAAAATATAGGTCAACAAGAAAAAAAAATCATATGAACGAAATTCTTTTTGAAAGAAATGTAAAAGGGAGAAACTGCGTCTGAATAAAAATAAGAAAAGGAATTCACACAAATAATAAAAACGATTACTGCTCTCGTCACATACTGTTCTCTAGAATATAAGAATATTTTTTACCCAAAATTTTCTATACAATTTTCTTGAATTTTTGCGCAAATGCAAAGGATATTACAATTAAATCAAGTTATGAAACCATTACATTAAAACAGTTACGGCATAAAAAGAATGAAAAGTATATTCAAATCGTCCATGAATTCATTATAATTTTTCGTATTTATTTATTAAAAATAATGCAGAGAGAAAATTTAAAAACATGTTTACATAGAATACAAACAAAATATTAAAAAAGGTCTCTTTCGTAAAGATTTAGAATTAAATAAATATAATAAACATAGAGATCTGTTTATTACATTGATAAATCATAATTGTGATCATTTTAGGGTTAATAAACATACATTTTCAGTACAAATGACATAAGAATATTAGAAATAAACCTCAGATTTAAATCGCTTATTCTTGAAAACTTAATACTAAAGAGTTATGCAAATGTCATTAACGAACAAGTAATAAAGTTTGAATATGATGATTGCATTAAAGAACTATTATTTACTTTAAATTATTTAAATTTAAATTTAAAGATGTATTCAAATTATGATACCAATAAAAGATGTTATAATCTGCCACAGATTATAATAGTAGCCGAAGTGTTCGTTAATATGAATAACTGTGATGATGAACATACTACTCAATATTTAAAACTGTTTTTAATTTGAATTTTCTTGGGTTCCTTCTCATAAAGAAGAGATCTCTGCGAAAGCACTAAACTTAAAATAAGATGTTAAGATGAAAGTAAATAAAAAATACTCATTTTTCTTATACGACTACAGCTAAGACGCAATTTGTTAGTCTATTTATTTGGATTGAATTTTTTTTTTAAATATATGAAAGCTGGTAAAATATTGCATGACTTTTTTGCCTATAAATAATAAAAATTAAAAGGGTTGGAAATGAAAAACCAAAGAACAGAATAATATTTTTTAGGCACTCTTTCAGAATTTCCCCCCCCCCCCACCGAAATTTTTTATATTTTTTTTAACAATATGTACTTTTAATATTGTGTAATATTTTAATTCATTAAAAACGCATGTATTTTAATGATCAGATAAAATTATTTTGGAGAAACGAAAGTATATTAAAAATTCATATAATATATTTTTTAATATTTATAGTGGCAAATTGAACAATCTTCCCCATCCTATGTTGGTGATGCCATAGAAATTCACATAAATAAGAATTTAACAAACTATATTAGCCATTATTAAAGATTGCATCACTGTTGTACATAATTTGTATATTTAACGTAAATTAGACGAGGTTAGAGAGCAAAGTAAAATATTTTGAAATTTTAGGGAGGAAATTCCGAAAGTGTACCATTTTTTAGAGGTGGGAATAAATTTTAAGAAACTTTTTCTAAAAATATATATATATAGACATATGGATATGTATATATATAGGTTGCTTATAAATTTGCTTAAATAAAGTTTTCTCTAAATCTAACACCCGTTCAATGAAGGCTAAAATAAGAAAAATAAAATTTTCAAAAATCTTTTCTGCATTTAAGGTCCAGCGTCAATAATTTAAAATAACTAGATATTTGTCGAGAGCTCCATATATGAAGTATAAATTTTCAAAAAAACTTTGAAAAATATCTAAATCAAAGGGAAATAAAGTAAAAAAACAAAAACGTATGTTTCGATTTTAAGACGTGTGGATTGATTTAAAAAAATATATTATTTATATATACGTTGTAGGAACAAATTTGTTTTAATAATTTTTTTTCCAAAATGTCTCTGTCTCATAAGAATATCAAAATTTGTTTTTCGCGGTATCTCCCAACACCTTAACAAATTTTAAAAAATTATTAATGTGATCAATGTTCGACATATAGAAATATTTCAGCCAAATCCGGAGAAAATCGGTTTGGTCAATCTTCTAAGTATAAAGCCAAAAGCAGCGCTACATAAACACGTAGGCAGCACATGTGTTTTTTTGGTCTAGATGAACTAGTGTGACCCTAAAACGTAAAGATTTGCATAAAATCCGATACCTCATTTTTGACATTATTTCAACGTACTTTCCCTTTTAATATATTTAATACATACTAGCTGTGTTGGCCAGGAAAATAAAAAGACCCGGCAAAGGGTTGCAAACTTTCCCAGATTTTGCTCTTAACATATATTTATTTCAAATAAGCCATAGGGTTTTTAAAATAAATTACTTAATTATGCAATATTTCAAGTACAATTGCGAAAAATAATAAAATGTTCTGTAAAAAAAATACGTTCGATTTGACCGCTTCAATCAAACGACGTTTTTATTATCAAAATTATACTGTACTTAGAGAATAATTGCTAAAAAAAATAAAAATGTTTCATAAAATAGTTAATTTCTCGTTTGACTCCGTTATTTGGCAGCAATGTCATGTACATTTTTAATAAAGGCTACAACTTAAAAAACAGATAAAGTAACAGAGTTTTTTTTTTATATAAAGTATCAGAGATTATAAAAAAAAATCAAAACGCTCTTTTAATTCTTAAGTCGGGTCCCAAAGGACTACCTTTTATAAAAAATGTTTCCTAGTCGTTGATGTCAATACTACAAACAGCTGGATTTTCAATGTTGAAAAATTATGTTAAAAAAATGATTTCTTTATTGCATATCTTATTCAGTTCCTTGTTTTTTGGGGACTTAAAAGTTTATTTATTTTAGTAATTATTTAATTTAATAAGTAGAATTTGTGTAATGTTATTTAGCAAGGGTAGAAAAATAGTACTTTACAAAAAAAAAATATGGGTAGTGATGCCCGCCTTTGATGGGGTCAAAAATCATACCAAAGCTGAAATTTATTTCTAAACAGTAGCCAAATACCGTTAGGAAATAATATTTTAAATCCCCCCCCTAAATCCAATCGACTTAAAATTTCGGAATTTTAAATAAAGTTAAATATTTTAGCAAAAAAAAAAAAAATCCGCTGATATCCTTGGCGGAATGGTAGCGTCTCGGCCTTTCTTTCACCTGAAGGACCCGGGTTGGAATCCCGGTCAAGCATGGCATTTCTCATATGCTACAAGCGCTACAAGATTTCCGCATTTCAATATTCTCAAGTAGAAAATTTCTTTTATGAAGTCGGTTTTTCCAGACGGACTGCAGTGACAATTTATATTTTCAATTTTTTTTTTTACTTGTGGCGATGACGGATAGCAAAATAAGATTACACAATAATTATGTGTAAAAATAACAATTACTGTTGTCAACATTGCTAAAAAATATAATTTTTATTAATATGGACGTTATTATAATGCATTGTAAAAAATAGGCATAAATCTGCTGTCAGAATAGAAAGTTGAAATCTAAAACAATTTTAAAATGGTAAATTTTCATCATGATTTTTCTAATTTTTTTTAATTCTAATTTTTTATAACTTATAATCAAACATGTATCACTCATTGATACAGAATAGCTGGACCGAAGGTGCAACCATATTGAAGAGGTATTTGTTGAGAGCCAGACTAAGAAATGATTCCTGAAAGAGGGCAGCAGCTCTTTCAGTAGTCGTTAGGGGCGTGAGTCAGGACGACTTAAACGGCCATATCAACATCACTCAGCTACTGCGCAGCTGAAAGCAATGGAAAACTACAGCTGCTTTTTTTCTGAGAAAATGTGGCTCTCTGCATTTTCATATAGCAATGATGGAGGTGCTTTCCTTGGTAAAATATTCCGGAGGTAAACTAGTCCCCCGTTCGGATCTCCGGGTGGGGACTACTAAGGAGGGGGTCACCAGAAAATTAAAAAATAACATTCTACGAGTCGGAGCGTGGAATGTTAGAAGTTTAAAAAAGGTTGGTAGGCTGGAAAATTTAAAAAGAGAAATGGATAGGATAAATGTGGATTAGTAGGAATTAGAGAGGTTCGGTGGGAAGAGGAAGGCGACTTTTAGTCAGGTGATTTTAGAATAATAAACTCAGCTTCAAATAATGGGCAGGCAGGAGTAGGTTTCGTAATGAACAAGAAGATAGGGAAGAGAGTAGAGTATTTTAAAATGCATAGCGATAGAATCATTGTAATAAAGATAAAATCGAAACGTAAACCGACAACGATTGTTAACGTCTATGCCTACAAGCACCCATGATAATGATGAGGTAGAGTGTGTATACAAAGAGATTGATGAAGCAATTAAATACGTAAAAGGAGATGAAAATTTAATAATAGTTGGAGATTGGAATGCAAGCATTGGAAAAGGCAAGGAAGGAAATATAGTGGGTGAATACGGGCTGGGCAAAACGAATGAAAGAGGGGACCGACATATAGAGTTTTGCACGAAGTATAATTTAGTAATTGCCAACACCCAGTTTAAAAATCATAATAGAAGAATATACACATGGAAAAAGCCAGGTGATACTGCAAGGTATCAGATAGATTATATTATGGATAAGCAAAGATTTAGAAATCAACTTGTCGACTGCAAAACTTACTCTGGAGCAGACATTGACAGCGACCAAAATTTAGTGTTAATGAAATGTAGATTGAGGTTAAATTAAAGAAAACCAAACCAACATATTTGGCATTTATAGACCTAGAAAAGGCGTTCGATAACATAGAATGGAATAAAATGTTCAACATTTTAAAAAAATTAGGGTTCAAATACAGAGATAGAAGAACAATTGCTAACATTTACAGGAAGCAAACAGCAACAGTAATAATTGAAAAACATAAGAAAGAAGCCGTAATAAGAAAGGGAGTCCGACAAGGATGTTCCCTATTCCCGTTACTTTTTAATCTTTACATAGAACTAGCAGTTAATGATGTTAAAGAACAATTTAAATCCGGAGTAACAGTACAAGGTGAAAAGATAAAGATGCTACGATTTCCTGATATAGTAATATAGACTAAGAGTAAAAAGGATTTAGAAGGAACAATGAACGGAATGGATGAAGTCCTACGCAAGAACTACCACATGAAAATAACAAAAACAAAACGAAAGTAATGAAATCTAGTAGAAATAATGAAGATGGACTACCGAATGTAAAAATAGGAAGAGAAAAGATTATGGAGGTAGAAGAATTTTGTTATTTGGGAAGTAAATTACTAAAGATGGACGAAGCAGGAGCGATATAAAATGCCGAATAGGACAAGTGAAACGAGCCTTCAGTCAGAAATATAATTTGTTTACATCAAAAATTAATTTAAACGTCAGGAAAATATTTTTGAAAGTATATGTTTAGAGCGAAGCTTTATATGGAAGTGAAACTTGGACGATCGGAATACTTGAGAAGAAAAGATTAGAAGCTTTTGAAATGTGATACTATAGGAGAATGTTAAAATTCAGATGGGTGGATAAAGTGATAAATGAAGAGTTGTTGCGGCAAATAGATGAAGAAAGAAGCATTTGGAAAAATATAGTTAAAAGAAGAGACAGACTTATAGGTCACATATTAAAGCATCCTGGAATAGTCGTTTTAACATTGGAGGGACAGGTAGAAGGAAAATATTGTGCAGGCAGGCAACGTTTGGAGTATGTAAAACAAATTTTTATGGATGTTGGATGCAGGGGGTATACCAAAATGAAACGACTAGCACTAGATAGGGAATCTTGGAGAGCTGCATCAAACCAGTCAAATGACTGAAGACAAAAAAAATCAAACATGATAGATACAAACATGTGTATTAAATGAAGATTAAAATAATATCAACAAATAATAAAATTTTATTAAATAGTTCACTTGTGTTTTGCTTCGAAGCGCCTTGATAAAACGCTAAGCTTGTCGTCATTATGTTTAAATACATATTCCCAAATAAAGGATAATGTTATTTCTTGGGAACACCCTCAAAAAGGCAGAATGAGTTTTTATAATACAAACATTTATTAATACATTAAATTAGATGTCAGATCGTTACCTGGCGATAATAATTATGAATCGAGTAGAACTATATTTAAAAAATTAATTATGTTAACTTGTCCTTGCGTTTATATTTATAAATGTGATATCATTGTTAAAAATAATAGATTCTTATTCTTAAAATAATAACGATACCCATTTTTACAAAACTAAACAACGGAACTGTTTTCGTATAACTCGACACGATACTTCAGCTTGTGAGAAAGGGCCCTATTATGCAACCGTTGCCGTTTTTTATAAGTTGCCGAACTATCTGAAAAATCTTCATACTAATTTATTTAAAATACAATTTTAGAAATGCTGATTTTTCTGATCCCGTTCCACGAGTACATAAATGTGTGCTCAAAATAGTTTTCAATAGAGTTATCTGAATTATGGATTATATTTTTTGTAATTTTTATGTTTAACATGTTTACTTAAACATTATTTCATATGTTTGTACTTAAATAGTTAATGTGGATTTTAATGACATCTATTTTTTATCTTAAAATTTGTTTTTATATATATAATTTATTTTACAAAGACTTGATCTATGAAATATGCGATATTATGTACTAAACAGAATAAAGATTGATTTATTTATTCATTAAAAGGAATCTTACAAAATATTTTTATATTAAAAAAAATTATTTATTGCTTATACTCATTAATCATTATAATTGAATAAAAAAATAAATAGGCCCCATATATTTTTAAATTGTATGCTCACGTTGTAAAAATGTTTTATTCTGTGAAAAAAAATATATATATAGCTAAAAACAAAGTTGTTATACATTCTAGGCATTGGTAATCTATAAATATAAAAATGAATGTTTGTCTGTCTGTATGTCTCTTATGCCTTTCTAAACCGTTCTACCGATTGCGATGAAACTTTAGTGAGTTGTCATGCGCACGCTCGCGAAGATTTCTGTATTAATTTGGATCTGCTAGGTGGCGCTGGCATCGAGATATTTCGAAAAATTGTATTTATGGTCCGATTTGCCTCATATTCAGAATACATGTTACTTACATGGAAAGAATTATCTCTGCAAAAAATGAACCTGTTAGATGGCGCTGGGGTTGAGATATTTAGAAAAATTATATTTATAGACCGATTTGGTTCATATTCAGAATATGAATATTAGTTACGTGAAAAGAAATATTTTTGCAAAAACT
Source organism: Lycorma delicatula (assembly GCF_047948215.1). Lineage (NCBI taxonomy): Eukaryota > Metazoa > Arthropoda > Insecta > Hemiptera > Fulgoridae > Lycorma > Lycorma delicatula. The sequence continues at coordinate 176,107,219 of NC_134458.1, forward strand.
ATACCCGCTAGGTGGCGCCGGTGTCGAGATATTTACGAAACAAACAAATATACAAACAGACTTTTTATTTATATATATATATATATATATATATATAAAAGGCAATGCTAGTATTGTGTCCGCTAAAGAACAAAAAACTAATAGACCGATTTACGCGCGGGGAAAAGGGAAAAATGGAAAACGGGAAACGGTAAAAAGGAAACTGGGAGAGGGCTGAGGGAGAAGTTGGAAAGGGAAGGAGAAAGAGAAGAAGGAGAATAAGTGAAAGGTAAAATTTGTGAAGTTCCGTAATTTTCAGTTTTTTTAAAATTTTTTTATTAAATTTTCAATTGTGTTCATTTAAACTCTCTCCTTCTCTATCTCTCTCTCTTTCTATATATATATATATATATATATATACTCAAATCTAGCAATAGCAAAGCATTGCCGGGTCTGCTAGTTTAATCTTATAGAATGGAAAAATAATGATACATGAAAGAAACTTTTAAAAATTAAAAAAATCGATATTTTAAAATTTGATCGGCTTCCCTACTTCCAATATTACACCCAAAGTATTATTTTTGGTCGTTTGCATTACTACTATACTCAGGAAGATAATAAAAAAATTCGATATTTAATAAAAAGATAGCTTTTATCAATTTTGGCAAAACGGGGAGAACTTGGGGGAAAAAGATATCGTTAAAAATGGTAAGATAAGTATGTAAGCATATTATGAACTTAAAATAAAGTAGGGTTATGTATACAAAATTTTGAGTAAATTGACCCCAAAGAAACTATCTATCCCAGCCCCTGGAGATATTGACCCCAAACTTTTACTAACAAATCGTCCTATATATACGAATTTCTGTGCCAAATTTCATAAAAATTGGTTTATCCAGTCAAAATCCATTAAGTTTTAAATACGCAAATACACCTACGAACATAGAACATTACCCTCCATTTTTTTTTTTGTTTATTGGGATCCCTGGGTTATGAAACTTCGAAAAATGCAAAATAAACCCATACCCCATTTTTTAACTTATTACTATGCTATCGTTTTGAAAAAAATTCAATATATATATTTATTCATTTTTTCCGTATCTCAAATCACATTTACAATCGGTTTTGTAGGTAGAAACCCTAAGTAAATTTCATTACAATAAGTGACGTTTAATTAAACACATCAATACTTAATTCTAAAAACATCAATACTAACTCAAAGATAGCATATGCAATAATAAATTCTAGACAACTAGGCACTGTAATCCATAAAAAGTCCAATACGAATAAAACCGGAAGGTAAAAGAAAAAGTAACAAAAACAAATGATAACAGAAACATAAATAATTAATGATGCATAACTAAGAATCAAGAAACATATATGATCATAAACACAAAATTTTGATGATGCACAACTTAAGAAGATAGGCCTCGTCCTGAATATGACTATTATGTTGCTAGGTTAAATACATGTACCCGTTTCAATCGCCTTACATCTTCCCGATTGTCTAAGAGGTTAACAGCTAGATGGTTCACGTAGTCATTAAAATTTATTTTGTACTTGGTTACCAATCAATTGACTTCTTCCCGAACAGACGGTAATTCTAAGTACTAATGGATTTCGTTCCTTCGAACAAACCATGGCGCCTGAGTTATGCATCCCGCAAATTTATTCTGGAGGTGCTAAATAGTCTCTATATTAGTGGTACTTGCAAAGTTAGATTCCGTTTGTCCAAATCGGTTTTAGGGTCACATTGTACAATAGTAGCGCGTTAGATACGGACAATTGCGATTTCCTACCTATTAACCAGTAGAGCTCGTTAAAAATGATATCTAGCTGCATCCTCTTTTTCTTTATTATGAAACTTCCATGTTAGACGACAGTCAAGATGAATACCTAAATACGATACACTCTCAGCTCGCGGGATGTAACCGCCATTTAAATGAATTCCTTTGCAGTCAACCCTTCTCATCGCAAATTTCACATCAGTTCGCCTGATTTACCGCCCGGGTGAAGGTCCAATCCCAGTTGCAACGTAGCTGAGGTTTGAGGTGGATCATTATCGATAGCCATGATTCCCGTGTCATCGGCAAACGATGCAATAGTTGCATCGTTCGCAGTGAAGACGGAGTAAAGGATAGACCCCAACACTGAGCCCTGGGGAAGACCCGGGGAAAAGTCAAAGAAATTAGATGGAACCTTATATTTAATCTGGAAAAAGCATCCGTCCAAGTGTCTACGCAATATCAAATAGAATGGTTAAGGTTCATTTTTAGTTTGTACTGCAGATCAGGCATCCAAACCTGTTCTAACGCTTGCTGGACATCTAGAAAGGCAGCATAACCAATTTTTCTCGCCTCTAAGCGTTTGGTAACAACACGAATGATCCTGTGTATCTGCTCAATGGTGGAATGACCACCGCGGAAACCGAATTGGTGGTCAGGAATAACTTGTCCCTACTCTACTGACCACAATTTCCGGAGGAATAGCCTTTCAAATACCGTGGACATAATACGTAATACATATATATATATATATATATATATAAATCTCGTGTCACGATGTATGTTCTGGATAAATTCCGAAACTACGGAACCGATTTTGATCAAATTTCCTAACTATCTGTAATTTGGTCCTACTTAAAAGATAGATTAGTTTTTATCTCAATTATTGACCTCAATATTTGTTATTGCAAATTAAATGTTTATTATATGACAATAGTGTGTATTTATTGGTTAGTTGAATTGAATTCCTAATACATGTTAATTCATCGATACAACTCTAACATCGTTTGACATCTAGGTTGCGTAGACATCCGGTAGATGGCGTTGTTTCGATTTCTAGATAATACATTCTATTCCACGTCATATTTGTTTATGTTCACGACATACCCGTACTATTTTAATTTTTCGTGAATGATTTTTATAATTGTGCAGTGTATCGTTTAGATATTATTATAATTTTTAACAGAAAAATAATAATAACATAAAACTATATAGATAACTTTTTTGTCTATTAATCTTTATACCACCTCAAAATCGTGTATTTCTTGCATGCACTTTATTTTATTTTTTTCATATTTTATTTTGATTTTTTAATATGTTAATTAATTCATTCATTAATTTTGATATAATTTATCTATTTAAATATAAATATAATTAATTTTTTTTCAATTTCAGTATAACGCCGCGGAAAAAATCTAACCTTAACAATGCGTGTAGCAAAGATGCACGACGCATGCGTGTTAAGAGAGCTCATGAATCGGAAGAACAAATTGCAGCAAGAAACGCAGCTCAACGAATCAGAACAGCAGAAATTCGTAGACAAAAATCTCGAGAACAGCGTGATGAACGTCTGCGACAAAATATCTAAAAACCGTGTTCGGGTTTTACTGGATTTTAATTTTTTAAGAAGTGCGACAATGACTCTACCAACACAGCTCCTGCTATTATTACTGTATATGTGACACGACTGGCTGCACCAACCTTTGGGTTACTTAACTAAAAAACAAAAGAAAAAAATTATTGACTGCGACGGGAAAGGCAAGCAAACATATTTAGCGAGCGAAGCCGCGACGGGGATGCTAGTATGTATATATAATACAGTTTTTTTAATGAACTAATTCACCACAAAGCTTACAGAGAAACTTATTCGGTGGATATGGAAATGGAATTTTGTAGCGTATGAAAAAAGCCATGCCTAACCGGAATTCGAACCCGAGACCACCGAATGGAAGACCGAGACGCTATCACTCCTCCTCCACGGAGATCATTTATATTATACGATATGTAAATACTTTTCTTCGCTACGAGGTAAATCTTTTCCAGGAAACATCGAATTAAAAATTTACTGTTAAATGTCATTTAAAAGACAACGTTTTCTTATTTAATCACATACATTATGTACTAAAAAAAAAGTATGATTGATTTCGACGTTTAAAAATTTATTATTAATTCATTAATATTTTAGATTCTACATTCACATCACTCAGTAGATTTATAGTTATCTTAAAATAAAGAAAATTGAAGAAATTTAAGGAATTTTATCAGCTTTAATTAAATCACTTTAAAAAAAAAAATGATACTTTATGTTATTTATTAATAAAATATTAATTAATTACTTTTCCTTATAAAATATTAAAGATTTGCTCATTTGACGAACAGTTTTGATAAAATATTTTTTAACATTTAATATCATGAAGCTGTTAGCTTATAACGTACATAGAATAAAAGTCTGATGTAAATAATTAATTTTTTTTCCTCTAAAGTTATGAATTTTCTTTGTACTAAAGCTCATTGGTAAACATAAGTATTTTGAAGGCTGTAGTAGTCACAAAATAAATCAAGACGCTATTTGAAAATATCGTTTTTTAGATTTAAATCACGTCGAATGTTTTATCAGTTTACGTGATGAAATAATAATTACACTAGTAAACAAAACAAAAAAAAAATTTGTGTATCTGGAATCGTACATGGTGATTGCAACTAATTTTGGGGTGCTGAATTCAAAACTGTTATCAGAAATTGTATAATACGTCACGTTTTTTTAGGTACATACGATTAAGACATACTATTTATTTAACAATAAATGCATAATCACTGTGAAATCAACATTTAAAAAAATTACTATTTATGTGTATTCATTTAAAATTTGTTTAAATCAACTAAATTTTTATTTAATTAAACACAGATAAACTGAAATACTATTAGTAACATTTTAAAATAAAAGTTCCTAAAAGTCTAAATCATTGGAAATGTGTTTAAAAGTTTAAATCACTGGAATTGTCTTACCTTTAATTTTTAAAATATGTTGATAAACGTTTTTGCTTGTACGATGTTTAATCAGTTTCTGTAAACAAAAACCAACAATAGTCATCCAACATTCCAGGATTCCATCTTCCTCGGTACCGATGCTTCTTGTTCAGAATATCCTGATGGAAACGATCTCCTTGTTCATCGCTGACGGAGCCCAAATTTTCGGGAAAAAAGTCTAGATGGGAGTGCAGGAAATGAATTTTTAATGGCATCCTACATCCTTAACGTTTGTAGTTTTCTAACAACTTATTAATCTACATAGCATAGTTTTCATCTTTTCCGTTGCCTAAAAAACCACAAACAACATTGTTGAAGGACTTCCATGCAGCTAGTTCACATTCGCTAATTTTATCCTTTTGTCCTTAAACAGTTTCTTTATTTGCAGACCGATAAAAACACCCTTCTTGAGTTTACCAACACTGAATTTAGGAAAACTAATTTTTAAATGATTAAATTTTAGTCCATCTTTGTCTAGTACATTTACAAGAGTTTTTATGAGTTCGAGGTTTATATGAAGTGGCGGCAGTTTGTTTTTACTGCTCTCAATTAATGATAAATGGTTTACATTTTTTCACTAGCCACAAAGTTCTGCCTCAATGGCCAGTTCGACTTTTTGTCAAAGTAAAGACTATCCCAAACGTCCCAAAGACAAAGGGACTATCCCAGACGACTATCCCAAAGACAAAGAAAACAACATTTCATAATCCCACCTTGTAAACCAAGAAGTAACGCAACATCTTTCAGAAAACTGTAAACGTCCCCCATATGCTCTTTGCTTTTAATATTGATACCATAGTTTCATACATTTCTTTCATGTCGAGTGCATGAGCTAATGGAATAGATGGCTGTTTGTTACAGTCATGCAATAAAACTGCTTTCATGCTAACTTTAGAAGAGTTAATAAAAAGACACCATTCTTCAGGAATATGCTGAATTCCAAACTCTTTCATCAGGCTATCGACATCAGTACAAACGCACAATGAATTTCTCATAGTAAAATAAGTTGAAAGTTTTATTTCGTGTTCTAAACGTAGTAACTTGTTTTTTCCACTAAAAGATTCTACTATTGTAGTCTATTTACCAGAGGTTCAGCTTGCTGCTTTGATAACTTTAAATCGCGAACTAAATCATTAAGTTCATGTTGCTGAATTAAAATGAGGAGATTTCTCATCAGATGTTAGAAGAAATTCTTCAACATTCTCTACATCATCTGCACCATTTTCAAATTGTTCTTCTAGGATTCAGATTGTTCTTTCTCGTTCTTCCCACGAAAATATTAGGAGGGCAACGCAAAAGTGTATATAAAAAGGATAGGATCTTAACAAATCGTTTAGAGCATTAAAAAACAAAAATCTTGATGTAACAACTTCCGAGCTACGACAACCCTAACGAAATAAATTTAGCCATTACACTTATCTCAAAACGATACATTTTCGCTCAAGATCATACTAGTAGAGCTATGCCGTAGGCTAGTTTTTAAATTAACCGTGAAAGATACTAAACTGCCGTAACCTCAAGTTTTTGTTTTTGTTTTCCAATGCCCTTTAGGACCCTACTCTCTAACCACCATATATCAATCCTCATTTTTCAATCCTTCGCAATTAAATTTGCCCATATAGTTGTCAACAGAAAAAAGTAACCCACCGGGTTGGTCTAGTGGTGAATGCGTCATCGCAAATCCTAGTTACGTTCAAATCCTAGGCAGTTACTTTTATACGGATTTGAATACTAGATCGTGTATACCGGTATTCTTTGGTGGGTGGGTTTCAATTAACTACACATCTCAGAAATGGTCGACCTGAAACTGTACAAGACTACACTTCACTTACACTCATACATATCATCCTCATTCATCCTCTGAAGTAATACCTGACGGTGATTCCCGGAGGCTAAACAAGAAAAAACCCTCAATACGAAAAAGGGAAAAATGATAAAGGATTTATATGTATAAAGGATTATAAATAAATTTTTTTTTTTTCTATGGCTGTATTATAACGTATGAATTACGCGGCTGGAACCTGAACCATAATTATGAAGCAGATTTTCATTATGATTCAGGGGTTCAACCAATCAAAAGCCTACTCTTTTCAACCAATGACCAATCAGAAGCGGGTATCGTAATGTATCAGCTATTTTTTTTTTTACTTTGATTTTAAGCCTATGTAGCAAGCAGAGGTTACTTTAAAAGTACATCAACATGCAACTAAGTTTCTATATATCCTTTCTTAACTACGTCGGATTCTGAAGGAGAAATGACTTTAATACCAATCGATAGTCAGAGCAGATTCTTCGATAAGTTTTATGTTTATAAGCCGCCAGGGGGAGTTGTAATAGATATGTTTCTTCAAAACGACTTTGTAGGTTTTTAAAATTTTTAATTTTATCACTTGTTTACAAACTTTAAAACTGTTATTATTAAAACGAAAAGTATCCCTTGGGAAAAGTATAATCATAAAACTGTTGATATTATTATCAAGTTTCCTGTTTAATCTGGTGTGACTTATATAAAATATTATATATCAGGAAGATTAATAAAATTTATAAATCTTTTACTGTTTTAATATTACAAATTTTAAAATCTATTATATACGTTACATAATTTCATTGCAACATTTTGTAACATTTGCTTTTAAAAATGATCAGGAAATACTTTGCAAATAGAAAAATAAATAGCTTAAATCATCTAGATTAATTAAAAAAAAACTACTTCGGATAAACCTTCACATTACAGTCGATTATTTTTATGGATTGAAAGAAAGAATAAATAATTTTTATAATGAACGAAAAGGAAGAAGAGAAAACATATTACTTCTGATGGTGGCATTTCCTAATCCGGAAATGGTTATCGTGTCTTTACGAATACTAATTAATATTTTAAAGTTTTTTTTGTCAAATCGGCATACACTCAGGAGTCAAAGAGAGCATTTAAAAAATTGTTTAATATCTTATTTATGGAAATTCAAATTTTGCTCTCTCTCTCTCTCTCTCTCTCTCTTCGGTTTAGATATTTTCAAAAGTTTTCTTAAAGTTTATACTTCATATATAGAGCTACTAAGAAATGTCTACAATTTTAAAAATTATAACCCCGTACCTAAAATGCGGAAAAATATTTTTTGATAATTTTTTTTTTCTTATTGTAGCTTTTATTTAAGGCGGTATTAGATTTAAATAAAACTTTATTTAAGCAAATTTATTGAGTTTAACCTATATATGAATGTTTTTAGAAAGATTTTTCTTAAATTTTATTCCCAATCTCTACAAAATATATATCTATTTTTTTTCTGGCCTACTCTTAATTTTTATTATTAAAAGAAAATATTTTCTGTATATTTTTCTTCGCTTAAAGGGTTATTAGAATTTAAGTACTAATTATGCAAGAACATATAATGACATTTTAAGGTTATTTTATTTTACAATTTCGTATACTTTTTACGACTTTCTTTGTTACGATAGAATTTAAGAGAGCATTAAAAGATTTAAATGGCAGAAAGGCTCCTGGAATAGACGGAATACCTGTAGAATTACTGCGTAGTGCAGGTGAGGAAGCGATTGATAGATTATACAAACTGGTGTGTAATATTTATGAAAATGGGGAATTTCCATCAGACTTCAAAAAAAGTGTTATAGTTTTGATACCAAAGAAAGCAGGGGCAGATAAATGTGAAGAATGCAGAACAATTAGTTTAACTAGTCATGCATCAAAAATCTTAACTAGAATTTTATACAGAAGAATTGAGAGGAGAGTGGAAGAAGTGTTAGGAGAAGACCAATTTGGTTTCAGGAAAAGTATAGGGACAAGGGAAGCAATTTTAGGCCTCAGATTAATAGTAGAAGGAAGATTAAAGAAAAACAAACCAACATACTTGGCGTTTATAGACCTAGAAAAGGCTTTCGATAACGTAGATTGGAATAAAATGTTCAGCATTTTAAAAAAATTAGGGTTCAAATACAGAGATAGAAGAACAATTGCTAACATGTACAGGAACCAAACAGCAACAGATGCAACGATTTGCTGATGATATAGTAATTCTAGCCGAGAGTAAAAAGGATTTAGAAGAAACAATGAACGGCATAGATGAAGTCCTACGCAAGAACTATCGCATGAAAATAAACAAGAACAAAACAAAAGTAATGAAATGTAGTAGAAATAACAAAGATGGACCACTGAATGTGAAAATAGGAGGAGAAAAGATTATGGAGGTAGAAGAATTTTGTTATTTGGGAAGTAAAATTACTAAAGATGGACGAAGCAGGAGCGATATAAAATGCCGAATAGCACAAGCTAAACGAGCCTTCAGTAAGAAATATAATTTGTTTACATCAAAAATTAATTTAAATCTCAGGAAAAGATTTTTGTAAGTGTATGTTTGGAGTGTCGCTTTATATGGAAGTGAAACTTGGACGATCGGAGTATCTGAGAAGAAAATATTAGAAGCTTTTGAAATGCGGTGCTATAGGAGAATGTTAAAAATCAGACGGGTGGATAAAGTGACAAATGAAGAGGTATTGCGGCAAATAGATGAAGAAAGAAGCATTTGGAAAAATATAGTTAAAAGAAGAGACAGACTTATAGGCCACATACTAAGGCATCCTGGAATAGTCGCTTTAATATTGGAAGGACAGGTAGAAGGGAAAAATTGTGTAGGCAGGCCACGTTTGGAGTATGTAAAACAAATTGTTGGGGATGTAGGATGTAGAGGGTATACTGATATGAAACGACTAGCACTAGATAGGGAATCTTGGAGAGCTGCATCAAACCAGTCAAATGACTGAAGACAAAAAAAAAAAAAAAAAAAAAATTGTTACGAAAGAGCGGGCAACAATAGCTAAAGTCATTAGCCAGGTGGAGAATGGTAGCATATTAAAAGATGCCATACTGGGATTCGAGCCCGGGACCTCTGCACAAAATGCAGAGACGCTACGTACTCGGCCACGGAGGTCGGCTTATTAAAATTTTGTTTTAATTCTTTTTATTTTACTATTTTTTTTTTATAAATCTGTAAAAATTTTTCTTTTAATATTTTTTTAGGAATTATTACGATACTAATTCTTGTAAATTTGTAGAATTTAATTTAATCTTTAGTAGTTAAAAAAATTATAATCCTATTGTATAAATCTTAGCCAACCAGAGTGGTATAATGGTAAAACTCGTCGTAGCAAATCACTTGTTTAATAGCTGATTTTCGAAATCGAATATTCTGAAGTTCAAATCTTACTAAAAGTAAGTTGCTTTTTGATACGGATTTGAATACTAGACAGTGGATACTGATGTACTTTGGTGGGGTTCAATTAACTACACGTCTCAGGAGTGGTCGGCTTGAGTCTGTACAAAATTACACCTCATTTACATGGCATACATATCACCGTCATCTCACTGGGCCATGGGGAGTTGCATATTGTTCCCTAGTTGAAGAGTCTGCAACGTAAACATTAGGAATATAAAAAAATTGTATAAATGTTTTTAATGCACTAGAGATCGTTTGATACTTTTTTAAAAATAAATCAGCCCAACCGTTTTTATTTTTAAGATAAGGTACGACTATTGTTTTATTTTAATAAGTCTTGCTGATTTGTAATTTTTATTACAATTTTTTCGTCCACAATAATAAAACAGTTTCCATATATAGAAAAATAGACATTTTTTTAAGAAAACCAGTTTTATTTATATAATATGCTCTATATAATTACCATTGTTTTGAAAACACATTTCGATGCGTGTCCTCCATTGCTGAAGAACACGTAACCACATAAATTTACATAGATAGGTAAATAAACATTTTTTTTATGAAGGCCATAGTGTTTATTTTTCCTACATGGAAACTTACGGGACACTGTGTTATCTACCAACTACCCCTTTAGCTTTTAAATGACCTTAACACAATAAAAAAGTTCTCATTTCAACCCGTATGTTTTTTTCTATCTCTATATAAGTTCGAGAAAATTAATCGATCTCGATTAATTTTTATTTTATTTAGTAGAGGAGATTCCTTAGGTAGTTCTCTTGTTAAGTTTTCCCATAAAACAAACGAATTTTTTTTTTAGAACAAAAAATTACATTTTTTTCATTGTTGATTTGAAGATTTTTTTGTAATTGTTGCTTAATATTAAATTATTATAGCATAATTTGATAAAAACAAACATCAATCTGATAATATGAATATTTTTATGCAAATTTGAAGAAAATTAAGTTAAAAGGTTACGCTTAAAAATAATAAATATTTCCACATTCCAGAGAGCCTTATTTCAACTATGTTAAAATCTATTTAGGCCGTTTCTTTTCATCCCTTTTTTTTATTTTATAAAATGCATGTTTCTCGTCTTTAAATTCTTAGGAATGAATTTGCATTCCATTCTTCATTTCTTTCTGTTCTATGCCAATGTTTTAAAACTATCTACAATATTCTTAATTATCTATTTCATATAACCCAATCTTTTTCCTTGTCTACCGTTTTTATCTTCTAGACGTCCCTCTATTGTTAGATTAACCAAACCTGGGTTCTTAAAACATTAAAACACTGTTCACCAAATTATATTTATAAGTTCTTATCATAAATTTCTTTTCTCTATGATTTATGTTAAAAAAAACTTCATTTCGAAATTAACGATCTAATTTTCAAAATATTCTTGCAACACCATATTTCAAAGACCTCCAATTATTTTCCTTTTTGTTTTTCCTTATGTCCATCATATTTTAATACCAATAGGCACTACATTGGACATAAATGTGTTAAAGAACTTCTTTCAATTTTTTAGATCTATTAGTAGATTTCTTTTCAGCATAAAACATTCTACACCAATCTGTTTTAATAGTGGGATACTGCATGCATCCAATGTAATTTTATTATTCCTCCTCTGTTTTGTTTCAATAACAAAACTCTCCCAATAATACAGAGCGTTCGGAAAGATGCTGTGCAGTAGGCTTTAAAATTATGTGGTGCAGTCTGTTCTTTCGGCGTTAGGTTGGTTGCCTTGTGGATTCGTTGGACGTTGCTCAGTAATAAACCAAGACATCAGTTGTTAAGGTATGATTGAACGCGCTTCGTTTCGTTTATCGGAATCAATAATTGTGAGAAACGTAACGGTTCTTTTGGAATGGATATGCATTTTCTCGTTGAACACGTCTTTCATGAAGGTAATTGGTATAATGATTTAGTGAAGCACAAGTTTCCTGAAATATTTCCAAATACTCCGGTTCCTTACCGCAATGCAGTTCAAACTCTTATCGAAAAATTTCAGGCAATAGGCTTTATTTAAAACGCTGATCGAAGTGGAAGACCACCTAAACTAAATGAACAGAAGCTGCTTGACATTTCGGACGCTATGACCGAAGGTCCATCAAGTCAGTGCTTAAGTTAGTACAGCAGCAAGGTATCGGACTTGCTACCGCAAGTAAAGCTGTTAGAAAAGAACTGAAACTTTTCCCTACGAAGTAATGTGTACTCAAGAACTGAAATACACAGATCATGCCAAAAGACTAAATTATTGTTTAAACGTTTTATCGACTAAAATTCCGTAGGTATCCTCGATATTACGTTTTATACAGATGAAGAGTGGTTTCATCTGGAAGGGTATATTAATTCACCAATACATGAGTGTGTTCGACAACTTACCCCCATGAATTACACGAACAATCTTTACACAAAGCGAAAATTAGAGTCTGCGTCGGTGTGAGTAGAACGTGCCATTGTGAATCCACTCTTTTTTCAAAATACAGTTAATAGTGATCGTTACTGTGCTGTTTTAACAAACTTCATTAGCCAGTTAACAGAAGTGGAATTCAATCACGGTTGGCTGCAACAAGATGGCGCCACGGCCCACACAGCTAACAGGTCAATGACATCACTTCATTTCGCTAACAGATCAATCATTTCGAGTGGTTTGTGGCCTGTATGATCGTCCGATCTGACCCTCAGATTAGTTTCTATGGGGTACAGACAGCCAAGAAGGCAGTGTATCGCGACTGACCACGCACGATTGACGAACTAAAAACCACAATAAGGGCATACGTACGAGACATTCCAGTACATCAAATGGTTAGTGTTTGAAAACAGATTGAAACGTGTGCAGTGTTGTACTGATGTTGGAGGAGGTGAATTTAAAAACCTTTTAAAAACTATTCCAGTTATTACAATATCCGTTTCTGTAAAATAATGAAATAAAAATACAAAGTAATAATTAAGACATTTTCATTACTAAACTTCCATAATTCCAGTGCGCAGCAACTTTCCGAACGCTCTGTAGTATATTTGTGTTTATTTTAAAATCTAATTCTTCTTTATTCATCTTTCTCTCAAGTGCCATTATATCTTTGTTTTACTCTTATTTATTTTTAATATGTTATTTAATAATAAATCTTTCCCATTCAGTATTTCTTGTAACTCATTCTTTGTTTTTGTTAAAAACCCAATAACATTAGCAAATTTTAATATTTTAATTTATTTCTACATGGATTATTTCATTCTAGAAACGTTTTTTTTCAATTTCCGTATCGCTTCATTTATGTACAAGTTGTAAAGCAACTTCTACATGGGAAAAGACTACATCTTCATACAGTTCGTTTTTAATCGGAATCCGCTTTTTTTTTCATTCTCTACTTTTGTAACTAATACCTGATTCTTGTACAGATTTTAGAATATCTCTTCTACCGGTACATTTAAGTTTGAATTTTTTAAATAAATTTCTGAATAAATACTGTGCATTTTCTGTATGTTTTCTAAATTAAAAGTAAAAGATTGTAACCCACACAGTTACATATGTTTTACGTAAAATATGTTTTTCTAAAATATAAGATACAGTTTTCAGTAAACTAATATATACCGTATTTAATTCAATAAAAATATAGCTTTCAGTTAATAGGTAAAATTATACGATCATCTGATCTCGCAATTTTTTTGAATAGTTTTTAGTTAACCCTATACTAAAGAAGCATCGATTTACAAAACTGAGTATTTTTATCAGATTTCCCATTCTTTCGCACACTATAAATGAGGAATCTACACTTAAAACTTTTAGTTTTAGCACATTATTTTGTGCGACCATGAAACAACTTTTCTCGGTCATAAATTAATTTTTTAACTATTTTGTTATTGCTAAGAATTACTGCTAAGCATCTCATTTTCTTTTCATTGGGCCATACTTTAGCGTCTAGCTTTATTCTATCCAACACAGATCAATTTTACATAAATTTATTTAAATACTCATTCAATATTATGTAAACTAATAATTTATATAATATTTAAATAATGATAGTTATAATTATTATTATAATAATTTAATAATAATAATTAATTTAAATAATAAATGCCACACCAATGGTGCATTAGGTTAAAATTTTCACAAATTAGATTAAAGGCAAAATTCGCATTTCTTTACTTGAAAATTTCTTAATTCTCCAGAATACATCAAACAGAATTCAAAAAATACGTCGTTAAAAAAATATCCTATGTTGAATATCTGCGTTTTAACACAGATTCTAGCCTTTTGAAATTTTATTTTTATAAAAGTTATTACACTTTAATTTCCTGGCATCATAGCTCTAGAGCTATTCTGTGAGAAGGAAAGTATGGTAATCAATCAAAATATGGGCTATGTGTTTTCTGCATTTCTCTACGTTTCATGATCCAGGGACCGCAAAATATTTAAAAAAATATGGGGGTAATATTCATACGTACGTACATGTGTTAGTGTGTTTTGATGCTTAATAACTTTTTACTGGATAAACCGATATTGGTGAAATATGGAAGAGTCTCTTATGTATGAGATGTGTGAGAAAAGTATTGAGACTGACTTTTTACTTACCAAAGTTTTTATTTTTTTCAAACAATAATATTATCCCCTTCAAAGTAGTTCCCTTGGCCAGCTATACACCGGCGGAGTCGTTGTTCCCACTCCTGGTAGCAGCGCTGGAAGGCTTCAACTGGTAGGGCTTTTAACCGGACAGTCTTTTGAATGTTCTCCCGAGTTCCAAAATGACGTACTTTTAAAACATGTTTCGATTTCGGGAAAAGGAAAAGTCACAGGGACTCAAATCAGGTAAATAGGGGGATTGAGGAACCGTAGGAATGCGTTTTGAGATAAAAAATTCCGTGATGGAAATGGCCGAGTAACACGGGGCATTGTCATGATGAAGCATCCACTTGTCTGGAATGTCTGGTCTCACGCGAATCACTCTTTTCCTGAGTCTTTCAAGGACGCCTTTGTATAAAACACTTGGTTGACAGTTTGTCCTGGAGGAACAAATTCTTTATGCACGATACCCCTACTGTCAAAAAAGCAAATCGGTATGGTTTTGATCTTTGATTTGCTCATTCGACATTTTTTCGGTCGAGGAGATGACGGAGTGTGCCACTCTTCGCTTTGCCACTTTGTTTCAGGATCGTACTCAAATATCCAGGATTCATCACCTGTGATCACACGATTGAAGAATTCTTGGTCATTGTCAATCCTCTCAAGAAGATCAACACACACGTTTCTTCGATTGTCCTTCTGTTCCGTTGTGAGGTTTTTCGGCACCGATTTCGCACAAACCTTTCGGATGTCCAAATAGTCTGTCAAAATTTGATGTACGGTGAAAGTGTTTAAATTTAACCGTTCACTCATCATCTTTATTGTTTAACGACGGTCTGATCTCACAAGAACCCTCACATGCTCAACGTTTTCGTCAGATTTTGAAGTTGAAGGTCTCCCTGAGCGAGGTTGATCTTCAACGTGTTCTCGGCCTTCCACAAACTTATGATCTTCATAAGCAATGTTCCCCATAGGCCTGTTTCAACTTGTCAAAGGTCACACTCGCGGATTCCCCAAGTTTAACACAAAACGTGATTGCACAACGTTGCTCTAAATTCCGATGCTCCATTTTCGTAACACATAACAAAAACACAACTTGATGGCACACACACTTGAAAAAACACAACTTGAAAAACACTGATGGCGCTGTCAAAAATAATGTGTTGGCTGAACGGAGTTGAAATTCGTACTGAGCATGTGGAAGGGATGAACAAAGCGGTCTAGCACAGACCGTTAGACACAGCACTGCCAGATCGCTTGCAGTGTTACCAGTCTCATTACTTTTCTCACACACCAATTTGTTGGTTTGGGGCAATTTGTTTGTTTGGAGTCAATATCTCCAGGGGTAGAGTAGATAATTTCTTTGGGGTCAATTTTATCAAATTTTTCAAACATAAACCGACTCTGTATTAAGCTCAGTTCTTGCGTAAATTCTTATCTTACCATTTTAAAAAAGATTTCCCTTCAAATTCTCCCCCTCCCCAAAAATTGAAAAAACCTATCTATTTTATTGCATAGTTTTTAACCGAATTTTTGTACGTCTTCCTAATCATAGCAGTTGTGGAAGTAACTCAAAAAAAATACTTTGGGGACAATATTGGTGGTGGGAAAGCCAACCAAAGCCTTAAAATACCGATTTTTTAAAAATTAAACATTTTTTTTGTTTATTTAAACTTGTAATAATAATATTACAATAAAATTTCATCATAATTTACCCCCATTCCTAAAAGAAATCTTTTTTCATATATCATTATTTTACAACTGTATAAGAATAAATAACCACTGTAAGGAAAGTATAACAACTTTGTAGTAAACTTTTTTAACATTGTAGTTAAAATGGCAAATCTCCAGAGGTATGTGGTAGAGTGGTAGCATCTCTGCCTTTCATCTGGAGGTCCCGAGTTTAAATACCGGTCAGGCTTGGTATTTTTCAAGTGCTAAAAAATTCACTAATTAAGCATCTACAAATGGGCGTTAGCCTATAACAGCTATTAAGAAATTAATTAATAAATGTTCGATATATATTTTCTTGCAATAGACTACAGCTGATAGTTTTGTCACAAGAATTTCGTTTCGGGATTTATCCAAGCTTTATTTACCAAAGTTTTACGAGATATCACGTATTCAAGATTAACATCATTAGATATTTAATTTAAGTTCAAAATTTCTTAAACAGGTGGGAAAAAATATTGGAGAAATATTAATGTACGTGATTCTAAAGCCAGAGTTTATCTTTTCTTCTAGAGATTATAATAATTTTAAAAATTATACACCAATAATCACCTTACCGTAAAATAATTTGATATATTTATGCCCTTTTTGAAAGAATGTTTCCATAAAAGTTTTTGTAACTTGTACTGACTTAATCATTAAGTCTAGTTCGTAATTTTTAATAATAAATTCAAAAAAAAAAATACGCTTTACTTATTACGACATAATTATAAAACTTAAACACATTTAAAACATTTTTTTCCCTGAACGCAGACCATAAATAAGTTTTCATGGATAGAATTTTACTCAGATTGTACGTATCATGGAACATGAGATAATAAGTTAAAGGAGTTAAGAGAAGGATTAAGAAAATTTTGACTTTACTTACTACAGCGATAAGGAAAGGGTCTGTGTTCATCATAAATAAGATTTATGAGCATCTCCGACGACCGACATTAACGGAATTCTCAAGACACAAAAACCTTTTACTCAGTCTAACTTAAATTATTCCTATTAAAGTTGTAATTTAAGTTATGTGCTGGTATTCGTATATTGAATGGTACAAGCACTTGTAACATGTTTTTTTTTTTTTTTTATAAGGATTACGTTTATTGGTAAATAAAAAAGCAGTATAACTATATTATTATTTATTTTTTACTTTTTATTTCTGTTATACTTAAAATAACAAAAAGATCATCTTAAAAAATAGTTAAATTTGGGTAATAATAAATTCGGTTGTTTACCAACTGATTTGAACAATTGAGATGTCATTCTGTTAAAATTAAAAGGTTTAACATTTAATCTAACAGATTATAATTCGACAAGAGTAGAATTTACGGAACTATTAATAATTTAAAAAATTTAAACGGCTACCATTTTGGAATTTTCAAAGGCAAAATTTTCAATTTATTTATTTCGTAAAAGATGACGGTTACATATACATCACATTTGATCAAAATGTCTCAATCCGTTTTTAAGATATAAATTTTTATTCATAAAAACATAAAATGGCGGACAGAGAAAAACCGAAGCGAGATAGGGCATTTGTCAACATCAAATACTTTGTTTATTTTAATGTCATGAATCAGTTCTTTAAGTTCGCCCAGCACCTTCTGAGACTCTATTATATACACAAGCGTTCATTTTAAATGTGCCACCACTGTGGTCTCGTAAATTAGAAACACTGATCTCTATGTAGCTGGATAGGGGATCGGATGTATTGGAATTGGTAAAAACTAGCGCCACCGAATGAGTGGCTAGAACTAAATAAAATGAAACAGCGCGTGCGCAGAGGTAAGTGTAAGAGTAGGGATAAAACCACGTTTTAAACCGATGCAGTAGAAGTGTGTTCTGATTTGTATTTCGAACACTGGTCTCTATATAAGTATACATCTGATCTCTATATAAATGTTATACAACTATCCGTTAATTTCTGTTTGTGTTGCGAAAATGACTGTTCTTTTGGTATTCTGACTTGAGTAAAATAAACATCCCTACTATCATGATTATAGTCACGCAAGCGTACAATGGTTTCATTTAGTTCCCAGCCACTCATTCTGCGGCGCTAAAGTATGCTTCAATATTGAACACTAAATTGTATTTTACGCCATAAGGATCTTCTGTCCAGTTATGTAGAGATCAGTGATTAGAAAGCTGCCGCCCTCCATGGCGCAAATAGTAGCGTCTCGGCCTTTTATCCCGGGTTCGAATCCCGGTTATGCATTGAATTTTCACACACTAAAAAATTACCATTTCATCTCATCAGCCCCTGAAACAATACCTAACGGTGGTTCTAGAGGCTAAAAAAAAGTTTACTTACAAATCTACGAAGTACTTTAGATAGAAAAATTTCCTCGATTTTTGAGTGCATTAAAAATATCCTATTGAAATGTCTGAAATGTACACCATTTCCTGAATATGGCGACCAATTTAATTTTTTAAATGGAAATCTCCAATTAAAAAAAAATATACATTACATTTTTATTCTTGAAAAAGTTTCCAAAAATGTAACCGTACAGGAACTATATCTCTAGTACAGTTGTACTTATTGGCAATGTGTACTTTTTACGTTGAACTTAAGTCTACAGTACTGTAACTGTAGTCACTTTTTATAGTTTCAATGGAGCTCATAGTATTTCATTGTTTTGGCTAACTTTTAAAAAGTGTACATTTTTTCGTTTTAACAGTTTTACTCTTTCAGACCATATTTCTGTACTAATTTCGTTAATTTAGTAATTAAATTAAAAAAAAGAACAAAAACTTGACAAAATTTTACTCTAATTTATGAAAATTAATCATTAATTTAATAAAACTGATAAATTTTAACTAATTTTTCAAGAACATTTACGAAAATAAATATTGAAAACGAAAATAAATGACTCCAGGCAATACAAAAGAGAGTATTGGAAAAATAATCGAATAAATAATAAAATAATAATAAAATTTAAGAAGAATAAACAATATTATTTAAATTAAGTCTTACTTTTCGAAAAGTGGGTTCAAATTGTCGATAGGTACAGTAGCCGCCACGTAACGGCGAGCTTCGGTGATCATCCCGCACGTCACTGCTATTTACTAATGGAACAAACAGTGCCATACTTGCACAAAAAATTTAAGGAATTATCCTAATCTACTCCTGTAAAAGTGTTAATACACTTTTACCCTGTTATAAAGTGTTAATAGATCCGTGAGTGAATTTCAGCCGGTTTTACAATGTCAGAAAAACTAAAAATCTTATCACAGCAGGCAGTTTTTCCACGGAATACCTTCCAAGCGGAACTGGGATTATAATAGAACCAAAAGAGGTTACAATAATGGAATTTTTTTTATATCTGATATATTGTATGTTAGAGGTGCCTACTAGAATATCAAATAGTCTCAAATTATTTTATTACATACTTTTTCCGCTGTCGCCATTTTTGTTTAATTACACTGAGACGAAAAAAAAAATTTAAGGTTTCTCTAAGTGTGATACTATTTCTTGAATTGTTTTTCTTTCGTACATTACAGATCTGTAAATACAATTTTTCTATCACCCTTAGTTTTAAATAAATTACGTTTCAAAAAACATTAAGGGAAAATAAACTTAAAATCTGTAAAATTTATAATTTTGCATGGCCATAACTGTGTTAGAATGATTTCGCTGATGCTTTTCTTTTATAAAAAGCCTCAGGCACATCCCAAATTAATGTCTAACAGTAATTGGCTAGCATGTTAGTATTCCATTTCCCTTTATAGCGGCTTCCCACCACCGAAATGTCTTGGTGGAAACGTTCACCGTGTTCGTCACTTACGTCTCCGAGGTTGTCCGGATAAAATCAAGAAGTGACTGGAGGAAATGTATTTTCAAAGACATATTACATCCCATAGCTTTGTATGAAGTAAGAAGTTGATTAACAATATCGTGGTAAATGTCGGATTATTGTTTGGCGAGAACATTTTTACAAAGGTCTTTAAATGAAGCCGAAGCTGAACTTTCGATATTATTTAACATCGACTTAAATAAATCATCTTTGACCAGCTCTCTTATTTGAGGACCGATAAATATTCCTTCTTTAATTTTTCCTTCACTTACATTCAGAAATTTCTACTTGATGTACAAAATTCCAGGACTATCCTTCATCGCTTTTACACAATTTTTCATTGGTCCTAGTTTGATATGAAAGGGGGTAAAAATATTTTTTTGGGTTCAACTAAGGGCTCATGAATAATATTTTTCCCGTTTTGAGTTAATTTATCTCGTTTCTTTCATTATTTGGTAACATAATGTTTATCCCTAGCTCGGCTGTCCCATTCGCAAAAAAAAAAAAAAACATGTACTTAGTATAGCCTATCTGCATGCCTAACAAAATAGCTATAACTTTCAAATCACCACGTTCATCCCAGCTATGTTTTTAAAATTTATTTTTTCAAGAACAGCCATCCTCTTAAATATACAGAACAATTATTGCATACTATATGAGGAGCCCACGTCTTATCCTGATCACCAATTTTACACTCAAAGTACAAATGATATGCTTTTTTCATTAAAGGTGTAATGTTTTTTCTATTTCATTTTGCGGTAAACTCACCACATACATAAAAAAAGGCATCCACATCATTTACACAATTTCGAGGCATTATGACAATGCACTATCAAACTTAAGACGGGAATAAGACTGAATAAAATTAATTTATTCCTAAATCCAATGCTTAATTCAAACAACACGCAGTGTTTTCAGCTACATGTTTTGATCTGCACAGACATGTTTAATCTTGTCCACGAAGGCTCACTCTTCAGTGTTAGATATGATGTCACAATATGTGACTATGATATGATTTAATTCTTTGTCTAGTATAGCTTACAAATTATATTAAAAATGGTAATCAATAAAAAATGAGCTAACAAAATACAATACAGGAGCTTAAAATACTAACTATACGTTGAAAAATTAAAAAAAAATCCTTTAATTAAAATTTAAAATTTTGTTAAAAATGGTGGGTGATAGAAAGATTCTGAGTTCATATTCGTTTTCAGCATCAAAAAACAGATTAAAATCATGTATCGCATGTTAGGAAACAAAAATTATGTTTATCAGTTATTGAACGATCTTCGTATAACTTACTTTTATTAATTTAAACATAATGTAACAGACAGCATCTGATAAGAAATTATACGGAAATTTCCCCTCAAAATGAACATAAAATAAAATTAATATTAAATTTTCTGATCCTGAGCGGAAAATGAAAGATAAGCGATTTTCATATTTTGGAAAAGAAGATTATGCTCCCAAAATAGTTTACAGAAAAAAAAATTAAAATCTAAACCTAGATGGCTATTTTGACTAAGCAATTATCTTTATTAATACTACAGAAATATACATAAATAAAATATTTTTTAAAATTACTAAAATAAAAAAAAATTAAATTAAAAAACGTACGAGAATATTAAATGATGAATATTTAATTTGCTAAACTCTAAAAATAAGTGAATTTTAGCCGGATAACAATTATTTGTTTCTTTTACTTCTATTTATTATTATTATAATACCCCAGCGAAAAAATCTAGGTTTAGATTTTAAATAAAATCTTTTGTATACGGTTTTTGTAGAGCAATGTAGTTTTTCAATTTATTTCAATAACGTAGGTTGGCTCTTCATTTAAAATGTTCATGTTAGTTTGAATAGTTGAAGCATGTTTTAAAGTACTGTAATAAAGCTCTAGATGTAGTCCACCTACGGGTTGTCTGATCTCCACTTATAAAATAACATCATATTATACTCGTGAAGTAAATAAGGAAAATAACTAACTATATCATATTGTATTTTCCCTCAATGTAACTAAATAAGCAATAACAACTAAAAACATTTTCTCAATTTTTATGCCAAACTCACATTATTCCTTTTAACAGGTTAAAAAAAATTCAAAGATTACACTAGATTGTAAAAATATATATTACACGTAATCTTATAATACTATCTAGTGGAGACCTAATTAAATCAATTTCCTCAAAAAAAGCAGGCAAAAGATTGCATAACTTTCCCCGCTTTCACTTTACAAATTTTTATTCCAAATCAACAGCGTTTTAAAATATTAATAACTTAATTATGTAGTATTTAGACTAAAATTCCAAAAAGATAAAAATGTTAGTACAAACTTGAATTCGATTTAATCCTCCTTAATCCACGAACGTTTTTATCTTAAAAAACATGCAGTATTAAAAG
Source organism: Lycorma delicatula (assembly GCF_047948215.1). Lineage (NCBI taxonomy): Eukaryota > Metazoa > Arthropoda > Insecta > Hemiptera > Fulgoridae > Lycorma > Lycorma delicatula. Next base: position 176,129,711 of record NC_134458.1, read on the forward strand.
TAAGAAAAAAAACTGCAGTAAGTAAGAAAAAATAAAAATCCTTAAAAGATTTTTAAGCATGGGACATTGACGGCATTAAAATTAGAAGGGGGAGATGCAGTTTTCGCTATTTTTAATTTTTGACTTTGTGTAGTAATCGTAGAAAATTGAAGTTTATTAAGGTGAAACTGATTTATAAAGATATTTAAAATTCCAAAGTTTAAGTCGTTCTGGAGGTACTCAGTTTTATCTGTAAATAGTTTTTGCATCACATCTCAAGTAAACTTTTTAAATTTATTTGAAAAAACATTTAAACCGAAGGGAGACAGACCAAAATAACAAAAAAAACATATACTACAATTTTAAAAGGTGAGAGTTGATTTTTTGGAAAAAAAAATTGGATTATTATTTATATTTGCATTGTAGGTAACAACAAAATTGCTTTAATAAATTTTCTCTAAAATGCCTCTCAAGAAAATCGAAATTGGTTTTTTCGTGATTTCTACCTACCCACTTAATGAATTTTGAAAAAAAAAAATGATCAATGTCCCATTTGAAGAAATATTTGAGCCAAATTTGAAGAAAATTAGTAGGGTAAATCCTGAGATATAAGACGAAAAGCAGTGTAACACAAGTACGTACATATATGTGTTTTATTTTTGGTCTAGGTGAACTAGTTGAACCCTAAAAGGTAAAGAATTGCAAAAAAACCCTGATACATCATTTTTTAAATGATTACCTTACTTTTCACTAAAAACTGTTTAGAAATAACGTTGAGTAATTCCAGAATTACTTAAAACTTTAGAATTTTAAATAATTTCATTTATCTAACTAAACTTCAAATTTTTGCTACTATACAAATTCAAAAATTAAAAATTGCGCAAACTACATCTCCCCTTTTTAATTTTATATCTATTCTAGCAATATTCGCCTAGAAAGTAAAAAATTAAAATTAACTTGGAAACTTTTATTCATTCTAATTGTGAGATTTAAAAAACTACATTCTTAACAAATGTAGATTTAAAAATCTACATTCATAACAAGCGGAAGAAAAAAAATTCTATTCATTAAGTTGTTACTAGATGTAGATCTAGTCTGATGTCATATAAATAAATCATTTATTTTGTTCGGTGGATAATACAGGCTACTTATAAATTAACCTCCGGTCGGACGTTACAAACAAACCGGTTTCTAAGAACCATAGCTCAAACGCATAAGACATCAGCTAAGCTTAAATATCGTCGAACATACAATCAGTTGCCATTTCGTTTTGTACTACTCGAATAATACGTGGTGAAATATAGAGATATTTTGCAACCAGAAAGGACATTAGCATCCGAGATCCACCGTCGGCTGTGAGTAGTTTATGATAATAATGTAATAAGTGATGGCTGTGAGAGAATGGTGCAGGGAATTCAGGAAAGGGTGAACCGAGCACGACGAGGAAGGAAGGGGTTCAACACTCGTATTCCATTGCGAGCGTTGAACGTGTCCAAAAAACTGAACACGTCGTTCGCGATAATCGCCATTTAAAAATTACTGAACTTGGTAATTTTTTTTTTAAATTTTAAACTCCACTCTTTACGGAATTATTATAAATTGGATTTTAGTAAGTACTGTGTTGGGGGTTCGGTATGAGGTACAGAAACGACTTACAGATGCAAATTAATCGAAAAGAATGGGGTGGGTATTGACTTTTCTTCAACGATACCAGAATGAAGGAAGTGAATTTCCTAGTAGTATTGTTACTGGAGGTGAAATATGGATTTGGATAATCGATAATGAGAAAAAAAAACAATTACAGCAATAAATACATACACACATGCTGAACAAGCCCAAAAAATTCAAACAAACCAATTCGAAGAAAAAATTATGGCCATCGTGTTTCAGAACCGTAAAGAAATTTTGTTTGCAGAATTTATGAAGCCGGATACCACAATAATCGTAAAAATTTTAATCGTAACAATAATTTAAAAATTTATTGTAAAATAATCGGGAAACGTCGACAAAAGTTAGGAAAACGATACAGAATATACAGCGAGGGATGCTGACGAAAGAGATCGTTTCTTTGTATGACAATGTGCGGTCTCTTATCGCAGCTAGCACTAAGGCTAGTACAAAACAAGTTTAAGTGCCAGTTTTTTTGCCATCCTCCTTACAGCCCTGATTTGGCACCATCTGATTTTATCTCTTCACAAGACTGAAGAATTGGCTGGATTCTTAACACTTCAAAACCAATGATGTACTCATGGATGGAGCCAACGAATAGTTGGGTACTTTGGCGGCACCGTTCTTTGAAGAAAAAATAGACAATTGGAGTCACGATACGACAAATGCTTGAATTTGGGCGGGGAATATGTCACCATTAATATCTCTGAAAATCTAAGAGCCAAAAACATCTTTAAAAAGGAGACCACTTATATTTTCGTGTACATTAAAAGTTAAGTATTAGCATTTTTAAATTCACTTCAATTTTTTGATAAGGCAACCAAATTATTTTTTCTACATTAATTTATATTCTTAATGAAATTTTCTTACGGTAAAAGAAATTTTAAGATTTGTTTTAATTTTGGGTTTTTTTCTCTAAATTGGAACCGTTGAAGAAAAACGCCTGATCTCCAGTTAGACCTGTGAACGTACACGTATACTTTCAACCCAAGTGTATGCTTTAAAATCTTACGCTTCCGTTATTACTGGTTTATTAATGGTTATTAATGGTTTATTTTTAATATAACACTTTTTTTCGCGCCTCCGTGGCGCGAGTGGTAGCGTCTCGGCCTTTCATCTTGTGGCAACGGGTTCGAATCCCGGTCAGGCAAGGAATTTCCACACGGTACAAAAATTGTCATTCATTTCATCTACTGAAGCAATACTTAACGATGGTCCCGGAGTTAAAAAAAAAAAAACAATATTGACGAATATTGATTTTTCGTGCAACTAATGAAAATAAATTATTGCTTTTAACAAATATTAAAATATGACTAATAATTTTTTATCACATAATTTTAATTTTAGAAAAAAAATTTGTCTACCTTCCACGAAAATTTGACAAGTCCTATTTTCCCATAAGACGAATGTTTTTGGCTATACAAAAAGATAGCGGAGATGTTCCTTCGTCTGCAGAAATACAATGACATATAAAAATTCAATCAAATATTTAACGCATAAGAATTTTCCATTGGCAGTTTATGAGTGTCATTGTCCTCATTTAAAATTTCGTTTCATTTGTATCAAATTGTCGTCATCTACATGTATACCTTCGGTTTTTTTCGCCAAGTCATATGGTATTTCTTCTTGAGTACCGAATAAGTATTTTGCAACTTTATCGCTACTTGCTGCCAATCGATGTTCGATTAAATTTGTTTGTTTGTTTTTGATCTTGAACAGTTGAACCTAGAATAAAATATTCAAGAATAAAAAGTCCATAATTATGTTTTCTATCGAAAACTGATAAAAAAATAATGGGTTTTTATTTTTTTTTTAAATCTAAAAACAAAGTTGTAATATATTCCTGGCATTAATTATTTATTCTTAAATAGTGGGAAAATAATATCTGAAAACGTTACCGAGATTATGTTTTTGGGATGAGGGTACTGATGAAGTTTTATTGTACAATTATCATTATATATTTTAAAAAAACCAAAAAATATTTAAAAAGTTAAAAAAAAAATTGGATTATTTTTTCTGCTCCCCAACTCCGAAATCACCTCCCAAGAAATTGTTCCTTTATTATGTAAATGGAAGAAACTAAAAAAATTCCACTAAAAATTGTACAACTAATAAAAAGTTACCTAAGATTTATTTTTTGTGGGTGGGGGTGAATTATGATGAAATTTTATTATAATATTATCTCTAAAAGTTAATTATTAACTTTTATCTTAAAAAGATTAAAAAAATAACTTTTTATCTTAAAAAGATTTTGAAAAATTAAATAAATCGATATTTTTAAACTTTAATCGGCTCTCCACCCGAATATTGCCCCAAAGTATATTTTTTTTTTGTCGCTTGCACTCCTACCATATCTACGAAGACATAAAAAAAAGATTCGTTTAAATACTATATTCAATAAAAGAATACTAAATAAAAATTATTTAATAATTAAATTTAATTATTTAAAAGTTAAGAATATTCAATAAAAGAGAGGTAGCTTTTCGATTTTTGGAGAATGGGAGAATTTGGGGGCAAAATTTTATTTTAACGGTTAGATAAGTATGTACGCATGTACTGAGCTTAATATAAAGAGGACTATGTCGGCAAAAGTTTGAGAAGATTGATCCCAAAGAAACTGTCAACCCCCACCCACTGAAGATATTGACCCCAAACGTTTACCAGCAAATTACTCCACAAAATTACCACAAGGTCTCTACAAAATTTCATCAAAATCGGTTTATCCAGTCAAAAGTTATTAAGCTTTAAATACGCCAACACACGTACGAATATTACCCCCACATTTTTTTTTTGTTTTTGACCTCCCTGGCTCATGAAATATCAAGAAATGCATTTTTGACCGGTTATCAGACTTTCGTTCTTGTAGCGTAGCTCTACAGCTATGAAGCTAGGAATGTAATAAAGTTCGTCACCAAACTGAAAAAGTGGAGAGAATTATAAAATGCCAGTACTGTATTTTTTAATACTATGGAAAAATTCATTGAAGATCTCCATTTAAATTTTTTGTAGCTCTTACATTTCGGATATTCTAATCTGGTGGTGACACACTTAAACTGAAAACCGTACAGATTATGTCTGGAATAAGTAGGGGCGCTATTCTATGAATAAATAAAAGGAAATGCCTCAACAGTTGATTATTTTACCATGACAAATCATTAATCAGAGTAGCATTACAGAATACATAACTGATTATAAAACATAAAACATAATTAAGTCCATCTTAATCATTTAAAATAAACAAAAAAACATGAAATAGTATTAAGGTCAGTACATAAAAATACTAAAGAAATAAAATCAAAAATACTACAAAATACATCATAATTCACAAAGCGTTAATGAAAATTAATTCAACACATATTTATGTAAGAGTTGAACAGAAACAGAAAATTCAGATTTTTTTATTGAATATTATTGAAAAATTCATCGAAAATTAAAATTATTCATAAAAAAATAAACTTTAGTTTCTATTTTCGATAAATTGATAGGAAGATTTTTTAAATGGTACAATAATGTATAAAAATGGCTACGGAAGCATAAAAATACCCTTTCTTGTAAACCGAAATATTGTCTTCTCGAGTCGCACGAAAATAGTTCTGTTTCGTGATCTAAATGTGGTAGACATCTAAATTTTTTTTTAAGTGAATATTCCATTTTTATCAACGTTTGGATATTCATAAATATAAACAAATGAATAAGTAAACATTTTTAATTTATTAAATATCGGTCTATATAATTCATATTTAAAGGCGAGAATTATCTGACAGATAAAAAACTGTCTTAATACACTGAAAAAAAAAAAAATTAATTAATTAAGGTTTCTATTTCTAATTTTAACTTAACAAATTTAAATAACGAACGTACATAACCCATTTTCATAAATAAACATCTTTCGTAGGGATAAATTGCACCTGAATGTAAACTACTTACACATAATCACAACTGCTGAAACATCTTTTAATTTGACTTCAAAACGAAAAAAAAATATAGGAAAAATTCTAAATAATCGTTCGAACAGCCATTAATTCAAAATAAAACAGTAAAATAAAAAATTGACCGTAGAAATCTAAATAAATTCCTTCGAAGCATTTATTATTATCATCATATGGTGTTCTGCCAGGCTTCCTTTCTCCTTCAGGTGACCCTTCCAATGCAGGTATTAAGATTCCACTTCTTGTAACCGCATGTCCTAACCAGTTTCATTTTCTTTTATGCACTTCCCGCATAAATGCTCTTTTTTCTTTAATTTCTGTTCATTACTTACTCATTCCTGCCTGTATCCTCCGACCATCTTACTTTCTCCACATCCAAGCCTCAATCCAGTTCCTCTCCCTCTTTCACGTGCTTTACTTCCATGTAACAAAACACACCACAGAGGTTAGCATTTGGCTAATCTCTTCTATAACTCTTAAGTCCAAAATTTTACTGCACGGTAATTTCCTCTTTTAAGCTTCCTTTGCCATAGCTTTCCTTTTATTTTCATCGCGATCTTCCAGTCCTCTGTCACCATAGTCCCCAATTATCTGTAATCTGTGACTTTTTTTGTTCTTCCTTCACCTGTTCTTACCTTTAAATCCTCTGTTGTTTGTTTTTATTTCTTTAGTTTTTCCTATATTTATTTTCATTCCGCATTCTTTTCTTCCTTCCTCCTGGGCTACAACCATTCTTTGGAGCGCGTGTGTGCCATCGGCTAAAATTAGAAAACTTATCGCAATTTATTTTTCGTCCTCCTATACTTATTCCTTCTTCTTATTATAAAAACTTTACAAGTTTGATAATAGAATTTACCCGTCTATTAGTCATTTAACAAAGTTATTGTTCTTCGAATCTAAAAAAAAAACGTGTTTTTCGTTACCAATCTTTTCTGTATAACGTTAGATATCATGAAAATTAGGGGAGATACAATTCTGGTACCTATTTTACTCGATTTTCAGGTCAATAAATGTAAGAAACTATTAAGCTTTTAAATCCCTAATATATCGCCTTAAAAAGTTCAGTACTGATTTCACCGTGGGAACTAAAATCCGGGCGAAAATTTTCGTTAGTCATAACTCAATAATACAGCGTTTTCGGATGTATGTTTGTATGAAGTTTTTTTTCTTTATTTCAGCAGAATTTTCTCAAGTTTTAAATATATTATCCCTTTCAAAAAATAAAACATTATTGTAAGGCGCTAGATTATACCACTGACTCACTCATCTACACTATACAAAACTATCTCGAAATGAACCGAAAAAGTGAAACCTAACTGAAAAAAATTCCTAATAATTTGATTAAAGTTTCAAGTTCCAAAACATAGAATTAAAAAAAAGTAACATCTTGCCCACGTGATTAAATTTAAAAAGTTTTTTTTAATCCTAAGATCATTTCGACTTATCTATACCTGTATCAAGAACAAATAGCGATAAAAATACGTTGTTATTATTTATACGAATGTTAATAATACCAGCTGTTATTAATTGAAATCAGAGAATTAAAAATTACAGAAATTGTAAAGCATTTGTAGTTTTTTTCATTTCAAAGCTATTGTGAAATAAAACCATAATCAAAGTACGAAATAAGAAAAAGAACATCAAGGTTAAGAATCGGATTACAAGATTTTTTGTTTGTTTTTTCCAAACAGATATGTTGATAGGTTTTACATTTTTAATTGGAGTTTGTGAATAAACGGACGTATAACAATGACACAATTATTTCTCATTTTAATGATCTTGTAAGATGTTTTTTTTTAAATCAAATGTACAGAAAAGTTGGTCGATGTTCATGTGTAATTTAATATTAGTAATTGTGGCTTTATTTATATCCTTATCGACATATTGGTGTTAGTCGTTTTGATCTTTTACTTTATAATTAATTAGTGAAATTACAACTAGATATTAAATATTGTATCGATTATTTATTTTACTTTGACAAAACTGAACAGTTTTTTGTTTGTATAAATATATACAGATGTTAATAAAAGTATGCCAACTCTTAAATAACTTTTCAATAGTTAAACACAGAAAACTTAAATTTAACGAACTCCTGTTATTTAACGAGCTCCTATCTCGAAACGATTTATTTTTTTGGTTGAGACCACCATATCCCAAGCTCTTAAAGAAATCCATTGTGGGGGGGGGGGTCTCAACTCAAAAGTTTTAAATTAAAGGGTAAAGTTATGTTAAACCGTTTTAAAGGGCATTGAAAAACAAAGATTTGTTTGTTTCTCCAAATAAAATTGTGGGTTCGCTGTGCGGGGCAATCTTTTGTAAAAATATGGTAAATATGTCAACTTTATTGATGAAAATACAAAATCTATTTCAATTTACGGTTTCAATTCATTCATAAAATGTCATATGTTCGACTGCGTTTAGTCTGTAGCGGGATTTTAAGTTGCTCACTCAGTATTTTAGCAAGTACAGGCTAACCTTCCGATTACAGTTTTACTTTTGAAGGATGAATTTTATGTTATATGAAAAAATCACCTGAACGGAATTCGAACCCAGAACCTTCCGGATGAAAGGCAGAGAGAGAGAGATTGAGAGAGAGTGAGAGGGGGGGGGGTTCTACCACTTCACCACGGAAGTCGACAAAATGTTCTAATTATATTTTATTTATTCAGACTGATTTTGATGTTGGCTGTCTACCTTAGTTTAATTTAGAATTAGAAAATATTCAACTTAATACACATATATATTCTATAAATTTTCTGGCACATTACGAGATGATTTTGATAACCGGAGTTACGGGCTGAGTTTAATATTCTGATGCAACGTAGCAATTTAAAATAATCTATTTCTGATGATGAAATTATTTAATTTCGGCTTTTTTTCAGCTTGAATAAAATTTGCAACTATTTAATAATAAGATTTTTTTTTAGTGCAATTCGTTATTATTCTTTCGAAAGGGTGTTTTATTTTCAAACTGATATGGGTGTAGGTTGTTTCTATTTTTTAATATATAATCAGATAAAATTCAAATAATTTTTAGGACTATTTTCAGTTACTTTTTAGTTTGAGAAAACACTATGAATAATTTTTACGAAGTGGATTCTCATAGTATATCTAAATTGAATGTAAAACTTCAAAGAATATTAATTTTGTTAATATTAAACTAAATGCTGGTTGCGAGTTTTTTTCAGTTAAAATTTGATGAAATACTTTTACATGAAAAAATTCTTTTCATTTTTAAGCAAAATTTATCATTACTATGCAAATTGAGTTCACAAGATTGGTAATTTAGTATCCAGTTATAATCTAGTATTTTGAATGGTGTATATTTAATACATTTATAGATGGGGAATTGATAGTTGGATGCTCAGCCGAACTAGTTAGATTTTAATATTAACGGCTCTTGGATAATGTCACTCAGTCATACCTTTTTTATTTTGATTTATTATTAACAATACGCTCCAGTCGACGATTCATAAATATAACGAGCTACAAGTATATTCATTAACAAGCGATGCAGCTGCCAGTAGGTCTCGAATGAAGAAAGTTGTACAAGATATGTAAAGCATTCCAGAATATCTCTACAATTAATCAAAATATAATTTCGAATGAATCTTTGTTTTATTTATTCAAAGTTTTGTTGATGCTGGTTTTTTTAAATTTTTTGCAGTGAGAACTATCCATCTGTTAACTATTAGAAAGTTTTAGAAGTATTTTTTAAGGTAAATTGCTTGATGATTATAAAAATCAAAGTTTTGAGCGTATAGATTCATATTTAAATGCAATCTAATACTACGAAAAGATGTTTTCGTTATACTTTTATTTCATTATTTTTGGGTAAATCTTTGGTTATTTTACGCTAAATAAAGACAAAAATTTCTTCAACCGGTGTCCAATTTGAAGGAGAATAACTACGGATAATCTAATTACGGATAGAGATGGGGGATACTACAATTTCAAACTGGATACCAGATGAAATATTTATCAAAAGGTGATATCAATACGGTGAGGAAATTCTGCGAGTTAATGAGTTAGAAATAAACTGAGTGGTATAGTCGTTTGATTTTTCGCCGGAGTGAGACGGGCTATTCGAAACAGTGAATTAATGGGTTTAACATAATACAAATTCTGTTTGTCTATTCCAGTATTTCTTCCTTTGAGTGGATTTTCATCAATATCCACTCTTTACCTTATCTTGTTGATACCTTTTTTCCTGGTTTAGGTTCTGTGATTCTAGACCAAACGCACGGTTAATGTTACGAAAGTGAAGACATACATCGCAAGTACATTGTTAGTGTAATATAGTGGGTTACACCAACTTCTGTGCTAACTCTGTTATCTACATGGTGCTTGTACAATAAGCATGTGCAGCAGAGCCGTTTTAGCAAGGCACTTTTTCCTCTACTTGCAGGCCGTCCACATCTACACCCCTCCGCAAAAGCCTTGCTACAACTGCTCGGTTATTGTGATTTCAGTAGACTAAAGCCAGTTTCTTATTTTCAATGTATTTCAATAAAATAAAATATTAAAAAAAAATAAAACAGGAAAACTTGTGTCATAAAAAACTTACAATAGAATATATGACAAGTTATGAATCTTTCCTTGGTTTGAAAAAGGAAGAATAGTGGCCGAATCTAAGTTTTAAAAAGACTGGAAGAAATTTCAGTACGTCGATATTGTAAAAGGTGAAGACGATTGTATTAGTAATGCTTTGTACTAGAGCTGCTTTTTGTAGTGTTAGCTATTACTAAAAGATTATAACTGTAGTGCTGTGCGTACGTCGTTAATCAAAAGTCGATTGATTTTATAATAGAAATAATATTAGTAGAACGTTACGTACTTGTTTACCTCACCCGTAGACCTTCATATAATATAATTTTTTAGAACTTGCATTCTAGCAGTAAAGAGTACTAAACCTCAACGTACACAAAGATTACAAGCAAAAAATAACTGAAATAAAAGGATTTAGGATGTACATGCTACAGGACCATAAATTACAATGGTACATAACAGACAGGAATTGAGAGTAACCGATAACAAAAATAATAATATTAATAACATTTTTCACAATTTTTAAAAACTTGCTTTATACTGTGAAAAATGTCATCAATCGGCAATGTCGGGAAGTATGTTAAATTAAGGATGCAAGATTTGAGGACAAACATGAAAACAGACATTGCGAGTTAAAGAAAAGCAAGTAAAAATTAATTAAAACACATTAACTGGAAAAGTTACAGTTTTAATAATGTTATTAAATACTTATTTTATGTATATGTGTGTATATGTATGCGTTCACGTACGCAAATACGCACAAACACACACACACACAAGCGCGCTACACTACTTCACAACCACCTGAAATACGTACTGAACCTTGGTTTTTCCACATCCTTAATTCCAGCCTACCGTCGAAAATAAATCTTAATTTTACAAATACAGCATTTTAAAAAAATCAAAATTATTTGTACTTTTTAAATTTTAAATGAGCTTACTTCGCTAAGAAGACTGGTGTTATTTATCGGCGATGGATCGGGCACAATGTATCTAGCAGGAACGGTCTGTTTAGTCGAAAACGGACCGTACGTAGCCCTGACAGACATAGGTTGAGATGTTTGAAAGACAGTAAATCTATCCACACTGAGTAGAGTTCCACCACCTGCAGCCGATTCTCTTCCTGTTGTTCCAGCACCGCCCGGTAACGCCCCTAAATCGGCGACTACTGGATAATGTTGGCGTGCGGTATGTTTTAAAAAGAATCCACCGTCTTTATTCTCAAAGTGAACTTCAACTGTGCCTGCCACACCTGTAACAAAAAATAAAAATAAATCTGTGTATTTTAACAGTACGACAGAAGATTGTCTAAAGTGTGCTGAACTAAGGAAACATTATTATTAGAATCGTTAGAAAGCAAAACATTCGGTATCTAATTCATTAATAAAAAGAAAATCTGGCAACAAAATTGTAATACATTCCTGCCATTGGTTAAATTCTTATATAGTGGAAAAATAATTATATATGAAAAAAGTTTCCTGATTTTATTTTTGGAGTGAGAGGAATTTATGATGAAGTTTTATTGTAAAATTATTATTATTATATGATGACATAAACAAAAAAAATGTTAAAAATTCAAAAATTGGTATTTTTTTATTTTTCCTGCTCATTCACGTTCCAAGAAAGTTCTTTGATTTTTTACGTTTACTATGTTAAATGGAAGAAGCTAATAAAAATTCCACTAAAAAAATGTACAACCAATAAAAAGTTACCTAACATTTCTTTTTCTTTTTTGAGGTGGAGGTGAATTATGACGAAATTTTATCATTATTTTCATTTAATTTTTTCATCATCATTTTTATTTATGGGGCGAATTAAGATGAAGTTTATTATTTAAACTTTTAATAATATTAAATAAACCAAACAAATGTATAACAATTTTTTTAAACATCTATATTTTTTATCGATCCCCTATATTGACCCTAAATTATTTTTTTGTGGTCATTTGCAAAACTACTATGTTTAGGAAGAGAAAAAAGAAATTGGTTAAAATATTTTCAATAATTAAAAATATAGTTTTTCCGATTTTTGTGGAAGGGAAAATTTGGGGGAAAAATAAAAAAAAAATGTATAAAATAAGCCTGCACGCATTTACTTAGCTTAATATAAAGTGGGTTATGTTTGAAAAATTTTGAAAAACTAACTGCCCCCACCTATGGAGATATTCACCCTAAAATTTTACCAATAAATTGTCAAACAATTTATTGTTGTCATTTTCAAACACAACACACGTACGAAAATTATCCCCACTTTTTTTTTGTTTTTTTGAGTCCCTGCATCACGGCTCTAGAAATGCAAAAAATCCATACCCCCATTTTTTGACTGATTACCATACTTTCCTACTTGAGATTACCTCTAGAGCTGTGATGCCAGGGAAGTAAAAATTACCGAAGGAAACCTTCATGAAGCCTTTTTTTAGCAAACGGCACAATTTATTTAATTGAAAAAAAAAATACGAAGGTTTGTATTCACAAATCCGTTTATATGTTGCTGTTTCCTTGTGTTTATACTGATATCTAAGGTTGTCAAGAAGGTAAAAAAAATCCCTGGAGTGAAGTACGATTGATTTATTTTTATAATAATAATACCCTCCTCTATGAATCATGGACCTTGCCGTTGGTGAGGGGGCTTGAGTGCTCAGTGATACAGAGTAGCTGGACCGAAGGTGCAACCATATCGGAGAGGTAACTGTTGAGAGCCAGACTATGGAATGATTCCTGAAAGAGGGCCAGCAGCTCTTTCAGTAGTTGTTAGGGGCGTGAGTCACAATGACTTAAACGGCCATTTCAACATCACTCAGTCCTCTGAGTACTACACAGCTGAAAGCAATGGAAAACTACAGCTGCTTTTTTTCCAAGAAAATGTGCCTCTCTGCAGTTTCATATAGCAATGATGGAGGCGCCTTCCTTGGTAAAATATTCCGGAGGTAAACTAGTCCCCCGTTCGGATCTCTGGGTGGGGACTACTAAGGAGGGGGGTCACCAGAAAATTAAAAAATAACATTCTACGAGTCGGAGCGTGGAATGTTAGAAGTTTAAAAAAAGTTGGTAGGCTGGAAAATTTAAAAAGAGAAATGGATAGGATAAATTTGGATGTAGTAGGAATTAATGAGGTTCGGTGGGAAGAGGAAGGCGACTTTTGGTCAGGTGATTTTAGAATAATAAACTCAGCTTCAAATAATGGGCAGGCAGGAGTAGGTTTCATCATGAACAAGAAGATAGGGAAGAGAGTAGAATATTTCAAAACGCATAGCGATAGAATCATTGTAATAAGGATAAAATCAAAACCTAAACCGATAACGATTGTTAACGTCTATATGCCTACAAGCACCCGTGATAATGATGAGGTAGAGTGTGTATACGAAGAGATTGATGAAGCAATTAAACACGTAAAAGGAGATGAAAATTTAATAATAGTTGGAGATTGGAATGCAAGTATTGGAAAAGGCGAGGAAGGAAATATAGTAGGTGAATACGGGCTGGGCAAAATGGATGAAAGAGGGGACAGACTTATAGAGTTTTGCACAAAGTATAATTTAGTAATTGCCAACACCCAATTTAAAAATGGAGTGGATGAGTTTAACTATCGTGCATTCGGAATGGTCCATATCGTATCCAAACATGTATTTTATAATTCACTACAAGGTTATGTGTTACATGTTTAAAAAAAAGAAGCTCATTGAGATCAGTTGAATCTAAATTGTTTCCTTTGTATTTAAAATAATATACAATATAATCATATGTATTTTTCAATCAACCAAAAAAATGTTTGAGTTAAATATGATATGAAATACCAACCCCGTTTGAAAGTATAACACATCGCCAGTAGATCTTTCCACTATCTACCTTTTTTTACAAAATTATTATAATCCCTTTAATACATAATCAACATACCAAAATTTTATGTTTGTATTTTTAAACGGTCCTTGAGATAAAAAGCCAAATATAGGTAAAAAAATTATATACATGAATGCGTATACATAGCATTTTATAAGCAAACGTTTTAGCAGTTTTGCGCTTTATGATCTTAAAATGTCGAGAAATATAAAAATCTTTTGCAAATTTTAACCGAAGCGATATTTTTCCTTTGATATATTGTTAAAGTAAACTTTAAAAAACATTTTTTTGCGATTAATATTCATAGGTTTGAAACGAGTGAATCACTGCTGCTAGATGGTAACAAATAACTACGTTAAAAAAACATTTCGACTGTAGTTTTTTTTTAATTCGGATAAACTAATTAAATATTAAGCAAACGAGTTTCTAAGTATTAGTAATTTTGGCTGCTGTTGTAGTAAAATTTTATATTATTTGTTTATAACCGAGTCAACAGTTTGTGGCGTATGGAATGTGAAGGCAAAACATCAAAAATACCCCGCAATAAATTAATCTTCTTATAATTCGATTTATGTTATCTTCTACACAAGAAACAGTACGTGTACGCTCGTAAGATAAAAGGAATGAAGTTTTAGTAATAGAATAATTTATATACTAATTATATAATTATATACATCGATTAATATTTAACTTGCATTAAGAAATACTGAAACAAGAGTAAATAGAGCTGTGCTTTATTTAATTTTGACGTGCACGCTCTAAACACTCTCTAGAAGGTACGGAGAGAATAATATTTATACAATGATACTAAAGTAAACTTTCAAACAGCGTGCTTTTACTTCGCCTCACACCTAGATGCCACGCAAATTTATATACAGTCGCTAATAACAACGAATGCTCCAGTAACATCAAAGATGCATTTAGTTACGTCACATCCCACTGATTACTCCACAACTTACAAGGTGATAACGGATAACATTTAATCTCGAACTTTCAGTAAACGTAAAGGTAATGTTAACTGTAAAGGGGCGGATATATCAATGCTATGTCATTCATCGACCCGTCATTAGAAATGGAGCAAATGTAATTAAAAATTTCCAACACCGTACAGTATACTGACAACATATCCTACTTTGACAAGCTACTACGTAATAAAATTAAATGTACCCTACCGCATCACGAAGAAGGAATCAACGTAAATATAAGTACCGAAAAATTAAAGTCGTACTATAGATTTCCGGATTTTCATATTAGTAATTAAATCGGTTTTTTTAATAAAAAAAATTTTGTTTCTGGACGCAAGAGAATGTTACACGGCTACACCAGAACCCGCTACACAGCAACCCGGTTACCGTGCGGTGAGCTGTATCATCGTATAATAGGCCCTTATTTTTTTTTAAAACGAGTGCAGTCACTTCAGATCGCTGAAAAACTTTGCGCAAAATCTACAGATATAGCCAAAAATTATTGACAACGCTTGATTTCAACAAGATGAATCGACATCACTCATAGCACGAATATCGATGGCTACTGTACGCCAATCGTTTGCCAACCGTATAATTTCGAGAAATGGTGGCATTCCATGGCCTCCAATATCTGATTTATTTTATTCGTTCATTATTTTCACACACAATTACATATTTTATTTATAATAACAATAAAAAGAAAATTCAATAAAGCAATTTCTATAATTTAATATGCAATGTGTAACTTGTATGAAGATATAGGCACCGTGTTCAGATAAATCCGTGTCGAGGGTTACCAACACAAGAATCTTTTATAAAATCAAAGAAAAATTCTGAGATACACCCCCAGCAACTTAAAATAATAACTACAATCTATAAATCTTGTAATTCTAAAATAGTAATTTCTTTTAAAAATTTCTTCAGTAATCTGATTAAAATAATAACTTTTCAATCTCATCGATTTCTAGCAACCGTACAAATAACAGATAATTAATTGTCTTCTCTAAAGTTTCTTGATTCCCTTATATTATCAAATAACAAATTTTACACCTTCGGAGCCACAAATGAATGAAAATGTCTATACAGTTTCAATTTTGGCAAAGGTAACACAAATTTATCCTTCCTACTTAAATTACTTTTGACATATGTGTGCGTTACTCTACACATATTACATCTTTTATAAAAGATTTTTAGGATTCTAAAAACATACAAATATCTTAAGAGCGATATATTAAGTTTTTTAAAAAGCGGAAAGGATTCGCTAAATCTATTTTTATTTGAAATTATTCTAATGACATGTTTTTCTTTTATCAATAATGCCTTTATATTAGAATACAAACTTCCCCGACAAGTTATATACCGTACGTTAATTTCCATTCTATCAAGGAGTGATACAATATCTTAAACTAACTTTGCATAACTTTGTTGTACATGAATTCTTTCTTAACCCGATCTCTTTTTTTGTTTTATTTATATGTTCCTTCCAAGACAGATTCACATCTAAAATTACTCCCAGATACTTAACCGTATTTACTAGCGGTATAATTTGGCATGTACAATTTATGTTTGTACTACGGTTAAAAATCAGATGGGTGGATAAAGTGACAAATGAGGAGGTATTGCGGCAAATAGATGAAGAAAGAAGCATTTGGAAAAATATAGTTAAAAGAAGAGACAGACTTATAGGCCACATACTAAGGCACCCTGGAATAGTCGCTTTAATTTTGGAAGGACAGGTAGAAGGGAAAAATTGTGTAGGCAGGCCACGTTTGGAATATGTAAAACAAATTGTTAGGGATGTAGGATGTAGAGGGTATACTGAAATGAAACGACTAGCACTAAATAGGGAATCTTGGAGAGCTGCATCAAACCAGTCAAATGACTGAAGACAAAAACAACACTACGGTTTAAATTGTGATATTTTATGCCGTATAACATTTCTGCCAGACATTTTAATTAAAAAAATATATTATTTGTCTTCATTACATTTAAAGTTAAGCCGTTTTTGATTAACCGCCACCTAATTCTGATAAGGTCTTCTTCAATATTTTTCGTCATTTTGTATACACTTTCAGCTCCATAACCTAAAGCTGTCATCTGCAATGTTTTCACTCTACCGTTAAATTTTGCACCACAAAAATCATTTATATATATAATAAATAAAATATTTCCAAGTACAGAACCCTGGAGGTGGACTTTTGGACGGCTCAGTGACTGTCGGGTCACGGGTCGTTTGGGGTCTACCTCCGTAAAATTCGAAGAAGACAGACGGAGAGCTGCCAATACTGGGGTGCGGTGGATTCCGTAAGACATGAATTTTTTGACTGCCCAAGGTGGCTGGAGGAGAAACCTCGGGAAGATTTGGACTCACCGGAGGGTGTCATGCAGATGATGCTGTCTTCCGGTAAGGGCTAGAACATGTGTGATCAATGGTTCCGAGGAGTACTTCAGCAAAACTTAATTGAAGAAGAACACGTGGAGGACAGTGAAGATGTCGGATGGGGACGGTGACGGGGCGCCAGCTTTCGGGGGCGGATGGCGGGGTTGTCCTTGCATTGTCGTCATCGATGGCTCCCGGGGAACGCGGCCTTGCCGTCTGGGGTCGGCATCACTGTAAGGATTTATGTGTATAGTGCATATATATATTTGTAAATGAGAGGTATAAATATTTGTATGAATGTGAGGTGTGCCTGTGACGCGCGTGGTGCTGAGGTTATGCCATCGTCGGCGGCAATTCCAGCATCACGTTGCGTGAGGGAGTGGATTTTTAGTGACCCCACACACTCAGTTTGTACGGGATACTGGGCGTTTGGTTTAGGCAAATTTTCCCACTTCCGACGTAAAACAACAAAAAAAAAATACAGAACCCTGTGGAATACCGTATTTAACATTACCTTGAGAACTCATTTCTTCTCCTAATTTGATCTGTTGAGATCTTCCCTCAAATATGTCTTGAAGTACTTATTGCATTGAACTCTTATTTAGATTCAGACTTGTACTGTCAACAATTAGCGGGATCGCACCTAGCTATTCAAAAGAAACGGCCTGAACTGGTAAAAAAAGGGTGTCGCATACCACGCTGACAACGCCAAACCGCGTTGTACATCTTTAACGACCCATCAAAAATTGAGAGAACTTGACTGGGAGGTTTTAATATATCCACCGTGTAGTCCAGACCTGGTACCGTCAAACTATTACTTGTTTCGGTCTCTGCAGAACTCCCTGAATGGTGTTAAGTTAGTTTCAAAAGAAGCCTGTAAAAACCACGCGTCACAATTTTTTGACCAAAAACCACAGAAGTTTTATAGCAACGGGATTATAGTGTTGCCAGAAAAATGGCAGAAGGTCATGCAAAAAATGGTGCATATGTGGTCTCATAATATTACTTTCCAGTAACAATAAATGTATTCTTAATTTTGGCATTCAAAGGCTTAATACTTTTTAGATAACCTGATATTAAATTTCTATATTTGTGTTTAGAAACTTGCTTAAACAAATGTTATTGTTTTTATAATGATCACAGAGTAAAGGTATATTAAGTTTTTTCAGTAATGAATTATTTTATAGGTTTATAGTCTATTTTTGTTATTACTGTATATACTGTAGAGTGTGAATTCAGAGTGACATGTGGGCGTTCAGTAACAAATGCGCATGCTCAAACTAGTGCTGTTAGCAATTAAGCCAATATTTATTAATGTGTTTAAACCTATTAGTTTGCAGAAATAGCGGGCACTGAAAGTTCTAATCGTAAATAACGAGCAGTATATTAAAATATAACGATTCCTAAAAAAAATAATAATACCACTAATTCTAATAAAGGTGGAGCCAAAAAAAATATGTTACTCAAACTATACGAGTCATTTTTTTTAGTATTGCACAATCAAGAACATAATTTTAATTTTTTTAATTGTATAACTTTTTTCTCAATGTCAAAATAATGATTTATACACCGCGCGCGTTTGTACAAATAATTCAACGGAAACGAACATTATTTCTAGTTAAATATCTAAAGTTTTCACTAAAACGAGAACAGACTATGGTATAGATATTTTTAAATTAACTTTTTTATTTCGTTTTTTTTTTTTTATTGTAACGGGCGTTTACATATAGGTCTAATTACTATAGATGGTGATGGGTTAAAGACTGCATCCGTTCTCTGTCCATTATTCATTGAATCTTTTAAACTCAAATCCTCCCACTATAACTACGAATAGAACAATGCAAACTTTGCTGTACTCCCTTCACACGCCCATCGCATTTGCTGATATCATCCGCCTGCATATCTACACTTAGATTGAAAAATAAGCACGATCCAACGCCTCTAAATGATATATTTATTCAGTTCACTATTCAACCCTAAAGGTTACAGATGAGAGTAGAAGCAAACATACTTATAAGATGGTACTGAATACATACATTTCAATAAATTTAAGCAGAATGTAGAAGAAAAATCTGATGTGGACACCAGATGACTTTCTTGTACGCCTAAATTACATATACACATTTTTTGCTGTACTTTATTTAAAATTATTTCATTTGAAAGTGAGATACGATCTTCCAATTCTTTAATAAAGTGGACAGTTACACAATTACTAAATATTAGTTTTTATTAACATCAAATATTTATACAATTATTAATTCAACAATCTTACATGAGATATTAGGATAGAGTAAAAGTCCCTTTATTACTCGTATTACTAGATCAGTATTATTCTTATCTTCGTGAACTGCTGATTAACAAAAGTTTCAGATTTCTGGTGTATCGTATAAATAAAAGTTAAAAATTATTAAACTCTTCCGTTTATTGAATTCCTGTATACTGGTTACAAATGTTAATTTCGACTTTAAGTATAAAATATTCAGTTTTTATTATTGGATTATTTGATGAATAATCAAAAATGAAAATGAAACAATCGTATAGGAAAAAGAAAGATAATATGAAGAAATATATCTCAAAAAAACGACAAGAAGATGAATATGAAGGGGAAGAAAACGTTAAGAACAAGGGAAGAATAAAAAAATTAAGAGAAGATGGTAAATATAGAGGAAGAGAATGTTAAAAACAAAGAAAGAATAAAATGATTAAGAGAAGATGATAAATATAAAGAGGAAGAAAACTTTAAGATAAAGGAAAGAATAAAAAGATTAAGAAAGGATGATGAATATAAAGAGAGTGAAAATTTGAAAACTAGAGAACGTGTACACAAATTAAGATCAGAAGAATTATATCAAACCAAACAGCGAAATGATTGGCAACAAAAAGCAAATAAAAAAAAATGATGATCAACTCCGACATAGTCAAAATATTGTCCGACAATATCACACACAGGAGTAATGAACTAAAAGATAAGAATTTTTTTGTAACTTTATTAAAGATCGGGCATGTATGCCTCAGTGTATATGTTGTTCTTGGGAGGGTCTATTTTTCAGTCACTATGTAGTTAACTTCAATGTAGATAAATTTAAACACAAATTCCAGAATAAGTAAATAAAATTAAACTAGAAAATCCAAAAATAATATTCTAAATTATAATTTTCAATTAATATTACATAATCAGATGTTTCACCAAATATAATATATATACGCATATATAACAATGACTATTGAATTACATATATACATTTTTAAAAGTACATAAAATTTTTATTTCAGTAATAACTTCTGACTTTTTTCATATTTTTTTTTTTTATTGTTATTATTGAATTATTATTTACTGAAAACTTTTTTTACAATCATGGGTTAATAATTATTAATAAATCTATGAATTTAAATTAAAAAAAAAAAAAAAAAAAATTAAAAAAAAGGAGATAAATAAAAATTTTATTTGGCTATAACTGGAACCAATGAAAATAAGTGCAACTTATAATATATCGTTCAAAAGCTCAAAATGAGGGCGTAGGGAAAAGTCCAAAATCCAAATTTTTGGGATTTTGAGCTTTTTTGGACACTTTTGGTTCAGTCGATTGCAATCAAAAGGATAGGTGCCTAACTAGATGTTATAACAGTCCTAAATCCAAAATATCAACATCCTACGGCTAATCGTTTTTTAGTTATGCGAGATACGTATAGACGTCACGCCGAAAATAGTCAAAATGAATATTTCCGTTGAAATCTGAAAACCGAGATTTTTCGCGATCACAATACTTCCTTTACTTCGATCAAGGAAGTAAAAATTGTATCCATCAAGGTTTAACTTCGGAGATCTACGGAGTAATTTAATTAAACCGTCCTTAGTATTATATTCTTACTTCTAATCTTTTAACTTCCTGGAGATTACTTTCTGAGGAGTCTAAGAAAATCTGAAACTAAAATTTTCTTATTATTTATTAAACGGTGCAAATTTTATCATAAACAGGAAAAAATGAGGTTAAAAATGCCGATGGTGCTTGTTAGAATAAATTTAGTAACAAAAACATTTTTCTTTTTTCCTTATAAGTATACATATGAAATATGTTAGGTATGCATTATTTTCATGTAACTTAATATTGATTCGGCACTTTATCTTATACGTAATTTGTATGCAGGCACACGCGTATACTTGCTTTATAGAATGTTAAACAGAACAAATTTCTAAGTATACTTTTAATGAATGTTTTTTCCTTTTTCTTTTTGCTTTGTATAAAAAAATAGATTATTTCATTCTGTTATAATTTATGTAACTGCGTTAAGATGAAGATTTTTTATTCATAATCTGTAATTTATTAAAACAATTCATATAAAATTTATTTCTTTATTTTACTCAACCTAGTTATATCCCAGTCAATATATTGATAAATCTTTTACAAATGTCATTAATTTAATCCCATCTTAGTATATAATTAAAAAGTGCGTTAAAATCCGATTAAAAGTAATAACCCTTTTAATTCGCTATTCTGTGGATTAAAAAATGAAACTGCTCTAAAATTTACCTGGAAAAATCAAGGGAAATCTGTAGAAAAACTATTCGAGAAGAATTATAAAGTACAATAAAAAAATTTAAAAAAAACGAAGAAATGGTTTTAGTTCATATTAAAAATAAAAATAATTATTCTATTTAAAAAATAGCCGGCAAAGAGTTGCATAACTTTCTTGGAAAGGCCTTTGCTTAATTCGAGTATTATTAAATAGTTCGGAATTCAATCTTCCTTATATGAAAAATAAACCATAATACGATTCAAGAAGAGTCGGAAAACGAGGAATTTAAACTATAAATAGTCTAGTTAACTAACTGTGCAAACAGTCCTGTTGTTTAGTAACTGAAAAATTAAAAAAGTTAATTAAAAAAAAATGTTTTGCCACCCCCCCCCCCTCGTTGTACCAAATTTATTCAAATCGGTCCATAAATATGAAGAAAGTTAATAGACAAGATAATAGAAAGATAATAGATATAAGAATAATAGACATGAAGATAAAACAGATCAACATTCATATGTAGATACATTTTTAAGAATTTTTCAATGCTAAAAATTGTATTTTTTTTGTATAGAGAATTCATGAAACTTCGAAATCTTTAAACACCGCGAGATACAAAATTGGACCCGATTAGCGTACTTTTCTTATATAGTAAACTGTGCCAGCTTATGTCGATAAGGTTCACCAAGCCAGGTTTAATGAGTAACCGTCGAGAGCGCGCATTCCCCGTACCGGATAGCTTCACATCTCTACCCCAAATCAACTATGTCAGCCGCGTCCGTTACCCAGGTCATCTGGGATTGAGTAGCTAAACGTATATTTCTCTGGAATGCCATGCGGTGCGACGTACATCAATATCAAAGCAGGGGTTAGCTCGTTCACATTCCTGCCTACTCATAACGACGAGGTTACCGAGATGTGTAGCTTAATGACAACCGTTGGGTCACTTACTCGATACTCTACCACACATCGTTACTACCGGCCGCATCATTTGTCAAAAGACGTATGTACACAGACAGAATCAAGCTGCTTGTGTCATCTGTAATATGGTAACCACAAGGAAATTTTAAGAGTAAATGCCGCGTGGTCAAATGTTTAGTCGCTGTGTAACTACTCGTATATAGCCAGGATAATAATTATTCGAAGATGATAAATAAAATCGGTATTTTAATTATTAAAAGGCGTAAATTATTTACTGACTGAGTATGTATTTTTGTACACGACAAACGCATACTAAAATGCTTCTTAAGAAAAGTGATAAAAATTATGGTTACAAAATTCTACAGTTATTTATCTGTTTTATTTTATACGATAAGTTGTATTTGTATGTTTGGACATACAAATAAGATTTATACTATATGTTTAATAATGTACGCATACATCATTACCAAACAGAGATTTATATAAAAAACGATTTAACCCGAAATCATAAAATTTGGTATAAGAACTTGTAATTGGGAAATATTTTTAAAACATTTTTTAAAAACTCCAGGTTTTAAGGAGCTGTAGAAATTTTATGGAGAAGGGTGTAGCATGTGTAAAAGAGGGTTGTACTTTCTATTTATTTATCGGTTGATTTTTTTTTATCTAGAACGATACGACGTTGGTGTTATACACGGAACTTCCTCCACCCGTCCCACGTAAACTAGTATAAATTTATTCTCGGAAACAATTTAATAACACATTATTGACTACTAATAAATAGTAGTTCCCTTTACATATAATTATAATTAATTATAAGCAAATGATTACTCATGCAAATTATACTTAAATAAATACAAACAAAATTCTTTAAATTAATCACGCATTAATTGTTGCTACTATAATTAAATGAACACTTTTTTAATTAATTTTTTTGTTTGGTCACTTGCGGTATTATTATGATTAGGAAGACAAAAAAAAGTTGGTTACATATATGCAATAAATAAAAACATAGTTTTTTCGATTTTGAGGAAGGGAAGAATTTGGGGCCAAATTCTTTTCAAATGGTAAGATAAGCTCACGGATGTCTGAACTTAATATAAAGTAGGGTTATGTTTGCAAAATTTTCAGAAAACTGATTCCAAAGAAACTATCTATCCCCATTCCCTGGAGATATTGGCCCAAAACATTTACCGACAAATTGTCCTATATGCGCGAGTGTCTGTGTCAAATTAATCAAAATCGATTTATCCAGTCTAAAATTATTAAGCTACATACGTACGTACATACAAATATTACCCCCTTTTTGTTTTTTGGGCTCCCTGGGTCTTGGAACGCCAAGAAATGCATACCCATACCCCATTTTTTGACTGATTATCGTACTTTCCTTTTTACAGCACAGTAGTGGAGCTACGATGCCAGAAAAGTAAACAATGTTGAGTCAAATAGATTAATCGAGAGTAAAATATATATATATTTTTAAATTATTGAATTCATGATTTTAGTTATCCAAGGGAATATATAAAGCTTTTTTTTTAAAAAACTATATTTCAGTTTTACTGTATCTATTTCTGTTATTATTTTCTTATAACATAAAAAAAAGCAAGAGTAGAATTTTTATAAAACTCTAACCCCCCCTTTGAAATACCACTTCAACCTTCATTCGTTTTTCTAAATTTTAATAAAATCAGTCCTCTATTAATACATGCTAAACCAAATTATATTATTGTAATTATATAACATACTACACCAAATCCTCAAAAAAATATTATAACATGATATAAAAAATATTCAATTCAGTAAAACTTATTTAAAAAATCCATGGGATTAATTTTTTATCCGCATAAATACTTATCCTCTATAATAGGCGGGGAAAGTGAAAAATAAATGAATAACAAATACGAGTTAATTATGAAGCAATTACGGTAACCTGGTTGTTCTATTCTGCTATTTGACCTATACTACAGGGTATGGTGCAACAGGTAGCAGTTAAAGTTTATTAATTGACATCGTTCAACTAAATATTACATTAAAAATCAGGATCGATAAAATAAATAGGCTTATTTTTAACGAAAACATTTTATTTTAAACAGAGGTTACAGAGGAAAAAAATCGACAACGGAAGCAATAAAATGGTTACAGCCTAAGATAACCGCCAAATTGCTAGAGTAATCTAAATACGGACTGCTTCAATCAGTTTTAATAATAGAATACTGTACCTCCCAGCGGTTAAAAGATATTATTATGGAACGATATATCTAAAATATTCAGGAAAATATATTTTTTTTAATAATATGAATTATCAATTTAAAAAATATCTGGCCTCGATGTTTTGTAAAATTTTTTTGGCGTTTGTATAAAGCATAAAACATACCCACCTTATTCTACAGTGATATTTTCACCCTTCATATAAAAAAGTAATATTCACGTAATCATATCAATCAGTTCAGATCGATTTCTTAAAGATATAGGTTTAAATTTAAATGGAAATAAAATTCTATTTTTTATTTAATATTTTTCACAGCTGATCTCAGAAGTAATCAAGTACCTCTTAAATAACTACTCTTAACAGTAAAACACTAAAAAAATGTGTCTACCTCCAAACGATAAATTTTTCGATATGAGATCACCACATATCTAATCCTCCTTGGGAGTTCAACTAAAAAAAATTTAAATAATTAGAATAGGGATATGAAAAATCATTTTAAAGGACAAAGAAAAAACAAAAATTTTGACGTAAAAAACTTCTGGTAAATAACACCCAAATCAAAATGACGGCCATATAATATTTTTCATAAGCAGTTTCAAAAATGGTTTATAATATAACCCAAGTAGTTATCTAAAACCGAAAAAAATAACATTTAGAGGTAAGAGCATTTGCTAATTCTTTTTTATTGTAATGTTTCACTTTTGAGAAGTCATTTAAGTATTATTATAGACCGCTTTTCAAACTAGTTCAGATAAACATTACTGGCTGCAATTTTGGTTAGGGTTGTCGTAACCCGAATTGTTTTACTCAAAATTATTTTTTCATTGTCATTTAAAATGACAACCCTGTTCTTTTCATTAACATTTTTTGAGGGCTTCCTCTGAGTATTTTTAGGTGTGATGGTCTTATATAAAAAAAATGGGTCGTTTCGAGGTTAGATAGTTTGTTAAATTTCATTTTTTGTTATGTTTAACTGTTGAAATGTTGTTTAAGGGTTTCAATACTTCGTTTACATTTGGGGATTTATAGATTACTTTTTTATTTAAAATATGGACAGGCCTATAAAAAAAATCCGATTGTTATGAGAATTACCGAGAATAAGGGACTTACATGGCAAGAGAAAATGACATTTTATCAAAATAAGAAAAGAAATGCCTCAGGTACGAAGAGCCTGAGGTAACTAAAGAGTGTGAAATAAAGCTGTCTGGAATAAAGGAATATTTTTAATTCTTTAACTTAAATTTTTCAAATAATTATTTTGAAATTTAACGTGAAAATATTTTTAATAATCAGAATGGATTCAGACGATGTTAAAACAACCCATTTAATGACAGCAACATTACCAAGAGAAAAAAAATCTTATGTGAACACCACATGACTTCCTTGTACGCCTTTTAAATTACATATACACATTTTTTGCTGCACTTCATTTAAACTTATTTCATTTGAAAGTGAGCTACGATCCTCCAATTCTTTAATATATTTTTTTTAAATATTTGAATTCAAATGTCAACGGTAATTAATAAAATAATTTTCAACAATCACTTTAAAGTGAATAAAATCCAAAAATGTACAGTTAGTGTCAACTAATTTTATTGTGTTCTGTCAAATAATTAAATAAAATGATTTTTTTAAAAATAAATATACAATTTTTAGAAGATTTTGCTAAGAAAGTCCAAAAATAAGATTCTGAAGTAAAATTTTCAATTAATATTAAATAATCAGATATATACATGGCTATTACCAACATAACATTCAATTTTTCTAAATTTCGATTGCCGAGTTGATTGCGGTCAAAAAGGGAGGTGCACAACTAGATGCTACAACAGTTCTAAATAAAAAATTTCAATATTCTACGGCTAATCGTTTTTTAGAACGTGTAAAAGGTAAAACGAGTTATACTTTGGAAATAAAATTATTCTAATATACTAAATGCTTAATGTTTAAAAAAAGGTGTTTTTCGTAAACAAATTATTTCTAATTCTGAAAGAAAATAACTATAGTGATCTTTTTTTATAAAAAGCTAAATCGGTATACTCGTAAGACACCTAAGATCTATATCAGCTAACAAGGTGAAGGCACGGGCTTCGGCACACCGATTTGAACCATATTGCGTGTGTAAATAGTGTTACTATTACTAGATGTATTATTTACGTGTCTTCATCACAAAATAACACGCAATATTCAATTATACTGAAGAAAAATGGCCTAAAAATTTCCTTAGCATTTTATATTAGTTTATATTATAAACTAATATATTAATATATAATTAATTAATACATAAACTTTATATATTAATTTTGTTTCACGTCGCTCAAGTAAATATGTGGTGTAAGTGAGAACGTGTCGGATCCGTAACCATGCACACATCGGTGTGAATCCGACTTTATATATATATATATATATTTATATATTAAATAAATAAATATATATATTTATTTATTTTTTTTTTTAATTTAAATATAATGATTTATTAATAACTATTAAACTCTAATTGTAAATATTTTTAAATTAAAATGAAAAGTACATAAAATTTTATTTCACTAATAACTTCTTATTTTTTCCATTTCTTTTTTTTGTATTTTATTACTGAATTATTATTTATTGTTAATTATTTTTTTTACAATCAGAGGTTAATAATCAATATATTTAAATTTTAAAAAAAGTTTAAAAAATTTATGTATATGAAGTCGGATTCGAACCTATGCCTTTCCCTTTTAAGATCCAAATATTAAATTAATTAAAATTTTATTTGGCAATAACTGTGTACAAACGAAAATAAGTACCACTTATGATATATCATTGAAAAGTTCCCGACGAGGGCTTATTACTGCAGTTAGGAAAAAGACCAAAATCCATATGTTTCAAAATTGAAATCTCGCTTTATTTAGAGGTTTGACTGTATACAAATTTTTGGCCCAATCGATTGCAATCAAAAGAAGACGTGCACAGTTAGATGTTACAACAGTCTTAAATACAAAATTTCAACATTCTACGGCTAATCGTTTTGAGCTATGCGAGATACATACTTACGTACGTAAGTACATACAGACGTCACGCCGAAACTAGTCAAAATGGATTCAGGGATGGTCAAAATGGATATTTCGGTTGAAATCTGGAAGTCGACATTTTTCACGATTACAATACTTCCTTTACTGCGTTCAAGGAAGTAAAAAATCGTCAATCTAGGTGACAATGGAATTTTTTGTTTAAGAAATTCTCCATTGATATTATTTGCAAGAAATTTATTACGAAAACAATTCGAGATACTTTCTTTTTCTCTACAACATAAAAAAATGAACTTCCAAAAAAGAAAATAAATAAAAATTAATAAAATAGTTGACCAGTTTTCAAAAGAAAAAAAATATTCTTCATTTATTTCACAAAGTTTGACTTTTTGAGACGGCAAAAAATTAAAACCAGCTACCAGTAATTTACTGACCAATAATTTAGCGCCGACATACAAAAAATTAGAAATTTAGGAAAACTTGAAAGTGTTTTTAAGTTTTTTTACTTTATAAAGCAATTTTTATGAATTCGGGTTCATTTTTAATCATAATCTATTTTTTAATTCTTTTTCTACCTCTTTTTATTCTTATTTAACGTATGCGCGCAGGTATAAAAAAAGATGCTCGTAAGAAAAATTTCGCTGGTAAGGGACATACATTTTTTACCTTTCTTATTGTAACTTCTTATTTTGAAACACGGAAAGGCTAACAAAATATTCCTATTCACATGAAGAAAAATTGTTCATGATAAAGCAAATGCAAGAAACTTCTTAATAAAAAAAATAAATAAATAAATGAAAATAATATATATATATTGGTATAGTATATGTATATATATATAAAATACGTATATACTATATTAATTTTTAAACAGATTCTAAACTAATTTTAACAAAATAGGCTATTTGAAATAATCTTGAAACGCAATTGACAAAAACGTTTTGCGTCAGACGACTCTCAATATGATCAGTCGAGCACAAAAGTGCATCGATGCCCAGGGTGGTCATTTCGAACATCTTTTTAACAATAAGGTAAATAAATGCAACACTTTAATTACGTTTTATGTTTTTCTTATTTAATTTATCCGTATCATTCATAAAATTCCATTCCGACATAACCTACCGATTCTGCAGCGGTTACGTTATGGGTTCGGTTGTGATATATATATATATATTGTGTCTATGAAATTAGGTATGTGCATAATGAAACGTATGCTTTGAAGTATTATTATTCTGTCGCACCCCATATATATGTTATCGGCCATGACCGAGGCATTGTCGACAATTCCCAGTCAATGTCGGTAATGCCGAACAAATATAGTTAATATCTATAAATAAAAAATCTATACATAATTACCACAACAGTAATTATATACAATTATGGATTCGCCTCAGATTTTTATGAAAGTTGGAATATACCTTAAAAAAAAATCGTCAACACCTCGGTGACTCACTGAAACCTAACAAAACTTAAATTTCATTTAAGCCAAGTTATTTACTTCGTAAATAATGTATATTGCAGCTTTACCAAAACACACCCCTTAAACTTAACCTAACTTAATTTGGTCTTAAGTGATCGAATGTCATTCTTAACTTAATTTCACTGGAATCAAATTATCATTTATAGCATTCTCCTTATGAATCATAACGATTAAATTAATTTCGTGAAAAGAAACTGCCTAGAGCACTTCGAGCATTGTCAACAATGTCTAGACAATTATTGCAATGCCTAAAATCATTAGACAATGTCGATATTGTTGGTGTGTGTGTGTGTAAAGCATGGACAAAAACAATACGCACAAAATTAACTACGTGTGTAAGGAACAGTATGTTTTGAAACGCTGCACTGTCACACACTATATATATGAGAAATACATAAATTTACTTACGTACACAATAACTGAATTACTCTTCAATAATATTCTTCAGTATTAGAACAATTTATAAATGTATTTAAAGTAAAACGAAACACAGCCAAGCACAGAAGCCACTCAAACTGATAGTTTCTCTCTCGCTCAGACAAACTCGACTTCCGAGTTTACACGAATGAGCGTTGCAATTCGGAGCCTCTCTTTTTCTCTTTTTTCCTGTTTAGCCTCCGGTAACTACCGTTTAGATAATTCTTCAGAGGATGATTGAGGATGATATGTATGAGTGTAAATGAAGTGTAGTCTTGTACATTCTCAGTTCGACCATTCCTGAGATGTGTGGTTAATTGAAACCCAACCACCAAAGAACACCGGTATTCACGATCTAGTATTCAAATCCGTGTAAATTCGGAGCCTGATGGATCAAATTTATTCACTACCCACCAGTCTATCTCCCACGCTCGGCTAAATTCGGTTCGCCCGAGTTTAAACGAATAAGCGTTTCACTTCAGAGCCTGAGGGATCAGACTTTTTCAACGACCATCCAAAAGTACGCGGAACACATAAAGAAGTTTCCATTTCAAAAATAAAATAAGTACAATCCGAATTAAGAAACTATTCTTTTTCTGAAGTCGTTTACAAATGTCCATCTTCCATGGAAAGAAAAATTGAAAAAAAAAATCCCCATCCTAATATTACCTCACGTATTAATATGAACTTTTTACTAAAATATTGTAGTCTTTGGATTGAAATAGATAAAAAAATGTGTAAATGTAAAAAAAAAAAATTAAATATTTAACTTTGTTTTTTATTTCACTTTTTCCTTTTTGATCTAACTCTTAAATGACAATTATACTACTGTTTTTTAACTATCATAAAAACAAGTACGAGTAATTCTTTTTAGACCAGAGACTCTAGATAAAACAGATGACGGATATTAAAAAAAAAAAAAAAAAAAACAGAATAAATTCCCTTAATCGGTAAGCTAACCTTCTATACCAAATTATACTAATCGGTTATCCGTTTCCGATCACCAGAACGATAATTCGGGGATAATTAGTGAACAAATTCAGTTTTATCTTCAATTTAAATATATATAGAAATAGAACGGAACGCGCAATTCAGGAGAAAGGGAGTGCATTTCTCCCTATGTATCACAAAGCGCGGACATTTATCCCTTGCTAGGTGATTTATTTAGTGTCGATTTGTGATGTAAATTTTATAGATTTTGGGTCAGTTGAGAGATGAAAAAATTTGTCTCATTCTTCCATCGTTATTCAGTTCATGCTCTGAAAGCTGTTTTAATACTTAAACCTTGAATGATCTAATAGAAATGCGACTGATGTAAGGGCCCAGATTTTTGTGGAGTTGGTTGCACACTCTCTTTACGCTTAAGGCGTATTGATGATTGGTAAGAGTTTACCGTCTCTCACTTAGTGAGTTTTGGAATGATTAAAACCAGGACTTCGGTTGTAGGAGATTCTTCTTCTTCTTCTTCTTCCTCCAGTTTTCTGCACGGTGCTTTCTTTGTTAGTTTTCATTTCTTCTTTCTTCATATTTGACTTTCTATCTGCGTTGAATATATTGCTTTACAATCAACAATTTAATTTTTGAAAAACTTTGTATTCAAACTTATTTGAAGAATTATCTTATATAAATCAATCTGAAAGAGAGTGAAATTCAAATACACATGCTTAACAGAGCTTACGTAACCGACCATTGATGTATTATGCTTATACTTGGGAGTATGCGTGTGTGAGACAAA
This sequence comes from Lycorma delicatula, assembly GCF_047948215.1. Classification (NCBI taxonomy): domain Eukaryota; kingdom Metazoa; phylum Arthropoda; class Insecta; order Hemiptera; family Fulgoridae; genus Lycorma; species Lycorma delicatula. The sequence goes on from NC_134458.1 coordinate 176,161,298, forward strand.
GGGAGAATGATCTAACGCGATGTTGGCTAGATATTATTACTAACTGTCCTTCCACTCACATTCACACTCACAGCGATAGTTTCCGCTTCCATATTTAATTATTACTTACGAGTAATCAAGCCAAAAACGGTGGAATCCATTTACACGTACAACCAGTATCCAGTTTTAGCCGGTGGATTGAGTATGGAATTAAATATTTAAGATTCAAAACTATTGATGCCCTAATAAAAAGTAACAACTTTGCTAGTAAAGATTGCTGTCAAATTATTGATTAAATATTTAATTATTTTTTTTAATAAAATTATTGACTACGGTCAAAAACTTTTCATTTTTAAATGAAAGCCAGAATTATAACCAGCAAAAATATGTTTTAATCATTTAATACAAGTGCAAGTCTTTTATTATTAATCCCATTTTCCCAAGTTTTTTTTTTGTGTGGAATTAAGGCGGGAGAAGTACAGCAGGATTTTCACTGTTTTATGTCCTTCTTTAAACTAATATAATGAAATTAATGTAGCATGGAAATTTAAAAAAAATGATACGCCTGATAAGAATTTTTACTTGCAATCTTCTGGGGTTGTTTTACAGAATTCTAGAAGTAGAAGACATTACCATTCTCCTAGGGAGTTCAGCTATTTTTTTATGCATAGACTTTTATTATTTATATTAATGTACACAATATAATACATAATAAGGGTTCCTGGGGAAATTTAACAATCATTTTATAAGAGTAAACATTTTTATCGTTAATCAAAGATTTTAATGTACAAATCAGCAAACATGTAGAAATCAGTTATTTAACAGTCGATTTTCGAAGTCGAAGGTTCTAAGGTACAAATCCCAGTAAAAGCTAGTTGCTTTTATATGGATTTAAAATTTAAATACTAGACAATGGACATGTACTTTGGTGGTTGGAGTTCAATTGACATGTCTCAGGAATGGTCGGCCTTTTCAAGACTACACCTCATTTACATGTCATACATATCATCCTCATCTCAATAGGTCATGGAGGTTGCTTATTGTTCAATAGTTGAACAGATCGCAGCGTAAAAATTAGAAAAAAAAATTAATTTGATAAATTAATAAAACGTTTTCCTTTAAAATAATTTTTCACATATAAATATAAAAAATAAAAAAATAAAATTTAATACAGGATCAAAAATGCAATAAGAAAAAAACGTAAATTTTCACCGAACAATTTCAGAGGAGCAGTTCGAATATATCAATATCTTAAATAATTTTGAATTAAATAGAAGCAGAATCTAAAGAAGTGTCAAGGATGAAAACGTCCTTATGTCCAAGAAATTAACAACATCCAATCACTGCAAAATATTTACGCAACCCCTGATTTCCCTGCACAGACCTTTCTCTTAAATAAACAGTCACGTAAATAATTAATTTTTTTTTTTTAATTATGTTACTAAAGTATGGGAATCCTTAAATTTTGCTTCAATAAATTACAAATATAAAATTTAGCAAATGTTTCTACTTCTGTACGAAATATATTTTAATATGAGGTTATCCCTCTATCTACCACTGAGGGCAACTCAACAATTTTGAAAGGGAAGGATAGAGTTGTGACATAATTTTAAAGGAAATTGAAAAAAAAATTAACATAAATAACTTCAGATTACGACCACTATAACTAAAATTTCGGCCGTTTAATATTTTTCACAGGTGGTAACAAAAGTGACTTATAATACATTCCAAGTAGGGGTCTCATATCAAAAAATAGGTCGTTTCGTTGCAGGAGTGCTTGTAGGAATTTTATTAATTTTTTTTTTTAGTGTTCCACTGTTGAGTAGTTATTTAAGAGGTACGATATACAACTCTTAAAACTAGCCGTGAAAAAACATTATATGTTCATCAGTTTGGTTAGTTTGTTTTAGTTCGAAGATTTTTTAAGCTTTTAATGTCATTTAAAATGATTTGTCACAATCCTACCTTTTCTATTTAAAATCGCTTGAATTATCCCCTCTTATGGGATGCCCCTCTGTATATTTTTAAATAGATAGGAAAGGATTGTAAGTTATCATTTTAAAGGGTCCAGAAAAACAAAAATTAAGATGTAAATTTCTTCGAACAATAACTACCATAACCAAAATTATGACCATTTAATGAGTTTGACGGCTGATTTCCTTTAATTTTTGACAGCTTAAATATCCTTTAAAATAATGTGTGTCACAACTCTACTCTTTCTATTTAAAACTTTTGAGTTATTCACCCTCGTAGGGGATCCCACTAGATGCTTTAGATCTGGATGTTCTAATATAGAAAAGTAGACCGTTTCGAGGTAGGAACATTAGCTAAATTTCATTTTTCTATGTTGTTAATTACAGAAAAATGACGTAATGCTTCCCTCTTTTATTACCACTACGGTAAAAATTAATTAATTAAGATCGTTAAATTTCATGTTTTTCAATTCATTTTTATTTAATTTTTCTCAGAATATGGATTTGTTTATAGATTTCTATAAATCTAATCGCTCTATTTTTTAATAAAACAAGTGATTATTTTTTCGTACATAATAACTAGTTCGACAAATATTTAATTAACGAAGTAATTTAAGAAATCTTTATTTCAAAATAATTTAAACTCTACTATTATTATTACTTCCTTGTACGAAGTAAAGGAAGTATTGTGATTGAGAAATATTTCGGTTTTTACATTTCAACGGAAATATTCATTTTGACCATCCCTGAATCCATTTTGACAAGTTTCGGCGTGACGTCTGTACGTACGTATATATCTCGCATAACTCGAAAACGATTAGCTGTAGAATATTGTAATTTTGAATTTAGGACTATTGTAACATCTAGTTGTGCACCCCTCCTTTTGATTGCAATCAAATGGACCAAAAGTATTCAAAAAAACCAAAATTCAAAACCATCTGGAATGGAACCATCTGGAACTTTTCCTTAGCTGCAGTAATAAGCTATCATTGTGAGCTTTTCAACGATATTCATAAGTGGTACTTATTCTCTTTGGTTTCAGAGTTATAGCCATATGAAATTTTAATTAATGAGATATTTAGATCTTACAAGGGGAAGGCATATATATCGGTTCGAATCAGACTTCATCTCCTTTTTTTAACTTTTATTTTTTTTTAAATTTAAACATATTGATTTACTAATAATTATTGTTATTCTGTGATTGTAAAACGTTTTACGATGAATTATAATTCAATAATAACAATAAAAAAATATCAAAAGTTATTAATGAAATAAACTTTTATGTACAATTTATTTTAAAGAAATGTTTATTGATAATTTAATAGGCGGACTAGGAAGTCATGTAGTGCCCACATCAGATTTTTATTATAAAGCAGTGTAATAAAAATGTAGTGGTGCAAACGTTTGAAAATCAGCAGTCTGATAATTGTGTTTGAGTGAAATAGCACGTGCTTTGACATGAGGTTAAGACTCACAGAGAAATAAAGTAATAGTTCAAAGAAAGTCCCGCTAATAAAAACGAGTACTAACTTGAAAAGAAAACTACTGTTCAAAGTCTGCAGTCAGTATTAATAACTCGTGAATAGTCTGTCATGAAAACTTTGTTTTTAGCAGGAAAAACCGTTGAAAAATGCCGCCGTTCTTTGCTACCCTATCTGTAATCCTAGTACAAAACAGTATACCCCTGATATACGACCGCTCGGTATAACGACTAACTTATAAGGATCCATATAATTTACTGAAAATAAGTGATTGACAGATCTTACAAAGAAAAGGAACGTTATTTATTACAGTGTATTCAAGTACTCTGAATATTAAAATACTTTTATTTTGTTTCATTTTACGACCAAAACTCGCTCTTTTCGCGTACAACTGAATTAGAAATTCAAAGCTTTTTTGACCGTTTCGGTTTCACCATATTTTAATGTCAATGTAGTGATTTCCAGAAGGGATTTAAAATTTAGAAACTATTTGTGTTCTTTTTTCTTTTATATTGCTTGACTTGCTTAATAATCTTTTTTTATTTCAATATATTTTAATAGACGTTTTTTGTTACCGTAATTTTCTTTGTTTTGTGTTAGTTTAAATTATTATTTTATATTTTTAACTACTTCGTCATAAATATTTTAATTACTATATTATTGTAGGTTCACAAATTTTTAGTAATATAACGGTAGAAAAAATAAAATCAGACTACAAAAAAAAATTTAACATAATTAAATAACAATTTGAAAATTTTAAATTAAAAGAAATATGAATGAAAATAAATGAGATACTCTAAAAATTTAAGCAAAAATCATATTTAATGTAAGTATACAGTACAATGTACGTAAGTAAAACTGAATCTAAGTTTAATATCATGAAACTAAATTTTTATACAGTAGTATGTTAGTGGTACATTCAGTTGGTAAAAGCCTAATATATTTCTAAATTAATAGAGGTAAGTTAATAATTAGCTCTTTAATATTCAAAATGGTGGTAAGATAGAGCTCTAAAGGAAATATATGGCACGTAAATACATAAAATGAAAATTTATAACTGGTTATAAAACCCCCAAAAACTGTGCATAATTATATTTTTACAGATTATAAAACAATACAATATTTGATTGGTTTAGTGAATTTACTAAAATTCAACTCTAAAAAAAGAAAGAAAAAGAGGAAGATGAATATTCGTGCAATTGAGACTTTTTTTTATTATGACCTCGAATCCGAAGCTAGTTCTTTTTACAGCAATATTTGATGCTAAAGAACGCCTTCCAGACGATAACCCACTTGATTTCTGCAATTAAGCATAGTGTTTCTTAGTCTATTTTGAATCTGCATCTCAGAATTAAGTAAAATGTAGTAAAATAGCGATATTACGTCTTTGTAGAAAGCCTAAAAGACAGATGCGTATTTCAAAAGAAAAGAAACAACCATATAGAGAGAAAGAAAGAGAGAGAGACCTCTGAAGAATAGAGATTTTATCTTCATATTAATAATTTGTATATTCATCTTTGAGTTCTGGGTGTTTTCCTTGAAGGAATATCCGTTCGGGCAAATGGAAATAATGATATTCACCATCTCAATAACACAATAAAAAAATTCATGCAAAGAATTTGCTTAATATTTTTAATTTTTAAATCCAACAAGAGATGCTTCTGTTAAACTGAACAACCCTATAAAAAATTGGATAAACAGCCCTAAGAATCGATGAACTGTTTTATAATAGAGATAAGCTGATGAAATTTTTTGATATACCAATTATCGGGCAGGGAAGCTGCCTATCTAGCCATAGAATGGATCAATATCCCATTCAGTGTTAAATTATAAAACCGGTCAGTGAAATAAAGAAATGGTGAGATAGGAATTTCGGATAAAAAATCTGACAACAAAGTTGTAATACTTTCCTGGCATCGGATATATTTTCTTATATAGTGGAAAAATAATGATACATGAAAATATCCGTAAATAAAAAAAAGGCTTTAAAAACTCAAAAAAGTCGATGTTTTTAAACTTTGATCGGCTCTCCCCATTATTACCACCTTAAACAATTTTTTGGGGTCACTTTCATTACTAATGTTACCCGGAAGGCATAAAAAATTCGGTTAAAAAATATGCAATAAAAAAAAGATCGTTTTTTACGATTTTTGGGGAAGGGGGAACTTGGGGCGAAGTTTTTTAAAAATGGTAAGATAAGCATGCACGCGTGTACTGAACTAAAGCGGTGTATGTATGCAAAATCTTGAGAAAATTGACCCCAAAGAGAATATCTACCTCACCCCTTGGAGATATTGAAGCCCAAAGTTTTACTAACAAATTGTCCCATATACACGAGTCTGTACGAAATTTCATCAAAATCGGTTATCTAGTCGAAAGTTATTAAGCTTAAAATATACTAACACACGTACATACACGTACATGCACACACACGTTTTTCTTTTTTGGAGTCCCTTGGTCATGAAGTAACGAGAAATGCAAAATAATACCCATACTCCAATTTTTTGACTGATTACCATACTTTCCTTTATAGCTCTAGAGCTATGGTGCCAGAAGTAAAACTGAAAATTAATAAACTAATTATGATTTTTGTAAGCTTGATCACCACACAATTAAAAAAATGGAATTGCTTAATGAAAAATTAAAATTGAAAAAAGATGAATAAAATAGAAACAGAAAATTTTTGATATACAAAGCTCATGTGATAAGAACGAATGACGAAGAGGTACCGAAAGTAATATTGGTAGCTATAACGTACAGAAAGAGAACAAAAGGAAACTGATCATGAAAAATATCTTAACGTAAGATGTAGAAAGAGGGGTAAAGTAGATAAGAGAAGCAAAAAGGGATGGCTACGGATAAAGGTAAGTATAACATTTGGCTTGATACTCCGACGCTCTAAGGCACAAAAAGAGTTATGACAAAGAAGAAGAGGATTCATCTTCAGTAGAACATCATCATCGTCTTCATTTTTCATCATTACTTTACCTCGATAGAAGAATGAGAATATATATTTATAAAGCTTTTACAATTCTTATAATGCTTCCTTCTATCTAATATCTTCATCAGGCAAATCAGCTGATTTGACATGAAATATATAATTGTATGTAATACATACATACCTTAAATACAAAATTATAATTTAAAAAATAAATGAAAACAGACTTTTTTTCATATCACCTAACATATATTTTAATTAAATTTAAACTATTTAAATACCAACATATTTCTTGAAATTAGACAACGGTCTAGCAGATGTATGTATTTTATCTTTGAAAGTGTATTGCAAATAAAACGGCTTTACCATTTGTTTCTTATAAACATCACTAGTAACATCTACACAAGATATTATACATAAGTTCACTAAACAATAAACAATCTGTTAAAATCACTGTTACTCAATGAAAATATTATTCCGCATATGATCCCAATTTTTCTTTTTGTTTCTTTATTTACAATCGGTTACATTTTTGTCGGGACCTTAAATTGTATCACATGTATTCACATTAAAAAGGAATGCTCACTGAGAATCCTCAAAAATTCATACTAGCATTATTATAAACGAAATTGAAAACAGAAACAGAGAGGAAGGGAATGAAGTATTAATTAATGCACGGCAATCAGCGGGTGTAATTACACGATAGTTACTATGCTCCGCGAGAACGTGTAGCCGCTTAAGACTTCTATCATCCTAACAGAAGTCTAGAAGGTTTACGACCAAATGGTTAACGTGGTGATTTAGTCGAAGTTACTATTTCAAACTGAAACGTTGTATTTCTTTCTTGACGTACCGTAGACCCAAATATTAATGGATTACATTATTTTACATTTTAGCAAACTACATCTCGCTGCTCAGCTACACATCTCGCCCGTTTTTCTGAAACCGCTATATGATTTCAACATTTGTCTCGCTTGGCGTTCCCCATAGTTAAGACGCCAAATATCTATATCGGTTTCAAAATTGAGAGGATAATGTAGTTTAATACACTAAAATAATAACTCCTATCTCCTGTCCGACAATCAGTAGATTTCATCGAACTTCATGTTAAGTTGCTGTCTCTTCTCCCTCACATGTACCTTCCACGTCAAACAATGATCCAGATGAAGACCGAGCTACCTCACAATTTCAGTATGCGGGATTAAAATGCCATCAAGGTGGACTCTTGGGCAGTCTCCTCTCCTCGTTGCGAATGTCACATGGCTCGACTTAGCTTGATTTCCCAGCCACCTGCTAATTAGATTAGACCGCATGCGTTGCAAATGAAGTAATTTTGATCTAGTACGTTAAATAATTTACAACCAACATCTAATAATAATTTAAGATAAGTTAGGTTAATCAATTATTTGTGAATAATTATCAGTTTTAAAGGTATTTCAATCAAATTACGGAAACTGATTGTCACAGAATATTTTTATGGGAATTAGCTAATATTTTTTTTTTTAACTTCATTCGTTTCGATACTTTTCTCTTGCTATAATGAAAAAAATCATTAAAGAACATTTCCAATAAAGTGTGGTTGGAGCAACGTTTGGTTTTCATAACTTTACACAAAAGCGAATATTATTTCATAAATTATTAATTAATCAATCAAATTATTCCACGGTCTATATACACTTTTTTTTTAAATAAAAAATTAAAAATTTTGTAAGGATATAAATTACTTATTGAATAAAAAAAATATATACTGAGAGACGGATCATTTTATATTTAAAAATTTGTGAAACTGCAAAAAAAAAAGTGTATTTAAAAATAGAATTGTTTCACATACGGTATAACAAATAAACCGTCACAGTTATATTCTGAAAGCTACTGATACATTTTTCAGGTAGATAAAAAAACATAAAGTTTCCTTAGAAAATTTTCTTGTATGTTTTATAAAGATGATATTTATGTAACAACTTATAAAATACATATTTTAATAAATAAATGTTTTAAAAACATATTTTATGTTTTATGTTCCATGTTACATAAACATTCATACTACGTAACAAGATTAGGTAAAGAGGGGCTGTACTGATAAACTTTTAGTTTCATCCTGAAAAGACTGCTTTCTGTTGCCCGCAGCTGAATTTGTCAGGCGAATTTTGTCTACGTTTGTATAAAGATTTCTACACTATAATTAATTATCTTCATGTATAGAACTGGAACATTTTCAGAATGTATTACAAGATTTGTTTTATATTTTATACAATTCTTAAGAATAACAACATTTGAAGCTTCTAGTCAAAGGAATTTCAAGTTACAGGAATAAAAGAAAAAAAAGAAGAAATAATTGCTTCCATCCCAAAGGCAATTAGCAAAAATCTTAAACTACATTAAAGAAATAAACTTTTTATATAATTTAAAAAACTGAACAAGTGTTCTATAACATTCCCGGTTTCAACGGAAAAGTTATGCAACTTTGGTTAACGAAACAAGCGAAAAATTATGTTAAATAGCATATATATATGCAAACAAAAAGAATTATGTAAAATCTATAACCAAAATAAAATGACATCAATAACCCGATTTCAGAAATCATCATACCATTTTTTTAAATCGGATTATCCAGGTCTGAAGACATCAATCAAAATGATAACTGATAACAAAAAGTAAAAAAAAAAATATATAAGGCTTATTATCTCCAAACCTTGAATGAAATTTCATGCATACATAATCAACACCACTTATGTATGCATTTCATGCATACATAATTCTTGACATACTAGTATAATGCATTCATCTAATTACTACAAGAACAAGAATGTAACTTTGAATCCATGGAAAGGACGAAATGAGTGTTTTTTTTACCCTGACATCCTTTATGGGGGTTTGAATGAGACCAAACACCATCGAATAATATTACCTATTTAATTGGCATTAAGTTATGGGGGGAAATACCAAAATTAAATGACGCCAATCCCTGATATACAGGAAAATATCTTGCCAAATTTCATCCATGTTGGTTCATATGGTCTGGAGATGTCAAGAAAAATCAAAAATGTCAACATGTATAAGCCGCCACGTAACGGCGAGCTTGGATGATGATCCCGCACGTCACTGCTATACTATTGTTCTCTGAAACATTGGTACACCATGAGTACTTACCTCTTAGTAGCATAAATATGATGCTACTGTTGTTTACGAAGCAATGTACGTTTGTGTTTTTACAGTGATGAGAAGGTGACATCATGTTTCAAATACAAAACAATCATTTTTATTTTATTCTTGTTTCTCTTTGTTTTTTCATGTATATAAAGTTCAATTCTGTGGTTCTGCCTCTCGGTACGGTTCTTTTGGCGTGTGTCGTATATTTTTTTACATAATGTGTTATACGATATTTTGTAAAAAGTTTTTAACGTGGTTTACCGTTCAAACTTTTCAAAATACTTCGTTTACGTGCGAATAGCTATGGTTGAATTTTAGTCTGTTGTGAAAGGTAAAAACTTTGAGGACACGCGCACGAAATTGTAAACAATGTGTATGATTTCATGAAGAAAGAATCTTTAGCTCTAGGAAAATTAAAAAATAACAAGCATTTAATTTCTGTGCAGAAGTGTGAAGAGAAAACTACTGCAGTTCTCTCTTCAGTATTTTCAGGACTCAGGTTCAAAGCCGAAGAAAATAAAAAATGAAATTTCTTTGATCCGAGGGGCCAGAATGTTCATTCGCTCCGAAAAAGAAACGTTCTAAACCGGTTATCGGATTAGATGATTTTGATAAAGGTGTAGTTAGGCGAACTGTGAATTAATTTCACTCAAAGTTAGGAGAGCTGCCAACAGTTAACAAATTCTGTAAAGAATTGAGAAACAAAATTAATTTTAACTGCAGTGAAATTAGATTAAGAAGAATTTTGAAGGAATTAAATTTTAAATAGCGCAAAACAGAAAACGAAAGGAAAGTTTTAGTTGAAAACATGATATTAGGCAGTAAAGGATTTCATATTTGCAGGCAGTCAGTGATTTTAGAAAATGTAACCGGGTGATCGTATACTTAGGTGGATTCTATGTTTTATCATCTCATTCAACGGCAAAAATCATGGTCTGACGATAACGGAGCTGGATTTCATTTACCAATAAATAAAGGTACGCTTAATTATAATTCACGCCGGAGGTGAAAAAGAGGTTTCTGATAATGCTCCGTATCATAATACCCTTTCTGAAAAACTTCCAGTGTCATCAAGCAAGAAACAAGACGTGACTGTTTGGTTACAGAAACATCATATTCCATTTTCGTCTCAAATTCTTAAACCACAATTGTATGACTTAATTTAAGTTGAACAAAAGTAATAGAAAACGATACCAGTTTGAGGAATTGTTGAAAAGAAGTGGGTATCAAGTTCTACGGCTTCCACCTTATCGTCCTGATTTAAATCCAATTGAGATGGTATGGTTAGAGGTACGGTGTATACATCCTTAATTCTTATGTAATATTGCTAAGCAACTGGCTAAGTGGGAAGCCTTAAAATATCCCTTTTGCTGTTCTTATTGCATGGAGAGAGCCTAAGGACCGCTTGATAGACGGGTATTTTTGTCCCACATAAATCAAAGGTATCGCAAGTAATTCAAGAACTTTTTTGCGTATTCTAATCTTCCTTCAACCATAAGACCTATTCCAGTCAAGAGTTACCTGTTCCAATTCTGTCAGAAACATGGAGTTCAGAAGAATATGTTGACGATAAGGAAGGCTATCGAAAAAAAAAGGATACACATTTCCAAGATAAGAGCAATAAATCTTACAGAATTACTCGAGCAGAACTGGTTTATGTTCTTAATTTGTTTAAAATGCAGCCGAATATGCTTGCCATTTTTTGCTAGAAATTGAAAAGGATCTTCCAGAGGCTGACTACAGAAGAAAATTGAAAAATGCAGATATTCGGCAAGATAATATCATACTGTAGAGTACATAATTCCATATAAAGATCAAACTTTCTTTCATCTATGTTACTAAAAAGCCTTGCCCCTCATTCTAATTTGGTTTGCAGATTTTAAATCAACTCAGAAATATTATAAGACACACCTTATTGAATGCATATAAGAAAAAAAACATTTTTTTTCGTATACCATTCATTAACCAATTAACTGTTTGAACAAGATTTTAATAGTAAATTTTCATTCAAAAAGATAATGAAATATTCATCTCCAACCTCAAATAAACAAAGAAGAAACATCAATGAATCGAGACAAAGCAGAGGTGGTATTTCATTTCTTTAATGAAAAGAAAAAATTTACGTATATAAAACAAAAATTTATTGGAGGATTTCCTTAATACTCCAATAATAATTTTTTTTTTAATTTTTATTATAAAATTGCGTTCGTCATCTATTCAAAAAAAAACACACACACATGGATGTTTAAGAAAATTTGTGGCAATTCTATTCAATCAATTATATTCAGACTTATTGGAAATCTCTCACCATAATACCTTTTCATTCGTTAACTGATATGTATCACGTTAACCACATCTATATGATAAAATATATCGGTTTGATTGGTACATAAAACAATTTGAAGGTAATAATGTGTAACCATGTAAATGCGCGAGCGTGCGCTATTACAGATCGGATGTTGATGTACATTTGTATTGATGCGTAAAAGCGTAAGTAAGCGTGTGAAAGAGATTCCCGTTCTGTGTCCGTATAACTCAACCTGATAATTTTAGAACAGATGTGACCCCAAACCGACAAAATTCCCTGTGCATCGCAGCCTCCACATTTACATTATCAATCTCATCGCTACAAATCGAAAAAAAAAAGTTACGTATACATGTGTTATAAACCGTATTAATATCAGATGAAACGTGCATACGAATCTGATTGAAAAATACTTCAATTCAATTCATACAAATACATAAATTTTTTTATATATTAAAAGCATTATATTTTTTCACTTCACCTGATCAGAATGCGGTGTCATTCCAGATTAGATCACGTAAATCAAAAATAAATCTCTCTTACAAATGTAAAATTTGTATACACTTTTATAAAAAATCTGATATGGACACCACATGACCTACTTGTACGCCTATTAAATTGCATATACACATTTTTTTTTAAAACGAAAAGTACATACAATTTTATTTCATTAATAACTTCTGACATTTTTTAATTTTGTTTTTATTGTTATTATTGAATTATTATTTATTGCAAAACTTTTTTTTACAATCAGAAGTTAATAATTATTAAAAAATAAATATATTTAAATTAAAAAAAAAAAGTTAAAAAAAGGAGATGAAGTCTGATTCGAACCGATGTGCCTTCCCCTTGTAAAATCCAAATATCTCATTAATTAAAATTTCATTTGGCTATAACTCTGGAACCAACGAAAATAAGTACCACTTATGATATATCGTTGAAAATCTCTCAATAAGGGCTTACTACTACAGTTAAAAAATGTCCAAAATCCAAAAAAATTGGATTTTGGGTTTTTTGCACACTTTTGGTCCGGTCGATTGCAATCAAAAGGGGAGGTGCACAACTAGATGTTACAACAGTCCTAAATGCAAAATTTCAATATCCTACGGCTAATCATTTTTGAGTTATACGAAATACATACGTACGTACGAACAGACGTCACGCCGAAACTAGTCAAAATAGATTCAGGAATGGTCAAAATGGACATTTCCTTTGAAATCTGAAAACCGAGATTTTTCTTCCTTTACTTCGTACAAGGAAGTAAAAAGTTAATTTAAAAAGTAATTACAGTTTTCTTTCTACCGTACTCGAAAGAGTATATTGGGAGCATTCAACTATCGTTAGATTTTTGATTACTGAATTTACAAAGACTGTCATGTAATACTTTTATTACAGATTTAAAATTCTTAAAACTAATTTAATTCATATAAAATAACTTTTAAATATTTATAGAATATATTATTTACAAAAAATTAAGTCCAATTACATTAATAATAGTTTATATATATATATATATATATATATATATATATATATATAAAATGAAATATACTAAATACTCCTACTTTTAGTATGAGACTCAACACCACAAGCATCCAAGCAGAGAAATTGTGTTTCAGGTAACTACAAAATACTTGGGAATCTGGGTTGACTCCAGACTAAGATTTAGTACTCACGTACTCCGGGATTGTGAGAAGGCGGAGAAAACGAGGAGGCTTATTGCTAGCCTACTCCCGAATACAAGAGGGCCCTCCCAACATAGGAGGCAATTGCTTACTGGTGTGGTCTATTCAGCCCTGCTATATGGCGCCGAGTTGTGGGCGGGCGTTGCTAGATTTGTCAAGTACAGGGGTAAATTGGAATCCATCCATAGGAGTTGTTGCATCAGAGTAGCGGCCGCCTATAGGACGGTGTCCAGGGAGGCGGTTGAGGTGATTGCTGGATTCCCGCCTGTAGACTTGATGATAATGCGGCGTAGCAGAACTAGGGAACTGACAACACTCCCATTAGAGGAAAGGAAGCGTTCTGCTGAAGAACTAGAAGAAGAGATCGCACAAACATGGCAGGAGCGATGGGATCGGGCCACGAAGGGCAGGTGGACCCACCGCCTTATTTGGGATATCAGGGCGTGGTGCCGGAGGACCCATGGCACGCTGCGTTTTTAATTAACGCAATTCCTGGCGGGTCATTGGGGATTCAGGTCTTATTTGTATAGATTCAGGCTCGATCAATCTGAAAATTATCCAGAGTGCGAGGTGGAAGAGACCCCCCAACATGTTTTCTTTTTGTGTCCGCGATTCACCATAGAGCGTAGAGAGATGCCCGGCAACCTGAGACGTGAGCACATTTTTCGCCCTGAAGATACCCTACGAGTCCTATAACAAGGTGAGGCACAATGAAAGACTGTGGAAAGATTCGTGAGGTCCGTCATGAGGAAACTCCAATTATATGAGGAGTCTCGCAGAGGAGAATGGCGCTGGGGGAGCGGGGGCGGACAGGTCCTCGGCTGAGTGCCTAGGGGGCCCCCTGTACGTGTGGGGGTTGCCTGGGTGCGATGAGGCCGGAGACACACTGCTCGTGCTTCTGATGGTGGCTACTGGTAAGTGATGTGACTATTCAATATCTCTCTGTCTTGACGGCTGTGTGGGTGTGTAACGCGTGGGTGTTGTGGATTTTAGTAGCGTGTCCTGTTTTCTGCAGGTTCTTGTGTGTTGTCGGCGTTTGTATTTGACGTGCTGTATGTGTTGCTTCCATTAGTGTTGTTTGTGTGGTATGTAACATTGTGTGATTGTTATGACTGTATGTGTGTGGGCGGTTCCCCCTTCTTCTGATGAAATGTTTTTATAAGCAGTCCCAGGAAGGGGAAAGCCAGGAGTGGAGGTTTAGTCGGTAGTGCGCAGGTATACATACGCCCTTGGTTATAACTGGTGGAACCTGTTAGCGATCTCGACACTGCTTAGGCGCCCGTAAATGGGGTTCCTCCACCTCTTTACAAAAAAAAAGCATCCCAGGACTTCCCACTGGAGGGCAATTTCAAAACTTTAAACAGAAAAGGTAAGAGTTGTAAGAATTGTTTTAAATGGCATTGAAAATCAAAATCAAAAAATGTAACGTAAAACAATTCAGACAGCGACAACACTAACCAAAAATAGCGGCCATTTACTATCTTTCTCAGCGAGTTTCAAAAGCGGTTTACAGTACCTTTTAAGTAACTTGTAACAACAATGAAACTCTAAAAAAAAGTAAAATTTCCAAGCATTACGTAAATGAATCTATTTTTCGGTACAAGGCCACTACTTTAGGTGTACTGTATGTTTCTGTTGAAGCTGTCTTTAGAAAAATATAAAAA
This sequence comes from Lycorma delicatula, assembly GCF_047948215.1. NCBI lineage: Eukaryota > Metazoa > Arthropoda > Insecta > Hemiptera > Fulgoridae > Lycorma > Lycorma delicatula. Next base: position 176,176,473 of record NC_134458.1, read on the forward strand.
AACCACCATAGTTTTTTATAAATGTTATTGTAACCTGAATTTTTTTACGTCAAAATTTTTGTATTTTAACACCCTTAAAAATTATTTGTTACAACCTTGCCCTTTCCATTTAAAATTTTTAAGTTGCTCCTCCTAAGTGCCTGTGATGGTCTCATACTAAAAAATAAATCGTTTTTAGATAGGAGCATTCATTAAAATTAATTTTACCTGTTGAAAAATTATTTCTGGGTTGCCATCCTTTACTAGGACTCTGTATAATTAATTTCTTGTAACCTATATATAAAAAAATATTAGTATACTAAAAAATGTTGTTTTTCTACCATTACTCAATAACTAGTTAAGTTACAGACTTCTTTGGGATCTTAAAAGACTCATTGCATCAACCCACAGATAATCAGCACGCACTGCTCAATCAATTATTAAAGGAGTTTTAAGAGAACATAGCTTTTTTCATACTCAAAGCCTTACCTCAATGGTATTCAAACAGTGATATTTTATCAACTAATTACGAATATAGAATTCATATAGGACTTAAAACACACACTACGTCAAGGCCCACCAAATGAGCGACATCGACTACAATCACTCAATTCCAAAAAGAGGTTTTGAGGATATATATACTAGCGGACCCGACAGACGTTGTCCTGACGCGGCATTATTCTGTAATAAATGCACAACACACAAATATAAGTAACTTATTTAAGTTGTAATTAGCAGGAATGTGTTCGAAATTTCATTAAAATGACTATTAGTATGATATTATCAGTTTGTGATTGTTGTATTATTGTAATGGGTTTATTGATTAATTATGTGTAGTATGGATAATATTTATTTTCACTAAATATTGAGATGTCCTATGAAAATTGAATTAAAAATGTAAACGTCGTAAAATTAATAATTAGTGTAATTAATAAATTTTCATTCACATTACTACTAATTTTTACTTAACATCATTCTAAAAAAGTACCTCATACATATTTTTTTCTTTATTTAATAATTTTGATGTTTCATAACTATGTAACAGCTTAATTAATCAATTAATAAATAAATTACAGCACTGTAAAAAAACAACGTAGTTAAAATTTTAGTAGAAATTTTTATCATTTTTCTCATTCTTTATTTTAACATCTATTTTACCAAATTTTAGATAATTGTAAATTAAAAATAATTTTAGAAAACTTTTTATAAAATTAATCAGCTAAAACATTATAAATTCAATTTTTTAAATATACTTTAAACTATATTATAAGTAACTTATATTTTAATTTTATAAATGTTATAATTTATTTTACAAACTTAAATTTTTATTTTCAAAGAGCCGTTCAATACTTCATAAGTTGCATAGAATCAAATGAGAACTGACAATTTAAATTTGTAGGTTAAGTTGATTGTTATTGAGTGCACGTGTATACATCATTAATATTCATGAAAAATCATGTAAAATACTCACTTCAATACTGCACCTTACAAATTTGCACAATGTACATTTTTTAATTAAACTTTAAAACGTTATTTCAATAAATAATAATATAATATAATATTCTCAATAAGCGCGCAATTCTAGCAGACTCGGCAATGCTTCGCTATTGCTAGATCTGAGTATACATACAGATTAAATGACAACAATTGAAAGTTTCATAAAACCTTAAAAAACTGAACATTAGCAATTTAACAAAATTAAACCTTTCATTTTAAAAAAGTCAGAATGTAAATAAATCCAAATGGCAAAACATCAGCACTACCTATCGGATTTAATTCACACCACTCTCTAATCACAGTATTCGGTGGAAAATAATTTTGTAACGAAAAGTGTTGTGGCTGCAAAATCATTACAATTAATACTGAACATTAAGAAACTTACAAAAAATTACGGTACCTTATAAAATTTCACCTTTAACTTTATAAAATTCAGAATGTAAATAAATCCAATTGTCAGAACAGCACTACCTATCGGATTTAATTCAAACTATTCTCTAAATACGAATTTTAATGTAAGAACAACACTAAGCTACGACGCAAGTAACTGATATGCGAAAAAGCAACAAAATAAAAAAATTCCTAGCATCCCATCGCAGCACCAACTACCGGGTTTGACTGATAAACCAAAAATTAAAAAAAAACTTCTAAAACGCGATCGCAGCTCTGCCTACTGGACCCAATTGTGAACCTTAACCATCCCAAGATCAACAACACATAAATAAATTTAAAAAACATTTTCACTTCAATACTGTACCTTACAAATTTGCACAATGTATATTTTTTAATTACACTTTAAAACGTTATTTCAATAAATAATAATATAATATTTCTCAATACGCGCACAATTCTAAACGCGATCGCAGTGCTGCCTACTTGTTACTTAATCAGTTGTGATTTTGTTTACATTGGCAACGGCCATACGGGCTCTTTGTGATTGGTCGTTGTGTTTGACAGCGGCCATCTTACATTGATCTGATTGGTTTTCCTTTGTTTACATTTCCATCTGATTTATTAGCCTCTTATTTATTAAAAAGCTGTGTTCTCGCGGATTTTGGTAACACAATAATAACACAAAATTACGAAATATTTTTCTCAATTTGATCGCAGCACCAACTGTCGGGACAAACTAAATTTAAAATAGAATATTATTGAATATTACTGCGATGGTAGTGCAGTCTGCCGGATCCAATGTAAAACATTCCAAAACCAACAACTACTTATAAATAAAAAAATAATTAAAAAAACATTTTTCAGTGGACCAAATTGTGAATGTAAATCATTCTCGAATCCCCTTGAACACACACAAAAAATTTCATCAAAATCAGTCCAGCCGTTTAGGAGGAGTTCACTTTCATACACACGCACACAAGAAATATATATAAAGATATATATAATCTATTTTATAAATATTATACATTTTTTATTTATATTTATTTTGTTTTTTATTAATACATCTTCAATAAATAAAAATATTGTTATTTGCTAAATTTCAAGTTACAAACATATATATAAAATCTCATGCAACCATAAAAAAAAATAAATTTTCTTTTAAAGAATTATATAGTTAAAATAAAATAGAACAATAAAGAGATAATAAAATATATATCATGAAGAAAGATGATTTATAGTAAAATATACTATTCACTAAATCGGAATTGATAATAAGCAAGGAACTTTAATAATTATTTTAATTTGTATATACTCGTATGTACGTTAAGAGCCATCGCCGTAACGGTTGTGGTGACCTGATAAAAGTCACTACCAAAAATTACACAGTCATCTTTAAGAATAACAACCAACCCACACCAGGCTTAACAAACTTCGTTAATTAATAAAAAATTAGAATAACTAGAAAGGTCCTTGGAAAGTCTTAGAAAGGAAATGGGTCTTTTACAGTAAGCATGTAGTGGTATCAAAATTCAAAATACTCTAGTTTTTTAAAAATAATAAAAATAAAATTGCAGGAAATTTAATTATGCAACTTAGTCAACAAAAATAATTTGTAATATTACGAAATTAAATTTTAATTCAATTACAGAACACAGCCCACCGGGCTGATCTAGTGTTTAACAAACTTGTCGCAAATCAGTTTAAGAGCTAATTTTCGAAGACGAAGGTTCTGGGTTCAAATCCTTGTAAAGGTTAGTTGCTTTTATTGACAGTGGATAATGATGTACTTCGGTAGTTTAGGGTCAATTAACTACGCGTCTCAGGAACGGTCGGTCTGAGTCTGTACACCTCATTTATATGTCATACACATCATCCTTATCTCATTGTGAAATCGCTCATTGCAACGTACACATAAGGAAAAAGAAATAAAGTAAATAACAGTTACAAAACAGAACGGTAATTTGAATTTTTAGTTTTCTACAGTGAATGAGGATTCAGTCAATTAGATAAAAGGTTTTACTACAATAAATTTCAAGTTTTCTTCAGTACACCTGAATTTAACGCTACGTAATTACTATGTAATGAACTCTTTGTTACGTACTAGCTTATATAGGTACAAGGTTTATATTGTAAAATACCGGGTTTGTTGTAAAAATACTAGACCTTTGTAAAACTAACTGAAAAGGTTCACAGATGACTAATAAAACGCTTGAGAAGTAATAATCATAAATTATCAGGATTACAAATACTTTCTTTGTATTTTCTAACAAAAGGAATACAATAATAGAAACCTTTCAGAAATAAAGTTATTTTATTCACGGCAAGGAAAGAGGGGTCGTCAGTATAATAAAGTTTTTTGATGAGCTAGCCAGGGAACAGGTCTAATAAGTTAAACATATGTCACGCTTTCTCTCATACTCCGTGAATTATATTTAACAATAAACTAAAATAACAAATTCTAGTTTACCCCGATTCTTTGTAATTTTAATTTTGACATATTTTAATGAGAAACGAAAAGTTACCCTCTACTAAGAATAAACTCGAATGGGACAGGTTTATAGTTATCTATTGTTCGTTTACTATAAGGAATGTTTGGAACTTCAAAGTTATTTTTAAAACGCTATAATTGTTTAATGAAAAGAGTAACTTTATAAATAATTTCTGTTTTAATTAACCAAGATTATACAATTTTTAGAAATAATATTACTTTACAGAAAAAACGAAAATGTAAAAGACAAATCTTAAAAATATTTGAAGAAAAAAAGTAAATATGTATATATAATAAATAAATATTTTATCCAGATTGGTCATAATAATATATGATATAGATCACGTCAGGAATAGATAGGTGTGTTAACCATACGTTAAAAAAGTGAATTGTCCCAGGATTTTCCTGGACTGATCAAGGGAAACTTGGTAAAACCTTGATCATAGGAGCATTATAAAATGCTTTAATTAATAAATTTTTTTTAAAATAATAGGTTAATAATGTTCATTTTAATAATTTAAAATATAAATATATGAGGAAAAAGTAAATTAAATAAGTAAATATATTAATAAAACAATAATAAAAGCTGGCAACAATGTAGCAGAAAGTTTCAGGTTATCTCATAGAGATTAATTTAGTAATGAACTGAAAAATAAATTGAAACTTTTATTTGTGATAAACAATAAAAAAATTTACTTAAAATTTACTGTGTCCTGTTGAACATAAAATATAATTAAAAATTCTCGATATTCAGTATTTTGGGTTCGTTAAACAAGGGTTTTCATTTAATTAAATATTTATACTCTCCTCCTATAACCTTTTGATTAAAATTAAAAATTCTTTCTATTCTGATAACGGTCGCTAATTAAAAAAAAAATTTTAAAAAGCAGGCAAAATACTGCATGAGTTTCCCGGCTACGCCAATAAAGTCTTACAATACCTCACAGCGTTTTCTTTGCAAAATATTCTGCAATTGTGAATGTATTTTCAATTCAAACATTAAAGGTTTGATTTTTTTATAATAAAATAATATTTTTATAAAACAATAACAACAATCTGTTGTGGACACTACATGACTTCTTTGAAGGCATATTTAATTACATATAAACATTTTTTTTTTTACAATCAGAGGATTAATATATCAATATATTTAAGTTAAAAAAAAAAGAAATGAAGTCGGATTCGAACCGATGTTCCTTCCCCTTGTACGATCCAAATATTACATTAATTAAAATTTTATTAGGCTACAACACTGGAACCAATGAAAATAAGTAACACTTCTGATATAATGTTGAAAAGCTCTTAATGAGGGCTGATACTGCTGTTAAAAAAAAGTAAAAAATCCAAATTTTTTTTTATTTTGGGCGTTTTTGAACACTTTTGGTCCAGTCGATTGCAATCAAAAAGGGAGGTGCATAACTAGATGTTACAACAGTCCTAAATCCAAAATTTCAACATTCTACGGCTAATCGTTTTTGAGTTATGCGAGATACGTACGTACGTACGTACAGACGTCACGCTGAAACTAGTCAAAATGAATTCAGGGATGGTCAAAATGGATATTTCCGTTGAAATCTGATAACCGAAATTTTTCGTGATCGCAATACTTTCTTTATTTCGTACAAGGAAGTAAAAATGTAACAACACGTAAGAAAACGTTTTTCGTAACCAAATCTTTTAATTTTCTTAATAAAACGTTACAATGCTAAGTATAAAATTTAAAATTTACACACAACAAAAATAAAATGCACAACAAATACATAAGTAATTTTTTATTACTTTTAAAATTTTCCTTTAAAAAAAAAATATTTGGTTTGATGTAATATGAAATTAAAGCCATAAAATAAAATAATCTTTATTAAAAGCACTTTATAAGCTTATTGTTAATTTTTTTAAATTTATCATGATCTCTAGAGGTTGAAATTTTTTGCTAAATTAAATTTGCAACCGATAAATAAAAATTTATAAATATTAAATTCTTATTAAGATATAATATAAACTATAAATAAAACAGGAAATAAAAACAAATCATATAATTATAAATCACGAAATTAGGGTGTCCCATATAAAACGCAATCCAACCTTACATTGGTAGGTATTGAAATAATAAAAAGGAATGTGTAAATGTAAATGTAATTTTTATTATTACCATCCATTACCTTACATTTAGAGTAAATGTTGGAAGTGGCCGCCATCTTCTTGAATACAAGCTTCAATTCTTTTTACAGCGTCTCTTGCAACTTTTTTCAAAGTTTGTGGCTGGATATTTAATACAGCTTGTTCAATATTGACTTTCAATCGTTCAAGTGTTCGTGGTTTGTTGCTGTAGGCTTTTTCTTTGAGGTAACACCGTAGAAAAAAATCCGCCGCAGTCAAATCTGGAGATCTTGGTGGCCACAAGCCTCGACCGATAACACGATTACCAAAGAATTCCTCAACGAAATCAGAAGTTGAACCTGCGTAGTGCGATGTCTCACCGTCATGTTGTAGCCAGCAGTGTCTGTCTTCCTCTTCCAAGAGTGCGATGAACTGAAATAAAATATCCTGATATCGTTCTGCATTAATGGTGTACTCGAAAAAAATAGGACCGATTATTTTCTTCCGCGATATCGCGCACCACACGCCCAACTTCTGCGGGTGTAATTGTTTTTCGTGATAAACTTGGGGATTTTCAGCACTCCAAATTCTACTGTTTTGGCTGTTTACGTAGCCGTCCAAATGAAACCGTGCTTTATCTGTGAAAAATAACGAATCAATAACATTAATTCCCTCATGCAGAAATCGACGGAACCATTGACAATATTGTAGCCGTTTTTCTTTGTCGGGCTCAAGAAGTCGATGAACCGTTTGAATGCGATAAGGTCGTAATTGTAATTGTTTGGTCGCCCGATGAACAGTTGATTTAGACAAATTAATTTCAGCAGACAAACGTCTGATCGATTTATTTGGCGAGGGGAGTAATCGGTCTTTGATTTCAGTGACCGTATCTGTATTCAACACTGACGCAGAACTTATGTGTTCCTTGTCATTAGCAGAACCAGTCTCTCTAAATTTTGCGACTAACCTTAATATTGATGTTTTGTTAGGAGCTGGTTTATCTGGGTACTTATGGCGAAACAAATCTTGCACTGCAACCATTGATTTCGTTCTGAAGTACGACTCAATGAAAACACGTTCATCTAGCGAAAACACCATCTTGTCTCTAGCAAGATACTGAACGTTATGATTGCACTGTTGTTACTATCGGTAGTGTTCTACTGCGTCGCCGCGATGTTCAGATGTTGGACGAGTCCATTTCAGTAACGGGTAGGGGAGTAAGCTTGACTTTTGAAATTTCCTGGATGAGTGATTGATGGGTTGCGTTTTATATGGGCCACTCTGTAGAAATATTTCAGTCAATTCGAAGAAAATCGGTTTGCTCAATAAGATAAGGCCAAAAGCAGTGCGATACACATACATACAAATTTTTTTTGAACTAGTTGGATACGTAAAGATTTTCTAGAAACCCGATACTCCATTTTTGACAATATCACCATACCTTTAAATATACTTCCTATATTCGCCGGGAAAGTAAAAAAAAATAATACTTTGAAACCCTATAAAAAGAATATATTTTTCTATATAAAAAAAATAGGTTTGGTTTTTAATAAAATATTAGGTCGTAATATCATTATTATTATTTAAAACCAAACTTAGAAATATTTCTGTTTTGTAATGGTTTTTTTTTATTATTTACTTGTTGCTGTTATTTAATTATTAAGTTTTATTCTACATTTTTATATGTTTATTTATTTTAACCGAAGATGATTATTTAATAATCAAAAAGCGCTTATAAATTAAAATTTTTGTTTTTAAATATTTGTTTAGTATTCACAATTTAATACAATCTGTTGTTTCCAAACAAAATTTATAATATGTTTTCATAGTTTGGGCTTTTAAACATCGATCAGATATCTCCCTCCTTCCATAACCAATTGCAGTTTTTTACTCTCTGAAAAGATCAAAGGTAATAAAAAATGTAATTAGTTTTTAATCAATATATATATAAACGGATAGAATAAAATTATTAAATTAGTTATTTTTTTCTAAATAAATAATAAAATATCTGACTGTTAGCGTTTAAATGGATTTCATCCTAATATTTTTAATTAAAAAATCCATTAGTTGAAAATATTCCGTTTAAGTTTCATGATTCAGTAACCTTAATTAACAATTATGATTGTTACCTTAATTTTATATTCAAAATTTTTATACGTTTGTTATAGAATATGATTTGGCTTAAAAAAAATCAATTATTTGATTAAAATAAAACTTTTTTTTTAACGAATATCATCTCTTTAAAACTTATGGAAGTTGAAGAATAAACATTTGTAATGCTAAGGTAAGAAAAAAATTATCTAGGCATAGAGAGGGAGGAAATAAGATGAGGTAATTACAGCGTCGAAAAAACAACAAAAAAATCCGTAATTGCTTCTTTCTTTCCCGAAAAAGTTGTAAAAATTACCGATATGTATAACAGTATTTTATGTTTTTACACTTTCGTAAATGCAGGTATTTATTTTTTTTTTTTGGTTAGCAACCCGGAGGTTTGTTTGCAGCAATTCTCCAGAATTCTCATGTAGTGCTATCTTTTTAAGTTGTTTATACGACTTTACAACCAAAATCTTACGATTTGATCAATATATTCAAGCCCAGGAATTCCTCTCCATTTCGTACCCTACACAGAACCTTCCGCGATATTTAGTAACAAGCAGTCGTGCCTAAACAGACGTCCATTCCAGTTATTACTTCTCTTCCTCATGTGATCCATCAAACATTGTGGTTCTTCGATTTTTCCCAAAATTTGTTCGTTGCTTAATTTCTTTGTCAACTATATCTTCAACATTATTCGTTCGATAGCACCATAACTCAAAGGCTTTAAGCCTCCTTCTTTCCGTCTTTCCAAGTGTCCAAGACTATTTAGACATTATTTTATTCCGTATAATAGTACGCTCCACTTGCAAGTTTTTAGCAACTGTGTTCTTAATTTCAGGTTAATATTATTTGGTGTGAACAATTTTCCATTCATATTGAAAGCTGATTCTGCTTGGTTTACGCCACTTACTACACCTTTCCTGCTTCGGCCATCGCTTATAATTGTGCAACCCAAATACCTAAAATCCATAATATTTCCTAGATACCTTTCATTTAATATTTCATGAGGTGTCACATCTTGTTTGCTCGCAACAACTATTTTTATCGTATCATAAATCATTTTTATGTTATAAGTGGCAATCCTCTTCTTGTAGAATTTCTATCAGCTCCTCCTCATCTTCTGCTAAATCCGCAATATCGTCCGCAAATCTAACCTTTTATCTGTTTTCTTACCTTGAATCTGTAATGTTTAATTTTTAATAAAATCGTAAAAAATTAACAAGAATTAATTTCGATTTTAAATAATTCTGATAATCGTTACAGAAATATTAAATATTTTATATTTAAAATTTCCTTTTTAATCTAAAAAAAATCTCAAAATTACGATCATTTTTTAATTTATTTCTACAAGAGTAAGAATCTTCTCAATTCGATCTTCCTTACAATCAAATTACCGACTTCAATAATTTTTTTTTTTAATTTTGAAGAAGTTCCTCTTAAGGTCCTATTGTATTTCTCTCGTAGGTATCATCAACTGAAGATTTTTTTAAGTGAAAAAGCATGTGATCTTGTTAATGATTTGAAAAAATATACGAATTTATTTTTATCTTTTAGATTTAGATTCAGAAATTAAAAATATTTCCATGAGAAACATCAAGAATGAATACTTTGAAAATTTAAGTTATTCACTTCCATAACAAACCTTACTAATAAAAGTACGTTTTAAAATAAATGAGAAAAATGAATAGTTTATATTGCGTTATGCTGTGTTCATGTTATGATTTATGTAACTGATATTTCATAAGTTATATTTTCACATCGTTTCAAGAAAAATATTGGTGGTAACAAGATTTATATAATGCTTCATTTTAAATAATGTATGCTTTGAAAATTTCAAAATTAAAAATACTTTTAAAAAATTACACGAAAAAGGAAAAAAACTCTTTTCCATGTCGCTCTCAATGATATTTATTTTTAAAATCGTTGCCAAATTTTAAACGAATTACGAGTACACGAGATATGGATTACGGTAACTGTTTGAATTTGGTGCCAAAAAAAAGAAATTTAAACAATTATTTTCTTTGAGACTTCAAAAATAAGTCTTAAAGATTGCACTGAGGGCTTCTTAATACAGTTTTTAAGAAAATCTATTTATTTAATTTTTACGGTTAAATTTTTTAAATGATTTTATTTTATTTACTCTTTTTAGTTTTGTAAATTAGTTGAAGTTAAAATATGGGCAAGCCTACAAATGCAGACTGCTCTTAGGAGAATAGAATAATCTCTTGAAACAAAATAGTATCTTTTTTTAACCATTACTTTTTCCATTGGTTTAGTACAGTTAAGCGATGGAGCGAGATCACCGCTAGCAACTCAACTATCGTTTTAAAAACGGATCATCAAAATTGGAGCTTCTGAAGAAAAGTTATGCCCGGAGAAACATTAACAAAATACCTATTTATAATCTGTTTCATGAAAACGTGCAGCAACCCAAAACATAACAGTATGATGATTCTAATTTAGTTTAATTTAGCGCAATCCATTCGAGAGAAAAAAACACTTCTCTTTACTTTTAACATAAAAATGAAATAAAAATAACATGTAATAAAAAAATTAGAAAATTGTGAAAAAATGGTATGTTTATCTTAAAAATAATACTCAAAAAGTGCATTACGCTATATTAAAATTTCATCAAGTAAAGCAGAAAAAAATATTTGTTATCTTAATTTATTTCTTTAATAACCGATAAGTTACTGTCTATTGAACTGTCATAGTTTCCCAAATTTATCACTATATCGACAGTAATATTTAAACTGTCTGCTCGCTTCCCATGCTCTTTTTTTTAATTGGATGTTGAATGCAATTTTTCCAAGCACTTACATCTACTCTATTAACACCTTCTATCAATAAATCTTTTATATCACTTAATGTTGTTTTATTACTCCCAATGTAGCCCTTGAATTGTACCCGTATCAATTATATCGAGTTTAAGTTGCAGTGGTGTAGAGGATGACGCAACACGACACAGTGTTTTGATTTTGAAATTTCATCTACTTTATAATGAATATCTTTTTGCTTAACTGATTTTACTATTTTCCAAAATTCTATTTCTAACATATCTTCGGTGCACGCAATTTTAATCATTCACCAATTTCCCATTTTCGAGTCTAAGCGTTTGGAATTTTTTCAGTTTTCGGGGAAATAGTACGGTGCATTATCCGTTACCATGACGGATCCTTCCGCAACAATTTCGAAAATCTTTTTAAACCACTGCGTAAAATTATTTCAATTCATTTCATGGTGATACTCTCGGGAAGATCTCATAAACCACCGTTCAAAAACCAACGATTACTTCCTGTTAATACGAGCGTTGCTATTAATCGTTTACCTTTTCCAGCCAGGGTTTTCACCCCAGTTGACAAACCTTTCACAAAAGCGTCTTTTGCGCTCTTTATTTCTTTATCCACCCGTATTTTCATGTACATGTCCCGCATTAACCCAACTTTGATCTAGATAATAAATTGTCTTACCTTCGTCACGAAATCGTTTCATTTTTCTTAAATATTCCCTACGCCATGAAATAATATCTTTGCGTTTAATCGATAAAAATTATTTTTTTGTGGACATGAAACGAAAATTCATTGTTTTTAAAACACGTGTAATGTACTTCTAGTAAAATTAGGCAGTTCAGGATCGGTATTCACGGCAGTTAATATTTTGTTCTACTTAGGAAGCTCGTTATTGAAATAAAACGAATGAACTTTTTTTTGATAGCGGTTTTAGTAAAGTCGTCCAACTCTTTAATCTTTTTCACAAGCTTTCGAGTCTTTTTATGACTAATATGTTTACCATCAATTGTGTGTTTCTTTATTGTATGAAAAATTGTTCTTTCGTTAACGACTGTTACGCTAATTGCTTTCCGAGCAATGTCGCTGACTGCAGTTTCAGGGTTATCTTGTTTTAAGGTTATATGTACATTGCTGATTATTTTTTTCGGATCTACTTAAGGGTTTTCCCGGTTTATGTTTCACGACAGAATCGGTCATTGTTAAAAACTGATCGGCATAAAAACACAGATAAATTAAAATTAATGAAAGTAACAATAAAACTGTTATAAAAATGATAAAACTGTATCGTACCGTACAGAGCAACACGATAAAATAGATTGAAATACTTTTTTTCACTGAACTGAATAATGATTGAAGTATTACATATGATGGTATCGTTATTAAACGTCAAAAAAAAGACTCAAAAAGTTTTTAATTGCTTATCATCGGCATGTCACGGCGCTAGACAAGTGATAGCTTACAGCACCCGCATAAAACAATAATTGCACTTGCACGTGGGAATGACAGATTGATTCAGCTTAAACTGATACAGCTGATATTACTGATACAGCTGAATTCATATTTTTATTTGCTGCACCGTTTCCTGCGACAGACTATAAATCGTATTTCTGGGATAGATAGCGTGTAAAGATTTCTGGGATAGATAGAATTTCGTATAAAGATTTATACGAGAACGAGTAGATGTGCTATGTGGCGGAAAAGTGTTATTTAAGTTTTTCTATTTGCCCAATATCATTCAGCAGTAGAAAGAGACTACCGGAAGTTATCCTGTATCACTTAAAAAAAGGTTTATTCAGTTTTGTGCATTCAGTAAAAAATTATTAAAGGACAAAAAACATACGAAATTCGTACGAAGAAGGTACGAATTGAAAACCTCCATTTTAAGTCTATTAAAAATGATTTTTGAGAACGTTAAAAGTAAAATAAAAATTATACTAAATTCATTTTTAAAATTTAATTTTAAAAAATTTGTTATTTTTATTTTAAATGTCTTTTATTTTATAAAATTCTAAATACTTCAAAAGGACCGAGCCGGCTTGAACTGCAGGAGTGTAACTTTTAAAGCTGGTACTAGATGACGATATAGTTGTGTATGATACTACTCTCATCTATTGTTGACAGTTGTAGACTAATTATGCTTCAGTGCAGCACAGTTTGGTTCTTTGCAGTTGTTTTTCCCCTAAAATACCTTATTCGATCGTGGAAAAGATCGCTATAGTGATAGCTTATGCGCGTTCTGGATCATTTCAAGTGTCAAACATTCGTGGAAAAATTTCCAAACGCCGGTATCTCAACAAAGATTAGCATATACAATTCGGTTAAAAAATGACGTACGACGGGGTCGGTTTCAGATGCAAAACGAGACCTTCCCGATGCCGATATTTAAGAAGAATTTTTTTCGAGCTGAAAAAATTTAAAATTGAGTTATTACAAAAAAGTGGTGTAAATTACATATCTTGCCGTAATATATTTTATGACTTAAATTTGAAACCGTATCGTGTAACAATTTTAAGAGAACAGACCAATCGAAACGTCTTAATTATTGCAATTTGGTTTTAAAAAAAATTTTCGATGGACATGTACACCCGATACTGTATTCCATGTCATAGGTACGACTTCATTTATCTGAGCATGTTAATTTGTACGTATACCAGGTATTAGGTTACTGAAAATTCTCTCTAGATGTTTGAAAATCCATTTCACGATGAGAAAAACTGTGTGCTTTCGGATAATCTAATAGTACAGCCTAGAATTTTTACCGAACTGTCAATACAGAAGTGTACCGAACAATTTTCGGAGATTCCTGTACTCGTTTAATAGATTGATATCAATAGTTTCACTAGCAATCGTTCATACGGTTTTTATAGAATGAACTATCAACAGGGCGATGACTTCCACTTTCCCCAGATTTGTTTAGTTGCGATCTTTTTCTTTAGAACTATTTGAAAGATACAGTTTATGGATCAAAACCCCATATAATGGCTAAACTAAAGGTGAATATTCAATAAGAAATCAACCGGCATTGACAACAACGCTTTGCGTCAAGTGACTTTCCTTCGAACAATTTTTTTTTTAAATATGAAAATACACGTGTATGTGAACCTTCCATAATTTAAGTTTTCACGTTTTTTAATTTCCATTATAAAGTGTTTCAAGTTCCAGTTTGTTTAGTTTGTAGCGGTTCGATTTTAAGTTGCTCACTCCGTAATATTTTATATTCTTTTGTTTTTGATTTGATTCGGTTTTATTATAATTGTATTTTTGTTTTACTAAAATATATTTATATGGAAAGAATAAATAAGATTTTATTTAACATAAAGAGAAAAAAGGTAAAAAAATAATCTTAGGTGTTAGTATTTTCTAATTTCTAAACTTGTTACAAGGAATTCAAGAATGTTATTAAATAATATAAAAATGAATGTAAATTTTATTAAATTATATCAGTACAGAGTTGAAGCAATGTAGTTAATTAATACCTTAAAATCTAGTTAAATTAAAAGAACAGAGAATTTTATGATTATATTTCTATTATATCTTATATTCAGTACTTCGTATTAAATAAACAATGAAATTCTTTATGAAGATTAAAAAATTCCTTACTTTTCAATGTTTGCGAATTCCTTTTATCCATTTATTTATAAAATAAGGTTGCAATCTAAATCGAGTAATTCAAGAACCTAACCTTCCTTGGCAACCTATTCCGATGTTTATAAGATTATATATAACAAAGATCTTCCGTAAATTAATACGTTAAAAACACTGATCGATCAATACAATAACGTTTAGTTAAGCCTTCCTCATAAATTATCTAGTCAAGGTTTAATTCCTGGAAAGTATTTTTTCATTTATATTTTCATCTTTCTCTAATTTCATTTAAACTATTTGTAAATATTTCAACATCGTAAACAAAAATAAAAGTAAATTTTATTAAATTATATCAGTACAGAGTTGAAGCAATGTAGTTAATGCTTTGTTTCTCAATAAAAAGTGATAAATTTATTTATTATTTTAAACTATCTGAACCAGTTTTTAATATGACTTTGATCCATGTAAAGCACGTGACATACAAAAGGAACCAGTTAAGAGTGGCTCTTTAGAATTATGTTCAATATAAACCTTGTGATATAAATAAATAAATTAAAACTTTCGTTTGTAGGACTGAATATAATTTACATCTCCTTGGGCTCATATTGATATACAACATTTTATTTGATTAAATGAAGAAAGCCTTGGAAAATCCTATCCCTCCACACTTTCCCTAATAAGTTCATAATGGAATATATATATTTTTTTTGAACGGTTATGTTATTTTCGGGACTGATCCATTTTTAGGCCGCCTTGAATCATTACCGTTATTACACGTAATATGCATTAAAATTCAATTAACTGTTTATAGTTGTGAAACATACACAAATATATATATATATATATATATATATACATATATATATTTTAAGCCGAAAGTTTGTCTGTTTTTATGTTCTCGCACTACGCGAGAACCAACCGACCGATTGCTTTCAAATTTGCAGAATACATTCGTGTTACCTCAGGGAAGGTTTTAAGCCATAGATCGGGGTCCTAGCCCCCTTGGGGGTGAAGTTGTTAATTGAAGATATTCATTAAAGAAAAAAGAGATTAATCCTTATACTTCGTTAGTATATTTCTGTTACCATGGCAACAGAATTAAGCTATGAAATTTTCGTCGTCAAAGGTGTGTGTACTTTATTTACCATAGTTACTACTAATCTGTCTTTTATGCTTTAGTTTATTTTTCAGGTTTCTATAAAGCCTAAATATTTTATTTTTTCCAGGGGGCGGAGCCCTTTGACTAGATAAAAATGCCGAGCAAAGCGAGTTCTGCGGCCCTGGGTTAAGCCCCTTGGCCGCGGGGAGCCCCTGGGTCGGCTTCGAGATTCTCCTGGGTCAACCTGATCCCTGGTGTTACAAGGGGCGTATTTTATATACACCATAAAACATACGGTGTCCGCATTATAATTGTGCAACTAAACAAGAGCATCTGCATCTCGGTCGATAGCAAAACATATTCTATTTAACTTGTGTTTTTTTTTTACATTTCACTAGTGAAACTAACAGATTACTTTGTTTTCAATATTTATCCTTTATTTATAAATAATTTTTCCTTTCATTGACCAACAAAATGAGGAAGAAATTTGTGGGGCATACTTCAAGCAATGTGGAGCAATGATGCACATCGCTAAATTTTGCTGCGTGAAGTGTTCTATAGGCTTGTTATATAGGCTTACTTCAAAGCACATATGGCCATCGAGATTTTCAGATCTTACGAATACAAATTTTTATTTATGCGAAGCTATGAAAGGATCTGTTTACAAGAACAATTCTCATACACTCAGAAAAATAATATAATCGAATTTTCAAATGCAGTCACTCATTTGACTTGTGCATGTGTTTTCAAATATGTTTAAACGTGGCCATTCGTCTCTTCAAAAAACATTCAGTAGAATAAACTGAAACTGTTAGACGTTCAATTTGGCACCCCTGTCATGGAAAATATCAGCTGTTCGAAAAAGATTACCATTATTATAACCTCTCTTTTTTATTTAAAAATGTCGGCTGCGCTTGAAAAGTGTATTTTGGAAAAAGAGTGTGCCATGATACCATTTATAAAATATTATATGAATGCATAGAATCGACTGAAATTCACTACCGGGTATTAAAACATATGGTAAAAGTGTATCAACCCCGTAATTTTTTATAAATGGGTCGAACGGTTTAAATCAGGCACAACAAGTGTCACCAATTTTCATCGTAGCGAAATAGTGGCAAAATCGCATTAATCCTCTTATCCGCAAGGACTATCACAATTACTGAAATTTTTAGTGCGAGTATCGATCGGGATTGTCCATTCCATTATCCGTGATAAGCTGAATTACCGCAAACCTGTTCGAGTTGGGTTCCTAGATAGGAACGTTAATAACATGACATCAGAATTCACATTTATACGGAAAATAAACAACGGATTTTAAGGTAAGATAATGATTTTTTTTCGATCGCATTATAACCTGTGATAAAACTTAGATTCATCATTTTGGGTAGGAATCCAGAAGTCAGAATATTGAATCAGAATTTCTTCTTTTTTTGTCCTCTCAAAGAGTTTTTACGTGGCATCAAGTTCAGAAACAATGAACGGATCAATAATGCGGTTTATATCTAAGACATATAGATGAACAGTTCTTTTCTATTAGAATATGAAACCTCATAATAAGATAGAATAAGTGCTCATTGCAACCGGGGATTATTTTGAAAAGTTGCATTAGATCTATTTTCATTGAAAACATAATTTTTCTAGTCATTTGTTCCTTTAATTTTTAATTGATTTTCGAATATAATAAATTACTTTACTACTACTTTTATTAGTATTATACAGTTTTTAAATATTTTTTTAAATTTTATTTTTATGAAAAGTTTTACTTTATACTAATAATTTATTATTTAAATCTTAATATTACTTAAAACATAAGATGAAATGATTTAAACGATTGTTACATTGATAGTTTATGCTTTTTTTTTTTGGTTTTTGTTTTTTCATTAAAAGTCCCATGGGTTTTGGCGGATCGTCTCGGCCTTCGTTAGTCTTAGACTCAAGGCTTATTTCATCCGGCCGTGACATTCCCTGGTGGGGTAGGCTGTCAGCAGTCCGTTTAACTGAGTGATAAAAATTTACGGCTTCCTCTTGACAAACAAGTACCCTTCAAGGGATTTTATTTTATTGTGTGTGTGTGTGTGTGTGTGTGTATATATATATATATATATATATATATATATATATATATATATATATATATATTTTACATTTCATATAAGTCCGATGTGATTTCTTGGATTTTTTAAGTTTCTCAATTCAGTAAACAAAAGATTTCTTCAGGCTATTACACCCCTGTTTCCTTCTTGGCCGATTGCCTTTTCTCTCCCTCTATCTATGAAGGAAGGAATATCTACAAAAAAAGAGGAAAGAATGTCGATCAAGATTTATTAATATTTTTAACCGCTATTTTTTTGTTTTAGATTTATATTGATTTATTCTAATCTAATAATATTTGTTTATTAATATTGATTTTTAGTTATTCTTGAAAATAAATAATCTCTTTATTTAAGGGCGTTTTAATCCGTTAAACCCAGGCAGGTTCAAACAATTTTTTTAAAGTTTTTTGTTCTGTACATGGAATGTTCTAAATATGAAATTATATTTTATTCTTTCAATATGTTAAAAAATATTTAACGAGAGGAAAATACTAATTGTTCTGAAGGAGAAGAGAGTTGGTGTTTTTTCATCCAGGTATTTTAATGAAGTTCCTGGATTTCATAAAAATAATATATTAATTCAATCAATCTGTAAAAGTTTTACTTATCTTTTATGTAACTTTTTTTTAGTAAAAAAAAAGTACTCGAAATAAATATTCTAAAGAAATATATTAGCAAAAATATATATTAGCGTATAAAAAAAAGTAATCAACAACTTTCATTACGAGGCTGTATGAAGGTACTGTGGAAAAATCGAAGCTTATTTTTTTTTTAATAATGGTTGAGTGTTTCGTGATTAAAACTATGGATGTGTTAATTTTGGGAATATATTTTTCTTTAACATTTCATCGATGTTGTGTCACTGAGAAGGAAAATGTTGCTTTAAAAATACGAAAAAATGAAAGAAAACACAAAAGATTTTAATTCTCGTAGTATGCAACGTTTCAATAAAAAAAAAACATAAACTTAAATAAAGAATGAGAACGGGGTAAAATAAAAAAAAGAATAAAAAAAGGGTGGAAATAACATACGGTTTTTAGTTTTATTGAAATCTCTAATAATAAAAGAAAATGTTTTAAAAAAATACACACGTGTGTGTATATATATATATATATATATATATATATATATATATATATATATATATATTTCGTATACGTATATATTTTTTACAGAGGATAAAAATTTAATACATACTTCAGTACATTTTGACAACTTTTTTCCCTAAATTTTACAATTTTTTCATATTATCTATAGAAAATATACATTAAAATTTATTGGCCTACAAAAAAAAAATCTGTAATTAATAACTTATTTTAATTGTGTTGCGTAATTTTTTATTTATTTATGTTCCTTTTAAGAAAAATAAAATAGAACTACGTTCCTATGTTCTCTTTTTTACTCATTAAAATTTCTCTGTTTCATATAGATCTGGTATTGGGCTAATCGGATAAGCAGTTTTTTGAAGATGCAGCGTTCCAAATTTTCACTGTTTTTCTACTCCTATTGTTATTTTATAAAGTTATATAGGTAAATTGTATTACAGTATATTTGTCTTATAACGAATAATTAAAAATTTAAAACAAATAATTTTTTAGTGGCCCATCGGGCTAGTCGAGTTTGTTAACTCGTCATCGCAAATTAGGGTTAAGAGCCGATTTTCGAAGTCGAAGGTTCTCAGGTTCAAATCCCCAGATTAAGTTAGATAACTCTAGCTCTAGCTAGAGCTCTAACTCAGATTAAGTTAGTTAACCTTTTTACTTTCTTGTACAAGTGAAGGAAGTATGTGATCGCGAAAAATTTCGGTTTTCACATTTCAACGGAAATATCCATTTTGACCATTCCTGAATCCATTTTGACTAGTTTCGGCGTGACGTCTGTATGTACGTATGTATCTCGCATAACTCAAAAACGATGAGCCGTAGGATGTTGAAATTTTGGATTTAGGACTGTTATAACATCTAGTTATTCACCTTCCCTTTTGATTGCAATCAACTGCCCCAGTGTGTCCAAAAAAAGCCTAAAATCCAAAAACTTGGATTTTGAATTTTTTCTTTATTCCAGTCCTCATTGAGAGCTTTTCAACGATATGTAATAAGTGGTACTTATATTCACTGGTTCCAGAATTATAGCCAAATAAAGTGTAATTAAATAAAAATTTGGGTCGTACAAGGGGAAGGGACATCGGTTCGAATCTGAATTCATCTCCTTTTCTTTTTTTTTCTTTTATTTAAATATATCGATTTATTAATAATTATTAACCTCTGATTGTAAAAAAAGTTTTATAGTAAATAATAATTCAATAATAATAATACGAAAAAAATGAAAAAATATCAGAAGTTATTAATGAAATAAAATTTTATGTACTTTTCATTTAAAAAAAATGTGTATATGTTAATTTAATAGGCGTACAAGGAAGTCATGTGGTGTCCAAATCAGATTTTTTAATAAAAAACAAAGAAAAGTTCCGTGGGTGAGTCGGTAGCATCTCGGCATTTCATGCGGAGGTCCCGGGTTCGAATCCCACTAAGGCATGACATCTTTTCATATGCTACCAGTTTTGATTATATATTTAAATATAGATTTAAAATTCAAACGGTATTCAGTAATTAAATTCAAAAACAATTTATGGTCTTTCGTTTTAACAGGAAATCGTGCTATTCAATCAAGAATTTATTTTAATTGAATTTTAATATTACTCGTTTTGGTATTAATTTAATACAGATTAAAATAAAATTAATTTTACGTAATTATATTACTCTCATGATTATTTAGAATAAATTATTTATTACGTACAGAATACTGATAAAGTATGCCAACCCTTTAATAACTTTTCAACAGTTAAACATGAAAATATTAGCTTTATCTCATACTAGAATCTTGAAAAAAGCTTTTCGGTCCTCATCTTAAATATCTAAGGCTCTTTCGGGAAGGGAAAATCAAAATTTTTAATTGGAAAGAGTAGGATTGAGATATAATTTTAAAGAGCATTAAAACACAAAAATTTTGAAATAAATACTTTAGGCAACGACTAACCTAACTAAAAATGTAGTTATTTAATATCTTTCGAGATTAGTTTTAAAAGTGGTCTACAGTACCACTAAAATAATTGCTCGACAGTGGAATACTAAAAAACAAATATTCTTACTTGTGTGGTTGTGGTATGAGATTACTATTTTGGGTTTAATGTAAATCACCGATGAAAAAAAAAAACAATATATATATATTTTTTTTGAGATGAGGAATAAATTTTAAGAAAGATTTTTCTAAAATAATTCATATATAGGATAAACTTAACAAATTTGTTTAAGTAAAGTTTTCTCTACATCTTCAGTAGAGGCTAAAATAAGAAACAAAAATTTTTCAAAAACCTTTTCTGTATTTTAGATCAGTAGTCTATAATTAAAAAAAAAAAATTAACACATTTCTTAATGGCTCAATATTATGAACTATAAACTTCAAATTCAAATTTTAAACCGAAGGGAGATAGTCCAAAGAACAAAAAATATGTTATATATTCCAATTCTAAAAGGTGGAGGTTGACTTTTTGAAAAACTTATTTTTATTATTTATATAAAATAAATCGAAACTGATATTTTCGCGATATACCTCCATCCCCTGACCGAATTTTGAAAGAGAAATTAATATGATCAATGTTATATATAAGGTAATATTAGTCAAAATTGAAGAAAATTGATTTGATCTATCCTGAAATATAAGGCTAAAAGCAGTATTACACACATGCATACATATATATGTTTTTTATGGTCTAGATGAACTAGTTGGACCCTAGAACATAAAATTTTCAAAAACCAAATAACACAATTTTGACACGATCACCACACTATTCCCTTAAACGTAACTATTCTACGCATAGCTCTATATTCGCCGGGAAAGTAATATTAAAGGACCATTGTTTTAGTTATTGTTGTAGCCCAAAGTTCTTTTTTCATCATTTTTTTTTTAATTCACTTGAAAATTATTTGTTACAACACTACTATTTCCATTTAAAACTCTTGAGTTATTCTCCCCCTCAGTAATTGGGGAGGTATGGTGGTCTCTAACCGTAAAAGAACAGATCGTTTTGAAATAGGATCATGTGTTACATCTCATTTTTCTATCTTTTTGTTATTGAAAAATTATTTAAGGATTGAGACTTTTAATACGTATATATTATGTATTGAACGTAACCATCTGGGAATCCCACTTAACGAACGTGCGGATTCCGCTACTAAAGACACATGTAGCCAACCGACTTTCACCACTCGTGTTACTACTACCGATTTTATTAATTCTGTTAAACACACTCTTCGAGGAAAGTGGACTGCTACAGTAAATAGTAGATTCCGACACATCAAGAATACTGTGCTTCCATGGAACTCCTCAGGCAGGAACGAGGAGGTTGTTATTTGCCGTTTGCGAATAGGGCATACAAACCTTACTCATGGACACCTAATGAATCAGACCGATGTACCCGTTTGTGTTCGCTGCGACTGCCAACTAACGACACACCACATCCTTGTAGAGTGTAAATTAGGAGCCAATATCCAAGATATTCTAGGAACCAATATGATGATGCTATCGAATTTCTTGTTGTATCTTAAGGTCGTGCATCTGCATTCGACTATTTAATAATTAATGTAATATGTTTTTTTTGTAATATATTATGTTTGTTCCGGGCGATGATAAAACGAAAGCGTTCTTCGCCCCCTCCCAAAAAAAAGAAAATACTGATCGTAGAATTCTTCGAAAACTATAAGGTTCACTTCTGTATTGACAGTCCGATAAAAAAATATTGCCCCTGCTAAAGGATTACCAGAAACGGCACACCTTATACAATCGTAAAGTGAATGATCAAACATCCGGTAAGGTTTTTCAATCATCCGATACTTGGTATACGAATTAACACCCCACCATTTAAATTAAAACGTGCCTTGTTTTATTTAAATGAAATAAAACAAGCATCGAGTCTTATCAGATTTTGAGAAGCTAGTCACAATAATTAAGACGTTTCTCTTAAGTTGTTGCACAGTCGTTATACGATACGGTTTCAATTTTAAATCGTGAAAAATCTTACAGAAAAATTTATATTTAACACCGCTTGGTTATAACTTACTTATAAATGTTTTCGGACCGGCAGAAAGTTTTTTTTTAAATATTGGCTATGGCCTCTAAAGTAAAAACGGAAGGTCGCCTATTTCGTCTTGAGTTAGAAACCGTCGTCGTTGTACGCCATTTTTTAACTGAATTGGACATGACACTCTTTGCCTGACGTAATGGCATTCAGAAATTTTTCTGCAAATATTTAACGCGTTTCTTGAAAGGATCCAGAATGGATGTAAGATTCCACTATAGCAACTTTTTCCTCAATCGAATAAGGTATTTTAGAAAAACACATTTGCGAAGAACGAAACTATACTCCACTGAAGCATGAACGTTTTACGATTGATAACAATAGACAAGAGAAGCAACATACACAACCAATAGTGGCGCTAGTAGTAGCAGCGTTAAAGGCGAGGCTCAAATAACTGCAGTTCGAGCCGGCTCGGTCCGGCTTTAAGTTATTTACTGTATATTTATTTATTTCTAAAACATAATTAATGAACGGCTATTATTTATTTTTAACAAAAAAAGTTATTTAGCATGTATGTGATTTTAATCAAAATAACCTTTTCATCTCGCCGGTCTCCAAGGCGCGAGTGGTAGCTTCTCGGCCTTTCATCCGGAGGTACCGGGTTCGAATCCCGTTCAGGCATTACATTTTCACACACGCTGGAAATAATTTATCTCATCCTCTGAAGCAGTACCTAACGGTGGTCCCAGAGGTTAAACAAAAAAAAACAACCTTTACAGCTCGCAAATTCACGTGTATTAAAACAAAATTGTATTTGATTTCATTAATTTTTAAATATTTGTATAAGTTAATAATATATTGGTATAATGTTATGTAGGTAAATATAATTAACAGATGAACTGAACTGATCGAATAAATGAATTCTATTATTAATTTATAAATATGATATTTAATATGTATAGTTTATGTAACAATATATCATGTATAATAAAAATGATGAAGGTCTCTTCACCACACGTATTAATATAACAATTAATAATTCAAGAATTAATTCACAATAAAAAAATAAACAATTGTATATATATTTTAGGACGTAGTCAACTTGCAATTCGTTAATTTAAACCAA
Organism: Lycorma delicatula; assembly: GCF_047948215.1. Classification (NCBI taxonomy): domain Eukaryota; kingdom Metazoa; phylum Arthropoda; class Insecta; order Hemiptera; family Fulgoridae; genus Lycorma; species Lycorma delicatula. Next base: position 176,200,793 of record NC_134458.1, read on the forward strand.
CTGTCCAACCTTTTAGTACCCTCAGTATAATATGATTTGCCCAACTCTGCTAAATAAGCGCTCGTCTTAGCTTTGACCACAGCATTTGAAGTGAATTTGCGTCCAGCGAGTCAGTTTTTAAGGTTTAAGACTTTGCAACACGTCACCTAAAGGATTCAACATGACAAATATCATAGTTATTTGTTCATACAAGTATGAAAAACTATGATATTTGTCATAATAACTATGATATTTGTCGGCATCTTTGTGTCAGTGGGAAAACTTTCAAACTAATAATAAATTTTATACGAGAGTAGAAAATGAGGAAGTTATAAAATTTGAATGTCCTGATTAGGTGTAAACCTGATCTGGAAGAAATCCACCTTCATCTGGAAGATTTATCCGAATTTTCCAGATGAAAATAGGAAACTTTGTCGCTCTACCACGGTAGTTAGAAAAAAATATATTTACGAATATAATTCTTTTTTTCTGTAAATAAAAGATTCATTAATATCTATCTACAATAACAATATTGCAGCGTTTTCTTCGGTTTTTAAATGATTTATTTTACAAATGTCACATAAAGATTGTTTCTGTCATGAATAAAATTTATTTCTTGTTTTTGTTACTCTGTAATTTAAAAACCGGGTTGAATAATGGATCCTTTGTATTTTAGAAATCTTAATTCGTAGGTGTAATGGTTAAATAAAAGTTTTTTTTTTTAATTTTGTTTACTTATTCATGATTTCAACTACAAGTTAACGTTCAATTACAACTGTTTTATTTTTTTAGGGATTAGGAATAAATTTCATAGCTTATATAAAAATACCAAGCCTGACTGGGATTTAAACCAAGCACATTCTGGATAGGCAAATGCGCTACCATTTAACTCTGCAAATAGAGTGCTGGAGAATTCTTAAAAATAAAATAGTTTTCTCCCGTTTGGTAGCAATTATTTATATCGGACAGGATTCTTCTCTTCTCTTGAAAACGATTTTCAGAAATTTTTTGCTCATTTAGTATTCTAACAAAAATTAAAGAATAAAAAAAAAACACTCTCTACTGAAATGTAATATAATTAACGCTCTTGAAATTGTCTGTATCTTCTAACACATTTTTTTCTTTTCCTATAAGAATTACATCCATTTACAAATGGAATTTTTTTGTTTATTTTAGATGCACCCTTATTAAACTAGTGTTGAATGAAAATATTCGACATAATTGTTTCCATACAATTTTTAACAATGTGAATGTTGTAATGTTGAAAGAATGATGTTCTAAAATATGCAATTTCTACTGCTTTATTTGCGACAACAATCTACATATATATTTCACTACTCTGTTAATAAGCACACATTATGTTTGCTTACATCGAAATTATAATGCTTATTTTTTTTTCGTTTAAAAAGGCTCTTTCATGAAATGATAATACACGTGTACGAAGTCGTGAGAAGAGTATTGTAATATAAAAAGGAACAAGTGATGTTATTTTTCACTAGAATGACGTTCTGCTGTTGTTTATTATACGAGTACAAATCGCATTATATAATCGTATCTTCTGATGCGTTATAAATATAATGCCTCTATTCATAACAAAAGTAAAAAAGCCGGGAAAGAATTGCAGAATTTTCCTGGCATGTTCCTGATGTTCAGTAAAATTTTAAGTTAGAAATAATTCAATAAAATTAAGTTGTTATATAAAGTTTATTCGATTTTAAATATTAATATTATTATTCGGCTTTTACGAATGCAAAAATCAAATGGAATATTACTTAACTCAATCACAATAATTTTGCTATATACTGTATATAATCGTTGTTACTCACCGTTATGACAAATCGTTATGATTTGGCTGATCGAGCAGCGTTTGACCCACATTTACAAACCCCTTGATAAAATGCCGGTTTTACCTTGAAAATTTTGCAGTATTAAAATTAAAATTGAGAAAAAAAATTCTTAGTCATCAATTTCGGATCTCATCAAATTGACCAAATGAATTTTATTATCAACATTGTACTGTATTTAGAGTATAAATGATAAAAAATGAAACTTTTACTAATAAATTTGGCAATCATTTGACCGACCTTCTTGTTCTACACTTTCCTTACATAAAATTTGTATTAAACAGCTATAACTTAAAAAACAGATTAATTATCAAAAATTGTAAAAAAATAAAAAAACCTTAATCGGGTCTCGTGGGACTTTTTTAAATTCTCTTATCGTCTACATTAATACTAGATACAATAGGATTTTTAATGTTGAAAATTAAAATAAAAAAAATAATCTTTTAAGTACAGATCTCACTCAACTCCCTTGTTTTTTAAGCCTTAGAAGTTCATTTATTGGAGTAATTATTACTTCAATAAATGAAGCCCGATTCGGTGCAGTGTTATTCAATAACACTTAAAAAATTCCCTTTCGGCATGTCGGAAGGCGGAGGTAGATTTCACCGGTGCTAAGTAGGGGATAAAAAATATTTCCACCTTAAAGTTAAGAAAAACTTCAAATTTACTCAATACGACAATGGTTGCATGTGAAAAAAAGTTTCACATGTTTAGCATACGACAAGCCTCATCTTACAATTCCAGCAACATTTTTGTCATCCCTTGCCGTAAGGGTTGATCATATCAAAAATTATTTCAGACAAAAGTTTTATGTAGTGTTTACAGGACTATCGGCCACTTAAAACAGATTCAATACGGTGCCTATTTAGGGAAGTATGATTTTCTTTGCTTTCAAACCCCATTTTTTTCACCCCCTGGGCCAATGGTTGATGATATCAAAAAACTCTACCTAAATAAGATTTAGGCCGTTATCCAAAAAATAGTAAGAATTTTAAACGTATTTTATATTTTTCTTAATAAGAAAGTTATAGCGATATTTTGTTTTTTCGAAAAAGCCTCCCCCCCCATTTCCACACCCATGGTCCGATTTTGGCCGTTAACAAACTCGGCCGAGATTTTCTGACGAGTTATTTTTAAGGAACAATTTGAAAGTGATTGGCGCAAAATTACGGCAGTTATCGTTTCCACAAGAAAGTGAAATATATATATATAAACTTTTGAGCTGACGGTGGTTTTGGGATCTGGGGAATGTGAAACGCGAAGATATATCGAAATTTTCCAGAAGTCGAATCATGGCACTCATTACAATGGGTAGCTTTCTTATGAAATCTACCTAAAACTTATATTATTTAGTTAAAATAAAAATATGCGTAATGCCCCTTGTCCAAGGATTCAGAAATCAGGCAACAGCTGGAAAACGTATATATATATATATATATATATATATATATATATGTGTGTGTGTGTGTGTATGTATATAGTCAATATATGTTTCAAATTTTAAGTTTCTTGATCAACGAGTTTTTGAGTTATGAGGCAAAAACTGTTTGGAAATCACGTTGAATATCTATTACCCATAAAGTCGATCGACTTCGGAATTTTAAATAATTTAATAACTATTTTCATCTGACTGAACTCCAATTATCTACGACCACTATACAAAAAGTCAGAAATTCAGGAAGACAAAAACTACATTCCCCATATTTTAATATTGTCAACAATTTAATGCCATAAATGCCTCATAGTTAGTTTTTTTTTTTGAGGTATTTTCAAAGAATTTATTTGTAACCAGTCCGGCGGTACTTATCAAAAGTCAGGCCATTATAAAAAAGCTGGAAATGAATTGCATACTTTCCCTCTACGCCGGTCATGTTATCCAATTCGTTTTTATAAAAATTTGGAAGCTACCCTATCAGAAGAGTTAAATTATTTTAGTGATCTTATTTTTTAAGAAAATAGGGTTTGAGCATTAAAGATTTGAAATTTCTAAAAAAGGTTTTTTTCGTTTTAGAGGCTCCCGTAATCAAACGAAATCATTGAAGTAAAATAAGTTTTTAGAGAATAATCCGAAGTGGTGTTAATAAATTTAAGAAAAAAAAAATTTTAAATTGTTACAAAATTTTAAGATACAGCCGTAATTCTAAATAAAAAACGTAATTTTCTAGGAATGGATGAAGTTTTTTGGCTAATTTTGATTTTTCAAGAAATACTAAAGAGTAAGTGTTATCAAAAAATAAGATTTTTACATTTCAAATGCTATGGTTAACTTGAAGATAGATTTAAAATAATTTAAAAATCTTTTTAAAATTAAAAAAAAAAAAGTGTTTTTTTACTGTAGACCATTGGAGTGGGATGGGCAAATTTTTTAAAAATGTTTTGGAGGCCTATTGATGTAGAAAATATAGATAAAAACAATCCCATTAATCCCTTTCTGAAGCAAGAAGAAATAGCTAAAGAAAGAAAAAGATACGAAGTTATTTTTTGGGGAGGGGTGAATATTAAATAAAAGGTTTTGGCAATCTGTACAAAAAATGTCAACTTTTATAAGCAAAGGTTTTTGCTCAAGTGCCTCAGAAAAGATTTGAAATTTTATTTCGGACAAAACATCCCCACCCCTTTTTCCAATTTTTGAAAAAATTTAATTCATTCTTTCATCTAAAGGTAGCACCTGTCTACCAAGTTTAAAGAAAATCGGTCAACGGGGTCCAGAGTTAGAAGACCAAATATTGGCTAACTTAGGTACAGTGTGGCCGGGAAGTCACCGTATCCCTAAAGTTAACGAAAGATATGAGTTAGGACATGTGTTTAGAACATACGCTATTTTCGTTGGGGTCGGTTGGCAATAGTTTTGTACAATGTAGACACTCTGTGTAAAAGACAGCTGCGCTAAAATGGCTGACACGATTAGGCAAAGCGTTGAGGAGCGGTTAGTGACAAGTGTACGGGTTCATGAACGATAACATACAAATCAAACAATGAAGCTAATTAGTGATATATTTCGGTAACGCTTATTAAACCATTGCCAAAACACCACGAAAAGCAACAATATTGGCTTGTGAAACCGTATGTTTGAATTAGGCAGTGTTAATGATAAGCTGCGGAGTGGACGAAAGTTAACGCGGTTAGAAACATGTGCTGCTGTTGCAGTTTCCATTGAAAACTTCGCAATGAAATCAACTCGTTAACTGTCAGCTGAACTTTGTATATCGCGGACGATAATGCAACACCATATGAAAAAGGACTTGGAAATTAGGCTACTTTGACCAATTTTCATCAGTGAACTGTCAGAGCAGACATGGAACGTCACGCTGCATCCTACCGGGTTTTATTAGAAAAATATTAGAAAAAATTTCCATCCTGCACATTTTGCTCTGTCAGTCCGCGCGTTTCTGAACGAAAAATTTCCAGGACCTTGGATTAGCCGCAGTACTCCAGTGCCACCAGCTCCGTTATAATGGCCGCCAGGAAGTCCTGATCTCATCACACCAGACAATTCATTATGGGGAATTATCAAGACACGTCGTTACATCACAAATGAAGAATTTGTGATGTAGTGACGAGACAAAAATGTTTCATCGCATGTCACAAAGGACGTGACGACTCATGTAATTGTGCGTGCAACATGAGGGTGACCACACAGACCCACAGAATCATTAAAATTAATACTATATTTCAAGTGATTAAATAAAATACTTCATTATTATATCGCATTTCTTATTTATAACTCATTAAAAATTTTTAGTTTTAACTTTAGGGGGTACGGTGACTTCCCGGCCACTCTGTACATACGCACAAACGTCCATCAGACAAAAATATTTTTTTTGGACTAGAAAGCATTGGAATAAAAGTTTTTTCGCAGATTGTTTACAATTTATATAAATCTATTTTTTAAATGTCTCCTTAAGACACTAAACTTAAAAAATAGACCAGTTTTTTTAAAAATATTTTTGTGACCGATCTATTCTTTCTTTCCCATTATAGCTATAGCTTCTATAGCAACAAATATTTTCTACAGCTGGGAAAGTAAAAATATATTGAAAATATTTATCAATTTTCAAAGAATTTAAGTTAAGCTAGTCCAAAGTTAATAATAAAAGGCCAGTACACATTCGTACATTAGTCTTCCGGAAATTTCTATAACTTTTTTGTGTTTTTTTGGACTAAAGGGGTCCTGAGATTTCGATATCTGTAAAACCCCCGATATAACAATTTTGAACATTTTTTTTTACAGCAGTAATCCTTTTAGCAATACTTTTTTAAGTAATAAATATTTCACTCAGGAATGGTTATTTTTAAAATTTGAAAATCAAAAAAAATATATATATTTTTGGTACGCAGAAAAAGAAAATCTGTGTAATAATGAAAAAATAAACTACAATATTATGTACAGCTAAGTCGAGCCATGCGACATTCGCAATGATGAGAGGAGACTACTACCCACGGGAACCACCTTGATAGCATTTTAATTCCGCATACAAAAAAATAAAAATATCTTGGTGTTTCCTGGATCGTCGGTTGATGTGGAAGGTTCATGTTCATTTTCTCTTTTCATGGGAAAAGAGAAAACAACTTCAGGAGGTCTGAAGTTATCTTTGTCTAATAAGCTACTTTTATATTCAGCAATTTTGAAACCAATGACGTCCGACTATGAGGCACAGCAAGCCAAATAAATGTTGAAATCATACAGCGGTATCAGAACAAACTAGCGAGGTGTATAGCTGAGGCGCTGTGGTTTATTAAAAACACTGACATCCATTGAATTTTTGTCTAAAGTATGCCAAGGGCGAAATACAACTTTTCAGTTTGAAAAATGAACTTCGGCTAAATCATCAAGTTAACCATTGGCCGTAAACCTTCTGGACAACGGTGAGGATATTAGAGGACTTAAGCGGCTACACGTTCTGGACCTTAGTAACTCCATAGTGTAATTACAACCCCTAAGTGTTGTGCATTAATTAATCAATCCTCATTCCCTTCCTCTTTGTTTCTGTTTTCATATTCATTTTTAATTTTTGGTTTACTTTTTCTTTTCTAAGTGTTTCATCAATCTACCATTTCTGTGATTCTTGTTATTGTTGTTATCTTGTACTATGTTTTTGAAAGTACAGTTCTTCAAAACTACCGCGTGTACGTTCTACGTTCTATCCTCAGAAGTTCTATATAGCACTATTATGTAATTTTTAGGAGTCTCAACAGGGATTCCTTTTTAATGTGAATACATGATATAATTCACTTAAGGTTCCAAGAGAAATGTAATCGTTTGTAAATAAAAATTTGAAACAAACAAAAAGAGTTATTTAAAGGATGAAGTTCAAAATAAAACTTTGATTAAATATTTCGCACTTATTTTGTCTATGTACCATAACAGTATTTGAAACAAACTGATCAACTTCGTGGATGTTTTAAAAATTACTGTAGCAGTAAACAGCACAAATTGATTACGTGTATTTGTCATCGTATTTTTTTCTGCACCTGTTAATCAAACACTTAATTATTGTTTTTTTTCCAAATGCGTTTTAACTTGTTATTAATGGTTACTTTTATCGAACCATAACATTTTTTTTTTATTTTGGACAGCTGAAGGACCGCGTACAACTTTTATTTCCCCCTCCTCTTAATGTTATCCCATATTTTTTTCATTCATCCTGAGTGTTTTTTCTTAATTCTTTTGTTCATTTTGCTTCTCCTTTTTTCGGAGCGGATTTGTTCCAAAGTTTTTTCATGTTCCACTACATTTTTTTTTTTTTTTGAGATGAAGACTGCATTGGTCGTTTTGCCGGTGGTCAATTGGTCATTTATGAGAATAGAAATCTGTAGCGTCTCTATTTTTAATATCCTCTGCGATATTTGTTTTTATTTTAAATCTTTAAAGGTTTTTGTAAATCATTTTAGGTTCACTTTTTTATTTACAATTCTATTATTATTCGTTCCATAAAGGTGGCCGTAAAAATGGAGTCTTTCTTTTTGATTGTATTAGAGGTTTTTTTTTAGTTTGTTCGTTTAATTTTTCATCGGGTTGTATTTTCCAACCTTCTTCGGTTTTTCTAAGTGAAGATTTTCCATAACATTCTTGTTTTATACTTTTCTATTTTTTTTTCTACTAAATATTTATTATGGAGGGTTTTTTCTAGTAAACTTTTTTAATTTATTTAAAAAAATAACAATAAGTTATAACAATTATTATTGAGCTATTATTTTAAGTTAATACGTTATTTTAAGTTGTTAAGTTATTTTGAGTTATTATTTTTTAAGTTATACGTAGAATTTAACTTTTTTTAATTCATACTGGCGTAAATAAAACGATTTAATTAAAATAAATAATAAAGATGAGTTATCGATACATTAAAATTTATTCATAAACGTAAACTGTTCTTTACTTTTTTTTATGGAAGGCAAATTTTACCAGTAATATGAAATATCACAGATTAAAAGAAAAAAAAAATTAGAGAATAAAATAAAAGATCAGCCCTGGATTTTTTTTAAATGGAGTTACATTATTAAACTTTTAACTCATTGGTAAAAGGGTATAACGAGACATATGTGTGACATTTTCTCTCTCACTCAGTCTATCTTACTAAGTCTCTTACTAAACTTGACGTATAAAAACTGTTTTGCCCCGTCAGCAGATTTTGTCTTTTTCTCCTTGCACGTCTCGCCACCAATAAAATATCTTCAGTCGGTAATATCACGTAACAGGGTAATTTGTTAAAATCATTCTTTAACTTATTTGAAAATCACTTAAATTTTTTGTTTCTTTTACTATCACAAGTCTCAAACATCCTCCTATATATGAACACACACACACACACACACACACACACACACACACACACACACACAAACAAGCAACTCTATTGTTTCATTCATTGTATCTAATAATACAGTAACTTATATCTACATTATATTAAACATTTATTTCTATTTGTTCATCGAAACTTCCGGTTTTTTACTTATTTTTATGAAATTTATATATAATTTAATTTTTTCCAATTAAAATTTATAATCTTGAAATGTAAAGTAAGCAAGAAAATGATAAATAACAGTTTTTTTCATTAGAATAAAAGCCGATATTTTCAAAAATAAAAAGTAAGAGGTTTTCTGCTAAACGGTTATTGTAACAGGATGAAAAGCACATGATAATCGCATAAAAACCGATAACAAAAGGTTTTTTTAAAAATATAATCACTAGATAGCCATTTAAATTTTTAAATAATATAATTGGGAAATGATATATAAATGCATAGGAGACCACTAAATATTATAATATACATATATATATATATATATATATAGTATATAGTATTATACAGTATAGAAAATATACCGATATATATTTTCTATATATTGTATGGAATGAAAAACGTTTTTTAAATTTCGATTTTCAACAAATGTTTGTAATAAACAGGAATTATGTATAATTGGATAAAATTGGAATTATATAATACGAAAAAATCTATATGTAATTTATCATCACAATGCGATTTAAAATAGCAACTCTATAACAATTAAAAGAAAAGACAAACCTAAACGTTATAATTATTACTTATGGGTTCTCAAAAAAACATTTATATGGGTATTGGATGTCTGTAAGTCCTTACCGGTTGTTTGAGCGTCCACTTCACGATGAGAAAATCGGTGTATGATCTACTACTTCTGTTAATCGTATATTAGGACCGATACTTTTTTCACCGGATTGTTAATAAATAAGTGTACTCTACAGTATGATGATAAAATTATATGGCAATTTTAATTTTACTTTTCTGGAATCATAGCTCCAGAACTATGCTGCAAGAAGGAAAGTATGATAACCAGTCAAAAAATGGGGTATGGGTTTTTTGCATTTGTTGACATTTCATGATCCAGGAACCCAAAAAAAACAAAAACAAAATTGGGGTTAATGTTCGTACACACGTATGTACGTACAACTTTGTTGTCAGATTTTTTACTTAATTTCTAAAATTAAATTATCATTTCGATATTTAGGTAATCATCTTCACTAAATAACTGAGGAAATATGTAGTATATATGTTATAATACAAAATTTTAATAAACTACACTTTCAGGCCCCCAAGGGATATATCAAAGTATTTAAATGTTAGGGGTAGAGTTGTGAAAAATAATTTTTTAAAGGATATTGTAAAACAAATCTTGACGTAAAAAAAAAAACTGTGGACTATGACACCTTAACAAAGTTTTTTTTTCTTTCAGTTTCAAAGTTTATTTACAATTTACATTCATATTAACCTTTAGTAAATTGCATCAAAATCGCAATCACATGATTAGAAGTTCCCAGCAAAACCCCTCAAAAATTATACACTAGTATTACAAAGAACTTTGTAAAAAGGGACGGTTTCGGCAAAACCAAAAAAGCGCTTAAGTTTCTTCAGTTTTGTTTCGATTTACAAAAATTAAGCTATAAGTTATTCGAAGTGACCCTCACAGGGACTCCAGAAGCTAAATTAATTTTAAGCTAGGACTGTATAGTCCTAACAACTTTAATCAAAACTGCCTGCAAACAATCAAAATTATATTATAATATAAGAAGGGATAAAAAAATAATAAGATGAAAATTTAAATTAAGTTGATTTTTATTTGTTCATTCATTTCAATATTTATAATAATTAATCCATTGCAATCCAAAATTTTACTCTTTATTTCATACTCTAATAATAATAATACAATAATTTATTTACAAAATAATTTCATCTCGATGACCAGGTATCTTAGCATGCCGATTGATAACGCGATTTATATCAATTGTATTAATTAACGTATTCCTGTTAATTACAGACTTACAACTGGTTATTTTGCAATGTTTCAATTCTTTTCAACTGGGTTTTCAAAATGCAAGGCCTTCGGGGTTTCGGGGGGCTATGGACCCCGTGGCCCATCCTGGATCTGCCTTTGTTTTGAAGTAGAACATTAAATTAATTAACGTTTTCTGTGTTTAACTTTTCAGCAATTATTTTAGGGTTTCCTTATTTAATTAACATTCTGTATATGTTTGCAGTTAGTCTGCTACGAAATTAATCTACCTTAAAATTATCTTAATTACTGAAACCGTCAGCTCTGCTTGTTCATCGTAATTTAATCTCCCACGAATAACATTTATTATAGTACAGCAAAAAGTAGACAGTCAAAAAAAAATTGTTTATCAATTACTATGTGGTATTGTAAAAGAAAATTCTTTAAAATTGAAAACGTTTAAGTTACGACGCAGATTCTTGGTTTTTTATTTACATAAGTAAATGTATATTAAAATGTAGAATGTATCATTTTCTTTTATGACAAAAAATAGGTAGTGGTAATAAAAAACGTATTGTTTGGTGGTAGAGAAGTGGTTTATAAATTTATTGTGCGTGTTCGGGAGATGCGTTCATTCGTTTAGGTTGCTGCTGCCGTATAGTAAATTCTGTCTTGTTTGTAGTTTTGTGTTTCTCGTCTTAAAATAGAGTCATGAAACACGACAACGACGACTAAGACGGTAGCACTCTTTTAATTTTCTTTTTGTTTGCTTGTCTTTGCTTTACTTTATTCACTTTACTCTGGCTCGTAGCCAGTCACCCGGTCTGCTGTTACCGGGTACTGGTTTCCATTGCATTTTAGGGTAATTGTCATATATTATTTACTGCAATTTTATTTTACTGCAGTATTTTCTTTTTGATACTTAAAAAAACCTTAACGACAACGACGTTTTCAAATTTATCGACTAAAAATATTACTTGATAACCAAGTGAAGTTTATTTCCAAATATCCCTGTGTTTAAACACTATTTTTATCCTAATTTGATTCCGTTTTTTATACTAAATTAAATACAGACTAAGAGTTAAGTTAAAAGTTACTGAAATATCATTAAGAAAAATAAAACCTTAAACCGATTTACAAACATTTTAAACCAAATGGTCTCTTTGTTTGTTGAAAACTGTCATCAATAGGCTGTGAGGAAAAAAGTATATATATATATACGTCAATAATAAATAAATGAAACAATAAATAATACTTTTATTTCGTATAACAATATTTTAAAATTGAATATTACCCTCTATATAACAGTAAATTCAAAAATAATTTAAAAAATTATAACTTTAACGTTATTTTGGCTAAATTCATGAATTTGGTCTCTGACCTCGGAAAAGCAAAAATAAAACTAAATCCATTGGATGAGCGCGACTTACTGAATTAATTTTATAAAGTCTGTAATTGCAATTTAGGGTGATGTAGAACAAACTAAAAGGAAAGATTAAAAACTAGAATGGAGGAGCACTTGACTCATTTTATTTACATATAAGAACGATATACTGCTGTATATCAACATTGTCTGAAAACAGATCAAAAAATGTATTACTTTCCTCCAAAAAAAAAAGGTTTGAAAACTTTATGTAGTAATAAACAGGAATTACTTTAAAAACTTATTTTATCATTAATGGTTCGCAAACTTCATTGTTGAATGATGACGATGTGGGGACCGTTGAATTATTATAGGTTTTAAAATTGTAAAATATATTAAAAATATTATTGTGAGTAGTTAAATGGTGGAAAATGCTGGAAATTTTATTGATTTAAAAAATATTTTAAGCTAATTTAACACTTTTCATTGGAGTTTTCTGAAAAGAAAACTGTTCGTATTTTTATTTTTTTTTTAACATTAAAACAAATTGTCTGTATAATTTACCATTTGAAATTCATTTTATATATATATATTTTAAAAAGATATATATATATATATATATATATATATATATAAGAAACATAATTTTTAATTTTTATTTATATATTTTAGAGATTTATTCTGTCTCTCTCTCTCTTTTTTACGCAGGAGGAGGAAAATCTACAAACAGACTCCCAGCGATCCTACTGGGTGTGTGAAGTTTCCCGTGGACTCACTAAACAACCTCCCCCTAAGACAACATGTCCCGATACCCGCCGTAATGGCATTACTCGGGACATACTATTCTCCACACCGGTTGCTAAAGAATGGGCCAGGCTGTCCCTTCTTCGTTCCCTCCCAGCACATCCTACTCACTCCGAGGTCTTTAGCTGTAGGACCTTCTTAAACCAGTTGCCGCACTTTCTCAACTCGCGCCAATTTTGCAACATAGCTTGTTAGGACGTCCTCTGGGGAATCAAGACTCCCGTTCCCCGGTCTATACACTCTCCACTTTGGATTCTCAAAAAAGTTGGGGATTACAATACTTATCCGGCCGCAGTAGATGCACTCCGAGAAGGGTCTTCCCAATTGTATGGAGATATTCCCCGAACGACCCATGTCTTGTAAACCGTTGAGTCGTCCAGAAATCGATCTCTCCATGCCCTCTCAACACCCAATCCCGGATGTCCAGAATGAGCCTATGCGGTCATCTGCCCTGATGCGACTGGTCCCACCTGTCTTGCCAGCTGTTCAGCAGGTCACCCCTCTCCCCTTCTTTGGAACTGCCTTCTGCTATGTTCTTTCTCTCCTCAAAAAGGAGTGTTAAAGGCGGAAGACCAGCGACCACCAACACGGCATCCAACGAGACCGTGCTGTAATCCGCGGCTACCCTCAGTCACCTTCCTCTGCAGAGCGTCGAGCTTCTCCCTACATCTTCTCAAGCCCAGCTCCTTACACCAAACCGAGGCTGCCTATAAAATGGTTGAGGGGACCACCAAGACAATCAACCACCGCTAGGACGACCTAGGTCCGCCGGTGTTGGCCATTATTCCCGCTGTCGCTGTTGCCGTCCTAGATGCCTTTCGGACCACCTCGTCCGTATGGACAGTAAACTTCTTGTTCTTGTCCAGCCAGACGCCAAGGTATTTACTCCTAGCCACTGGCCGGAGTTCAGTACCATCCACCTCAATGACAACAAAGTCAGCAATAGTCCTTCTTCCCATCATTGTGATAACCTCAGTCTTATCTACAGAGTAAGTCCTCTCCTTCCAAGCCAATCACTCATCAGAGCTATTTCCCTGTTTGACTTCTCCCTCACTTCACAAACCTCTCTGGCGGTGAAAACAAGGTCCAGGTGGTCAACGTATCCTATCCTACAGGCAGCACCAATCTTAGCACGCCATTGTATACCGTGTTCCATAATAACGGTCCTAATACCAACCCTTTCGGGACCCCTCGACACATAGTCACGATGATATTCTCCCCCTCGGCGGAGGCCGTGATGGTCCTTTTCTTCAGCCATTCTTCTACACTTCTAATGACGTACTTCCCTCCTCACCAACTCCTCAACAATGGGCCCGCAGGTAACACTTTCAGACGCATTACGAACATCCAGAAGGATAACTACTGCTATGCTTTGCGTGCGCCAAGAGCCCCGGGCAGCCTCGTCCACGTTGGAGAGGACTTTTTGAATGGCGTCCTTCCTTCCCTGAATTCAAATTGATTCCTGGAGAAACTTCCTCTTTGGTCCAACTTCCTCTTTAGTCATCTAGCCAGCATTATTTACAGCAGTTTGAGAAGGACGAGTCTTGCTCGTTTTCATTGAAGTTCCTCCAACGTAAACGGGGGGGATATCATCCGACACCATCTCCTTCTATACGATCATCGCCCGAGGGAACAGAGCTTCCATCACTCTGCCTGTCATCTATCTGGTTAAAACATGTAGTTACCGACCAAACTTACCAGTTGCTACCTTATAATTTGTACCCCATTCAAATCGTCATACAAGTCTTTCCATTTGTTCCTAAAAATACATCAAATGTCTCGGACTCTTTAAGAAGCTCGATGTTTCGGTTCCGCATGAATTGAAAGAGATTCACTTAACGAATCAATATTTGCGATACGCATCTGAAAAGGCAGTGAAGTGGGCCCTTTATTGAAACGAATCATTACCGGTGATGAAAAATGAATTGTCTACAATAACATCAATCAAAAACGATAGTTTATGTTGCCATTCCTTCTAACTGTACCCTCTCCCTAAGGAAGGGATCCTGCTGGGTCTCGGTATTTTATTTTCCCACTAACTCAGGGGGTTCCCGGTCAGTGATCAAGGGCGGCCCACCTCAGCGAACCGCCCTCTCATGAGCAGGGCTGCCTCTCTGAGTCCCTACCTCCAGATTACACCCCGTCCCATTCCCTGGCGTCACATTCTTTGACCTTAAAATCCTCTTGACCATGGTAACAACAGTGTCCCATTTACGTTTACCCCGTAACGTGAACTCAATCGTATTCTCCGGGGTTAATTTACACACCCCAAGAACTTTCCTTACTTCAACCCATCTACAGTACAATTATATAGAATGTTCAAAAGTATCAGTGCCATTAAAATAGCGACATTCAGATGTTGTTCTTCTGCCGAACCAGTGAAGGTAGGCTCCAAACTCTCCGTGACCAGTTAACAGCTGGGAGAGATGGAAACCTACCTCCCGGTGGCGCCTGTTAACCCACATACCGACCTGGGGATTTTAGTCCAGCTACCTGTTCTTGACGTGTCCCACTGTGTTTGCCACTCTTCCAATATCTGTCTGCGAGCTTCACTTCTGGATACATCTCCATGTACTCTCCTCAACATGAGGACACGGTGGCCCACAGGGGGCATCCCTATGGCCTACTTGGATATCTTTATACATACCTCACGAGTTAGGATCCTTTTAAAATTTTGGCACAGATTTATTTCCTTTTGTTATATATATTTTGCTTCTTTGTTTTATCCTTATTCTTTGTTCTTTTCTATTGTCCGTGTTTCAATAAAAATCTTTACACGTTATACAAACATTTCAAAAGATATATTTCTAATTCGTACATGAACACCGTGGCTACTAAGGCTCTTTCCACATATAGAAATAAACACGAATTATCTATCATTAGTTTATTTAATATTTATATACGTAAAAATTACTTTAAATTACATTTATATTTTGTCCATCATTTTTTGCACACAATTTTATTAGTTATCAAGTCATTCGTTTATTAGTAATCATTCTCTTCCGTATTGAAGGATTAAATACATATAAACAGTCTCTGACCAAGGTTTCATTTCATCAACATTTCTTAGCCGGAAATGATAAATTTCTTCTTTTATTACGTCCTAGATGGAGTTATCACTGGTTTTTAAGTAGATTTCTCGGCGGCCATTGAATTTCGAATCCATATCCATCCATCGCCCTTCAAATCTTCATTTAAAAAGTCCTTTATCGAGTAAGCTTAATGAGCTGCAACTACATATTGCTGTAAAACAGCAGTTAATTCCACACTAATCGATCGAGACTGAGTAATAAGATAATTTTCAACCGTTTTAAAGTATCATATGCTGTTAAAATTTCCGTCAGATACGGACCTATGAGATATCTGTTACCGATGTGTATATCATGGAATGGAAGTTTCATTTTGTATGTTTTATACCGACGGATTTTCTGTTTCGAACCTTCTGACTTTTGTCAGTTATCTTTTTTCTTTGCAACATTACTTTTAAAATAACAAAATTCTGTTAGTTGAATTACGCACTACTATATTAATACTTATTTCCTCATTATTTTACTTTCCGTTACATATTATTAAAATTATTTTATTTTTTATTTGTTTTAAATAGGATTAATATTGCAGCAAAATATCCGTGATGCATTCAGTATTTTTACTTTGTCGGCGACTATAGCTAGAATAGCTACATTAAAGAGGAAAGTGTAATGATTAACGAAGTTAAAAATGGGGTATAGAGTTTTTCAAACATTACGTTTTAGGAACCAACTAGTTCATCTAGACCAAATAAAGATACGTATGTATGTGGGTACGTATGTGTGTCGCACTGCTTTTCGCGTTATGTCTCAGGATTGACCGAACCAATTTTCTACAAATTTGCCTTATTTCTTTATATGGGGTATTTATTATATTAATTTTTTGCAAAATTTGTAGATGGAGTGAGAGGATATCGCGAAAAAACAATTTCGATTTTCTTCAGAGGGATTTTAGGGAAAACTATTAAAAGGGAAAACTATTAATACATAAATAATCCGAAAAAAAATTAAAAAAACAACTACTCTTAAAATTGAAATATGTGTTTCGTTCTTTTGTCCTACTTCCTTTTGGTTGACATATTTTTCAAAAGTTTTTTGTAAGATTTTACTTCATATGAGTATATACAGTTATCAGGATATGTCTACATTTTTTTATTAATTATAGATCCCGGCCCTAAAATGTAAAAAAGCTTTTTGAAAATTTTATTTTTCTTATTTTAGCCTTTATTGAAGGGGCTGTTAGATTTAGAGAAAATTTTATGTAATCAAATTTTTTAAGTTTAACCTAAGTATGAATGTTTTTAGAAAAATATTTCTTAAAATTTATTCTCCCGCCTTTAATAGGGTGTCCCATATAAAACGCAACCCATCAATCACTCATCCATGAAATTTCAAAAGTCAAGCTTACTTCCCTACTCGTTACTGAAATGGACTCGTCCAACATCTGAACATCGCGGCCACGCAGTACAACACTACTGATAGTAACAACAGTGCAATCATAACGTTCAGTGTATTGCTAGAGACAAGATGGTGTTTTCGCTAGATGAACGTGTTTTCATTGAGTCGTACTTCAGTACGAAATCAGTGGTTGCAGTGCAAGATTTGTTTCGCCATAAGTACCCAGATAAACCACCTCCTAACAAAACATCAGTATTAAGGTTAGTCGCAAAATTTAGAGAGACTGGTTCTGTTAATAACAAGGAACACAAAAGATCTGCGTCAGTGTTGAATACAGATACAGTCACTGAAATCAAAGACCGATTACTCGCCTCGCCAAATAAATCGATGAGACGTTTGTCTGCTGAAATTAATTTGTCTAAATCAACTGTTCATCGGGCGACCAAACAATTACAATTACGACCTTATCGCATTCATATGGTTCATCGACTTCTTGAGCCCTACAAAGAAAAACGGCTACAGTATTGTCAATGGTTCCGTCGATTTCTGCATGAGGGAATTAATGTTATTGATTCGTTATTTTTCACAAATAAAGCACGGTTTCATTTGGACGGCTACGTAAACAGCCAAAACAGTAAAATTTGGAGTGCTGAAAATCCCCAAGTTTATCACGAAAAACAATTACACCCGCAGAAGTTGGGCGTGTGGTGCGCGATATCGCGGAAGAAAATAATCGGTCCTATTTTTTTCGAGTACACCATTAATGCAGAACGATATCAGGATATTTTATTTCAGTTCATCGCACTCTTGGAAGAGGAAGACAGACACTGTTGGCTACAACATGACGGTGAGACATCGCACTACGCAGGTTCAACTTCTGATTTCGTTGAGGAATTCTTTGGTAATGGTGTTATCGGTCGAGGCTTGTGGCCACCAAGATCTCCAGATTTGACTGCGGCGGATTTTTTTCTACGGGGTTACCTCAAAGAAAAAGCCTACAGCAACAAACCACGAACACTTGAACGATTGAAAGTCAATATTGAACAAGCTGTATTAAATATCCAGCCACAAACTTTGAAAAAAGTTGCAAGAAACGCTGTAAAAAGAATTGAAGCTTGTATTCAAGAAGATGGCGGCCACTTCCAACATTTACTCTAAATGTAAGGTAATGGATGGTAATAATAAAAATTACATTTACATTTACACATGCCTTTTTATTATTTCAATACCTACCAATATAAGGTTGGGTTGCGTTTTATATGGGACACTCTGTATATATGGGGTATTAAATCATTTTTTCAAAGTTCTTTAATGGGGTTGGGGGAAACTGTGAAAAAAACATTTTCGATTTTCTTTAGACGCATTTTAGAGAAAACATTATTAAAACAAATTTGTTACCTACAATGCATATATAAATAATATTAAAATAATTTCATAAAAATCACCCTCCACTTATAATAAATATATATGTTTGTTCTAGGCTCTATCGTGTTTGTTTTCCTGTGTTTTAAATTTTTTCAAGTAGATTTTGAAATTTTTTACTTTATATATAGAGCTATCTAGAAATGTCTACAATTGCTTTTAGATTATTCACCCCGGACCTAAAATGCAGAAAGATTTTTCTGTTTCGTATTTTAATCGGGGGGGGGGGAGGTGTTACTAGTAAAGAAAACTTTATTCAAGTAAATTTTTTAAACTTAACCGATATATGAATATTTTCAGAAACATTTTTCAGAATTTATTTTCCACCTCTAAAAACTAAATATTCGGTTTTTTCCCTCTTTGTTCAAACACATTAATTTTTGTTATTAAAAATAAAGGTTTTTTTTGTATTTTTCTTCATCACTTAAAGGGCTATTAAAATCAAAGAAGCTTTGGCAACTATTTTATATCCCGGACCGAAAATGAGAAGCATTTTTTTTAAATTTCTTACATAAAATTTATACTTTATTTTTTCAATACTTTTAAACAATTCTCTTTTAAATAACTTTTTTTTTATTAGGGATCACATCTTTATAAATAAACTTTTTATAAATTTTCCGTCAGAGTAAGGAAGCTCCTAAAACCAATTTTTTTTATTCGAAATTTGGAAATTTTAATGCTTAAATCTTAAATTGGTAATCATGACTTGGCCAGCTTTTTTTATGGTTACATTTCTTTTATATATACATATATATATATTTTTTTTTACAAGTATATTTATCTTAATTTCTTCTATCTACTGATGATGACTAATTAACAACTGAAATGCACTTCATGTATCACATTTTTATAATTTTGTTTAACTTCCTTTCAGCGTTTCCAACTTACCATTTTATAATTTATTTTATTTTCCTAATATGCACGTTGCAATATGTTCAACTAATGAAGAATAAGCAACCTCTCCCCCCCCCCAGACAAATGAGATGAGGATGATATGTGTGACATGTAAATGCGATGTAGTCTTGTACAGACTCGAGCCAACCAGTCCTGAGACATGTGGTTAATTTAGCCCCAACCTCCAAAGTACACTGTTATCCATTGGTTAGTATTACCTTTTTATTTGTAACTTACCATTTTATTTCAATAAAAAAATTAATCCTTCTTTGTAATGTTTTATATGAATTTTTTTAATGATAATTCACCATATAAGCTGAACGCTTATTTATGACAATAAAAAATGGAAATTTTGTAAGTGTGGAAAATGTCATGCCCGATCGAGATTCAAACACGGGACGTCCAGAGAAAGGGCAAGACGCTACCGCTCTGAAGTGTGGGTTGGATTGTCTAAGACAGCCATGAGGGATTAGCCCCCCCTAACCGATAAAAAGGAATGCATTCAGTAAATAATGAAACTATAATCATAATTTTAAAAAAATACCTCTTTCAACAGAAAAAACTTCTTTGTGCTATCATGATAACATAACATGATATAAGAATGGAAGATCGTTTTCACCAATGTTAGCTGTGTACAGTTGAATTAGGCAGAAGCTTCTAAATAGCTTCATAAGCCGGCCTTCGTGGGGCGAGTGGTAGCGTCTCGGCCTTTCATCCGGAAGTCCCGGGTTCGAATCCCGGTCATACATGGCATTTTCACACGCTACATTTTCATCCATCTCATACTCTGAAGCAATAGCTAACGGTGGTCCCGGAGGTTAAACAAAATAAAAATTAAAAAAATAGCTTCATAAAAATATTTCCTCTATTAAAACATGGGATTTAATTTTTTGAAGAAAAAATTAATTAAGTGCCTTTTTTACAATTATTTAACATAACTCGAATATTTCCGCGAGAAACATACAAAAAATCTAAAATATTTAACTGCTTAATAAATTTTTTTTCTCATTGTCCTCGTATAATAAAGCGATTTTCTAAAAAAAAAAAAAAAAAAAAAAAAACTTCTTTAGGCATCGTTTTTTTTCAAATATTGTTATTTTAATGAACAATCATTTTTAAAATTAAATATTGCTATTTTCACTTTGATTTGTTGAATATCAGATAATGTATGGTAATTAAACGTAGTCATTATTAAGAATTCTAAAGAAACTACATGCTGAATATAATCGTATATCTACATATGAATTATGCCATTCACCTTAAAATAGAAATACCGTAAAGATCGCTTTTGAATACAATTTAGTATTATTTCTATGTAGATAACGTATTAAAGACCTCACAGTAGCGGACTATATTCAAGCACACGTCTAATCAGAGAGTTATTATTACTTTTTTTAACTTCTTTGTTTGCTTTATGATAAAAATTTTCGAAAGCAGGAGCAGCGAATGGAATTCAGAAAAAATTAAATGTTTCTAAACAAGAGAAAAATAAAAATAAAATACACTTTCAAATCAGAACTGTAATAAAAGATTTCTACAGTAAAAAATTCCAAAATTTTAACGAGATCAAATGAATTTATATAAATACTAGCCGATCGAGGTTCTGCTCCCTGGACCCCTCGGGCTCAGGATGGATTCGGTGAATTCCAGAGCCGACCCAGGGCTTCCCGAGGTCAGACGGCCTATCCCACGGCCGCAGAGCTTGCTTCGCTCGCCATTCCCACCTAGCCAGAGGACTCCCCTCCTGGACCTCCATAGTGTCCAGATTACCTGATTACCGTCAGGGTTGTGAGAATAATATTAATAAATAACAATTAAAGTTTTATAGAAACCAGAAAAAATATAAAAAAACTGCTATTCAAAGAAAAGCAGTAACTAAGGTAAATAAGTACATAATACCGTAAATAAGTACATAATACCCCTTTGACGACAAAAAATGTATAACTTATTTCTGTTGCCATGGTGACAGAAATACAATAATGAAGTAACAGGATTAATTTTTTTTTTCTTTAATAAATATCTTTAATTCATAACTGAAATTCATAATTTAACCATAACATATAATAATTTCACCCATAACGGGCTAGAGTTTCAGTGTATAGCTAAAACCTTCCCTGGGATAACACAAATATAGCCTGCAAATTTGAAAGTAATCAGTTTGTTGGTTCTTGTATGACACAAAAACAAACAAACAGACAACTTTCGGCTTAATATATAAAAAACAATTACATAGAATAAATACATTAAATTTACAAAATAAAATTTGAAAATAAATTAAATAATAAAAATATCAAATTGCTAATCCACACGTAAACAAGTCTTCATCGAAAATGAAAATCACATTAAAATCATATATCAGTTTACCAATAAATCGATTTAAATAATCGAAAGTTTATCATCTAAACAATATTTAGCAGTCTAACAGGATTTACCTCGCAGAGTGAAACACTTTACACTGACCGTCAGGTTCATTATACAAATACTACTTTAATAATAAAATTACTCAAAATTAATTATAATTTCACAAAAATTAATGAAAAAAAAATAATACACCGTATTTATGTCAACGTCATTTATATGATTTATTATTGTACTGTATTACATAAAATATTAGTTATACAGAGTTCTTTAAACATTACATGTTGGCAAACCCTCTGAATTAACCGATAATAATTATTCCCACTTTTAAAGTACGAATAATACCCTTTAATACATAATCAATTAAAATCCAGATTAATTTCATTACGACACAGAGACCAATGGTTTCATTAACTCGTGTAAAAATTATAATAATTAATCTTGTAATTATAATTTAAAATTTACTTACTTTTGTAAATTAAATAACATAACATTTTTATACGCGTTAAAACAGGCGCAAAATTGTTGGAATGCATAATTTCTGTGATCGATTTAAACAATTTCAGCTATATGTTTATCAACTGATTTAAACAAACACGTTTTCATTTTGTTGACAATGAAAGAATTAAAATTGTATCCAAAGAAAAAAAGCATCGTTCAATAAAACTAATATTTACGGAGTTATTAATGATTAAAACATTTTAATTGCCGTCATTTTGGAATTTTCAAAAGTAAAATTTTTAAACCTATTTATTTTCTAGAAGATGTTGTTAGGACCCAAATTTCATTATATTATTTCAATCTGCATCTCATTAAATTACCTATTATACACATAAATGTTTATTAAAAAAAAAAAAAAAAAAAAAAATGGCGGACAGTAGGAAAATGAAGCAAGATTTGTCCAAATTTGATCATTTGTCCAAATGAACTTTTGTTATTTTGATGTCCTGAATCAGTCCCTTAAGTTAGATAGAAACCGCTCAGAACACTTTATGGAGAGTAAATGAAAAAAGGAAAGTTCTATTTTAATTTGACATTTGGTATCCCATCTATTTGTATATTTGTGACATAATTACGGACAAACATATATTTTTTTTATAACGTTTGTCGGCATCAGACGTATGTAAAACAACTTTTCCAAAAACAAAATTCGATTTAAAATCGTGATTACGGTATTTTTTAAACTTGGATCAAAGGAGGGGTGTTTGAGGGAAGTTTCCTTCGCCAAGCCAACACTATCGTAGAATAAATACGAAGTCTCTCATACTCTCCTTAACATTTTATATATTATTATCTACGCGTTAGATACTTTGTTCTTTTATATTTTACTCAATATTTTAATTTAAACGGCGCTTACGATATTAATTAATAATAGAACAAGATTACTTTTGGTAATGTCTGAACATTCAATCGATTACAATCGGCACTTTATTTAAAGTTTCATTTTATTTATTTCGGTTTCACTGTAGAGTTCAATTTCTTAAATTCAATAAAAAATGAGTGGGGTCTACAGATCACAAACCTATAATCGCAAGATAGAATAGGAAGAAGAGACGGTTAACTAAGCGTAACTCAGCGGTATAAATTACGTTCGGTATGTTTGTTTTTATTCGGTCAGTTTAACTGAGCATTATTATACACATAGCACTAAAGTTAGGACAGTAGCAGTGGTAGCGAGTTCATGCGTATATACATTAAATCGGGAATGATATTATAGTCTTCTGTAATACAGCAAACCGTTTAAAATCAATCCCACGGCCGTATTAATACAAACACACACACACACACACACATACACACAAACTTGTCGATACGTGATACATTTATGTAGCGACTTCGTTATATAATATTAAATCGAAATTACTCACGGTGCACCATGGTTGATGTTTTCGTAATTTGCACATAAGCTATATTATGAATACTAGAATGTAAATGGGTATTGTCTAAGTATGATCGATTAAGCCGTGAATCTAGATCTCGGCGGCCTTTCATTGCTTTGATACGCGCAGGGCCCAGCAACGATGATACCGAAGCGAAGCAAAGCCGCCACCACCCACATTCCACACCTCGCCTCTGTCTTCATCTTCATCATGTAACACTTGTTTTATCACCCTCTAACATCCTCTTTCACTCAATCTTTCTCTCTCTCTCTCACACACACACTATTCGGAATCTAAAACAGACTACCACTTACACTTCTGGTACTCACCAAACGCAGGGCCATTTTACAGTCCATTAACACACCATTCTGTAATTAAACTACATATATCTTTCAAAATGTAGTATATATATGTATTTAAATGTATTATGCAATTTATTTAATGTTATTTTATAACGCAGCTGGCTGTATTATATAAATGTTTTTAACATTATAACATTTTATATAAACAGATATTTTCTTCATATACTAATTTTATATCACAGAATAATGTTGTATACCCTTCAAAATTTCCATGACCACGTGTTGTGTTATTTGTTTATTTCTTTTTAAGAAACTAATTTTAAACAAGAATAAATTACTACTGTAGACATGGTTTTGAAATTAAAAAATAACATTTAAATTAATGAGTATGTAATGTGAAAATAAATTTCATCAAACTTTATAATTAGTAATGAATTGTTTACAGTAAGAAAATAAATTAGTTTTTTTTTGTAAAAGTGCAAAACGGAATTTAAAAATAGTCCTAAAAACCTTTTCTCAATTATTTGGACTTTAAAATCGTTTCCAAATTAAAAATAACAAAACCGAATTAATCCTCGAAGTGTACAGACTTGAAAATTATTAAATTTGAAGAATTAAAAAACGTATTATATCTTTGTTATTGATTCCCATTTTCTAATATACAGTTTCTAATATATTATTTGAAACAGTGGTATATAATGTTCCAAAATATACACATATATATATTTTAGTCTATTCTGTAACTTTTTAATATAAATTTTATTTAATATATGACAACCCGAAAAAAATAATGAATTTTGGTGAAAAGAAAATTAAAATCCGCTCTCATCTTCGCTCGGTAGTTGCGAAAAACCATTTGGGGAGGCACTTTTTTTAAATTTCAGTCCAACAAAAATAATTATATAATTACTTCTTAATATTTGTGATATTACTTCATAAACCATTTCAAATAATCGTAATCTGTGGATTAAAACTGTGAAGATTATTTATTAAATTACCAACACAAAATTTCGCTCTTAAATGTTTTCTAAATTTTTAGGGGGTGAAAACTTTTTTTTTTCAATGAGACGATGTAGCTTGTGACACCTCATTGGAAGGCCTTTTGAATGAAAAGTAATTTGGTACAAATAAACTAAAAATTGGTTCACTGGTATTGAAGTTATTATTAAAAATGTGGTTGTTTTCAGGTTATGTTGGGATACAGTGCTACTGAACTAAAGCATTAGGTGTGAAATCGTAGTTCTTATTAAAAATATGGGTTTTAGGTTTCTCCAGCACTGAAGAAACGTACCAGTTAACACAGCATTATAACATCAGTTAAACATACGAAAAACCAATAATAAGACACCTAACTCTTTGCTGGCAACATGTTGAAAAATTGATTACCTTGTTATAACAGGTTATAATTTTCTGCCAGTTATTGAGATCTTAGTTTCTATGGTAAATTTTTGCAAATTTTTTCCTTTCACATTGTATGTAATTGGTGGCAAAAAGTATTTATTTCATCATCATGTTTTATTTAAATTACGTTCTTTAGTTAAAATTGGTATTTGGTTTGTGTTATTGTTCTACCATTTGGCCTTTCATTTTTTGTCTTTAGTAAATTTGTCTCGCTAAAATGACTTATAATCTGGAAGAAAGGACTGAAGTAATCTTTACAAACAGAGAACAAAATAAATTTGGTAGAAGAACTACCCAAGCGTTTAATAAACGGCATCCAAATAAAAATGTTTCACATTCTTATATTGTAAAACTTGTAAACAAATTCCAAGAAACGGGATCTGTCATGAATAAGAAATGTGCAGGGTAAAAGGTTTTAGACGAATTAACTTTGGTTGATATCTTGGGAAATGTAGTAGCAAATTCTCAGAGCTCAGTTCGTAAAATATCCCGTGAAACTGGGTTTTTTTATGGTTCTGTTTTCATTACATTAAAATTGAATAAATTTTTTCCGTATAAAATTCAACTGCATCAAGAACCGAGGATGATGGTGACACAAGGATTGGAATCTGTGAAGAAATGATTCAATTAATAGAGATGGCAATCCAATGTTTACGAAAAAGTACTTGTAGGGATATGTAACTAAAGAAACTTTGATAAACGTAAGAAGTGAATTTCAACAAAAACATTATTATTGTTTACAGAAAAATGAGAATTATTTTGAACAAATGATTTAAGAATTGATATTTTTAGTTTGTTGAGGTAAAAATAATGTGTTTCATTAATCATTTCTTAAGTACTATTATGTTAAAAACCTTTATAATAAAATTAACTAATGAATGATCTAAGCTTTATTTTTTGAGTAACAATTATTCATTTATGGATTAGTTTTTATTTAATCATTAAGTTTATCTCGTAATAAATTTTTCAACATGATACCAGCAAAGAAGTAGGTACCTTATTATTGTTTGTTTCGTATGTTTAACTGATGTTATAATGACGTGTTTACTGGTACGTTTTCTCAATGCTGGAGAAACCTAAAACCCATATATTTAACAAGAACGGAAGATTTCAGACCTAATGCTTTGGTTCAGTAACACTGTATCCCAACATAAACTAAAAAACCCACATTTTTAATTATAATTTCAATACCAGTGAACCAATTTTTATTTTATATCTACCAAATTACTTGTAATTCAAAGAGCCATCTAATGACCTGTCACACGCTACATCGTCTCATTGAAAAAAAAAAACGTTTTCAACCCTTAAAAATTTAGTAAACATTTAAGGGCGAAATTTTATGTTGATAATTTAAAAAATAATTTCCACAGTTTTAACCCACAGATTATGATTATTTCAAATGGTTTAAGAAGTAATATCACGTAATTTTATGTTTATTTTTAATAGACTGAAATTTAAAAAAAAATACTACCAAAAATGGGTTTCACATCTACCCAGCGAAGAGGAGAGCTTATTTTAATTTTTAACGAAGTTATACCTCAAACCTAATGAAATGATTTTGTTTTGTGATACCAATTTTTTGTATTTTACAGTAATTTTCTCCAAAATTAGTAGAGTACTGGGAGTGATTTTAATCAATTTTCAGGTAAAAACTATGTAAAACTGTTAAATTTGCTTCTTCATTTAAATTAAAAGAATTTTAGTATGAATTCATTACACCCTTAGAGCAGAAATCAGGGTGAAATATTTCGTAAGCAATAAATCGAAAACAAAGCATTTCTAGACCCATGATTATGAAACATTTTCTTTAACTTCACTTTTAGAATGTCTAAAACTTTTTTCCACTTTTTTACATATAGTTTTATATAGAAAGAGAGACAGATAGAGAGAGAGAGAGAAAGAGAGTGAGAGTGAGAGTGAGAGAGAGAGAGAGAGAGAGAGAGAGAGAGAGAGAGAGAGAGAGAGAGAGAGAGAGGAGCTCGCGTATCTGATTTATACCTAGAAAAAGGTTTTAAATGTAACATTAGATTTTTGTTAAGATTCTATCATAATTAAAGAGTTGATGTTTTAGTGAACATAAGTAGTGGTTAAATAGGGGTACGGCGTCAATAGTACTCTCTGCTTACGCAGGGAGCGCTAGTGTCGGCGTCCACTATGTTTGTTTTTCCCTTTTTCCCTGTGGGAATTTCCCTTTTACCCTCAGCGGAATGTTTGAAATTCTGCAGGGATGCCAACTTGGGTAATATATATTCACTTTGAATATTATTTATAATAATTAATTCAAAGGTTGGCACCGCATTGGAACAGCTGTTGTGCGGCGGCCGGTTTGAATTGAATAAATAAATAATATTGAAAGTGAAAAAAAAACCTAGTCGGCTAAGATTCGAACCGAGTCATGACGGAACGTGACTGACTGACGCCTTAAACCAATAGAGGCTCCCCAACATAGCGTGCGAAATAGGTTGCATATAAGTCGTCGACGACGGCGGGAGAACGAATATAAGAGTCCAGCCGCCATCTTGTGACGTCACACCTAGCGTGAAATACGGTAAACAAACTTTGACGGCGAGTGTGTATGAAATAAACGTGTTTTAAGATACCCATCACACTGTCAACCAATCATAGTGTGCGATGACTGCGCGTGCATGTATGCGTCCACAGACACACACATCTTTACCTTGCACAACTGAATAAATGACGTAATGATTTTAGTTTAGGTGGAGCAGTATTTTACCCACCATGCTGTCAACCAATAACAATGTCTGAAACCCAAATAAAGTGGCACATGTACCCACTTCCTCGACATGTGATGTATACAACTGCATCAAACCAGTTCACACTGTGAACAAACGACCAAGTCGTTTTAAAATGCATAATTAAAGAAAACGGTTACATTTTTTTAATCAGTTCCTTCCATGTGTATATAAAGCATTTGCAACATTTAGTCATTTTTTCACTAACTGTTGAAGAGTCAACATTGTGTGTAAAAAAAGTATTATTTGCTTGTGAAATCGTTATTTTGAAAAGTGATCGTCGATTGTAAAAAAATATTATTTGCAAGAGCAATATTTAGAAGAGTGAACATCAATTGTAAAAAAATACTATTTTTTTTACAAATAGTGTTATTTGCAAGTGGTATATGCATTTAGGTAAGTCTAAATACGTAATAACTCTTGTTTAATTTACTTTAAATATGACATTATGGTATGATATAAAAAAATGTTAAACAAATTAAAAGAAAGGAAATATTTAATAATATAATAAATGAATAAAAATATAAAATAAAAAAATGATTAAAATATAAAATACAATTAAAATATAAAATAAATGAATAAAAGTTTAAACAATTAATAAAATATAAAATAAAAAATGATTAACGCGATGAGGTACATTGTTCTACCAGTCGTTATGACGGATGTGACGATGGTACCCAACCGCTGATGGTAGCGTACGACTACCATCATCATTCTGAATAATAATAATAATCATAATCATTCTGAATTTCTGAAAATTCAGAAATCGATTACATTAAAACCAATCGATATATGAGAGGACGTCATATCGCTTCTCTTTATTTTATTTTATACAAGACTACGAAACACAAAGAAAAAGACAATGAAGAAAAAGATAAAGAAAATTGTCATTCATTAAAACGATTTTTTTAATTTAACCGATTTTTTAAAATGTCCTTTTAAGGACTACAACACATTACACGAACAACAAAAAAAATTACACTCAAACACAAAACAAAAAAAAAACTTTAAATAGATAGTTACAATAAATTTTAACTATCTATTATTTTTTTTTAGAAAAAAAAACGATATTTAATTGTTTAAAAAGAACAATATTTAATTACGTTTATTAAATGCTGTGTTTCCAAGGCCCGCGACATGATCTGCTAATAGATTTATCTACTATCGTATTATGTTGCAAATGGTGAGGAGAGTGTTTAAATGTTTTACACAACTTATGTATGCGAAACTTTTTTTTCATGTTACTTCATGGTATTTCTTTACAAGACCATGATGCGATAAACATCAAACGTAGATGATGGATACTGGTAAACTTGCAATTGTTTCGCACACATATATGAAAGTTAACGGTTTTAAAGATAGATGTGTTGTGCAAATTTATCGGTATCCATCATCTGCGTTTGATGTTTATCGTATCGCGGTCTTGTAAAGACACATCGTGAAGATGATTTTTTGTTGTTGATGAGTGTTTTGTAGGCCTACTGGGGAGAGATATCACTCGTTAAAAAAAATCTCACCTCCTGGGTGGTGTGGAAATGCGACCATTTATTTTTATTTACGCACATTTTTATATACACAGAATACAAATATCTTTATTTTTGTTCGGAGTAATTTTTATAGTATCTAACTTAATTTTTAGCTTATATTTTATCATTTACTTTTTTGTACTAGTATTTTGTAGGCCTATCGGGGAGAGATTTCACTCTAACAAAAAAAATTTCAACGCGCCGCGGTTGCTACCTCTTGGGTGGTGTGGAAATGCAACAATAATATTATTATTATTTTTTAAACTAATATATTTTTTTTGCAGATTACTACTAACTATCATCTAAGATTACAAAACAAATAAAAAATCGGATTGAAACCCGTTATCGTTTAAAATAATATAGTTTAACACACAAATATATCCAGATATATATAGTATGTTAGGTGTGACGTCACGGAACTATGATAATTAAAACAGATTTTTTCACACACACACTCGCCGTCAAACGTTCGCATACCGTATTTCGCGCTAGGTGTGACGTCACAAAATGGCGGCTGGACTGTTATATTCGTTCTCCCGCCCCCTGACGACTTATATGGAACTTATTTCACACGCTATGTCGAGGAGCCACTGCAAGCGATTGGTTTAAAGCGTCAGTCAGTCGCGTCCCGTCGTGACTCCGTTCGAATCCTAGCCGAACAGGTTTTTTTTTCACTTTCAATATTATTTATTTATTTAATTCAAAACGGCCGCCGCACAACAGCTGTTCCAAAGCGGTACCAACCTTTGAATTAATTATTATAAATAATATTCAAAGCGAATATATATTACCCAAGTTGGCACCCCTGCAGAATTTCAAACATCCCGCTGAGGGAAAAGGGAAATTCTCACAGGGAAAAAGGGGGAAAACATGGTGGACGGCGAAACTAGCGCTCCCTGCATAAGCAGAGAGTACTATTGACGCCGTACCCCTATTTAACCACTACTAGCATATCAATGTATTCGTCTATTTACGTCTAAATTGGCCTAAACCTTAAAATCTGAATGATAAAACGATGAATAAAAGGAACTGGAGTGGTCTCATAGAATATTGTCATTATACATTACATACAAACGAGATTTAAAATTTTCATGCAAAATTTTGATCCGCCTTATTGCTCAAAAATTGAAATTCAAAATTGTGAAATACATATAATTTTATTTTCAAAGTTGTGTTTAATGGCAGTAACACCCACGGTTCCTAAGATGTAGAATTTTCATGAAAATATTTTCCCCCACATTGGATTTTTTAAACTTGTTTTTAAAGAGGAGTCTAAATAATATGATGGGTTAACATTAAATTTTAATATTTTTTTTAATTTCTCGGTAACAAATTAAGATGTCAATTGATTTTTGTGTGTTTTATCTTCATGATTTTTCGAAATTCGACCTTTAACGAAGGAAAAAAGGTATAAAAATTTTGAAGAATGATTTCAAATTTTCCCCACTTCCGAATATATTAAACGAGATACTCACTAGATTTAGACTGGTAAATAGTCACCAGATAAATATCAAAAAATCATTTTCGAGTTTTTTAAATTTCAATTTTTTAAGGGGTGCGACGGTGGCTGAAACAAAATAGCCATTGTAACCACTGTTACTTTATATTCGACGCGACTAGCTGCGCATGCTTCCGGTTACTTAACTAAAATTATAAAATTAAAAAAATTAAACTATTAAAAAAAAAACGAAGTACGGTCTCTTTCTAGTGAGGTTTGTCGGGTAATGCTAAGAACCAGGCAAAATGAATTTTTATTCGTACGAAAGACCGGTAACCAACTATACCTAATAGTTTTAAGATGGAGGACGAATATTTTGAAACCCGCATTCTTCAGATCATTCAAAGTTTCGGGTCCTGTTCTGAACAAACTGTTGCACTGAAGAAATACAATACGCTGATAATTTGTATAAATTGAACAGGCTTTACTTTTTATTTATCATTATTATTCTCGCAAGCACGAGTTTGATGAACACGAGGAGTCCAGGGAAAAGAGCCTTCTGCCCTTATATATAAGGTATAAATTTGCCTTTAAAAATATACTTTTTCGTGGTCTATTCCAGGGAAGTTATATTAAAGAAATTAGATTTATTGAGACCTTTAACACTGGCAATAAATCACAGTTATACAAAATATATGAAAATAAAATAAAATTCCGTAAAAAAAACCCACCTTAAAATGTTAAAAATAATAATCTTTCAATTATTTTACTTTTTTTAATCATGATTATTTTTAGAAGTTGGCGTCATATTAAAAATAATACCACGATTAACTAACCGTTTACTTCTAGTTTCAAGCCGTCTTCAAAAAGTTTAAACTTTAAGGGGAAAATAATAAAAATGTTATATTTCAAGGTGTTTTTAAGTAGTCGATTTTATTTCATAAATGTATTTGATATTTTAATTTTATTTACCTGTATTTAAAATACGAACAAACGTAAAAAAAACGCTTTAAAAATCATTACATGATAAGTACATCGTGTTCACTAAAACCGATACTTTTAAGAGTTTGCCAACCGATACCAATTGCCAAGTATCCTTTCTAACTTTCAATTTCATTGATCAAAAAATTTTCGAGATATGGGGTAAAAATATTTGGAGATAACACTAAATATCTCTCCATCCTTAAATCAGACTGATTTAAAACTTTGGAATTTTAAATAACTAACGAAATTCTTTCATAAAACTCAATTTTCTACGATCACTACAAAAAAGTTAAAAAAAAAAAAAAAAAATGGTGAAAACTACCTCCATCCCTTTTTTAATTTTTTCCTAAATTTAATTCCACCAATGCTCGATGTTAGAACATTTTTCAGTTATTTTCTTCTTAGAAATTTTTGTTAAACCAGTCTGGAGGTATTAATGAAAATACAAATCAACACACGTACTTTCTTCGGATATTGTTATGGCTTTTTACGTTTTTGGAATCAGGGAGTGGTGTAACGTAAAAATATATCCATCAAAATATCTATAACCGGAAAGTAAAAATAGGACAGGACTCTTTTTAAGCAATAATATTTACGATAAATATAAACATTAAGTTCAGTTCAAAGAAGAATAACACTTAAAATATTTTCCTATAATCACTTTACGGAATATTTAATTTATATTCGCCTCGGAACAAAAAGTAAGATATTACTACCCATAAAAACATCCAGAGATTCAATTAATTCAATATTAAACGTGTAACTCCACTAAGTGTATATGTATTTGTGTGAACGCGTGCAGACTAATGAAACTCTAGTTAACGAATTACATTACACTGATTAAATAGTGAAAATTACATTAGACTTCCACATTTCTGGGAAAGGAAATAAAGGACAGAGGAAACACAGGAAAACAAAAGGCATACACCCAAATAATTAAATTTCACGTATCCCATGATAAAAAAAGAGGTAAAAAAATATAATAAAAACATACATAAGCAAGCGCCAACACGCACGTTTACTAGCACGAACATACAAACCAACTCCCAGGAGCAAAGAGAAGGTTTCTAAAACATAATGTACACTGAATTCCAGATGTGTACGGATAATGGCGTGATGCGTAAAGTTTCATCCACCGATACATAAAATACTAAACGTACTGCGGTAACAGAATATTGTTATTTAGAAATTACTGTAACTTCAAATGAACGTAATATTGTATGACTTTACATTAGAAAATTAAAAACTAGTTGGTACACCAGGCTTCCAACCAAAACCTAAATAAGAGAATGAGTTTTTATGAAATTGTATAAATTAAAGTTCCACTTACAAACAATTTTCAAAATATATTTCCAAGTACTTTCGGAACTGTTACTCCATCATCAGGGATTTCCCAAAATATGTTAATTCAAAATTCAAATGTATAATTATATTTAAATTAAAAATTGTTACGTTCATAATAGTCGGTCGTCAAGAAATAAAAATTATTTGAACGTCAATAAAACTGTAACGTCATCCCCATGAGATGTTCATAATAGTCTTAAACATCTTACGCGCTTATTACTTGCATGAAAATTGTTTGGTAAAACAAACGTTTATTCCTTTCCCTCAAATATTAAAATTGATCTAATTTAATTTTTATTATTTAATCAATAATTAATTCATTAATTTGAATTTCATTAGTCTGCATGCATTCAAACACACACACACACTTATGTGGACGTTTACATTTAATATTGTATAAATTGAATTTCAGGACGTTTACCGGGTTGTAATTTCTTGTTTAATATTAGCAAGTTAAAATTCAGTGAAATGTTTCATAAAAAGGTTGCTTTAAATATTGTCTGCCCTATTTTTGTTCTTGTTTATACATTTAGTAGATATTTCGGGATGAATTGAGTAGTGTTTCTTTTTTTGTTTCAACATTTCTTTTGTTTATTTTTACGAAAGGAAGTTATTGTATATAATGTATTCCGAATTCTACAATTTTGGATTTTCAAAACATCGGCATCAAACGAATGTAACATATTTATCTTATAATTATTTTTAATATGATATCAGTTAAATACGTTACCAAGCAGTGAGAGATTTGGTAAGAATGAATAACTATTTACGTTTGTAATTTTTTTCTGGATTATATAGTATACTATATTTGATTACATACTTTATCATTCACGCTTCGTTATGAAATTATTTTTATACAAAATTTTAATTCTTTTCTGTTAACACATAGAATTTCTAAAACCACACAAAAAAATATAAACATTCCGGTTCTCAACAACGTAATCGTCAACGTGTGGTATCTCCCACACTTCTCCTGTAAATTCATTATAATATCTATTCATACATTTACTCTGTTATAAATTCATTTTTACTTCCACACCTTAATCTTATTTTAATTTTTTTTTCAAATAAAATCATATGTAGTGGAGCGAGTGACAGAGCCACTTTTTAACTCGGAAGGTTCCATGCTCGAATTATTCTTTTCCACTTTTCCATACTTTTCTTCTAGTAAATTATATGGAGCTGTTAAAGTATAGCCCACCCTCCCAACTGTAAACTAAACGTAAATTTACGATAACTTTTTACAATTACTTATTATTTTTATTTCAATATAGATTAAAATTTATTAGTCAAAAAAAATGCTGTAGATTTAGCACGTTCTGGATCTATAAATATATCAACTGAAAATTCAGGTAATAACACCTCGACAAAATGTAAAACATATTATTCGTTTACTTAAGCTACTTTTTTTTTAAATTAGATGTCGGGACGTAGATTGTTCAACAGTGTACATTTTAAAACTCAAAAGTAATACTCCTATCTATCAAATGCAATATTTAAAAAAAATTAGATGTAGCCTTATTTAATTTAGACGAGTGGGCGAAAGAGCTTTAAATTTAACTTTGCCATAATTCTTTAACTACAACTGTATTCTTGGATCATTTCAAAATTATTCCCATCAGAACATTTATAAAACATACTTAGAAGTTCAAGACTTAATAATACAATTTATATTATTAAAATATATTGCTATATTCAAAATTTATCAACAATATATTTTTATAGATTCTGTTTTTTCTGTTTTATCCTATGTAAATATTTAGGTAGCCTCTCCGCTCCCTCTTTAAAGAAGTAAACAAAGTCCGAATGCCCTTCTCCTTATGATGTTTTCTTAATGTTTGTACAACAATATTATATAAGCGCGCGTGCGCGCGCGCGTTGTGTGTGTGTGTGAGCGCTGACTTCTACTTCGCTTTACATTAATGTTATAATATGCAATATGGAAGAATTTAATGAAGTACTCCGCGTATTACACAGTGAGGTTGATTCTATCATATTTTTTCGAAAAATAATAGAAATGGGAGTAGAAAGATATGTTGAGGGATAATTTTAATATAAAAATGTTGAACTTTATAAATATACTCATGCTTGTTTTTATTGTTCATAAAAAATAATTTCACTGGAAATACTGTAACTGAAAATTAAAAAAGCCGACCTCCGTAACTAAGTAGGTAGCGTCTCAGCAATTCTTGAGGAGGTCCCGGGTTCGAATCCGGGTCAGGCTTGGCTTCTCATACGCTACCGATTTCTATCTAGCTAATTATCATAGCTGTTATCCCGCTCTTCCATAACAAAATTAAAAAAAATTAGAATAAGTTTTTCCCACCTTTTTAAATTGAAATTTTATATTAAATTTTAATTGTTTCAATCGACTTTAAAAAGTATTTTTAAATAATTTTTATCTAAATGATTTATAATCAGGGTGTGAACAGTTATTAACCCAAAAACTGACGATAATAAAGATTTAGTTTAAAAATATGATTATGTAAATCAAGTTAATTTATTAGCTTGAGCCAATATTACATAACAGAGAAGATATCAATTTTTATATTTGAATATTCTTGTCAACTTTTTATTTTATCTCTCTTTTATTTTTATTGAATAAATAAAGTGAGCAGGTTCTCAATTTCATAATTCTAACCAAATATGTTTGTGGTATATATTTGTAAATATGTCATACACCAAATAAATCTAGTTGTGCACCTCTCCTTTTGATTGCAATCGACTGAACCAAAAGCGTCCAAAATAGCCCAAAATCCCCCAAAAAATTTGATTTTGGAATTTTTCTTAACTGCAGTACTAAGCCCTCATTGAGAGCTTTTCAACGATATATCATAAGTGGGACTTATTTTCATTGGTTCCACAGTTATAGCCAAATAAAACTTTAATTAATGAAATATTTGGATGTTAAAGGGGAAGGCACATCGGTACGAATTAGACTTCATCTCCTTCTGTTAAACTTTTTTTTTTTAATGTAAATATATTGATTTATTAATAATTATTAACCTCTGATTGTAAAAATAATTTTTACGACAAAATAATTCAATAACATAAAAAAAAAATTATGAAATAACATCAGAAGCTATTAATGAAATAAAATTTTATGTAAGCTTTTCAGTGTAAAAAAATGTGTATACGTAATTTAATAGGCGTACAAGAAAGTCATGTGATGACCACATCACATTTTTTTTTAAATTACTTTTATAAAAGTTGTACTTTATTTTTTCAATATTTTTTAAATTTATTTTCTTATTTTTTTTTATTTACAAATAAATTTTTCCTAAATTTTCCCCACATTTTAAGGAAGCCCCAAAATCAAAATCTTTTATTCGATATTAGGTAATTTTGATGCTTAAATCTTTTTTTGTAATCATTATAATAAAAAAAAATCCTATTGATACTCGGGCTCCCAAATTTAAAAAAAAAATTTGTTTTTTCAATCTCAACGTTTATAAAACTAATTTTGATCAATATTAGATTTATTAAAAGTCTATTTAATTCGGAAAAATTGTGAAAAACATACAATTTTTTAAGATTATCTTACTTTACAATTTTTACGATTTTATTATTTTACAACTTTGTTTCATTTTTCTTAATTTTTCAAATTCGTAGTGTTTTTGTTACAATTTTTTTTCAATTATTACGTGTTTTCACTTCTACTTTTTGACAGGCGTAGATGGAAAGTCTTGAAATACATTGCCACCTTTTTCAAATTGTTTTATTAAGATTTTAATTAATAGTAAAACAAAAAGTGATAATATAAAACAAAATAAAACCTACTGCAATAAAGACATAATACTTTTTAAATATTTTTTTTAAATCTACTTTTTGACGATATCGACAAAATAAATGCGTAGCAATTATTTGATTTTAATTTACCATTCTACAATTTAAAATTTAAAGTAATGAATTAAAAATTTTAATTCTTTTTTTTTAGTCTTTAGTATTCTGAAGTCAGTTTCATTCGATTTTTCTGAAGTTTATTTTATCTGAAAAAAAATTTTTAAATGAAAGAATTTTTTTACAATAATCTTTTATTGCATTAATAGAAAAAGTAATAAATAAGTCGCGTTCGTTTTTGATATAAAAAAAAAATTCATATCTTAATATTATTATTATTATATGTCCCAAATAACATAAAACAAGAAATGATGCGAATGAAATGAAACTAAAATTACCTTGTAAACACAATTTTACAGCGTAATAAACTAGTAACACATTTTATCACATAACTTTACTTTATTTTATTTTTAATATTTTTATTGATGTCGCATCAGCAATTAAAGTCATTAGCGACTTATCGGCGTAATGTAACTAACTGTACCGGTAAATGTGTAGTCTTAATCCGCCGGTTTGTTCTAACGGTGAACTCACCATCGCAAATCAGCCGATTTCGAAGTCGAGAGTTCGAAGGTTCAAATCCTAGTAAAGGCAGTTACTTCTACCCGTATTTGAATGCTAGGACGTGGATACCGGTGTTCTTTGGTGGTTGGGCTTCAATTAACCACACATCTCAGGAACGGTCGACCTGAAACTGCACAAGACATCATAATATATTCATAATATCATCCTCATTCATCCTCGAAGTAATACCCAAGGGTGGTTCCGGAGGCTAAACAGAAAAAAGTAAATGTGTAATCTTGATTCAGGCCAATCGTTTCTGAGACATGCGGTTAATTGAACACCAACTACCAAAGAGGGCCGGTCTCCGTGGCGCGAGTGGCAGAGTTTTGGCCTTTCATCTGGAAGTCCCGGGTTCGAATCACGGTCAGACATGGCATTTTCACACGCTACAAAAATTGTCATTCATCTCATCCTCTGAAGTAATACCTAACGGTGGTCCCTGAGGTTAAAAAAATAAAACTACCAAAGAACATCGTCATCCACGATCTAGTACCCGAATCCGTATAAAAGCAACTACATTTACTAGGATTTGAACCTTAGAACTCTTGATTTCGAAATCGGCTGATTTACGATGAGTTTACCACTAGATCAGCCCTTTGGGTTATCGTATAATTTATAGGATGAAACTATTAAAAAAAGAAAATAATAGTAGTTTCAATTAATATGTTTTCATAGAACTCCCTGTCAGAGCGGAACGTTACTATCTTTAATCTAGAGGTTCCGGGTTCGAATCCCGATTATCCATTAGTAATAGTTATTAAGCATTACAATTATTAATTTTTCTTAAATAATAAACAAAGTTTTGCACTAGGATAATGTGTCATTTTTACCTTACCGACTGTTATTATCTTCAAATAGGACAAAAATTACCTCCTTTGGGACGTTAGAAATTTTGGTATTTAACATCTTGCGACCGCCGAACAAAAAATATTAAAATACGGATTATAAAATTTTATACGCACACATACGCATGTGTTTGCATGAATAATTTTCTCTGATCAGATTAGTTGAAATGTAAAAACTACCTAATTGGGCGGAGTTACCTAGTTAATTTCGCAGTTCTACGTAAGACCAACTTTTCATTAATTTAATTTGATTTTATATTTTAATTTTCTTTTTAATTTGGTTTAATATTGCTAACAATAGATAAAGAAGCATCAAAGTTTCAAATTGCGGCATCACAACGTATCATGCTTCTAACTCGCGCCGCTCAAATTTTTCCGACCTTGAATTGAGCGTAACTCAAGAACTAATCAACCTCTCATCAAACTCTCACGTGAACGACTTCAGATAAATTACTACAGCAAATCTAAATTTTAATGAAATCTATCTAATAAGTTTGGATATTTTCGAGCCACAAAATTTGAGCTTTACTTGGATATAATTCAAGAACGACTCGACCAAGCTTCATAAAATTTTCATATGCACAATTTCAAATACACTATTAAAGCATACCTAAATTTTAATGAAATTGGTCTAATGGGTTTACAGATTTTTGAGCCACAAAATATACCTGAATATATTTTCAAACTCTCCATGCCTCAAAAGGTAAAGAAAATAATTTTCTCCGGGACCACCGTTAAGTATTGCTTCAGAGGATGACATGAATGACAAATTTTTGAACGTGTGAAAATGCCATGCCTGACCGAGATTCAAACACGGGACCTCCGGATGAAAGGCTGAGACGCTACCACTCACGTCACGGAGACCGGCTGATAACATTAATAAAAAATATTTAGTTAATACACGGTTTAGAAAATGATTTAGAAAAATATCGAGTTGAAGAATGTTCAGAAATTCTTGCTCTTTCCCCTTCGTGAAAAAATCTGTTGTGTATTCATACATATTATATATATAGATTTTATTTTAAGTTTATTAATTTTTGTCAATTTTTTTACGTTTAGTTTATATAGCCTACTTGTATTAAACATCTGATTTTAAGTTCATATTTTTTTCATACCGACGTATAATTTAAATTCTAAAGTAAAATTAAGAGAAGTGCAAACTTGTAATTTATAGCAGCAAAAAGTTAGAGATTTTTATTCACAATTTATTTATTTATTTTTTTTGAACGACAAAGATTAATAACGCAATACAATCTTGAAATGTAAAACTAATTAGTTATAATTTTTTTCTTTTTTAGAAAACGTTTTGAAAAAAAGACTTGCTTTTGTTACGAACAAACCAGAATTATGAATAACGTTAGGATGCTACAAAAAGTAAGAATAAAAATGAAACCAGCAGAGGAAAAAAATTATAGTAATAAACAACCGGGATTCACTTCATTGAAAGAAAAAACACAGAGCTTACTAATTCATTATATGACTGGATATTCTTCACGACTAACCGTCAACCCTCAATTCCGACCCCTATCATCTTTGTTGAAAAGGGTAAAAAAATAAATAAAAACTTATAAAACTTCATAAGAGCGCTTCCAATAACCTTGAATTTAAATCATAATATAATTAATTTCTTCGTCTATAACGAATAAAAAATAAAACTGGCTTTTTTTCTCAATTTTACGTTTTCTATCATCGTTTTTTTAAACAAATTAACAAAAGTTTTCATTTTATTTATTCATTTATTGAAATTAAAAAGAAATCTACTATTGAGTGAAAGTTAATTCATCTTCTTTTAAAATAATAACTAATTATTATATATAATAAATCATTTTGCTTCAAACATTTACTGTTAAAATCCCCCATAAAAACAGGAATTCTCTAATAAAAAGATAATAAATTAATGATTATCTACGCATAAATATAATTCGTAGGTCTTATTATTAAAAATATTTATATAAATAAAAGACAATTTTCGTTTTATGTGTGCCCTAATAACTCAAAAACTACATAACTGATTTCGCTGAAAATTTCACAATTTATCATCATTTGTCCCGGGAGTGTTTACATGTTATTATCTATAATATTTAATAATACAATTATTTAAAATCATAATAACTGTCAGAGGAAGTCGACATAGGCAATAATCGATATAGACAATGACAATCGACATGGACGATATCTCTCGTAAACAACGACATTAAATTTAGTAAAAGAAGTTTTAGGTTATTTATACTTTTTTTTAACGATTTAATTCATACACTCATATTTAGAAACTTAGCAAAGCGAAGCATTGCCGGGTCCTCTAGTTTATAATAAAAATTAGAAATGTAATCTATTTGATACATTATATTACGTTTAATAGATTTAAATATTTTATTACAGTACACCGCCGTGCCGTATGCACTGTTAAATGTTATTTCCCAAAAACAGTATTGTGCATATAACGAAAGAGCAGTAAATAATAATTTTCAAAAAATCAAAATGTACAAGCAATACAGAAAGAAACAAGACCAAGATATACACAGTATTAACAAAGTAACCAAAAAAACCTTTCCAACAGTAAAAAAAAAGAAAATTTAGCAAATATCTATCTCGAAACGATCTACAAGCGTTTTAATATGTGAGATCAATACGCCTCAAACTCCCAAGGGCCCCCATGTACAGGCAGCTCAAACAATACTAAATTGAAAGAGTAGAGTTATGATAAATCATTTTAAAGAATATTGAAAAACAAAAGTTTTGAAATAAAAACCATTCTATTACAACCTAATAAAAATGCGGCCATTTAATATTTTTTTACAGCTAGTTTCAAAAGTGGTACCACTTAAATAACTTCTCAATAATAAACCATTACAAAATATTTAATTTATCAAATACTACTGCCTCAAAGTGATCTATTTTTCGTTATCAGATCAATAAACTGTAGTTGTTATGTGAAATAACTAAAAGATATTAATCGAAACAATATTTTCCATAGCACTATATCTATTACGTATTCCAGGAGGAACAAAATACTTTTAATTTATTTTATATGTTTAAACATCGGTGTCTAATCTAAACAGGTCATATACTATAATTTTCTCGCTTAGCTAATTTTATAACATCTAAAAATGGTATTTCCTGCGTTGTGCTTAGCATTAGGCTTCACTAATGCCATGCTATACCGGAGTTCTTTGATGGTTGGGTTTCAATTAACCACACTTCTCAGGAATGGTCGACCTGAGACTGTACAAGACTATAGTTCATTTACATTCATACATATCATCCTTATTCATTCTGTGAAGTAATACCTGACGGTGCGGTGGTACCAGAGGCTAAACAAAAAAAAGAGAGAGAAGTTTCACTAATGGCTAGTTATTTTTAGTCAGATTAAATTTAGAATGACAGAGTAATACTTTTAAGTATTTAAAGTTTTTCTTTATGAGTAAATTTCATCTATAATGCACGAAATTGTTTTTGGTTTTATACGTTTTACGTACAATATTCTGTCTCAACAGGGTTGTTATTAATTTAAATATAACTTTAATCGGTTCTCTATTTTCCCTTTAGTTAAATTGAAACCATTTAAAAGAGCATCAAAAATACAAAATCTTTGAGATTAAACACATCAGCCTATGACAACCCTAACCAAAATGTCGGGCATTTAATATTTTTCAAAGCTAGTTTAAAAAATGGACTATAGGTCACCCCAGGTTATGATCTCATACTGAAGAACAAATCGTTTTGTGATAGAAGAATATGCAAATTTAAATTTTTATAATGGTTCATTGTCGATCAATTATTTAAGAGGTATCGTACATCACTTTTGAAACCAGTAGTGAAAAACATTAAATGCTCACCGTTTTGGTTAAGGTTGTCGTATATACTGAAGTTTTTAACATCAAAATATTTGTCTTTCAATGGCCTTTAATATAGTCAGTTACGATCTTACTCTTTTATTTTAAATTTTTTGAGTGGTCCCCTCCATAGGAACCTTCTGGGGGTTAGAGGTATGGTAGTTTCATACCTTAGAATAGACTGTTTCGAGGTAGGAGAATTTGCTAAAATTTAATTTTTTTATGTTGAAAAATCATATAAAATATTTATGTTTTCCCTTACATTATTAACTTTGAATATGAAGCCTGTAACCTTTACCTTTTAATTACTTTACTGGCACCTCTAGAGGTATGCTGCAAAAAAGAAAGTATGATAATTAGTTAAAAAATTGGTTATAAGTCTTTTTCCATTCTCGATAATGACGGAGGGACTACTTACTTACGTCTGTACGTACATTGGCCAAAGAAAAATACTTTGAGGAAATATTGGGAGTGGGGAGCCAACCATAATTTATAAATATCGATTTTTGGAATTTTTAAAACTTTTTTTTTTTTTACTTAACCTTTTAATAAATAGTAAATATTACAATAAAATTTCATCTAATTCACCACCACCACCAAAAAAAAATCTTACGTAATTTTTTATCGTTTGTACCGATAAAAATAGTTTCTTCCATTTAATACAGTAAATATAAATAAATAAAAAAACTTCTTGAGAAGTGATTTTGTTTCTGTATGGAAAAAGTATAAAATAAATAAAAGAAAAATTTGAAGGTGAAGCAATAGCACAAACGGAAAAATAGAATTAAAATTTTAAAATACTTTAGATAATATTGGTAATTTGTTTTTAACTAGGAATGATTCTGTAATAATTAGGAATCATACGAATTTATTACCTAAGAAAGTAGTCAAATTTAAACAATAGACTAAAGAAGATCACTGAAATGGAAGAAAATAGGACATTAATAATAGCTAGATAAATATTATAATAAAATAGTAAAATGTGTCGGAAGTTACTGGCCAAGGATTTTGTTGCTTAAGTAGTAATACTGCAAAGGAAACGATAGACAAATATGAAAAGTAGACTGGCACAATTCCAGTCAAGCCATTATGCAGAAAATAAATCTACTGCAATAAAACATAGATTTAGGAATGTAGCAAATTATGGACAGGGGAAAACTGGATCAATAGATTACAAAATAAAGAGGTTTTTAGATGAATCGCAGCAAATAACAGACTAATCTTCTAAAAAGAACAACAAGGTTGGTTGGTCGTACATTTAAAAAATCTAGGGTTAGTGAATTCGATTCGAGAAGGAAGTACCGAGGGTAAAAACAGGAAGACATAGATAAGATTATGAAATCGATAATTGAAGTCGTAGGAGATATATTAAAGCGTAAGGGATTGACGAAGTATAAAAAGATGCAAAAAAGTTGATCACACTATTAAAAAACAGATGAAAAAAATATATACATAAACACCAGAAAATATTTCTGCTTCTCATACGAAAGCATTCTATTAACATATGCATTAACGTACCAGAAATATTCAAAACACTTTCAAACTATCTCTTGATGGGTCACACTGTAGATATACAGTTTAGTTTCATAATTTCATAGACCAAACAATTTTCAAAAAGGACAAGGTAATTTCTGAAAGAATTCTTATTTATTCATAGATAGGTTTTTAATTTCTGGATAAAAAGTAATTTTTGTTCCAGAACATACTCAAATAAAATGAACACTGTGCAAAAATGTGCTGACTGCAATCAAAGTTAAAATGTTCGGACCACCTGAGGAATTATTACAGGATAGGCAATCCTAAGGAGAGGATTGTTTATTTCGTTTGATTGTTCACAGTGATAGATTGTACTTCAAAACCACTTCATTATCCACCCCCGACTTTTGACCATTTCTTCCAGGTTTTGAGAGTTTTTATGCTAAGAATTTTCTGACCGATTGAGCCAGTGTATTTTTGGAATGTGAATCTGGTCCAAAGGCACCAGCCCCTGTAGGATTGCTAATGGAAAAGTTCTTACCACGTAAAACTGGATCTTGTAACACAACTTTTAAAATAAAATTATTGTAAACCTGATGCAACCACGTCTTCGTGTGTATGTCGTTACAGAGTGGCGTTTTAATAAAACCAAAAAGTCTAATTTTTACATGAAAAGATCATTTATGTTTAATGCTGTTATCATCTGAACCTTCAGATAACATTAAATGGCGGGCTACAATGTTCTTTCAGGTTGAGCGCTGACGATTCCTTATCTGATTCTATCAATGTTTGGAGGAGTTCTCACGGAAGGCACAGGAC
Organism: Lycorma delicatula; assembly: GCF_047948215.1. Lineage (NCBI taxonomy): Eukaryota > Metazoa > Arthropoda > Insecta > Hemiptera > Fulgoridae > Lycorma > Lycorma delicatula. Next base: position 176,245,631 of record NC_134458.1, read on the forward strand.
TTGAAGGTTTGTTTTTCGTTGCAGAAACAGTAATTCGAAAATCTTTTTAATCATAACTTTGTCATATTACGACTAGGAACGGCACCATGACGTGGAATATCAAAATGCCAACGGAATAATCTTTGTATAATTACAACCGAATCTAAATTATAAAAATATATTTTCACTATGAAACTACCGTGTACAGCAGACCACCGCATTTGGTTTGCAAGGTTACAGCCATTTCGATTCCTCCTGTGCTATTCCCGATTGTACGGGAATAAAAACAGATTGAGTCAATCGGTTAATTATTCTTTCAATATTACATGAATAGAAATAGTAAATAAAAAAAACTCGTTTTTAATTGAACCGATTCCAAAAAAATAGATTAAGATAAAAATTGCACTGAAAAGGAAAAAATAATTTTTCCACAATGCCCTTGATACAAATGTGTACAAAATACGGATTATGAAATCTCTTTGAATTTACCGACGACTCAAAAAATTAAGTTCTAAAGATCGTATTAAGGGTGTAGTGGAAAAATTATAATTTCCTTTTCGGTGTATTTTTTTTTTTTAAACATGTTTATTTTACTGTTTTTAATTTTCTAACTTCGTCGAAGCTGAAACGTGGGAAGGCCTACAAAATTGACTGCTCAGAAAAGAGAAGAACCTTCTCCGAAAACAAAACAGGATCGTTTATTCCCCATTACCTTTTTTTCCACTGGCTTAATACAACTAAACAATGAAACAAGTGAGCAGTTTCTTCTGCAATGAATGATATATCATTATTTTCTATTCAATATAATTGTATTAATAAGGGAGAGTTCAGGGTTCGAGTTCTTGTAAAGGCAGTTGCTTTTATATGGATTTGAATGCTAGATCGTGGATACTGGTGTTCTTTGATGGTTAGGTATCAATTAACCGCACGTCTCAGGAGTGGTCGACCTGAGTCTGTCCCAAACTAGATGTTTACCGGTACATTTACATTCCACTACATCTGAAGCGAGTAGAAGTAACTGCATTTGCCTATATAAACGCACACCGAGACCCGGCAGTAGTTTGGGAAATAAAATATATACTTATAAGAAAGTATATTCTATTTATTCTTTAATTCTTTTTTAAACGACTAAAATGTCAATAAACTGTTTTAGATCTATTAAAATTTATTTATAACGGCTCATATTGATGTCAATTATATAGTTTTATCAATTTTATATGTATAAAATATTGTTTTTACTTGAAAAGTGCGAGTTCCATGTCAAAGAGTACCTTGAAATAGGTAAAATTTAATCTTACCTCATTGTTTTTTTATGGACTTGTACTGTTATTGAGAAAACAGATATCATTCATATATTATCCTTATCAGTTATACTATATATTGAATTGTATCACAAAAATCCTTGTTCTTTACACAAGTTTTTAATGTCTATAGAAAGCGTAACAAATTTGTAGGTGAACAAATATGTGCGCTATTTAGCGAAAAAATGTTTTTTAATCAGTTTTTTTTCTATTGGCCCAATAACATTCAGCAATAGAACGGGACCACCGGGGGCGGGGCAGGGTTATCCTCTATAATTTAAAAAAAGGTTAGTCGATTTGATGCATTCGGTAGAATTTTATGGAAGCACAAAAAACATACGTATGGTATGAATTGGGAATCTCTTTCTGAAGTCAGTTAAAAATAGGATACACCAGCATCGTAAAAAGTAAGTTTAATAAAAATAGAAACAAATAGATTGTATTTAAAAGTTTTTAAATCAGTTTAAACATTACTTTTATTTACTATCCAAAACGTTTTATTAAAAAAGAAAAAAAAATCTAAAAATCAACCGATCACTATCATAACTTGTTAGCTGTTATGACATCTTGACGAATCTTATATAAGTGTTCGTCATAACCTGTAGAGAGGGCCTGGTTTGTTTAACATAGCAACAAAGCGCATAGAGAAAAGTACTTGAATCCACTTCCGTTATCGGCTCCATTCAATCCAAAAGCGTTAGATGAACCGATGAGTGGCTTCAATAGGAAGAAGTGGTACGTGTTAATGCGTACTAGCTTTTTCTCCGAGTACTTAAATCACTTAAATATATGTTAAGAACTCTTCCACACGATAGTTAATAGATTTCTACTTAAATTAATTGTAACGAAGATAATATAATAAACTGGATGCGATCATAGAATTCCATAATCTAATAATCTCACATAGTACTTGAAAATGTTGTATACAGAAAGTATTCTTATAACAAAAGATCGAATTCTTCACTTTTACGTCCGTATGTCTGTTTTATTATGACGATGCCGGCTTGAATTTTTAAAAACCTTGAAACAAAATGAATAATTATTTCACTATTGTATTTAGCGGAGTAAAGTTTTAGACGTAAATTTATTCGGAAAACACTGTTATTAGATGAACAGAAAATCTTAAACTGAAAGCGGATCGTATTTTCGAGATTTCACATAATGAAGTAATACTTGTAATACTTAATTTGCTACCTACCACGGTCGCTTTCGGTCTGACGTAGAGATGGCGGAAAAACGACCATTAAATGACTATATTTATCAAGTATGTTTTTTTAGATGGATTGCGGCAAACTTTCAGATCCGTGGATTTAGTTGGTTGTTTGTGAGGAACGAATAAAACAACAAACATTTTGAATTTTCTGAAAATTGATAAAATTGGGCTTCGATCTGTATAAAGAACATTGTTTTAAAAGGTTTTAACTCTTCGGGCATACCAAAAATAGTCAGATTCCACGTTAAAGGAATTCTTTCTCTTTCGTTTTCGACGTTAAAAATTAGGCTGCTGATTTTATATATCGTCGTATAAATTCACTCAAAATGACAAATCCTCGAGACATCCAAAAAACATTACCATCAACGAATTACAAAACTCTAAGAGTGTATTAAATGATCGGCGACTAGAGGTAAGCGAGCTTGCTAACATCTCCAATATCTCGATAGACCGTGTTCACTACATTTTACATGATGTAAAACGTATGAAAACTTTTTCCGCTCGATGGGTGCCACGTTTGTTAACAGTCGACCAAAAACGCATTCGGTTGAACACTTCTCAAGTATATTTAAACTTATTTAAACGATATTCTGCTGAAAAATATTTTCTGATTATGTGAGAGAGCTCCAAGATATTATGCTTGAAGGAGTCAAATTATTATACTCTAAATAGGAAATTTTTATGCAAACAATAATATTTAATAATGTGACAAGCTTACTGTTTTATTATGACGCTTCGACAAACCTTGCATAGAAAGTTTTTAATTTTATTTTTTTAAGGTAAGAACTGAATTATTATACTTAAATAAATACTCTTATAGCAGAAGATTAAAATTGTGTTCGCTCTATAGGGATGGTTTTATTTCCAAGCAGAGTGTCCAGTATTTAATGAATACAGAAATATATTTGATAAATAAAATAATAAATAGTACAAAAATAATTAAATGAGTATTTAATCGGATTAAAATAAGCTTGTTCTGTAAATATGATTGTAAATATAAACTAATTAGTGAGTTTAATTATGAAATAATATGAAAATACGAATTTTGAATAGCACCTTTACAAATATATATATATATATATATATATATATATATATATATAAGTAATCGAATGTTTTATACTCCATTATTTTGAATAATAAAGACTTGAAGAGTAATTTAGAAAATTATACGACTGTAATTTAAAAATATTTGTTACTGTTACCTGTAACTTTTTATTGTTAAAAGAAGGAAAGAAAAAGGGAAAAAGAAAAGAAGGAAAAAATAAGAAGAAAAAAGCTTAATTACTTTTCCGGCTATTGCAATATACGAGTATGCTGCTATTATGGGAAATTATATAGATCGATCAATTCTAAAAAAATTGGTCTCTTTTTAAGTTTCGTGTCTTTAGGAGATATGAAAAAAATCTTTTCAATAAAAAATCAATTTAAATAAATTGTAAGTAATCTTGAAAATATATTTTTTATTCCAATGAAGCCAAGTTCAAAAAGCTATTTTTGTCAGACTTACGTCTGTGCGTATGTATAATGAACGTATGAATGTATACTCTGTATTTTCTGTGGACCACATTGACCGATTTTCTTACTTGGTAGGCAAGTACTACCTTCGAGGGGAAATAATATATTAAATATTAAATTGACGAAATAATACTTGAATTTTGCAAAAATTGGTTGTTTTGACCGAAATAAAATTTAAAATTTTTAACGGGACACTTTGGCAAAAACGTCTTTCTTGCAAAAGTTGACGTGTTTTTATCGAGATCACAAATGATCAATAATCTTTATTTAATATTCACCCACTCACCAAAAAAAAGGATTTTATATATTTTTTAGCTTACCTTTTAGCTTTTATATATATATTTAGCTACATCTTGGTTCAGAAGTGGAGTTAATGATAGTTTTTTGCATCTATACATCAATGGTCCTCAACAGGTTCTCAAATTACAGTAAAATGTTTTGGCCCAACCCCCTCCAATGGTATATGGTAACAAAAACTACTTTTTAATTTTTAAAAGATTTATTTAAAATTTAAATCCACCTCTCAAGTTACCCATTGCATTTAAAATGGTAAAATCTTAATTTTTTGATAGGTCTTACTCTTTAGTATTTCTTGATAACGATTAGCCAAACGTTTTCACCCCCTTCCTAGAAAATTACAAGTTTGTTTATTTAGCATTATAGCTGTACCTTAGTATTTTTTAAATAAATTAAAAGAGTCCTTTTTTAAATTTATTATCACCATATAGGGATTTTTTTCTTAAAAATTAATTTTACCCAAATACTTCCTCTTGTTTTGGGAGCTTGTTTATGGGGAAAAAGGTTTTTTCATTTACCAAGAACACAAAACAAAAGTCCCACAGTTCAACTTACATTAAGCATACATACATACGTAGATATACTTAATGAATAAGTATAGGTAAACTTAATTCAAGCCTTCCTCAACAACTATCAGCTTTTTTTATATTTATTTAACTATGTATAATAAAATTATAAATAAATATTTTTATATAAAAATCTGGAAAAAAGAATTCATACTTGGTTGGTTATTGTTTTGCAATAAAAATCAATTACTTTATCGTAAAGATACAAATCGAACTTAAAATAATTGAAATAAACAATTCAGTGTCGGCTTTTTTAGGTTATTTTAAAAGATTTTTTCAGGAAGTTTATAATATTAAATAATTTAATAACTAAAATAATCATTTTTATCTGTTAGTTTATAATGACAATCTCTCAAACGAGCTTCGAATCATAAAAACTGTCTTCTTCATAAATATCAGTATATATTTTAAAGATTTAATACAAATAAAGAGCTGTAATAAACGGTTATCTGTATCAATTAGTAAACAAGACAACGTTCCTAAACCGTTAACGAACATTCAACTTAAAATTTTAAACCTAAATAATCATTTCGAGTGTTATACAATCATCATCAGTAGACACTGCGAGAAATGTATATATATATATATATATATATATATATATATATATATTACTTTCTTAGAGAATACAGCTTGAATAACTACAAAAGGGAAAGTATGGTGATCATGTTAAAAACTAGGGGATCGGTTTTTTTTTAAATCTTTACGTTTAGGATCTAACTTCTACATCTAGACCAAAAAAACAAATGTATGTCTGTGCGTGAGTATCTGTCGCACTGTTTTTGGCCTTATATCTCAAGGTTGACCGAACCCATTTTCTTCAAATTTGAGTCAAATGTTTCTATTTAAGGGCGATTGAATATGGATCATATTAATTTTTTTCGAAATTCTTTGAGGGGATGAGGTACATCGCGAAGAAAACCAATCCTGATCTTCTTCAGTGGCATTTTAGAGAAAATTTATTAAAGCAGATTTGTCACAAACAATGCGCATATATCAATAATCCAAAAGACTTTTTTGCATCTTTTAAAGTTGAATTGAGTTGAAATATTTTTCAAAAAGTTTTTGAAAGTTTATGCTTTATATCAATATATGAAGCATAAACTTTAGCTCTATAGCTATCGAGAAATGTTAAAATCTTTGTATATTACAGACCTCGGTGGTAAAATGTAGAAACGTCTTTTTTATGAAAATTTTATTTTTTTTATTTTAGCCTTAACAAATGTGGTGTTAGATTTAGAGAAAACTTTACTTAAGTAAATTTGTTAAGCTTAACCTATATATGAATATTTTTAAAACAGTTTTTCGTAAAATTTATTCCCCAACTATAAAAAATATATATACTGTTTTTTGGATCTAACCCTTAATTTTTATTAATTAAAAAAAGGTTTCTTTGTGCTTTTCTTCATCACTTAAAGGGCTATTAAAATTAACGTAGCTTTGGCACCTATATTACATTCTGGACCCAAAATGAGATGCAATTTTTTTTATTACTTTCATAAAAGGTGTACATTATTTTTTTCTATATTTTTAACAAATCTATTTTAAAAGTTTTTTTTATTAGAAATCTCTTTATAAATAAATTTTTCCTAGATTTTACCTACAAAGTAAGGAAGCAACTAAAATTACAAAATAATCTATTCGAAATTTGGGAATTTTCATACTTAAATCTTATTTTGGTAATTATCATACTCAATAAATAAAAAAACTCCTTTATACTTGAGTCTTAAAAGATTATTTTATTTTACAATTTTGTAAAAGTTTTTACGAATTTATTTTTTTACAATATTATTTTACTTTTGCAAATTTGTTAAATATTTATTATACACTTTTTTACAACTATAATTTTTGGCCGGCGTAGTCGGGAAAGTCTAGTCATACTTGGCAAATTTTTTATCAAAATATTTCTATAACTGATGTTAGTTGTACGATAGAGGACAAGTTTTTTAATTGATAACGACCAATTCGCTAGTATAATGTATAATAACTCCAAGAAAGCGTTCGAAAATTATTTCTCTTTCTGAGTATACCAATATGACACAACGACAAATAGCTATTGAGTGTGGTGTTTGATTAGGAACACATAATGCAGTTTTAAAACAATTTAAATAAATTGGTTCCTTTTCACCTCAAAGGAAAGGAAATGTGGCCGTAAAAGAAAAACTACTCCAACACAGGCTCGATTACTAATGGGAAAAAATAAACTTGTTCCAAAATTATGTTATGGACTTAAATCGAGAATTAGCAGCCACTGGAACAGATTTACACGTGACAAATGTTAGACGCCGATTTCTTGCAGCTGGATTTCTTGAAAGCTCGTCGGCCAGCTAAAAACAGCTTTTAACACCAGCAATGTGCTAAAAAAAAAAAAGGCTTTTTTAGGCCAAAGCACATCCTAACTGGAACAAATAAGACTGGAAAAATGTTATGTTTTCCGACGAGTTACATTTTTATGTTCAGGAGCAAAGGAATTTGTACGTTAGAAAAGCATCAGATGAAAATATCTCACCGGGTCATACCTAAAAATCAGATCCTCAAAAAAAAAAAAAAAAAATGTTTGAGGTTGTATCATATTTGAAGGACCTTCAAGGTTCATTACCTCCAGTAGAAGGTGGGTTGGAAACAGACGATCTACTGGTAGATGATGAGGAAATATCAAAATTATGAAGGAAAGGATTGTAACAACTTCAAAACAAATTCCTGTAAGGCAACATAGCGTTCCAACAAGATTTTGTGCTACACCATACTGCCAGAAAAGTAGAAACGTCTTCAAAGTACAAAACGTTACAGTGATCCCGTGGTCAGGCAACTTCCCAGATTTAAACCGGATTGAAAATCTCTGGGAAATAGTCAAAAAACGACTTTAAAAAATGTATGTACCACAAAAATCCACCTTATTAAGCAATAATATCGTTATGGTTGATTTAAGTGGTATTTTCTACCATTCCTGGCATTGTCATTCTAACATTCATAGATGATGCGTTTCGGAGTACCTCCATTCTCAAAACTAAATTCTCACACTAAGAGTGTGCTACAGATAGTGCCAAAAGTAGTTTTGAGAATGGAGGTACTCCAAAACGCATCAACTACAAATGTTAGAGTGACAATGCTAGGAATGAAGAAAATAACACTCAAATCAACCACAACAATCCTAGCGGAAATATAAAATATTGTGAAAATCTTGGTATGGTTTCATGATGAAGAAATCAAAAAAAAGTGTGAAGTAACTTGTTAAACCGATACCAAATCGTAATGAGTGAAATGATTATGCATAAGGAAGGACATATTAATTACTATATAATCACAGATTGTACAGGTATGATTTTTTTCTCTAAAGTTATTTTTTATTAAATAACATCTGTGTTCGGATTAATTTGCACGTTCCTGTACGTAAGTTGACTTACTTTTTGCTTGATACCGGTATACTAGATAGAGCTATCTGAACAGAATTTGACACGACAATTTCTGCGTATGGGAAGTTGATGCCATTTAATTTTGGTCACAATCGGTTAACGGGATAGAGAAATTTCATGGTACGCGACCTTATGGGTTCCGTACCTCAAAAGTTTATTCAAAAGGTAGGAAATTTTTTCGCAGAATTTAATGACCCTTAATTAGCTAAGATATTTTTTGATGTTGTTTGGTCTTACTCAAAGTTTTTTTGTATAAATATTTTAAACGTAATGGGGAGAGTAATGAATTTGTTATTACTTACATCTTCGAACTGCATTTACATAAAAAATTTAGATTTGGTAAAATAATTTCCATTACATACGATACATAAAATTACCCAATAATTAAAACTTTTTTCTCTTTTATTAAGCCTTTACTTAATATAAGTATCAAACAATGTTGATTTTCACAATTTCTATCGCGATTTACTATTTAATTATTACTGTACTCAAATAATATGTTTCAGAGGTGAAGCCGTTGAATTGCAACTCTTGGCCGTTTTATTTGATTACTTAAAAAAAAATCAAAATGAATTAATTTTCTTTATCTAAGTTTTTTTAGTTTATTTAAAGTGATTAAATAAAAATACAGTCGTAAGTTATCCTTTAAAAATAATTATACAGCGAAACGTTACAAGTTTATTTTATTAATTGAAGAAAAAATGATATCAGGTGTAAAGTAATAAATTGATGGATAGTAGACATATTTTAGGGGCAAATTATATAAAAAGTAACGTAGCGTAACCGACGGTAGCTAATTATGAATATTTATATTTGGCAACATGCCAATTATTCCTTAACAGCTAGTAACAAATCAGGTACATTATAACTAAATAATGTGTTTATGTTGTTTAATTTAGTATATATTCAGCATAAAAAGAGAAGGCATAACGCCAAATTTTGTTTCTCCCTACTGAACAGTTTTTCATAAATAAAACAAAAATAATGCGCTGCTATACTAAATAGTTATTGAGGTAAATTAGAAAACAAGACTACGCTCAAAAACCTTTTACAAGAATCTTAATAATAATCTAAAACTACTTTTGACCATTTCGATTTTAAACAATCATCATTAGTAAATATTAAATTATAAACAAGAAAATAAGTAAATAAAATATACAGTATATAAGATACAGCTGAGTTCAATAGTTTTATTAAAAATATCGCTGATAAAATACATAAAACCCGATAAAAAAATTTTACAAATCTATTAAAAACAACTTTACTTCAAAACAATGGACAATCAAGTTGAAGCAAGCTTGGATGAAAATTTTAATTTTTCCTAGTTCTTTACACTTACTTGCGCAATACCTTAAAAATGGAATATATTTCCAAACAAAATCATATCTGGTTTTAGAGGATTAACGTAAAGAAATTAATTTTATTAAAGATTGAGTTTAGTTCAATGATTTTAGTAGACGGTAAACGTCAACAATCGGAAAAACTTTAATAAAAGGTTTTTAACAATGTTACTTCAGAAATAGAACTGAAAGATCAGAGGAACCATGTAAAAAACTATGCTGTCCTTCTAACAGAAAACATATAAAAAATATTTCTAAAAATAGAAATAGAACTACAGCTGCTATATAAAAAAAAAAAAACTGACATTAAAGATAAAACTAAACCGACGAAAGAACTGAGAATTCATTCATTTTTGTAAAGACAATAATTGCAATTTAGGATACTGGGGCTAACTAAAAGGAAGATTAAAACTAGAATCAAGAAGCATTTGGTCCATTACAAATATACCTAATCAGAGACATCGGCTGTAGCCCGTTGAATGAAACCAGTCACAAAACTGTTTTTTTTAAAGGAGTTTTTAAAAAAATGTAAGTAATTAACTGGGATTAGTAAGATTTATTAATAGTGATGCAGACTTCATTTCTAGACAATAATAAGGAACCAATTTTTATATGAATTTTTTTTTAATTTTAAAATTAATGAAATTTTTTTTTAAATTGTCAATCGTAATAACATTAAGTGGTTATCTCCGCCCTTACATTTTGTTTACGGGAGAGTAAACTCTCTCCTATAAACAAAATTTTGTTTACTCTCAACGAGAGTAAGATCGAAAGATCTTACTGTCGTTGAGAGTACGATGTTAATCAAGTACTTCCTCACCAATGGAAGTTCGGAGGAATATTCAGAAAGGTCAAGAAATGTTTCATATGTGTTGTGGCAGAAAAACACATATGTAGAACAGCTATTATTCTACATTAAGCAATCACATTTTCTATTTTATCTCGTACAAAAATGATTTCTGAATGCTGAAGAGCATATAATTATTAAGAGACAGTAAATTATTTATTCTTCATATTTTGTTTATCTAGATAACAGTTGTCATGCACAACGCGTTGAATCTACGTAAAATCAAGTAAAACATCGAAGCAAACGAGAAGACGGTACACGTAAAAATTTTATGGATTCTTACATCTGCGAATATTTTTATAAGGATAAATATTCGCCTCCACTAGTGAAATTCTTCATCCACAGGATATGAGACGATTATTTCGATAAAATATAAGGTGATATAAACATATTCTGGACAAACAAGTGATTCAATGTGTAAATTAAGATTAGATTAGGTTATTTGTCACAAACAGTTTACATAGTCTTCATCTGTATAATTTATTAAAAAAATAATTACTTAAATTTTTCAAAATACGGTCTTATATTATATAAAATCATTTTTTAGTGTAAATTGTGATCGATGTAAAGTCGCCCACAACCAATATAGTTATGGCTCTTCACAAACATATAAATCAATTTCATACGAATTTTGCATCGAAATGCCGTATTGCTCGTACAACGAAATAAGATTTAGTAATTAGAGTATATGGTATTACAAAATATTTATGAAAATTAAAGCACAAATACCAATTTTCTATAATCTTTAAACTATTACATCAAGAGAACTAAAAAAAAAACAGTGGCAGACGTGAAATGTTACATCACATCACACACCCACGTGTTTACCAGTGAATGACAGTCTGTGACTGGATTGTATGTGCGCACGAGTATTTTTAAATAATCAATAACAAGAACGGGATAAAGGAACGATTATACGGTAAAAAGAGGTAAATCGTTTTTACAACTTGCATACAAACGCACGAATCGGTGGAAACTTTAAAAGTAACCATTATAAAATGCGGGCTGCAGTAGAGAAAATTCGATCAATAAAAGAAAGGATACGCCACCTAACTTTTCGTGCCATACCGGTGTTCTACGCTATACCGTGCAACCTCTGCTCTTCACTTCGGTTACTTTATACTATCAATAAATTCCCGTGCACCTTCACCCTTAAAAACCTCAGCGACTACCGAGCTTTCATTCATTATTCTTTTTAAAATAAGTTACCCGATAGCACACAGCATCGTGTTTAAAAGCTACTACTCACAAATTTATAGAGATCCCACTTAAAATCCAACAACATACTCTGCCATTCTCTTTTATACTAGTTCAATTACCAAGATACATACCGGGAGAAAAATTACACAGTAATTAATTTTAACTATCTTTTTGTTATGGAAAGTGTTAAAAAAAAACAAAAGCACTAGACCTTGAAGATGAAGAAGTTACTTGAATTTAAAACAGGGTTGATTAAAAATTGCTTTTTATATGAACACTTTACAACTACATACAACAACCGCTATTTTACGTAAGAAAAAAGTGTATTTTCTTTTAGTTATTAGTAACTAGAGTGATTTGATGTATTAATCATTTATTTTATTTAATCCTGTTCTGAAGCTTATATTTTAGTTTCAACAATCAATTGTTAGTTTTAATATATATATACCTTCCCAGGGATTATAGTTAGAGTAGCTACATTAAAAGGAAAAGAAAGTATGGTGATCATATCAAAAATGGGGTATCGGGTTTTTTTGTAAATCTTTACGTTTTAGGGTCTAACTAATTCATGGATACTAAAAAAACATATGTATGTCTGTATGTGTCACACAGCTTTGGCCTTATATCTCAGGACTGACAAAACCGATTTTCTTCAAATTTGACTCAAACATTTTTACATATGGGGCAATAATCATAGTATTATTTTTTCAAGATTTGTTCAGCGGGTGGGAAATACCGCGAAAAACCAATTTCAATTTTTCTTCAGAGGTATTTTAGAGAAAACATTTTTTTAAAGAAAATCTTTACTTACAATGAATACACATGATCCAAACATTTTTAGGTAGATTTCATAAGAAAGCTACCTATAATAATGGGTACCATGATTCAACTTCTGGAAAATTTCGACATATCTTTGCGTTTCACATCCCCAGAACCCAAAACAACCGTTACAGCTCAAAAGTTGATATATACATTTATTTCTATATATATGTGTATATATATATATATATATATATGTTTCACTTTCTTGTGGACACGATAACTGCCGTAATTTTGCGCCAATCACTTTTAAGTTGTTCTCTAAAAATAACTCGTCCCAAAATCTCGGTCGAGTTCATTAATGGCAAAAATCGGACCATTGGAGTGGAAATGGGGGGAGGATTTTTCGATAAAACAAAATATCGCTATAACTTTCCTATTAAGTAAAATATAGAATTCGTTTAAAATTCCTACTCTTCTTTGGATAAGGACCCAAAACTTATCTATGTAAAGGTTTTTGATATCACCAACCATTGGCCCAGAGGGTGGAAAAAATGAGGTTACGAAGACAAAAAAATATCATACCTTTATTAACAGGCACAGTATCGAATGATTTTAAGTGGTCGTTAGTCCTCTAAACATTACCTAAAGCAATTTTTGATATGACCAACCCTTACGCCAAGGAATGACCAAAATATTGCTGGAATTGTAAGAAGATGGGGCTTGACGTATGCTAAACATATGGAACATTTTTCACATGCAACCGTTGACGTATTGAGTAAATTTGAAGTTTTTCTTAACTTTAAGGTGAAACATTTTTTATACCCCTTAACACATGTGAAATCTACCTCCGCCTTCCAGCGAGCCGAAAGATATTTTTTTTTATATCATCCCCACGTCTTAAAATTTAAATTTATATTTTTTGTTCTTTTCTTCTACCTTTCTTCGGTTTAAATATTTTTCAATAGGTTTGTTAATGTTTATACATCATATAAAGAATTATCAAGAAACATTTACAATTTTTTTTTACAATTATACACCCTAGATCTAAAATCCAGTAAAGCTTTTGAAGATTTTATTGTTCTTATTTCAGCCTTTATTAAAGGGGGTGTTAGGTTTACAGATAACTTTACTTAAGAAAATTTGTTAAGCTTAACCTATACGTGAATATATTTCTAGAAAATGTTTCTTAAAATTTATTTCCCAACTCGAAAAAGTATGTATTTTTTCTTTGTTTTTGGCTCTAATTTTTAAATTTTATTTGCCGGGAATGTCATGCAATACTTTGCCAGCTTTTATACATGCATATATATATATATATATATATATATATATATACTATTTTTTTATTAAATAAAATTTTATAAGTCTGAATTTAAATAGCTTCATCATCTTCAACGTCGACATTCAAATATAATAACTATTATGTAACATCAACATCTCAGAAGTAACATCAACTTAATGTTTTTATTTGGTTCAATCATTCAGGGTTTTTCAACTCAATGAAATCAAATCATTATGGGAAAGAATCGATAGTAATAATGTGAAAAGTAAAATACATGTTAACCATACTACAGTAAATATTTTTTCTGTATAAAGAGAATCTTTATTTATAAATATTTTTAATAACTTCTTTATAATTTTTTATCCGTAATAATATTTTTTGCGGTAAATAAAATATGAATATTTAACGTTTCCAAATTTTTCATATTTTAATATTTTATTTATCATGGTCTCTCTTTCTGTTGAATTTTATCACTCTTCTTTAATATTGATTTTTCTCAAATTAAATTTCTCTTCTATCAGTTAATTAATACCATTCAATAACTTTTATAACTCATTTTAAGTTTGGACTTAAAAGAATAATATAATTATCATTGGCTTTTGATATTTCTATTTTTCATCTTAAATTGTAACCTGACTAATATTTTATTACCTCTGGTATACGTACACAAGTTGAAAACAAAACAAGGATAAATTTCATCTTATCTCGATCTATATTACTCTGAAGTTTGCTATTCTTGGTCGGCCTTCTAAACTAATTAAAACTTTACAGTACTTTTATAAAAGTTATAAATATTTTCTTTCTTTACATTTCAATCCGATTTCCTGGAAAATGTAAAAATGATTCAGCTTTCTTTCCAAGATTAATATGAAGGTGTAAATAAATTTTGTTTGTAATGTTTTAAATGTTATGGACCATAAAGTTACACGGTATTGTAAGGTACGCAACTAAGTCAAAAAATAATTTTATTCAGGAGGGGATAAGTACGCTAATACATATTTTAAGTTACTATATAAACAGTTAAAAATTTTGTTCAGCATAGGAATAACAAAGGGTATTCTAGCCCTTAAATGAGTTTTAGAAAACAGGATCACCTACGGGAAAGTGGTAAATCTAGAGATAATATTTTGATAATGTAGAATAGAAAATACTATTTAATTTTTTTTTTTAATTTGTCTTAAATATGGGGAAAGGAGGATATTTTATAATTTCTAAAAGAATTAGGTGTCAGTTATAGAAGTAGAAGATTAAGAAAAATTATGATCCAGAAACGAGTGAGACAACGATGTAATCTGTCACTGTTACTTTTTATATTTTCTTTAATTTTTCAATTTTTCATTGTGACTGGGGATTTTATTGTAAAAAAAAAAATGTTTAATTTTTTTCTTGCTTATGTTGCATTTAGTTAAAGCCTTGGGTAAAATTAATTCTTTTGCAGCGAGGAAGCCAGATATCTTTGCAAGATTTATCTCGAAGATTAATAATAATTTTGTAAGTACAACTTACAAAATTAACAACGTTGACAATAAAGTTGTTATACTTTCCTGGAATTGGTTGTTATTATTCTTATAAATCGAAAAATAATTATACATGAATAAAGTTTAAAATATTTTTAAAATATATTTCTGCTCCCTCTCCACCCAAAAGCATCTCCCAAAAAAGCTTTTTGATTTGCCTTCGTATAATATGTAAAATGGAAGAAACTAAAAAAAATCCACTGTAAATGTAAAAATTTGAATACAATTTATTTTTTTCATTATGATGAAATCTATTTTTATGAAAAGTTTAACTAAACGAAAAAAGTATCAAAAAATTTAAAAATTGATATTTTTAAACTTTGATCGGTTTCCCTACCTCAGTACTTCCCCCAAAGTATTTTTTTTTTTTGGATTGTTTGGACTACTACTATGCCCAGGAAGACAAAAACCCATTTAAAAAATATCCAAAAAATAAAAGATACCGTTTTTCGATTTTTGAGGAAGGTGGTGAATGTGGGTGGCAGACGTTTTTTTTTAAATGGTAAAATAAGCATGTACGTACTCAGCTTAACATAAAATGGGGTTATGTTTGCAAATTTGTTGAGAAAATTGACCCCAAAGAAACTATCTACCCCACCCCTTAGAGATACTGACTCAACTTTTACCAAAAAACTGCCCCATATACAAGAGTCTCTGTGCCAAATTTCATCAAAATCGATTCATTCAGTCAAAAGTTATTAAAAACATGCCAGCACACGTTTATACGTACGCACAAACATTAGTTGTGAAATGTAGATAAATGCAAAAAAAACCATACCCCATTTTTTCACTGCTACATACATCCTTCTTGCAGCTTAGCTCTGACGGTAATGCAATTAAAAAGGTTTTGATATTTATCAAATTAACATAACATTATAAATTCTGAGATGTTTTGTTATTTAACATGAGAATAATCTACGTAAATTTTAAATTGGTACGAAAAATCGTAAATTGTCCAGTATTGTTTCTTTCCGGGTGAAGAGACAAGAAATCAAATTGTGTGTGTGTGTGTGTGTGCGTGTGAGTGTGTATGTGCGCGCGCGCGTGTTTGTGTATAAAACTGAATGGCATTTAAAAAAACTTTTTTATATTCGAACAGTCAATATCTTATCTACCGCATCACAGCACTATAAGTTACATATACACCTGTTGAACGTTCCTCCCAATTCAAAACTACAATTTTATAAAATGTCAACTGTATTATAAGGTACTGAATGAATAATCAAACTGAAGACTCAGTTATCTTACTATACATTAACTCCTAACCAGCAAACTATTGAAAGAAAATTTTTACTTTTCGAAACTCTCTAGCCTGTTTCCTTTTAATAAAAGTTTTTGACATGTACTATCTTCAAAGATGAATAAAACCTCTGCTCATCTGATGATGATTGAAGTGTGATAACGTATAAATCTTATAAATCCATATAAATCTTTCATATCTGTTTTTCATCCGAAAGGTTCTCGGTACGAATCCTGGATTAGATCGAGTATTTATCATAACTAAAAATAATTTATTGATCTCTTATCTACCAATAGTAATTATAACTGGATTTATAGCTGCAATTATTTAATTGAATTAATGAATAGATAAATAAAAACATCAATGATATTTTAAAATTTGGATTTTCTTCATTCCTAACACCTCTTCTCTCTAATTAATAATATTTAAAATATTACTACATCGGTGTAATTTTAAATATATATATATATTTCACCTTCATGGAAAAATAAAAATTCAGTAATTTCATAATTTCGGGTACTTAATCCTTTCAATATTCTAAACCTTTTAATTTTTTTTTATAAACATTAAAATATTATCCCAGATTCAAACTGTTCTTTTTCCAAAAAAATATTCTTCTTGAAGCAATGTTTTATGAACTCAAATTTTCTTTTTAATTCTTTCAGCAATTCAGATATCTTTTATTCCTTAATTCCTTTAAATAGTAAAATTGAAATAATGTAATAATTACAGCTTATAAAAACGTTTTATATATATATGTGTGTTGGTGGGGAGGGGCGGAGGGTGCGCGCGCGAACAATCAACAAACTCAGTTGTTAACTAAATAATTTGCCACTATAGCATATTTAACAGAATTTTATTTTTCAAATTTGGAATAATGATGTACTTTTTTTTTTAATAAAATTCTTCTGTTTTCTGTGACCAAAAAAAATATTTCCAATGAATTTCATATTTATAAATATTTGATGACATTTTTATGTCATTAGAATGACATTTAAAAATTTCCTCCCATCCCCTCAGCCTGCCTTCAACGAAAATTAAGTTAGTGTAACATTTTAATCATTCTATTTCAAAAAGGGTTACGATGCTGAGAATCATAAAAATTTCATTTCAAAAATCAAAATTTCAAAAATAATTAAAAAGTTACATTTTTAAAAACCATTCTAAATTTACTTTCGACGTTTGTGATTAAATCATTGCAGGTGGAAAAGAATGTAGCCGAAAAGATATTAAAATCATAAACTTTCTAAAGCAAAATGGAAAAGGAGATAATGCAAGTGTCCTGCCTCAAGGCAGTTAATGTCGGCAGATAAAAACGTGTGTGATAAAGAGATAAAAATTGTTATTCCTTGGGATAGCCTATTTTTTAAAATATTTTTAAACATTTTTATGTAATTAAGATGAAAGACCAAAAGTTAGAAAAATCAATAGAGTTCCATTTTTTATTGTCGGAAGGTTTATTACTCCTTATCTATTGATAATATTTTAAAACTGTTTCTTCCCACATAACGTCTGCTTTACAGAAAAATAATTTAACATTTTTCAATTAAATAGGTTGACTCAGTCAAAAGTTGTCAAATTTATCAAATTCAAATTTTAAGAAGTGGAAGTTATTTTATGAAAATTTTTTGATAGTATCTTAATGTAATTTTTTTTTTTTTTAGAATCACTATAGGATCACGTTTAATAGTTAATTTCTGGTCGGTCTCTCCTATTCTTCCAATTTTCTTCTTCATTTCTCTTCTGACCATTTCTTATTACAACACTCTGTGTTTCCTTTCTTAGTTTTTTGCCTTCTTCCTGAATATGTTTCTGTTCTTTATGTCTCTTGTGTTTTGTAAATGCAATTCTGAGATCTACTTGATTTCTTTGAATCAACTAACTTTAGTTGTGTCTCCATCGTGTTTATAAAAAATCCTCTGGTTAGTCTGTTAGGGTTCATTCTTGTTAAATGTCCATAAAAGTGTAATTTTTATTTCGTATTTTAGTCTGTCTGTTTTGAATTAGAGTTAATTGTTATTCGGTATTTTCCAATCCTCATTCGTTTTCCTTGGTCCAAGTATCTTTCTTAGAATCCTTCTCTCGCTGATTTCTGTTATTTATTATAAGTGTATTTCTCGATTTAATGTTATGCACTCTACACCATACACAGTAATCCGCCTTCAGATCCGATTAATGCGGTGTAAGTGCCTAATGTTACTCATCTTAGACATTCGTTTTTTTGTTGCATACAATCTTTGTCAAGGCGTAAGCTTTCTGCATTTTGCTGATCCTTACTTTATTTGATTTTATATCTAATCCATTTGGTTGAATGATTTCACCTAGGTACAAATTCTGATTCTAGATATCTGGGAGCTAGTTTTAAATTTTTCATGTATTCGGTTTTTCAAACGATCTGTAGGTTTTTTTTAAGCTCCTAATTCAAGATATTCAGTTGTTCTTTTGGTAGGACTTTATATTTTCTGCTAAGAATGCCAGGTTATCTTCAGAAGCTAAGCAATCTATGTCATCTACGTAAGCGATCTTAATAACAGAATTTTATACAAGATGTATGCATATTTATGCATATGTATGCGAGTAAAAGTTTCAGTCAGACAAACCTATTTCGAGATATAGGGGCCTACAACATCAACATTTCCACACCGCGATATATAAATTATTTATTTATGCAGTAACAACAGGTTGACGCCCTATAACAGTCGCTGGTGGATGACATAATGGGTTTTTTAGAGTGTAAAGAATGCCATGCCAGACCGAGACTCAAAACTAGGACCTCCTCCTATAATACAAGCGGAAAGTTATACAAACATGAATTCATTAATTCACTTAAGTGGGAAATTTGCTTTCAGGTTGACATTAACGGGTAAGTTGGTGATATTTGACCTTGTAGTAATGACGTATATACAAAATTGAAGTAATCTGACTCTATTTGTCTGTCAGTGGAAAATATTTTATAAAAAAGGTTATTATGCAGTTTATACCAGCATTTATTCCTAGAAGTTATTTTAAAATCTCAATCGTTTTTAAAGTGCACGAAATACTTTGCTGTAGCTTTTACTCGATCAAAGTCAAAAAAACCTTTTGACTTCCCAGTAAGTCAAAAAATTTCAGACGTAGTCGCCCGTTCTAGGGAGACCGATAGTGTAAGTGTACAAAATATCCGACCAACAATTTTAAATTACGAATATTCGGTCCGAATATCCTTCAAACTATCACCTCAAAAGTTAATAAGAAAGGTATCTCAGGACATTGTAATATCTAACGCCTTAACATTGGAGTATCCGCCACAAAAGAAATTAAATTACGTCCGTGTCATAATCACATCGTGCAGGAGCTGAGAGATCATCATTGAAAAGACTCAATTACTGCAAATGTTTAAGCGTTTTGTTCGCGGCAATATTTGGATCTCTGATAATATTCTATTTAGTGACTAGGCAAATGGAAATATAAACAGGCAGAACTGCAGAGAGAGAGCCCTCAATGTTTTGCATGAGACAACAATATATTCAGAAAAGCTCGGAGTGTGTGTGCGTGATTTCTCGGAAGAGAAGAGTGGGTCCAACATTTTTCATGGTAACATTTCAACGCTATCAGCAGATTTATAATCGACTTATATGAGCTGCTAGAAAAAAAGTGAATGCGATTGCTGATTGCAGCAAGATCCCACAGCGAATAACACAGTATTGCTGCTATGTGAGTTCTTTGGAGAGAAAGACATTTCTTGTCGGACTATCGCTACCTAGATCGTCAGATTTACCTTCGACAAATTTTTTTCTTTGAGATTATATAAAAGAAAAAGAGTTCAGAAATAATTTTCGCACAATTGATCGACTAAAACAGAATACTGAATTCGAAATACCCTATATCAGCGCTGTAACCATTAAACGTTCATTGCTAACATGAAAAAACGTACTGATGCCAGTATAGCTACAAAAAAAGGACATTTCAAACATTTATTATACGAAAATTGCTGTAAGTTATGAGATTGTTTAATATTTATTCAAATTTAATAAAGTTTTTCATATACTGGTTTTTCCATACGAGTAACATAACCTTTTGCTCATTCTGTAGAATCAGTTCTTCTTAATATACATCCTATCACAAAAAGTAATTTTAACGATTGTTCGTTAAAATCAATTCTGGGATATAAATCCAAATAGAAGCCAACACAAATGCATACATACAGAATCTTTAAACCTATATTTTAATATTTTCTACCTGATGGGACCTTAAACATAACCTAAAGAAAAATAAATAAAAAAATCTGGGAAGAGTCATATTTGGTCGATAACAATATTTTTTTATGTTATACGGTAAAATATTCGAAAAAATAAAACTAAAATGATATTTCGAGAAAATTAAACGAAATCAATAAAGTTTAAAATTAATTAATGGTTTTGAAAATCAGATTTAAAAGAAGTTTGCCAAAAGAAACTTTTTTCCGGAATTTTGTAAAAAGAATAGCAAGCTCGATTAATGATACAAAAAATAAGATGTGGTTGTACAAAAAGTGTAGAAGATGAAACATTTATAAAAATGTATGAAAAAAAATAATAAAATAAATGAAAATGTGTAAAAGAATTAGATATCAAAAATTAGCACTTAATTGAAATAAATTGATAAATCCTTCAAACCAATCAAATGACTGATAAAAGAAAAATCTTAATCATTCAAAAACTTTTTTATTTTTTTTTTACTTACCTATCTTGTTTAAATAGCCTAAAAAATAAAACACAGTTTTTAGATAATCAAGATATACAAATTTTAAGTTATTCAAGGCAACGCTTAATAATGGTTATTCAAGATAAAAATGTACCAACTAAATGCGCATTTCCATTATTAAATAATCATTATCAGTACTTAACAAGTTTAATTTTTTTTAATTTACTTGTACATAAAAACTGAATACAAAAAAACAAATAGTTTATACCTCACTGTGAATAGTTCGAAAATACAGGTAAAGTTCTACCTGAACTGTCCATCACACCCGGTTCTACTCCCTTAACATAAAACAAGAAACGGAAAAAGGTTTATTTCAGGGAAGATCTATAAGAAAAATCTTTAATCACAGAAATATCTTTTATCTTAAAATTTAATCAAGATGTAACAATAATATTTCAAAATGCATTGCAAAGAATAATATATATATATATATATATATATATATATATATATATATATATATATATACTAGCGGACCGACAGACGTTGTCCTGACGTGGCATTATTCTGTAATAAATGCACACACAAATATAAATAATTTAATTAAGTTAAAATTAGCAGGAATGTGTTCTAAATTTCATTAAAATGACTATTAGTATGATATTATCAGTTTGTAATTGTTGTATTATTGTAATGGGTTTATTGATTAATTATGTGTAGTATGATTAATATTTATTTTCACTAAATATTGAGATGTCCGATGAAAATTGAATTAAAAAATCTAAACGTCGTAAAATTAATAATTAGTGTAATTAATAAATTTTCATCCACATTACTACTAATTTTCACTTAACATCATTCTAAAAAAGTACCTCATACATATTTTTTTATTTATTTAATAATTTTGATGTTTCATAACCATGTAACAGCTTAATTAATCAATTAATAAAAAAATTAAAGCACTGTAAAAAAGCAACGTAGTTAAAATTTTAGTAGAAATTTTTATCATTTTTCTCATTCTTTATTTTAACATCTATTTTACCAAATTTTAGATAATTGTAAATTAAAAATAAGTTTAGAAAACTTTTTATAAAATTAATCAGCTAAAACATTATAAATTCAATTTTTTAAATATACTTTAAACTATATTATAAGTAACTTATATTTTAATTTTATAAATGTTATAATTTATTTTACAAACTTAAATTTTTATTTTCAAAGAGCCGTTCAATACTTCGTAAGTTGCATAGAATCAAATGAGAACTGACAATTTAAATTTGTAGGTTAAGTTGATTGTTATTGAGTGCACGTGTATACATCATTAATATTCATGTAAAATCATGTAAAATCATGTAAAATACTCACTTCAATACTGCACCTTACAAATTTGCACAATGTACATTTTTTAATTAAACTTTAAAACGTTATTTCAATAAATAATAATATAATATAATATTCTCAATAAGCGCGCAATTCTAGCAGACTCGGCAATGCTTCGATATTGCTAGATCTGAGTATACATACAGATTAAATGACAACAATTGAAAGTTTCATAAAATCTTAAAAAAACTGAACATTAGCAATTTAACAAAATTTAACCTTTCATTTTAAAAAAGTC
The DNA here is from genome assembly GCF_047948215.1 of Lycorma delicatula. Taxonomy (NCBI): domain Eukaryota; kingdom Metazoa; phylum Arthropoda; class Insecta; order Hemiptera; family Fulgoridae; genus Lycorma; species Lycorma delicatula. The sequence continues at coordinate 176,268,386 of NC_134458.1, forward strand.
AGAATGTAAATAAATCCAAATGGTAAAACATCAGCACTACCTATCGGATTTAATTCACACCACTCTCTAATCACAGTATTCGGTGGAAAATATTTTTTTAATGAAAAGTGTTGTGGCTGCAAAATCATTACAATTAATACTGAACATTAAGAAACTTACAAAACATTACGGAACCTTATAAAATTTCACATTTAACTTTATAAAATTTAGAATCTAAATAAATCCAATTGTCAGAACAGCACTACCTATCGGATTTAATTCAAACTATTATCTAAATACGAATTTTAATGTAAGAACAACACTAAGCTACGACGCAAGTAACTGATATGCGAAAAGCAACAAAATAAAAAAAATTCCTAGAATTCGATCGCAGCACCAACTACCGGGTTTGACTGATAAAAAAAAAATTAAAAAAAAACTTCTAAACGCGATCGCAGCTCTGCCTACCGGACCCACAGGCTGCCTACCGGATCCAATTGTGAACCTTAACCATCCCAAGATCAACAACACATAAATAAATTTAAAAAACATTTTCACTTTAATTGTACCTTACAAATTTGCACAATGTATATTTTACAATTACACTGTAAAACGTTATTTCAATAAATAATAATATAATATTTCTCAATACGCGCACAATTCTAAACGCGATCGCAGTGCTGCCTACTTGTTACTTAATCAGATGTGATTTTGTTTACATTGGCAACAGCTATACGGGCTCTTTGTGATTGGTCGTTGTGTTTGACAGCGGCCATCTTACATTGATCTGATTGGTTTTCCTTTGTTTACATTTCCATCTGATTTATTAGCCTCTTATTAATTAAAAAACTGTTTTCTCGCGATTTTTTGTAACACAATAATAACACATAATTACGAAATATTTTTCTCAATTTGATCGCAGCACCAACTGTCGGGACAAACTAAAATTAAAATAGAATATTCGATACTGCGATGGTAGTGCAGTCTGCCGGATCCAATGTAAAACATTCCAAAATCAACAACTACTTATAAATAAAAAATTAATTAAAAAAACATTTTCCAGTGGACCAAATTGTGAATCTAAATCATTCTCGAATCCCCTTGAATACACACACAAAATTTCATCAAAATCAGTCCAGCGTTTAGGAGTTCACTTCATACACACGCACACGAGAAATATATATATATATATATATATATATATATATATATATCAAAAGAAATTTTACAACTAAAATATTAATCACTTACTTTCATTATTCAACAATGAATTTTACACGTAAATTGTAAAATAATGTTCTCTCTGGATTATGACATCGACTGGTACTGAATATCAGAAAACGGTGAAGATATTCACATTTTGTCATATTTCTTTCTACGTGTTTGGTGAAGCAGGTTGTATTTACTTCTAACTTGTTGAATATATTAAAATTATTCTAATTAAATAACATTTAGCAACTAAATCCTAGTAAAAGTTAGTGGTTTTTATAAGGATATTGAATAGTAGACAGCGGTTACCCACATAATTTGGTAGTTGGGGATCAATTAACCACACGTCACAGGAATGGTCGGCCTGAGTCTGTTCAAGATTACATCTCATTTATTCATATCATCTTCATCTCATTGAGTCATAGGAGGATTGCTTATTGTTCACTACTTGAACAGATTGCAACATAAACATTAGGAAAATAAAGAAATAAAAAAATAACACCTCGCCGGAACTGCTCATCCTTCGCAGGCCAAGCAAAACGAATTCCTGTTTTCATTTCACCGTTCTAATATAAATCATTTTTTGCATATTTTTATCACACTTACAGTAAAACTCGTCTTTATTGAAAAAAAGCTTTCATAAAATTTTTGATTTCAAAATGGTTGCTACTATCTTTTAAAATTAGGGGGTGGAGAATAAGAAATGTGGTAGAGGAAATTTTCGTCACCAGGTTACCACTACTGCAGGTTAAACTTATACATAGTTTTCTTTCATACTCGATGTAACATACCCCTGACAGACAATGGTTCCAGTCTCTTCCACAGGCTACGCATTAGATAATTTAGAGTTTCATATTTTACTACATTCTTAACCCTGTCATTTGTCTTTGAGGTACTTTTCTCTGATACTATACAACACCGTGCTCTTCTCAGACCGCTATTATATTTCTTATTTTATACTGGCTTTCAGTAAAATTGATCGTTTTCCCAGCGATCTCCTTATTTTCAAAAAGTAAAAACTTTGGATACCAATGGAAGTACTTCCTCGAAATACATAGGCAGTGATGTTCTGTTGAAGAAACATTGTTTATGATTTGCTAATACAAGAAGATTATTTTTTATTGAAACTAATCTTTCAACAATTTCGTTTTTTTTTAATTTTATTTTAATCTTTACTTTATCAAGTAAGTTACGTTGTATAGCTCAATTTTTTTAAATTTGGAAAAAAGATGAGCGAAATGTAATAAATAAATGTAGGAAAATATGAAATCGACAATCAGACCGATACTAACAATTTGTCAAAGGACTTAGCAGAGAACACAAAATCCATTTTAATGCGAACATGTCTTATGAATTGTACAAGGGTAGATATGCATATAAAAAAATTCGATGAAACGAATTCATGAAAGACTTAAATCAAAAATTTAAACGTGAAAATTTAACTTATAAAAACAAATTGAACATCGTTTTAAAGGTGGAGTATATAAAATTTCCATGAAACCGGTTTCGCACTTTTCACATGCCCCTCCGCACACCACCCAAGTTACGCTTTGATTTTATCATACAGTCATTTTTATACAAATATTTTTATATTTGTATAAAAATATAAACGCCAGTTACTGCGTTACCCAATTGTAATATAATCAAATGATATGAAAACTCTGAAATGTTATTAAAAATCGACAATTAACGACAACAAAATAATTTTTAAGAAGTGAACAATTTTTTTTGAATGTGTAATAAATACAATCAGAAATCAAGAAAACGGTAACCGGAGAATAGATCACAACTAAATGAACTGAGAAGGATTACATCAGCTGAACGAGTTTAGCTCTTCGTAGCTGAAATAACTTTTGTATTATTTCAACATCCTTACTCTCAAACATCGGACGTATTAACGTAAATACTCGCGGGTGTACCCTAATACAGCCTCCTCATTCTTTTTTTTAATACTATTTTAACATGCTTGCTTTATTTATTTATTTAAATTATCTTAAAATAAACTGATCTTCTAATAAAAGAAGGATCTTTATTTTCCAGTAAACATTTTAATTTAAATCTAACCGTTAAAAAAATTTTAATTTAAATTATTTTATAAATAATAAAAATATGGAAGATATTTTGTTTTAACTGCAATTACTACTGAACTAATCGGATTTCTTTTTTCAGATGAAAACTATTTTAACTGTTGGGCAAACACTGGAAAAATGGACAAAGAACTAATAAATATGAATTTTCTATTAATTGTCTTGTGAATAAATTTAACGATAAATAATATATATATATATATATATAAAACAGTGTAGACTGCCTGACTCATCAATGCACTTTAAATAATTTTCTGTGAAAAGTAGTACATAATTATCAATTTGAGGTTGCATTTGAATCGGTACTGAGAATTCGTATGAACTAATAAACACAATACCGGGAGGTAGCTGTTTGGCTTCATCTACACGGGATTACTCAGTTTCCTAAAAAAGGAATTCTTTTTATTAATTTCTAAGTATTTTAGCATTTTAACCAACAGATTTACCAGGAAATTTTATCAGAAAAAATTTTGCAAATATGTTTTTTTATAACATTAGTAAAGAGATTTTAAAATAAAAATTAAGCACATATTAGTTAAAATGATAATATACGCTCCTTCGCAGACTCTTAGTTAAAAGGTAAATATAAAATTAACCCTTAATAGAAAAGTTAACGAATTACAGTATAAATCATAATTTAGAACCGTGTAGAAATGAAATCATTAAATAAGTAATTTCGCCCCTTATTTAAATTTTTAATAACATAAGGAGTATGAAAATTTTTAGTTTTAAAAATACAAGAATAATAAAATAAAAAGTAAACAAAAATTCAACAAATCAGGGCCGGTTCAAAACAATGTAAAAAAAGTAATAATACAAAAAAAAGAAAAAGTAAACAACACTAAAGCTTCCGAATCGACATCCACTGTATTTTTACTAAATCAAGCCGACAAAAGATAGCTGGACAGAAAATAATGACAAATAAATAACTTTTAAATAAATAGAATAAAACCGGTCTATAGTCGTCTCGTGATTTGTAAAACAGATGGGGTCCAATTTAATTCAACATATATCCATTCTGACCTTCATGTTATTACTATTTTATTCCTTCAAATTTTTTTACATAAATGGAAATGGACAGTAATAATTTAAAAGATAATCTCTTTCTATCAAATATGTACATGTACTTTTCTGTTTAAATTTTTTTTGTTACAAAATTACAAAATAATATTATTAAGTACATAAGGCCTACTTAAATAAAACTGAAATGAATAAAGCTGAAGTATGAATAAATAAATTATACTTTCTCTTTCGATTGAAAGAGTAGTACCTCTTCAAATATATTTCAGTGAGCCGATTCATAGTGATGTACGGAAAATCGATCGTATTATAATCGATGGATGAATAAAAGAACTATAATGCAAAAAAAGATAAGAAAACAGTATCGGCTATACAAAAAAAATATAATAGACAGCACAAAGCAAGGAACGAAATTAATTGGTAAAAGGAGAATTGAAAAAAATAATAATTACATAAGAGATATGATATTTATGTAAGGAAAGAAAAAACTGTGAAGGGCATCCAAATAATGAAGCCTCTTTTGCCATTTTAACTAGACGTTTTATTATTATTGTTATTATTATAAAAAAAGCCGACAAAGGGTTGCATAACTTTAACGGCTTTACCCTTGACAAATTTTCATTTCAAACAGGCCACTGGGTTTAAAAACATTAATGATATAATTATGGAATATTTAAAGTGTATCGTAAAAAAAGATAAAAACGTTCAATAAAAATATCTATGGATACAATTTGAACCCCTGATCAAATGACGTTTTTACCCTAACAAATATTAGAATTAAAAGTATAATCCAGGAAAACATCAAAATTTTAATAAAAAGGTTCGAGATCCAATTTTCAAGCTTGCTTGACAGCAACCCCTTGTAACATTTAAATTTTTTCAGCCATAATTTGAAAGACATAAAGTATCGGATATTACAAAAAATTCAAAACATTTTTACTTCCTCGTACGAAGGAAAGAAAGTATTTGTGATCGGGAAAAGTTTCGGTTTTCAGATTTCAACGGAAATATCCATTTCGACCATCCCTGAATCCATTTTGACTAGTTTCGGCGTGACGTCTGTACGTACATATGTATGTATGTACGTACGTATGTATCTTGTGTAACTCAAAAACGATTAGCCGTAGGAAGTTGAAATTTTGGATTTAGGACTGTTGTTACATCTTAATGTGCACCTCCCCTTTTGATTTGAATCGACTGAACCAAAAGTGTCCAAAAAAGCCCAAAAAAAAAAAAAAATGGATTTTGAACTTTTTATTAACTGCAATAATAAGCCCTCATTGAGAGCTTTCTAACGATATACTCGTATCATAAGTGGTACTTATTTTCATTGGTTCCACAGTTATAGCCACTTGAAATTTTAATTAATGAAATATTTGGATCTTAAGAGGGTAAGACACATCGGTTCAAATCCGACTTCATCTCCTTTTTTTAACTTTAAAATTAAATATATTGTTTTATTAATAATTATTAATCTCTGATTGTAAAAACATTTTTACAATAAATAATAAATCAATAAAAACAATAAAAAAAATGTTAAAAACTATCTGTAGTTATTAATGAAATAAAATTTTATGTACGTTTCATTTAAGAAAAAAGCTTAAATTTAATTTAACAGGCATACAAGGAGGTCATGTGGTGTCCACATCAGATTTTTTGAAATGTATTTCTTCATGTTATCTTTATTTTCCTGTATGAGTGTTTCTTTTTTCATTTTTTATTATTCGCTAAATAATCCAATGCTAAAAACTGAATATTTTACACCGTAAGGTCGAAATTAACATTTGTAACCGGTATACAGGAGTTCACTAAACGGAATAGTTTAATTATTATTAACATTTATTTATACGACACACCAGAAATCTGAAACTTTTGTTAATCAGCAACACACAAAGATACGAATAATACTGAATTAGTAATACGAGTAATAATGGGACTTTTATCTATCCTAATATTTCACGTAAGATTGTTGGATTAATAATTGTATAAATATTTGATGTTAATTAAAACTGATATTTCACTAATTGTGTAACTATCCACGTTATTTAAGAATTGGAGGATCATATCTCACTTTAAAATGAAATAAGTTTAAATGAACTGCAACAAAAAATGTGTATATGTAATTTAATAGGCGTACAAGGAAGTTATGTAGTTTCCGCATCGGATTTTTATAATTCTTATTTCGGGTCCCATAGGATACCTTTTTTTTAAGTTCCTGTGCCGTCTACATCAATTCTAGAATTCGAAAGTTGGACTTTCAACATTGAAAATTAAAGTTCAAAAAAAATAATAAAGTACGTTTCCTATTCAGGCCCGTTATTTTTTGGGATTTAAAAATCTATTTACTGGAGTAATTATTTATTCCAATAGGTAACACCAATAATTTGGTACAATGTTATTGAACAGGCTAAAAAAAATTATAATTAACTAAAAAATAAAAAACAACAAACTTATATATACAGACGGTGTCCCATGAAGAAACGGAGAAACATTCAGGACTGCTCTAATGATAAAAATAATGAAAACAGTTTCGTCCGGATTTCAGCTCTTCTAATAAAAGAAGCCCTACTGTCATTTTTGGTACCCTAATTAAGGAGTAAAGTTGAAAGTTTATTGTGTAATTTGAGCTGGGAAATAGGATAAAAAAGTTCCAAAAATACTCCAGTAGTTTTTAAGATATCCGACGTAAAATACAAAATTCGGTGTCAAAAACAATTTTTTTTAGGTTTGTAGTACTACAATAGTTTTGTTAAATAAATAAATGCGAAAGATTTGGTAACAAAACTTGTAGCGAATTTAATTCTGAGAAAACTAATGTAAATTCAGCCAATAAAAAGGACATAAAAACTTTTAAAAATCGGTTTTTTATTGAAACAAAACAGATAAAAAAGATAAAATTGTATTTTTTTGTGGTTAATAAAAATTCGTTAAAGCATTCTTTTAAACATTTTTCGGTTTATCAACATTTTTGAACGAAAAGGACACTTCCAACGTGTTGGTGTTGAACACCAAGTAAATCAACGTGTTAATGATGAACATCGTATGATTCAGCATATTCAGCGTTGCCCAGGCACTAGTACAAGGCAAATTTCATGCCGCACTGATTTGTTAAAATGTGGCGCATTTTACAGAAAGAAAACCTTTATCCTTTCCGCCTGCAGAAGGTTAAAAATTTGCAGCCAACAGATTACCCCAAGTGGCTAAGCTTGTGATATTTTGTGTTTTACGTCGGATACCTTAAAAACTACTGGAGTTGCAGTTCTGGGTTCTGTTTTATCCTATTTCCAGCTCAAATTACATAAGAAACCACCAAGTTAATTCCTTAATTTGTGTCTCAAAAATGACAGTAGGTACTCTTTTTATTATAAGAGCTGAAATCTGGGTGAAGTCTTTCGCTAAACTCGAAAACAAAGCGTTTCCAGGCCTATGTTACATTTTTCATAATTTTCACCAGTAGAACATGTCCTGAAAGTTTCTCCGTTTCTTCGTGGGACACTCTGAATATATATTACATATAACATACATATGTATATCTTATATATATTTTTAATATAATATAATAATAATTTTTACCTATATATATATATATGTTTGTTTGTTTGTCCCGTATGCGTTCTTATACCATTCATCCGATTGCGATGAAACTTTGGTGAGTTGTCGCACGCCCGCGAAGGTTTCTGAATTAGTTTGGTCCCGCTAGGTGGCGCTGGGGTCGAGATATTTGGTAAAAATAGCATTTATGGTCCGATTTGGCTCATATTCAGTATAAATATATTAATTAAGTGAACAAAAATATTATTGCGAAAAATGGACCCGTTAGCGCTGAGGTTGAGATATTTAGAAAAATTGTATTTATGGACCGATTTGGCTATATTCAAAATATATATTAGTAACGTGAAAAGAAAAATGTTACAAAAACTATACCCGCTACGTGGCGCCGGTGTCGAGATATTTACGAAATCGATTTACGCGCGGGGAAAAAAGGGAAAATGAGAAAAAGGGGGAAAAGGGAAAAAAGTTCATTTTTGTGAAGTTCCGTGATGTTCAGTTTTTTTAATGTGTTATCAAACTTTTAACTATGTTCGTTTAATCTATATTTATATGTATACACTCAAATCTAGCAATACCGAAGCATTGCCGAATCTGCTAGTATATATATATTGCTTCTATATATCCTAGCCAAAACTGATATACGAGTATATAGCTAAATATTCGAGATAAATTCATCAAACCTTTGGGTTAACCGGTATTGGAAATAATGGGGAAAAATACATGGAAATAATGTTTGATATCTTCCACCTCTAAATACGATCGACCTAAACTATTGGAATTTAAATAACTTATTTAAATACCTTCATCGTATTAAATTTCAGTTCTGTTAGATATTATAGAAAAACGAGAAAACAAAAAATGACCAAAACTACTCCGCTTTCTCGACATTTGTAATATGTCGACGGCCAAATTGTTGGCCGATAGCGAAGCTGTAACTGAGAAATTAAAAAATTCCTTAGCCTATTTTTTAAAATTACATTAAGAGAGAATATATTTAGTGAAGTGGTCAATAACTACAGTGCCTCAGCTCATAAAAAGCTATTCGGAAAATTATTAAAATTTCGATTTTGTTTAAAATAAATTGATGATACTTCATTTTTACGTTCCTGGCTATAGCGATATTTGATGCTATAACCATAACGGGAAAAACATTTAGATAGTTCAGAAAAACATCTTAAAGAAACTGGTCTATTTTTTAAGTTTTGTGCCTTAAGGAGAAATTTAACAAAACAAATTCTTTAAATAAGTTGTAAATAATCAGGGAAATAAATCTTTTGTTCCGATGAATGAAATTTTGATGCTAATATACCAACATTAAAAATTTTGGTTATTGCTTTATTTTATTGAGCATCTTGGATTAAAAAATTTAAATATTTTAATACAATCAAAACGGACTGTATATTCAATATACTTAAATGTATATATTACATATATATATAAACGTATATTCAGTTCACTGAATTGAATATACATCTTTCAGGCTACGCCGGTCAATTTATATAATTTATTGCGGGCTTTTTTCCGTGATTACCAAATGAAATAGCAATCAAAAAGAGGTGAAACTTCCGGTGTATATTTCTAATATTAAATTAAGCATAACAGAATTAATATATATTGATTTTTCATTTACACGTTTAAAATAACAGAAGCGGTTTTTTTTCCAAATATTCTGATTATCATTCAGCCTGGCACGACAAAGTCGCATTACGAAATCTTTTATTTCATACGTAAATTACTTATGCATGGTATGGAAATGAAACGGTAAAACAAGCGAGACTAATCTGAGAACTATAAACTGAAGTTTTTAATGTTAATTATTAATATTATTCTTTCAACGTTATTTATTTATTATTTTTTTTTTATGATTAATTCACCATACAAATTCGAAGCTTGTGCATGAGAATATGAAATGAAAATTTTTTTGCGTACGAAAAATGTCATGCCTGACTGGATTCGAATCCGGGACCTCCGGAAGAAAGGCCGAGACGCCTACTACTCCTTAAATATAATTACTTACATTGTTATCACAAAAACCATTCTAGGATAATTTTTTCTACAACAATAAAATGTTACAAAAATTTTAATTTAATTTACTGCGTAAAATACCAATAATTTAAAAACAATTTAATTTATATTTTGGATATCTGAAGTAAAAGATAATGTAAAAAAAGTTAATGAAATATTTGGATCTTACAAGGGGAAATATTTGGATCTTATTGGTTCAATCCAACTTCATCTCTTTTTTTTTTAACTTTTTTTTAAATTTAAATGTATTGATTTATTAATAATTATTAACCTCTGATGGTAAAAAAAAGTTTTACAATAAATAATAATTCAATAATAACAATAAAAAAAAAATATGAAAAAATATCAGAAGTTATTAATGAAATAAACTTTTATGTACTTTTCATTTTTTTTAAATGCGTATATGTAACTTAATAGGCGTACAAGGAAGTCATGTGGTGTCCACATCAGATTATTTTTATATAGCAGATTGTTTATACATGTACTGTTTCACAATTGATAGTAACTGTTCAATTAATTTCTTAATATATTTTTTCTTTAATTCCTTGTCAGTTGAATAAGTTGCTATTTGTGTTTTCACATAATTTTTAAATTTTGTTCATAATTATTCTGTTATATTTTAGGAATAGTTTCAAGATGTTGTTCAAATTTATTTATTTCCGAAATAGCTTTTCGAATATTAAACTATTACAAAATAGGACTGTAAGATTTGTTACAAGACTTAAAACAAACTCAACTCTCCCAGGCGAACAACTGTCCGTGGATACTTAAGCCAGCTGAATTTAATTTTCTGTTAAGCGACTATATCTTATCGTATTTTAATTATAAATAAAAACATTTCTATTATCAATAGTTTTTAAAAATTCGAATTGAAAGGCAGTGTTAAAAAGTATACCCTATTTTTGAGATGTATTTTTACTAGCAAAATTTCAGATAAAGTTTCAAACATTTTCCTATCTAGAGCATGCCTGATTTAAAAAAAATAATAGGAATTGAATAGTTTGGAATATAACTGTTTTAAACGTTATAAAATTTTTTAAGTATAATTTTTGGGGAAGAGAGCATTTATAAATATTGATTTTAAAAAAATATTCAATAGTATGTTTAAAGACTAGCATACAGCAAATGATTTATGAATAATATTAATATGCTTTAATGAATTTTTTTTTTCAAAAAATTGTAGTATTTGTACATTTTTTTTTATAGACAATCTCTCTTAAAACAAGATACCACGTGGAATTGTATGATTGTAAGGTTAACATCTCGGAGTTATAAAGCCAAATAAAAGTTGACACAAACAAACAGAATTTTTTACTACGCTCAAAATCTTTTATTTAAGGTAAATTCGGTGGAGTCAATTGTTTTTTGTAAAACAATAATAAAACAATAAACATTAAAAAAGGAAGAATTGTAATGTATAAGAAAGAATTGTAATCGCGAAAAATTTCGGTTTTCAGATTTCAACGGAAATATCGATTTTGACCATCCCTTAAACCATTTTCACTAGTTTTGGCATGACGTCTGTACGTATCTCGCGTAATTCAAAAACGACTACCCGTAGAATGTTGAAATTTTGGACTTAGGACTGTTCTAACATCTAGTTGTATACCTCCCCTTTTGATTGCAATCGACTGTACCAAAAGTGCCCAAAATCCAATTTTTTTGGATTTTGGATTTTTTCTTAACTGCAGTAATAAGGCCTCATTGATAGCTTTTAAACGATATTTCATAAGTAGTACTTATTTTCATAGTTTCCGGAGTTATAGCCCAACAAAATCTTAATGAAATATTTGGATCTTAGAAGGGGATCTTAGCATCGTTTCGAATCCGACTTCATATACAATTTTTTTTTTTTTTTATTTAAATATATTGATTTATTAATAATTATTAACCTCTGATTATAAAAACGTTTTCACAATAAATAATAATTAAATAATAACAAAAAAATGAAAAACAATGTAATAAAAAATTTAAATATATAATAAATATATGTAATGTAATCGGCGTGCAAGGAAGTCATGTGGTGCCCACATCAGATTTTTTTTCTATATAATTACTACTAAAACAAATGTGAAAGTAAAAACCGAATAGTAAAATTACATTTAATAACATTTCTCGTCGTACTAAATTCCATGGATTAAATGTCGCTAGAATGGTTAGGAGTTATTCCAGATAATCACGAAGGATTGCGAGGAAGGGAACTAAGAAAGCCTAACCAAACTGTAATCGAAAATTAATTCCCTTTATCATACCTTCAATTACTAGTACATTACTCTGAAGTCCAGGAATCTAAAATACTCATTAACGATAAGCCGCTTTTCCTAAGTAAACATGAAAGTGACCACAGTATCCAATTAAGCATATAAAACTTTCGTATCACTATTATATACTTATTGACTGAGAGCGAGAAAAAACATTAAAAATTAAAATGACCACGAAAAATAAATCTTTTTCATTCTACAGTACCACTTAATTCATTACACCTGTATATAACCTAAGAAAATAAAAACAATCATTTGAAACTCTTTCGAAATCAGTGCTGCAGCGACTATATTATTAAACTTCAAATGACATCTAAGCAAGAGAACTGTATATTTTACTATTTTGTTGTAAGTTTACCTTCATATTGCGATATGAATGAATGAATCAATTACATTCTATTTAGATCAGTAAATATTCAGATCGGCGGAAAGGAAGTGTAAAAAAGTCAAAATACATAGTATTTATAATAAGAATAATTTATTAACTAATGATAATAATCAGGGAACAAATGAAAAGACATTTTATGCATTGCAGAGGATACTAAGATCCTCTGTAAAAAGCAAAATCTATAAAGAGAAACTCATAAATAATATTACACCAAGCTATTATCAGGATGAGCAACTTAAAACCGAACCGCTACAGACTAAAAACAGTTGGGACATATAACATCTTATGAATGAAATGAAAACGTAAATTAAATTCTGTATTTACTTAGTAAAAGTTTACGTATTTACAGTAAAAAAAGTTACTGATTTATAAAAGATATTCGAAGTGATGCCACGCATAGCGAAGTACTTATTTGCTTGAGTGATCTTATCAAGAATCACCAGGCACAAAACATTATTGACAATGCCGTCGATTTCTGGTTGAATGTTTTCCTTTTGTTTGTAGATAGTATAAGGAACTAATTTATAAATTCTATCTTCAAATAATGAAGAAAGAAAAATTCGCAATTAAACAAACGTGTGGGATGCGAAGTCCACCGCCCCTGCTGACAGTTCGTTCTTCTATAAATGCCGCATGAACGCTTGCTAGTGATTCGTTTGATGTGTGGCAAGTTTTTCCAACTTGTTGGAAGAAGCAGTATTTTTTTTCACGATTTGAGCTTGGAATTCTTCGAAGTTACACTCTGTATTGAAAGTTCAATAAAAAATATTGACCCCCACTATAAGATTACCATAAAACGCACACCACACGCCGATTCTCTCATCAAAAAGCGGATGGCCAAAAATCCAGTGAAGATTTTCAGTCATCTAAAACCTGGTATTATGGGAATTAATATCCCCAGGCAAATGAATCATCGGCTAATACAGCATCGTGTTTATCTGTCAATTGATAATGTTTTGAGAAGACAGCCCAAATAACTAAAACATTTCGGTTTGTTCTCTAAGTTGTTTTACACGATATGATTTCAAATTTAAATCGTGAAGAATTACGGCAAGAATCATATTTCATATCATTTTCTTGTGATAAATCACGTATATATTTTTCCAACTCAGAAAAAATCAAATTAAATATTTTTTTCAGATCAGCAAAAATTCTTCTTAAATACTGGCTACGGCTTCCTAACGGAAAGTCACCTATTTCATTTTCCCGTTTGAAACCGACCTCGTTGTACACCATTTTGCAACCGAATCATGTATGTTACTATTTGCTGGAATACTGGCAAATATTTGGACGTTTCTGGAAAGGATCCACAATGCACGTAAGATTCCACTATAACAACCCTTTCTCGATCGAATTTTTTAGAAAAAAAACAGCAAAGAACAAAACTGTACTATACTGAAGCATTAACAGTTTACAACTGACAACAGTAGACAAGAGTAGTAACATACACAACTAATAGTGGCGATAGCGGTAGCAGCAACGATAGCAGATCGATTGAGTTGTAATTAGCTAACCCAGTATAACCAAATATAACTTCCGTGTAACTTTGATTCAGTGATTATCAGTTAATATGTGATGAAACCGAGGATACTTGGAAATAAGATGTTAAAGAAAATTTCCATAACAGACACAGATTTGTATTTCTATTTTAAAAAAGACGAGGAATAGTAAATAGATTTACATAAAGCCTCAGGTTAGGAGAAAAATTCCAAGAAAAACCTTCTCGAGCCCAACTCACCTACAAGAAGGATAATGATCCTATGAGTCGAATTTGCTGAACTTAAAATGGAAAAGAAGGATCAAGAATCAAGGGAAGAGGTTTATTGTAAAAAGGGATACTCGTCTAATCGGTACTCCCCAGAGGAGCCAAATTACAAGATTCTAACTAAACCGAGAACTCGAGAGAGTTCCGGTTTAGTGAGAACTGAGAACTTGAGAAAAAACCGAGAACCAAGAAATCCGGAAACCAGACTTTATTCCTCTCACAATTTCTCGGAAGATAAAGAAATTTTCACCAAATGAACATTATACTACTGACCAATAATTTTGCGTTGATCAACCTAAATATACGCCGCAACAAAAAATACATATCCTCTAGATTTAAAAATTTCATGTGATATACAAGTACAGAGTTCTTAAAGAAATATCCACATCCTAGGAAATATGTTGCACATGAGAATATCCAACCTAAATTCATCATCCTTCCTTCTTCTTTTTTTTTTTTTTTTGCCAACAGACACCATTGCGACTCCTTCCGCGATGAGAGTGCATTGTACCCTCCAAAAACTAAGACCCATAAGGCGCATTGTTGCCATACCGAAAGGCCTTCAATTGGCGGACCGAAAGGGAATCGTGTCGGGAGAAAAACGCAAATATCTTACTAAGCTCCCAAGGAATTATCCAAGTAATAATGGCAATTCAAAATCCATCTACATAAAACCGTAATGCAATCCATCAACTCCGTCCAACTTAAACAAATATATAACCGCCATTAAAAAAAATAATAATAATACTCGCCCGATAATAAAAAACTGAACACTCGTTTAGCCAGATCTGCAGGAATCTAAGAGACAACAATATTCAGGAACAGAGACAGAAAACAGAAAAAAACAGAAGGAATTATGCAGCAGATTTTAAATTGAGATAGCAAGCAGGACGACATCCGTTTTAATCAGAGGGCAAAACCAGAAAAAGTTAAAATATTAGGAAAATTCAAATATTGAAATTAATTGGAAGATGACGAGGCAAAAAAATATGGTGAGCTGATAAATTAAAAGGATTATTTAATGCAACGGATATAATTAATGAAAGAATTCATCTGAATACCGAGAGGGAAAAATTATTACGTAGATCAAGGAACCATATTGGTCAATGATTAACTAATACGTAGATAAGTACACGATTAAAGTAAAAGTATATATATAACAATATTAAGAAAAAGAAGCGATTATTACACACTATAGTAATAATAAAAATCTTGAAGCTGGACTTCTGCCCGTTACACATCACATAAGCTGATTTCAACATTGTTTCCTTGGTCACTTCAGAAGTCTTCGTAGTCGATAATAGTGCAGAAATTTGGTTATCATTCAATTTAAGAAGCTTGATTTGAAATATTAGAAGAAATCAAATAAAAAACGATTTGGTAATGGATCTTTTAAAAATCAGATCTGTGAAGCAGTTTTTTCCCCAATGATTTCTGAAAGTGTTAGGCCTAAAAGAAAATTGTAAGCAAGAAAGGAGAAAAATTGAAATTAAATAAGAAGTTTACACAGAGATATGGATCAAAGTCTAAAACCACATGTTAACTGATAGAAGGATAAGGAGTTGTTAAGAAAAATTAGTATTCATTATTTTTGGGCGATTCGACCAAATCAACTTTACATTAATTAATTCGAATATTTAAATTAGTTGCTCCATGGGAGTAAGCAGTAATAAAAACACGTACAGTACTTAAAAAAAAAATCTTTCATGATAGATAATATTATAATAATTTACAAGATAATAGAGATGCAAATATGTCAAGATAATAAATAAATAAAATCGGTACGGATAAAATAGAAAGAAGGGTTAACTGAAAAAAATATACGTTTATATAAGTACATATTAAAACGTGAATGCATACAATTCAGGACGTTTTAATCAGTATTAAACACGATAATAAATACTCAAACAAAAGAAAAAGAAGAAGTTAATAATGTGAAAATTTAAGTGTTTGTAACAACAGTTATGGCTGTATTTACAATGTAATTATATCAAATGTATTAGTTTTTAAGCTCATAGGATTTCATTGCTGTTAAAGTTAATTATGTTCCTTTCTAAAGACTACATTACATTGTTATAAACGAAAACTACCGATCCCATATTACCTATCTGTCGTGGCGTAGTAGTAGCGCCTCAGCCTTTCATCCAGAGGTGCCAGATTCGAATCCCAGTCAGGCATGACATTTTTCATACGCTACAAATTTCCATTTCATATTCTCACGCACAAGCTTCCAGCTCATATAGTGAATAAATAAAAAAGATTTAAAAAAATTACTTATGTTGATTTAATATTCTAGGTAAAATATAATTAACAAAAGAACTGAATTGACTGAATGAATTAATTCTATTATTTGAATATGATTAAATTTAATACATATAATTTATAAAATAATAAATCATATTAAAAAAAGGACTATTCAGCACACATTTAATATGACAATTATTTAATAATTAATTTACATAGATCTATTAATATATTTACAAAGTGGTCATAGTAACAGGAATATATAATGGTATTGTTTTCTAATTACAGATGAACTGTTGCACTGAAGAAACATGGTCGAGAGGAACCGAGAGGAAATATATATATAATACATTTCTTACACTACAAAGTTCAGAAAGTATTCGGTCTGAAAAAGAGATGTTGCAAGTATAAACAAATGTTTATGATATTTGTCAAGTATGACCCTTTAGATGGCATGTTGCAAACTTTCAGACGCATAAGTTTAGTTGTTGTGGCGATCGAGTAAAGCTAACACAAGTTTTGACATTTTCCGAAAAATGGATAAATTTGAAGTTCGAGTACAAAGTATTTTTTTTTTAAAGATTCAACCCCGACGGAGATACAAAAAGAGTTAGATTCCGCTTTAAAATATTCTTCCGCTTCATTTTTTAAGGTAAAAAAAGTGGACTACTGATTTTAAATGTGATCGTACGTCCATTTAAAATTATGTACATTTAGGACTCCCAAAAACCGCTACGACGAAACCAAATCGTCACAAAGATCCACAGTGACGGATTACATGATTGCCGAATAAAGGTAAACGAGCTTGCTGACATCACAATAATCTTGATAGACGGCGTCAACTACATTTTACATGATAATTTGGGTATGATAAAATGTTCCGCTCTATGGGTGCCGCGTTTGTTAACAGTCTACCGAAAAACGCTGTTTAGAATAAATTAAACGCGATTCCGCAGTTTCAACAATAGACGAAGCATGTTTTCACCATTACACTCCAGAGGCCAAACAGCAGTCCGAACTTTTGGTAAGATAAGGTGAAGTGTACCGAAGAAAGCGAAAACGGTTCCACTTGCAGGAAAAGTCATGGCTACTGTTTTATGGGATTTTAGTGGAGCGGTGTTAATATACTACCTGGTAATAAGAAGGACCATCACCGAGGAGAATTACACTTCACTACTGACCGATTGAGATGTGTTTTTCCGAATAAACGTTTACATCTGGCCAAAAAAAACGTGGACGCTGGATTTGAAGTAGGAGCTCTGTAAGAATAACTATCACCGCCATCTGACCTGAAGCATGATTGAATTTTCCGTATAGGAACTTTTAAGTCTGACGTGAAATCCGGGATATGGATTATCTTCATAAAAGGATAACTTCTACGCTGGCTGCTCTTTATCCTAAAATCTTCAAGGAAACACGGTGAAAAGTTTAAGGAAGTGTGTGTATAGACTACACACAAGTGGAACACGTTTTGTAATAAGATTACTGTTGCTATTTAAATCCAGATCCTATTTTAATAGATTAATTTTGAAAATTGAGGTTACATGAAACCACGAATGAAACTCAGAACATTTTGGGTAACATGGAGAGATGCTACAATTTCACCTGTGTATGTGTATGTGTGTGTGCGTGCGCACGCGCGGGTGTGTAACATCATAGAAAATACAATTTAAAAAACATTACCGGTATTCATCAACTATATAAAATTCTTCCAATTTTACAAATAGTTTTATTAAAAATTTTCTTTAATTTTGGCTGGTTGTTTGTATGTGTCACACAATATTTTAGAAACGGCTCGACAAATGGAGCTGACATTCTAACTGTAGCTTCTACTACTCATAGCGATGTTAAATAGTTAGTCTAAATATTAAAGTTCAGGTTTAGATTTGGGTCTAACTTGTGATATTTTAGCAACAGCTTGTTCATATGATCTGGAGTTCTGACTGTAGATTTTAATGTCTTTTTTTTTCTCTTTTGCGGATAGGCCTTCATGGACGACGCAAATATCATTTCATATAATTTCTTTCTTTTTCTTCCAGACGTTCATTATTTCACACTGTTTAGCTCTTCTTTCTCCAGTCCATTCTCCTTTGTTGAGTTTTTCTTTTCGCCTGCAGGAACCTATAATTCAAAAATCTTCTTTCTGTATTCTTTTCGATTTAGACAGTCATTTTCCGTAATGTAGAACTTTTTTACCTCTTCTTTCATTTGTTTAACACAGTCACCTTGAATTTTATAATTCCAGGTTCACTTAATCTTGAATGGTTCATTCAGACCACGTGTTCAATAGAATTTTAATCGTAGTTTTCTTATTGTTACTTCCAGGTCTTCGATTTTGTCATACCTCTTTATTTTATCTCAATCTGTGGTCTTCTAGAACCACAAATCTTTCTTAAAATTCTTTTTTATCTTCAAGTAGATTTTCTATTCCAGTTTGATTTGTAGTTTCCATGCCGTGTAAGATGACTGGTCTTACAACTGTGCTATAGTGTCTTAATTCTGCATTTATAGAAAGGTTCTTTTATTGTAAATTTTTTTGTGTAAACGTTTAGTTGTTCTAATTTGTGTTTCATGGTCTCTATCATTATTTTATGGGGTTCCTTTCTACTAATTATTTCTCCAAGATATTTAAAATGATCCGTGATCTTAATCTTGCCATACTTTGTTTCTATTGTATTTCTGGGATATTTACTGGCACTCGTCATCATTGCTGTCTTTGAAAAGAAAGTACCTTTATTTCGTTAAAAATCCTAATTAAATTTGAATAAATATAAAAGTTGAGAATGCATACGGGATTATTCGGCGCTCTGAAACTATGAAACATAGAGATCCAGCAAAAACCCGCTTACAAAAATGTGTGTGTGCGTATTTAATCGTATTATTTTACAATATTATCACATAGAAATATTTAAAATTATTTTCAGAATTTTTCAATGTTATTCTTAAACTTAAGAACCACTGATTCGATTCGAATGCAACTTTTATAGTTGGCAAGTTTAATTATTAAAATAATTGACTGGTTATTCTTCCCCCTACCATGCTACGTCAACAACGATTTTCTGATTTTTTCTCCCTTATTTTACATGCTATTAAAAAACCTAAATATCATACAATTTTTATTTTTATCCATAATTATTTTTCATATTTTTGGTCAACAATCTTTTAATGAAAATTATTTTATGGAATTGTCTTGCCTAATATGAATTCTATAAAAAACATTTCTTTTGTCTCACACGTTTCCAAAATTTAGAGTTTGAAACATCCCACCCCAATTCTAAAGTAATTATTGATCGTTTCCTTATTACCTCATTTTAATTCTATTAAAATTATCATAGATTAAAAATATAATTAAAGTTCTTATATTTTACAATACCTTTTATCCATTATATATATATTTTACTTTTATCAGAAAGAAGAGATTGCATCAATCTTTCGGTTAAACATAATTTTTCCCTTTTTTGGCAGATAGGTTTAGTTTCGTTCTATCAAAATGTTGTAAAAAAAATCAGTTCCCATGCAATTTTCAACAATAAAAATATTACAAACGAAGTATACTGGAAGACTCCTATAAAAGAATGTTGTTTCAAACAATGGAATTTCCGACCATTCTTTACAACCACAGGTAACAACTGTCTCTCACAACCCGATTCACAAGCATCACGTTTAAGTCATCAGTTTAGCAGATATACGTGAACTTTTAGTAACTAAAACCGTACTTTTTTTTGTATATTCAGCTTTTGATTTCAAATCAATCTATCGATATTAAATTTATTATTTTTTTCTAAATATGCGATAGCAAATAATTAACTTTTTTTTCAGAGATTTAGTGTAGTAAATGAATACCATTAAAAATGTAGAGACCATCTGATATAGAAACCACTAAATCCTGTATGTAAATATATATATATATATATATATGTATGTATAAATGCAAAGAATTTTAAAAAGCTGGCAAAGTGATGGCAGCCAAAACATAAAAAATATATGTATATTTTTAGAGGTAGGGAATAAATTTAAAAAAAAAAAAACATTTTTCTAATATTCATATAGGTTAAGCTTAACAAATCTACTTAAGTAAAATTTTCTCTAAATCTAACACCTCTTCAACAGAAGCAAAAATAAAAAAAGATATTTTTCAAAAATATTTTTTTTGTATTTTAGGTCCGGGGTCAACAATTAAAAAAAAAATTGTAGAATCTTTTGATAACTCTATATATGAATAAACTTCCAAAAAGTTTGAAAAGTATTTAACCGAAGGGAGATAGAGTAAAAGAACATAAAACATATATTCCAATTTAAGAGATTAGGTTTGATTTTTTGAAAAAAAAAATGGATTATTTATACATCCGTTGTAGATAACAAATTTACTTTCATAAAGTTTTCTCTAAAATGCCGCTGAAGATAATCGTGATTAGTTTTTTCCCGATATCTCCCATCGCCTTACGCATTTTGAAAAAAGTACGATCACTGCCTCATATAAAAAAAAAATCTGAAGCAAATCGGCCAGGTCAAACCTGAGATATAAAGCCAAAAGCAGTGCAACTCATACGTATGCACATACATGTATATGTTTTTTTGATCTAAATCAGAGTTTCTCAACCTGGGGTCACAGTGATATGAAAGAGGGTAAATTATCCTATAACTTTACACGTAAACAATAATTAATCAATTTTATGAGAAAAAAATAATTTATTATTAATATTTTACTTACACTTATAACTAACAGATGTAAAAAAATAAATTAATGAGATGGTGGCGTTGTTTTTCATTTAAAGTTTCTCCATAGTGGATCTATGTTAGAAACACACAAAAGCAAATTATTTTCAAGTGATTAAAGAGGATTCTTATATTTAATTTTTAGCGCAATCATAGGCGAATACCCCTTTTCACAGAGGTAAGTCGTAATGAAAAGTATTAATATTTCAATTTTTCTGGGATAAAATTTTCATATTCACTTCGATGAGGAAGCTAAAACGTATTTAAATCTTCAGATTTGAATTGTAGTTGTAACGTTTTATCAGCATACATTTGATGATGGTCGTGAATCTCAAGCGGTAAATTACCTGCTGCAACAACGTTTTCACTAAATGGATTCCAGTACCCATCTCTTCGAGAAATCATTTTTATCTTCCGGGAAATACTCTGCCAACTGAATTTTTAGCTCACACAAATGCATCTGCACTCTGTAGTCGTCGACGATTTAGTAAAATGTTAACCATTTTTACAGCTTTACAAAGAATTTTTTTGAGATTTTCCGACATATTTTTTGAGGCAAGGGCATTTCTGTGAAGGAAGCAATGCGTCCATACCGTCCTTGGTATATGACGACTTCTATATTTTTTCAGAAATCGACTGTTCTTTCCTGTTATCGCCTTTGCACCATCACTACATACTGCAATGCAGTTTGTCCAATCTATGTTATAGTTTTTAATAGCTTCATAAAAAGCACCAAAAATATATTGTTCTGTTGCACGACCAGGTATTGATTTGCAAAACAACACATTTTCTATGTCCCTGTCGCATTCATATTTCACAAACCTTAACAACTGAGAAATGTTTGCCACATCTGTTGATTCATCAAATTGAATACTAAAAAGTTCATTTAAACTCACTTGCTAAATTATCTGAACTTGAACATAGCCAGCCATCGATTCGCCTTTATATTGTGTCGTTAAAAAGCAGAATTTTTTCAATTTTTTTTTTTTTTTTGCTTCTTCCAAGCGTATTAAAACACTGACCATTCAATTGCAGTAAGCAATATGAAGTCTTTTGCGGCTGTATGGGATTTGGATATCTTAGCTACTCTTAATGCTACGAGATAAATGCTTTTATCAGTATGTATTTGACTTATAAATAGAAGTTTATTGATTTCCCAAAGTATGTAATTTTCTTCCGAAAGATTCCAAGAATTTACTTTAATGATTCGGATGTGTAGTTTCCATGTGTCGAATTAATTCTTATGGCTTCATGCTTTCATCGGGAGGACTTGAAAGCAAACAACGAACTGTGGCTTTTTATCCAATGAGGTAAAACCGTAATTTAAATAACTGTCATTGTATAATCTTGTTTTTTTTACCAATCGATTCACTGGAAGTAGATGGCTCACTTCGTTTTTTTACAAATTTATCCATTTTGCATAACAATCTAATAAAAAAAACAAAAAAAAAAAACAGGTGCACCGTTTGACCGCACACTAAAAAACCGAAATCACAGTTATTATTAATATTTTCAATGGAACTAACTTTTAAAAACTTAAATAAAGGCACCAGACTCTCGCTTTGCATTCGAAACTAAACTGACGTTATGCAATCCCTTACGCCTCTTTATATGTCTGAGAGCACATGTTCAAACGTAACATATGCATGTTGAAATATTATGTTAGCAGACCAAATAAGAGAACGTGTGTACGTTCTCTTAATGTGTATTAAGTTGAAATCTGTAAATTGCTCATGTTTGTTCACTTCATAAATGCATGCTCATACCCGTCGCTATCAACGCAGCTAAATAGTTATAACTAGGGTAGTGGTTGGGGGATCGCGAAATATTCATTACATATTTTTTTTTTTTACTTTTTGGGGATCGTTGAGGTAAAAAAGTTGAAAATTACTGTTCTAGATAAACTGGTTGTATCTTAAAATGTAAAGATTTGCAAATAACCCGATACCATACATCTGACATGATCACCATACTTTCTCATACTTATCATAGCTTTTATTTTTCCTGTTTAACCTCCGGGAATCACCATCAGGTACTACTTCAGAGGATGACATGTATGAGTGTAAGTGAAGTGTAGTCTTGTACAGTCTCAGGTCGACCATTTCTGAGATGTGTGGTTATGTGTGGTAATTGAAACCCAACCACCAAAGAACACCGGTATCCACGATCTAGTATTCAAATCCGTATAAGATCATAGCTACTCTAGCTCTATTCGACGGGAAAGTTACATATACAGTTGATATACTAATATAAACTACATAAATCATGTGCTTTACTGACATAATAAAATTATTAAACAGTCAAGATGTTATCCGTTAATAAAATAATTTCCCTAACGCATTATTAACTTGCTATATCCAATTAATTTTTTCAAGTTTTTCTTTTCAACCAATCGTTTGAAATTCTTTTTAACATTTAATGATATGTTAGATTTTTTCTCTCTCTCTCTCTCTCTCTCTCTCTCTCTCTCCATATATATATATATATATATATATATAAATTAATTTTTGAAACGACACGCACGCCCATTAAGTTACAGATAAATCCATATTTCTGTATATCTGCTAATATAACTAAACACAGGATAAAATAACGCTGTTTTTAACCGATATGTTAAATGACAACTAAAAAAGATTAAATTGTCGATCTGACATAGGATACCACTTCTGAAACTGACAAGTAATTCTAAAAAATTAGCATTCAATTCCAGGCTTACTAAGAAAGGAAGGATCGAAATGGTTTCATTTATCATTGAATCAAACATACAACATAAGAATGCCGAGCCTACCAAAAATTAAAGTATTATTTAACCCTTGAAAAGACACCTTCACACAGACAATGGCTGTATGATGAACTCCATTACCCTCAGAGAAAGCAATTTAGATTAGTCCTTTAGTAATATCAGGTTCTTTACATGCATCGCTGCCACAAGAAAGACCAAAATAGATTTAATGTACCCTTTCTCTAGAAAAAAAACCTTTTTATTAATTGTTTTTACAAAGTAAAGAAAATCTGTAATAATTTTAATTGTAGTGCTGCTAATTCTATATTTATATTTCAGGCAATCATTATTTTCAGTAATTTTCTGTTTCTCGACGGGTACGGCTCCACTGAAAACGGATAAGCCAGTCAAGAACAGCACAAATCTACACCAGTAACCACTAGAAAAGCAAAACATGCTCTATTATCGCAGTTTAGATGTAATTACTCTACTGACCGTCTGTCAACCAGCAAACGAGTTTGTTTTTTTTCACATTGTTGGTTGTGCTGTCAGTAAAAAGTCCATAATTTATTTTTAAATATTACCTCAAAGCAAATGTAAGGTTTTTTTATATGATCAATAAATTTTCTGAAGTTCAATAATCCTCTTAGTCTTAAATAATTTTTACTTGGAAAATGTAACCAGATGTTTTAAAACCATTTTATAATACTGATGAATTTTTTCGGGGTATCCTCTTAACTACAAGCACAATTTTTTGAATTCACTTTTACCTTGGTCCTGCCAGATATCATAAACCAACATTTTCGTTTTCTTTTGAGGTTACAATTTATATTTTCCATATGAAAGTCTTCAGAAAAACTAGACATGTTTACCTGATGTACACCTAAAGCGAAATAAAATACAGTGGGATGCTGATTACTCAAAAGTCGATTTTCCGGATGTCCAACTATCCAAACTATATCAACTATCCTAATGTTTACATCCGCACTGGGCATTTAAAAAAAATAATTCTCTAAAAAATCAAATAAAACTTTGCTTTATCAGGAAATATATTTGTATCGATGTTTGTCTTTACTAAGATTTTTAAATTACTTTTTTGCAATTCACACAGAACACATTATACGTAAATTTTAGTCTGCGTTAATTATAAATTAACTTCCGAAAAGATTGAGGGAAACATATTAATTGATTAAGGATGAACTATGATGTAATGATGACATGCATCCAGGACCGTCACACGACCCTCCCGGTTGGTCTAGTGGTAAACGCGTCTTCCCAAATCAGCTGATTTGGAAGTCGAGAGTTACAGCGTTCAAGTCCTAGTAAAACCAGTTATTTTTACACGGATTTGAATACTAGATCGTGGATACTGATGTTCTTTGGTGGTTGGGTTTTAATTAACCACACATCTCAGGAATGGTCGAACTGAGAATGTACAAGACTACACTTCATTTACACTCATACATATAATCCTCATTCATCCTCTGAAGAATTATCTAAACGGTAGTTACCGGAGGCTAAACAGGAAAAAGGAAGGACCGTTACACAAAAAACTTCATGAATGTTTTGTCTATCGCTCTGGATTAGTTGGAGCGACAAAAAAAGGCTGTGATTCTATACAAACTTTTTATTTAAAATGATTACGTGATCTTGCAGCTCATAAACGAAGATCTGTAATAAAGCAAATACAGATTACAGATTTGTTTAGGAAGAAACAGTGCTTTTAAAGATATGTTTTGACTATTCACTGTCGTACTCTTTTTTAATTTCTTTTTAATAATTTTTAAGAAATAGTATTTTTTTTAATGCACAGTAACAACTAACTCAAATTCTCTTCAATAAGTTTTTTTGTTATTTTTCCCCATAAGATTTTGTTTAATAAGTTTTGAAATTATATTTTGTATAAAGCTGGAGGATAATAAATCTTTATTCCTTTCAAATAATGTTTCATAAACTTTTTTTATTTGGAAATTTCTACTCATTGGATATTTTTTTGCAACGTTTTATTTTATCTGTTTATTATTACACTGTACAAATGTTCAGCGTACGTTTCTAATTTTACTGAAATAATATTATTTTTTATGTTTTCGTTTTTTATCACCCATTAAACATTAGAATGATACTTCCAGTGCGTATTATAAACTTTTATTAATTTTCTAATTGTCTGATTTCTGATTATCTGGATTTGACCTAGCTAAAGTCAATACGAATTATTGGAGCTCCACTGTTGTAAGAATTTTATATAAAAAGATGCTAGTCTTTTCTAGTACGCCCCAAATCATGTTTCACTTGGGTTAAAACGTCAAACAGCCAGCAGAATTACGTTTGCGCTGATCTGGTCTGTTCGCTTGCAATGAGACCGTAACCTATGCACAACGAATAAAAAACTGTTTTACTCAG
Source organism: Lycorma delicatula (assembly GCF_047948215.1). Lineage (NCBI taxonomy): Eukaryota > Metazoa > Arthropoda > Insecta > Hemiptera > Fulgoridae > Lycorma > Lycorma delicatula. The sequence continues at coordinate 176,294,754 of NC_134458.1, forward strand.
TCAAGTGATTTCGTATTTTCCTAATCGCACCATTTACCACTAATATAACACCTTTCTGTTGGTCGGCAATATTACATAACAGGATAGGTTCTGTTTTTTTTTTCTTTGTTAATTAATATTTGCTAACTACTATGTAACTATGTACTCAAAATATCTTTATAATTTTTTTTTTAAATCAAACCACACGTACGCGTACGCACATACACGAAATCTATTTTATTTTCATGAGTAAGATATTGAACTTCAAAATTTAATCTATAAACCAGTATATCATGTATCTTTATTAAATGTTAATAATAATAAAAAAATTAAACGTCTTTTACAATTTTTTTTATTAAATAAGTTAAAATTTTATCGTGATTTGGTTAGTTTAAAGAGGATTATTATTATTATTACTACCGATCAAATTATGACTCTCCCCTGACTGATCACGGTTTTTTTTATCCTTCTCACGTTTTGATACCATGAGATGAAAAATACTAAAATCTAGATCGTAAAAGGTTGAGATTGTGCTAAATTACGAATAAAGTTATAATTTATGAAAATTTAACTTGTACTTTTTATAAATATTATAGAAATGGTAACGTAATTAAAATAACACCATTAAAAAGTTAGTGACAGAAAAATATATATTCATAAAAGTATCTCGACATCATTAAAATTAGTTTCGTATACATTTATCTAACTTTTAACTTTCAAGTCGACTTACTGACTTGAAAGTTATTAAATTCATTTTATTTTTAACGAAATTTATCAGATGGAAACTGTTTACAAACCTTATCAGACGGTAAGAGAATAAATAAACCATCACTCGTAAAAATAGAACTTATATATTTTTCCTTTTTTAATTTCTTCTACCTATCGAATTTAAATTCATTTTAATGATTTATGAAAAGTTACCAGAATATTAATAGTATTCAACATTTATACCAGAAGTAGACGATACATATTTTATAAAATATTTTTATATTTTTAAAAAGTAGCAAAAAATATTATTTAATTAATTAACAATCTGTTTATATTTATATGTGATAAATACAATAACCGAATGGTTTCAAGCGATCTGACATTAAACACAATTTATTCCTGAAAATAGCATATCTATTCCAAAAAATAACAATCATCTAATGCCAGGTTTATTATGAAAAGTTTGAATTAAAGTAGGTCCTAATTGCCTTCTTTAGTGACAACAGTATGTTATTTTATAGCATCATACCAAATCATCTGAAATGCACATATTATACAGGACAAAAGGTACACGCAGTTTAATCGCTACAGTGACTGCCCTCATAATACATGTCACCACATTCAAAGAAAGTGACTCTTCTTCAAGTAGTCAGCTCCTTTTCGTGAATCATAGCTAATGTATAATAATGCGGTGAAACAAATTTGTTTAATACTTTCAGTGGAGTAGAATCATGCTGGTTTCAAATCGGTTGATCCTCGGGTTCGATTCTTGTTAAGATTCTGACATTTTTTCAATCATCATTTTATCAAATTAATCTCCCTTATAAAATACAATTAAACAAATTTACGCGTCTATAAAAATATTATACTGCAATAAAATTAAAATTTGAATATCATTCCATAAATAATTAAAAAGAAAGATTAATATGAAAATGTAATTTTAAATAAACATAAACTGAATCACTGGAAATTATTAAAATAAATAAATTTATTATTCTGAGAAGAAAATAATAATAATCACAATAAATTATAATTACGTCGGGAATGAGTACATATGCTACTTGGTAATAAAAACTTTGATCAGAGTACCATCATAAAATACACAATTAATTTTAAAGTAGAAAATATATGTGATTAATTTTCATATTAATAATTTAAAATATAACCAGTGAAATGAGATAAATGTAAATAAACGAAGATATTGGATACAAAACATAGCTACAAAATAATACATAATTTTGAACATTTTAAACGGGAAGAAGGGTATTTATAATTTATTTTTTAATTAGCGTTATTTAAAAATTCTTTCAGAGAATAATATTGTTTCTATTAAAAAACAGTCTTTTAATTTTACTTTAAATAAATTTGTGACAATATTTTTTAAATATAATCTATTAAAAATAGCCCAGATTTGGCCTGATTTTCGACCTGATCAGGAACGGAACGCAAGGATGTTTTTTAATTAACTTGGTTTGAATTAAGGAAATGTGGTTGGATGGATTGCTCTGGGGCGTTGCGTCCCAGAGCTATCTCAGTCAGTAGAAAATAGATTGGGATTTACTAGTCTGAGCGCGATATACCTCTATTAAGGGTTAGATGTCTGCCCGCCGTAAGGGCAGGCAGGAGAGATATACATAACGCAGGTTGTTTTTCGAGCGCCCGTGCACCGGGGTGGTGACAATTTTGAATAAGACGTCCCCCTATTATATATAAATTTGGACTTGATGCAGCTGCTGGTCTAGCCCTACAAAATATAATGGTCCGCGGAGGGTTTGGGGGGTCTGGTGGTGTGTGGCCAAACACGATTTCTTCTAGCTGTCCTTGGAGTACTTGGAGTTTCACCTGAAAAAGAAAAAGCCCAAGCGCACAGCGGATTGAACTGTTGAAGGGGTGAGAAAGATTGCTCTTTTTTCACCGTGGTATGTGGGGGTGACGGGTTAAGGCAGTCGTGCTGCCGGAAGGGTATGGAAGTGGGAGCGGAATTTGGTAGCATTCCTGATCAGACAAGGAGGCATCACGATAACCATTACCTCCCACCACCACCCTTCGACAATAGCTATACTTTTTGGGCGGGAAGTCCCTTTACACTAATAGAACCAACTAAACCGAGCTCTACTGCTGCCAATTCTCACCGTTGATATCGCATACTGCTGCTGCAAAAGACGAGGAGGATAAGCTTGGTGGAGATCGTCCGGTGTGTTCATTCATGAAGGGATATCTTCAGTCGTAGTCGAGTGTGGAACAACGGCGGATACGAGGGCGTTTACTGTCGAAGCTTGTGTGCGGGTCCACAAACGTCCACGCACTGGTAAAACATTGGCCAACATTATAAACGACTTCTTTGTGCGTTTTAGGAAATCATAACCATCAAGGCAAACGTTGCTGTCACGGAAGAAGAAGACTTTTGCGACGGGAAGTGTTCCTCCCGTTACAAGCCCCACGCACGGGAGGCCGATCACTCGACTGAGAAGTGTGCTGCTGTGAAGACATCGCTTCAACAATCACCGATGAAATCGACGCGCAAAAGTTGTGCAGAGTAAGGCATTCTAAGATCGATAATGCGAGATCATATGCGGAAGGACTTTAAAGTTAAACGGTTTCGTCCAGTAACAGTCAATGAGTTGAATGACTGTGATCGTGATCGACATGTTTATACATGTCAGTTATTGCTTGAACGCTTTTCGAGAGCAAACGATAAAAAGAACTTCATGTTTTCAGACGAGTGTGTGATTTGTCGAAGCTCTCGTAATCGAGAAATTATTTTTTTTCTGGGCGAAAGACAATTCTCACTTTTTTGAGGAAATCGAACATCATCCGCCTCATATTATAATCTGAGCTGGAATGACAACTGAACATATCCTTAGTTCTTGTTTTTTAAATGGGGCAGTGAATCAACACAGTTATCTGAGAATAATCGACGAGCAGTTGCTTCCAGAATTAACGGCAAAAAGGATCGCTGGCATCATTTCTGCAAGACGGTGCTCCAGCGCATTTTGCTTTCAATTTCAGCAGACACCTCAATGAAATTTTTCCGAATGGCTGGATCCGACGTGGGTCAAAATAGTTACCGGTTCTACAACTGACAATGCACTTAGGGAATTTGTAATAGAAAAAACGCTATTCGGTCAGCATTTGAAATGATCACTCCTGATATGTTGTAACGGATAAACAACCGAACATGAAAACACATACAGCTGTGCTTTTAACATAGTGGAACTCACACAGACGATTTAGACCTTAGAAGTTAAAATGTACCTATCCTAATAATTTCGAAACTAGTGTAAAAGGACTTCCCGCCCACTCCGTACAGTCCCCCGGGAGGGTTTGTTTAAATTTAATAGTTGTTTTGGAACATCAAAATAAGCAATAAAAAATTCATCTGGACAAACGTCTTATATTGATTGTTTTCCTGTCCCTCCGCCATTTTGAGTTTCTTAAATAAAAATGTGAAATCTTAAGAAAAAGTTGAAATAAATACTTTACTGAAGTTGAAGTACATGTACCCAAAACAACTTCTACAAAATAAATAGGTTTGAAAATTTTAGAGTAGGAAATAAAAAGAATGGTGACGATTCAAACCTTTTAATTATTAATAATTTCTAAAAATTAGGTTTATCATACTGTGTTTAATTAGAAAAAATGTTAAGTCTTTTATTGTGAATAAAGTGATATCTCATTTAGTCAGATCATTTGACAAACAGTCGAGATACGGCTAAAAAGGTTTAAATAAATCGCAAAAATTATACATGAGAATAGCGACAGAATTTCAGAATACATGATTTACAGTCTGCATCTCTACAAAAACAGTACGCAAGTGGTCTGAAAAAAAAATTACCCACCCGATTTTACATTTCATTAGTTTTATTCCAACATTATTAAACAGTTTTGTATTGAAAATGTATTAAAATGTTTTCTTATAAGGGACTCGTACAACGGGCTATAAGTTTTGGATTTTTGTTCTAATTTCTGAAACTTCATCTGTTTTTCAAGTTGCGGTTGTTATTAAAAATGTTATGCGAACTTGATGTAAAGCAGGTGATCAATTGGGACCAAAACTTCTTCCCTCGCAATTTTACTTTAAATGAAGAATAATTTCTACGACAAAAACGAAAGCCCGAAACTATTTTTAAATGTTATAAAGTAAGTTTCCTAATGAGATAATTAGTTACATTATTATACTTGAATTGTTACCGATTGATCGCCAAGTAAGACTACATATGTCATTGATCCTGTTTTATCAAAGTACGGAGACTAGTGATCACTCAGTCGGGCTGTGTTTGCGGCCTGAATACAAAATTTCCACGGTCTATTTCGCACCTCTCGCAATTTTGTTCGATCAATCAATCCCCTGGCTTGTTTCTTGTTTGGGGTCAGCCCTCCTGATGCTTTTACGCCACTCTTGGCGATTTTGTGTCGTTTCTGGCGTTAAGCTCGTCGTCATAATGTGATATCTATCACTATGGACTGTTCGCGTCCAGGTAGTTGGTGGGCGGCCTCTGCCCCTCTTGCCATCCTTTATGGCTAAAACCTGTCGAGTCATATGATCTTCACTTCTACGCATTACGTGTCCAAACCGGCGTAAACGGCTTTCTCGCATTTTTTGCTGTTTTTCAACTACTTTAAAGGTCCCTCGGATGAACTTGTTTTGAATTTTGTCAAGTCTCGTAACAACACTTGCCCATCGCAGCATTTTTCATCTGTACAGACTACCTCTCGCAATTCTTTTGTTAAAACTAAATACTCCGTCGTATCGTTGTGTAAAATCTGCCACGTTTACTTTTTTTGACATGTCCTCGAGTATCGGCCGGTCTCGTTTCCGGTGAACAATACAAATTAAACATCGCTACATGCCATTAACTTGTATCGACTCGTAAAACAAATATGTGAAATGAACTATAAACCTGAAAATTTAATTGTCAATTCCGATAAAATACATTTTCTATTTTCTCGAGTGCTAAACATATCGCTGTTACCTTTAAAAGTACATAAAAATTAAACTGCTAATAGGTAAAATTATCGCCTACAAACAGATTCTTGTTTGGATCTTTTAAAAAGTACTAGATCTGCAGAAATATATCTTTCAGATATTAAACGGATATCATATAATATATGTATACAGTGGGTTGTATATACATATATAAATATTGAATAATAAACGGATTTGGATGGGTTAACAAACATTTTTTTATGCGTATCTGATAAAATAACTGTGATGATAATTCTCCTTCTTGGGTTTGATCAAAATTAATTGCTGTCTGGATGGTTCTCAGTCTTTGTGTCTGATAAAATGTAAAGTTTTATGATAGTATAGAATACAAAGTTAATAGCACTTAGAGACGGTACGCATTTTATCGGTCAAAATTTAATGCATTTCAATTGGTAAGTTTTATTCACACCTTATGATTGGTTAAAAAACAAGGATTACGATTGGTTAGAATTTACTGTCTAATAATTGGTCGGTTCTTTTTGCAGTTGTGATTGGTGTAAAGTTGAGGCTTTTTGATTGGTCAATCGTTTTCGTTCTTATGATTGAATAGGAAAATACGGTATTCTGATTGGTAGAAGATCAGTGTGAAGATACATTATGATCTCTTCGAATTTATATTCTAAATACTGCATAATTAAGTAACTTAAATTTAAAAACCGTTTGGCGTATTCGAAATAAAGATCTCTCAAGAGCAAAAGCCAAGAAAGTTTTGAAATTCCTAACTAGTTTCTTTTTAGTCGAATACAACTTTTTTAGTCATTGTAACGACAAAAAAGTAGTTATTATATTTGTTATGAGGAAAAGAATAAAAAAAAATTACATAGTTTTATTTTCAAAACAAAAAATTTGCGTAACCCGCTGTAAAATAGATAAACCCACCTTCACGATGGAGTGACAGCGTCTCTATATTTCATCTGAATTACCGGTTTAAAATCCTAATCACGTATGGTATTTTTGGACCCTAATTTTTTCCATATCTCACTCTCAACTAGCGGTAGGGAGGGAAACCGGTGATAAGAAAATTTATACAAAATTGTAGATACACCAAATCCCAATCACCTAACTGTAGAGAATTAAGAGAGAAAATTGAAGTAAAAAACAAAGCAAAAATAAGTTGAATAACTTTCCACGCTTTGTGAAGGGTCTAACCAACCCATAAAAAAGTTATTTTTAAATAACAAATTTTTTGAAAATAATAGCCTAAATTATAACTTATATGTCATATGACCAAATCTCTTAAATCTCAAGATAATTAAGTTCGATGATATGAAAATTAACTGAAATTCGCTATCCATTTCTCTTCCCTTGATAAATTCATCAAATTAAGATGTTATTACCCATCTATCCGTAAATTACTGGGGTAAAAATTTTATACCAACAATAACTTAAATTGCTGTAGATAATGAAAAACCAGCTTAGATTGAAATTCATAAATTTGAGATATTTTGGGGAGGGATGATCATCTAACAACATTTTTCGTAAATGTTACTTATAGCTGGAAGAAAACAATTGTGCTCTTTCATCAGCTTTATCGGGATACGAAATCCCAACCTTTTCGTATCCCCCAACCTTTAGTAGATTTAAAAAAAAATTTAAATTATCAATATCAAATCTACAGAAATCATCTTATCAAACATATTCAAGTTTCTACGACTGTCTGAGACAGACGAAATTGAACAACATAGAAACCAACCCATCATAGATTTTTACGCGGTTTTTTTACCAGAATAATTTTTTTATATTTCCTTAAATTAGAAAAAGTATACAAACACCATAATGAATCATTTTTGAAACGATAGGAACACTTTTTCTCGTTTATAAACCTTTATAACAATTAGTAGGTGCGGAATCTGTAAAATAAAAACATCAATAAACTAACACGTTTTTAAATTCTGACTACCGACAATTATTAGTAAAATAAATATTAGTGGGTAAAACACATGGAATTTATAAATACAGGATTCCAACCTGCTCCTATTTTATAAATAATTTCAACAAAGTTATTAAACGTAAAATATTTTTAAAGAATCCTTTAATTTTAATTTATATTTAAATTAAATAAATCAATTTCTACATTGACAGTGAAGTATTATTTCAATAATCGATGGCATTCATAGGTCAGAGTTTAATTTTATTTCAAATCAGAAACAAATAGTAGAGGATCGTTTACGGTATTCAGCCTGTAGAGCTATCATTCTGTAGTCTGTATCTACAGTACCACTCGTTGTCACCTGTAACAAGAATACAAGTCCAAGCAAAATAGTATGTCAAGTAAAACGAATGCTAACCACTCGATTCGCTTCTGTTCATGTGGTCGAGTGGTATTTGTACTCCAATCGCAAATAATGAACGGTTTCAGTTTGTCAGATGCATTGACAACTGAAAGAGGTTAGAAGAGGTTAAAAAAACGTTAAAGAATTATATATAACATGGTATTTATTTTAATAAAATTGAAGTATCTCTTAAAAGTGTAATTTTTTTTATTTTTAATGTCGTTTATATAATTTCTATATTAGGTAGATATGACATTTTCTTATGTCATATCTATCTGTTCTCATTTTAATAAAATATTTACAACTGGAAAGCCTTATTATTGCATGTAATAATATACTATAAATAAATATTTTACTCTGATCAGTATATAATAATAATACTACACTATATAATATTATTATAATACAGTACTATATAATACTACATAATATATACTATATACTATATAATACTGTATAATATTACTACACTATATAAATCACATGAGGAATAGTTAAACATGCTGTTGCACGCATAAAAAAATAAACTATATCCCCAGCATTTATCTGGATTGTATTATTACAAAATTTATTGAAATTTGGTGTATATGTACCCAACAACACCTTATACAAAATAAATAAGTTTGAAACTTTTACCGTGGGTAATTAGAAAATGGCAGCCATTAAAATTTTGTTATCAATAATAGTTCTAACCCACCAGGCTGGTCTATTAGTTAACTTGTGGCAAATCAGTTATTTAACAGCTGACTTTCGAAGTCGAAGGTTCCGAGGTTCAAATCCTAGTAAACGTTAGTTACTTTTATACAGATCTGAATATTAGACAGTGGATACCGATGTACTTTCGTGATTGGAGTTCAATTAACCACACGTCTCTGAAATGGTCGGCCTGAGTCTGCACAAAGACTACACCTCGTGTCATACATATCATCCCCATCTCATTGAGCCGTGGAGGGATGTTGCTTATTGTTCACTAGTTGTACAGATTGCAACGTACACATTAGGAAAGTACCTAACTAAATGACTGCCATTTTGGTTAGAGTTAGCCCGAGGTTGGTTATATGTAAAACGTTTGTTATTTCAGAGCTTGGGTTAGTAATAGTTATATACCTCAAAATATATTATTCTGAGTCGGAGTATTTGCTACATTTCATTTTCCTATGTTTAACTATTCAAAGTCATTTAAGAATTGCCATTTGTTGTTAATTATTTGTAAATTAACAAGTTAAACGGAATGCATAAAATTCACACGGTCTTTTTTATTATTTAATTAATAATATTTAGAAATTCATTGGCAAAGTAATATTATTATTTCTGTAAGAAAAAAATCGTTTATTTTAATTTCAAAATAAAATAATGTAATGAAAACGTAATTGGCTCGATATTAATTTATTAAAAATGGCAATGGAATCATAATAAGGCCAGTTCTCGTAAGCTCGCAGTTTTTCTCGGGATACACGAAAAAAGAAAATTTCAAAAATATGTCGAGCTCTTTTTGTTATTCGTGACAAAAACATTAACTTCTTTTTTTACATTACTTTATACTATTTTAAAAATTATGCGAATAAAATTTAAATCTCGTTGAGATAGAAGAATTTTGTTATTTGGGAAGTAGAATTACTAAAGATTGACGAAGCAGGAGCGATATAAAATGCCGAATAGCACATGCTAAACGAGCCTTCAGTAAGAAATATAATTTGTTTACATCAAAAATTAATTTAAATGTCAGGAAAAGATTTTTGAAAGTGAAACTTGGACAATCGGAGTATCTGAGAAGAAAAGATTAGAAGCTTTTGAAATGTGGTGCTATAGGAGAATGTTAAAAATCAGATGGGTGGATAAAGTGACAAATGAAGAGGTATTGCGGCAAATAGATGAAGAAAGAAGCAATTGGAAAAATATAGTTAAAAGAAGAGACAGACTTATAGGCCACATACTAAGGCATCCTGGAATAGTAGCTTTAATATTGGAAGGACAGGTAGAAGGGAAAAATTGTGTAGGCAGGCCACGTTTGGAATATGTAAAACAAATTGTTAGGGATGTAGGATGTGGAGGGTATACTGAAATGAAACGACTAGCACTAGATAGGGAATCTTGGAAGAGCTGCATCAAACCAGTCAAATGACTGAAGACAAAAAAAAAAACTTTTTTCAAAACTTTTTTAGATTTTTTTTTTTTTAATTTAACTTATTTATTCTACAGGTTGACGCCGAATAAATAGTAGAGGCGTCAAACCACGGCATCTCTGTTATGATCCTCACTAATTTATTTTGGAGTCTTGAGTTATCTCAATATTGTTGTTGCTCGTCGTACCCCATAACTGGATCCCATATGTCCAGATAGGTTTAAGAATACTCGGTAGATCAACAGTTTATTAGATAACGATAACTTGAGTTTTTACCCAGCTACCAGTTTTGTTCCGTATACTTGGTGTGTTTAGCGATTTCTTCTTTTTACCGCGTGGTCTTTCCACATCAGGTGACAATTTAAGGCCAAGTTACCGTACCCGATCAGCATGAGGGATGTTGACGCTTTTTAGGTGACCCGTGGACAATCACACGTCCTCATCATAAATGTTACACGGCTTGATTTGTTCTGATTCACCCTTATTTTCCACGGTAAGCCATGCGCTGAATTGGTCCAACACTGACTGTAGTTTAGCCTAGGCTTGATTCGGGTTTAAAATTTTTTTTAAATTTAAAAACACTAAACAAATTTGTTAAGCTTAACCTATAAATGAATATTTTTAACAAACTCTTCTTAAATTTATCTCCCGCTTCTAAATAATATATCGTATTCTGTTTTACTTTTCTTTTCCTTTTTTTGGGTGTTATGGCTCTAATTCTTTTAAATTTTACTATTAAAAACCTTTTTTTTTTATCACTTAATGGGATTACATTAAAGTAATTTTGGCCCTATAATATTCCCAGGACCCAAAATAAGAAACAATTTTTTTCATCGCTATCATAAAAGAGATACTTAATTTTAAACAATTATTGTTTTAAATTTATTTATTTATTTATTTTGTTAAGGATCACTTCTTTACAAAAAAAATTGTTTACTAAATTGTCCCATAGAGTAAGGGAGCTCTCAAAATCAAAAGTATTGAAAATTATATTTGAAAATTGGAAATTATGATGCTTAAATCTTATTTTAGTTATCATTATAATAAAAAATGTCCCATTAATGCAGGGACCCTAAAATTAAAAAAAAGGAAATTTTTTGTTGTTACTTTTATTTAAACGTTTATTATGAAAATAAAAATAAAATTTGTAATGATTGAATTTCAAAGGCTTTTCGGCTTCGCCGTAAATACTTTGCAAATAAAAAGCTGTGTAAGGTATTATATAACTTGACCGGGAAAGTAGCAATACTTTCTACTTTGTCAGTTTTTTATCGTTATTAAAAATTATAATAATTATTATTATTAATAATCGTTATTATTATTTTTTATCGTAATAAAAATCCACCTTACCAGCAAATTAAATGTATCTCTCTAGATCTTTCAGTCCTCAGACCATCATCAAGAGAATAATATAATATAAAATAAAGTCAAAAGATTAAAATGATTAAGCAGTCATGACTGCTAGTTATCAGTATACTGAATTGAAATATAAAGTGTAATCTGGTGGAATAAAATGAAACCAACGGGAACCACGTTGTAAGAATGATATTTTATTTATTTAAATTACTTGTATTATCTCTTTATATCTATATTCAGAGCATGTTTAAACAATTTATCATCTTTAAAAAAATTTTGCTCATTAATTAGCTTTACATAGCTGTAAATGTGATATTTCACTAAATAAGATGTATTATAATAATTGTCTAAAATTTTCATAAATGTATTAGGATTTTATGTATGACCTTTATCTAATATATATTTATCAAAGTTAGAATTTTCTGGTTTACTGTTTTTAATACTATCCATGTGTTCTTTTGCAAGTATAAAGAATTTACGATTGGTCATACCGATGTATATCATGTCACAATCTTCAAAATTAGTTTTTTTTTATCATTCTACCGCAAGTTTAAATTAAAGTGAGTAACTAAAATTAAAATACATAAAATTCAAAAAGTATAATTCTTTTTAATAACAGACTGGAAAATGCAGTATTCCCTTCTTTTAAACAAGTATTCCTTTTATCAAATAAAACAAAATAATAGTTTACAGTTACCGAGTGATGTTTTTCATTTGGACAGCACTATTTTTTGTAAAATTAATTTTTTTAAATATCTTTCTCAATAGTTTTTTTTATTATTAACCCACCACAAAAACTCGAAGGTTTCAATACATAATATTGAGAACTACTGTAGCGAAAGAAAATAACCTGACCGGAATATGAGCATGAATCCTCTGTATAAAAGGATGAAACGCTACCGCTTTGTTCCAGAGGTCGGCAAAGTTATTTAAATGTAAAATTTTAGAAGACAGCCAAAAAATAAAAACAGCTATCCACTTATTGTTATTTACTCTTTAATTTAATAGAATCAATACTAATAATTTTAAGAAAAATACTTCATTTAAACTGTATACGTATATAAAACGTTTTGCAACCAAAATAATTTTTTTTGGAATTTTATTGCCTAAATTCTAACTTTATCATATTTGACGTATATTTCCCAATTGTATTAAGCCGTTCTTTTTATTTATTTATTTTATTTTTTTAACGCTTGTCCAAAAATAAAATCATTCATTTTTTATAAGCTTTTCTCATGATAAAAGAGAAAAAAAATTACATTAAACAGATTTCAAATAACAAGTACAAAATCTTATCTCAAAGAGTGAAAGAAAAACAATAAAATATTTATATAAATATACTCTTACCCTGTTAAGTTTAACTCAAACCGACTGGACTGACTAAAGTTCAACGTCTTAATATATTATTAAACACTCACCTGCAACAAAGGAGAAATAAATTATTTAAAAATAAAACAATAATTAAAAAAAAAATCACAAAAAAATAAATGGTAACCTCAATATCATTATTATTATTATTATTATTATTATTATTATTATTATTATTATTATTATTATTATTATTATTATTATTATTATTATTATTATTATTATTATTATTATTATTATTATTATTATTATTATTATTATTATTATTATTATTATTATTATTATTATTATTATTATTATTATTATTATTATTATTATTATTATTATTATTATTATTATTATTATTATTATTATTATTATTATTATTATTATTATTATTATTATTATTATTATTATTATTATTATTATTATTATTATTATTATTATTATTATTATTATTATTATTATTATTATTATTATTATTATTATTATTATTATTATTATTATTATTATTATTATTATTATTATTATTATTATTATTATTATTATTATTATTATTATTATTATTATTATTATTATTATTATTATTATTATTATTATTATTATTATTATTATTATTATTATTATTATTATTATTATTATTATTATTATTATTATTATTATTATTATTATTATTATTATTATTATTATTATTATTATTATTATTATTATTATTATTATTATTATTATTATTATTATTATTATTATTATTATTATTATTATTATTATTATTATTATTATTATTATTATTATTATTATTATTATTATTATTATTATTATTATTATTATTATTATTATTATTATTATTATTATTATTATTATTATTATTATTATTATTATTATTATTATTATTATTATTATTATTATTATTATTATTATTATTATTATTATTATTATTATTATTATTATTATTATTATTATTATTATTATTATTATTATTATTATTATTATTATTATTATTATTATTATTATTATTATTATTATTATTATTATTATTATTATTATTATTATTATTATTATTATTATTATTATTATTATTATTATTATTATTATTATTATTATTATTATTATTATTATTATTATTATTATTATTATTATTATTATTATTATTATTATTATTATTATTATTATTATTATTATTATTATTATTATTATTATTATTATTATTATTATTATTATTATTATTATTATTATTATTATTATTATTATTATTATTATTATTATTATTATTATTATTATTATTATTATTATTATTATTATTATTATTATTATTATTATTATTATTATTATTATTATTATTATTATTATTATTATTATTATTATTATTATTATTATTATTATTATTATTATTATTATTATTATTATTATTATTATTATTATTATTATTATTATTATTATTATTATTATTATTATTATTATTATTATTATTATTATTATTATTATTATTATTATTATTATTATTATTATTATTATTATTATTATTATTATTATTATTATTATTATTATTATTATTATTATTATTATTATTATTATTATTATTATTATTATTATTATTATTATTATTATTATTATTATTATTATTATTATTATTATTATTATTATTATTATTATTATTATTATTATTATTATTATTATTATTATTATTATTATTATTATTATTATTATTATTATTATTATTATTATTATTATTATTATTATTATTATTATTATTATTATTATTATTATTATTATTATTATTATTATTATTATTATTATTATTATTATTATTATTATTATTATTATTATTATTATTATTATTATTATTATTATTATTATTATTATTATTATTATTATTATTATTATTATTATTATTATTATTATTATTATTATTATTATTATTATTATTATTATTATTATTATTATTATTATTATTATTATTATTATTATTATTATTATTATTATTATTATTATTATTATTATTATTATTATTATTATTATTATTATTATTATTATTATTATTATTATTATTATTATTATTATTATTATTATTATTATTATTATTATTATTATTATTATTATTATTATTATTATTATTATTATTATTATTATTATTATTATTATTATTATTATTATTATTATTATTATTATTATTATTATTATTATTATTATTATTATTATTATTATTATTATTATTATTATTATTATTATTATTATTATTATTATTATTATTATTATTATTATTATTATTATTATTATTATTATTATTATTATTATTATTATTATTATTATTATTATTATTATTATTATTATTATTATTATTATTATTATTATTATTATTATTATTATTATTATTATTATTATTATTATTATTATTATTATTATTATTATTATTATTATTATTATTATTATTATTATTATTATTATTATTATTATTATTATTATTATTATTATTATTATTATTATTATTATTATTATTATTATTATTATTATTATTATTATTATTATTATTATTATTATTATTATTATTATTATTATTATTATTATTATTATTATTATTATTATTATTATTATTATTATTATTATTATTATTATTATTATTATTATTATTATTATTATTATTATTATTATTATTATTATTATTATTATTATTATTATTATTATTATTATTATTATTATTATTATTATTATTATTATTATTATTATTATTATTATTATTATTATTATTATTATTAATAATGATAATAATAATAATGCCCTGAGGTAGGTAATCCCCACGTCCGGAACACAACACCTACGTTCCACGTCCAGGGCGGCAACAGCTGTACTTATGTACAACACACATAGCTGGCTAACGGGGTTCCGAGTAAATTTCTCGGTTATGCTTTCTTTTAGTTCTGACCTGTTTCCAACTTCAAGTCACTAAACGGATTTGATTTTTCGGCTACCTGCAGGATATGAAATAATAAACGATTTTGGAAATGGACTCATACCACTTTTAGAGCTGGCGATGTGGCGGCCAAGGTCAATGTTATTACAGGTGTAACGGAGACCCTTCCGTTGTCCACATGCCCCCTGCGATGGCAAGCATGTAGCAATGGTGCCCATGTATGTCGGTGCATGGGAGCTCTGAAAGCTTCGGTGACTAGGAGCCTGGAGTCAGTGCAGAGATTGCGCATCCGCTCTCTGCCAGGAGATATGCCGGTTCCACCGGAGTACCGGATCGGATCTCCAAGGTTAGTAGCCCTGGAGTGGGGGTGTACCCCGGCGGCTAGCCTTGCTACAGAAGGGATAATCTTTCATGAACATACTTGAACAAACAAACGTGGCAGAAGGTGCACGTAAACACCCTCGTTTGGAAACCTCCGATTCACCACAAGCGAAGAGGAAAAAGAGTAAAGAGTGTGACAAAATCAAGAAAGATGCTGATAGAATCAGTAAAGACTTACGGAAAAGCTTATTTGGCTGTAGCGTACCTAAGCCAAGATTTTTAATTGTTACCAAGGAGAATAGAAACTTTCAAAAAACTAGTCCATTCTTAATCGCTAGAGAGATTACTAATTGTGCTGGTGGTCCTGTTAAAGAAATCCGGAAGACTTTTAATGGATTGCACGTCGAAACTATCAACGACATGCAAAGCCAGAAACTTCAATCGTTGAAGAAGATCGGTGAATTTGCGGTATCTGTGCAACCGCATAGCACCCTTAATACATCAAGAGGAGTTGTTGTTTGTCGCGATCTTCTAAATTGTACAGAAGAAGAAATTATACAAGAAATGTCGAGTCAGGGAGTGATTCAGTGTCGCAGACTAACCATGCGAAGAAATGGTGAAGTTCTTCCTTCCGCCTCGCATGTATTGACTTTCAATAGGCCAAATCTGCCTGAAAAGGTACGAGCTGGCATCCATCAGCTTGATGTACGTGCTTTCATTCCACAGCCAATGAGATGCTTTAAGTGTCAGCGATTCGAACACACTGCAGCTAGATGTAAAGCGCAGGAAATTTGCATATGCGGAATGAAGATACATGAGGGTGATCCATGTAAAGACCCTCCAATCTGTATAAATTGTAAAGGGCATTATAACTGCCGATCAAGGAACTGTCCGGTATATAAAACGGAAACGGCCATTCAGGAAGTTAAAACGCTTCAAAAGGTTAGTTATCCTGAGGCGAAGAAGATTGTTAGTCAACGAACACCTCGACAATCAACCACTTAAGCAGAAGCAGCTGCTGCCCCTTCTTAATCCAAAATTAACGTGGGGCAGTTGCTTAATACGATGGCACCAAGTCTTGCATCGATGATAGAAAAAATCATTGATGCAAAGATTGAGTCGACTCATCGGTCAGAACCAATAAAACATGTTAAGGCTCATTCCCGGACTGACGTCGTTGATATAAGAAACGAACCAACGCTGCACAAAAAAACCAGAAAAACCTGCGATTATAAAGCCACCAACTGACGTAAAAATTACAAATCTTGACTTATCTGACAAAGAGAAACAGATCACTCCGTCGTCGAGTCAGAAGAATAAGGAAACTATGACAAGAGTACAAGGAAAATCTACGTCTACCGAAATGGAGGTGCAAGTTATTACTGAAAAAGCACCAGACGCAGATGACATAAAAACTGCAACAATGGA
The DNA here is from genome assembly GCF_047948215.1 of Lycorma delicatula. Classification (NCBI taxonomy): domain Eukaryota; kingdom Metazoa; phylum Arthropoda; class Insecta; order Hemiptera; family Fulgoridae; genus Lycorma; species Lycorma delicatula. The sequence goes on from NC_134458.1 coordinate 176,312,180, forward strand.
GCCTCCAAGAGCTCAAAGAACAGCTTCAGCGAGAGCATCTATTTCAGCTGGACCCAGCCTGCATTAGAGATTGAATCCAGCTCATCAGCCGCCGAAACTGCATCGCTTGCTAGTTTAGATTCCATAGCAACGATGCTAGCAACACCAATGAAGCTTTCATCACCTGATGTAAGCCGGCAAACGTTATTGGCATCAGAAAGAGAAGAAGATGCCATGTCCGAGGCCTCAGACACACTGTCATCGGAAGTTGAGGCCGTTCGCAGAATGGAAAAACCCAAGAAAGGATGGCCGAAAGGAAAGCCTAGGCGGTAATTTTTTTGGATTTGAAGTTATAGAAGAATGTAAAATTTTGAACATTTTTGATTCATGAGCATGTGAATTACTGAACCTTTTTTTGAATTTTTTTTTTTTGAAGTGGGATGGAGCTAATGACCAAAGTAGTCGATGCCCCTAAAAACCTCAAAAAAAAAAAAAAATAATAATAAATAGTGCAAAAAGTGTAATTATTTATAATTGTTTTTTTTCTCGTTTGGACCATCTATGAATCGCAATAAAAAAATAAATTTTCTTTGCATTTTGTTTCACTTTCTACCAGTACTCTCATTTTTCGAGTTATTTCTCTTTCTTTTTTGGGAAAATTTTCTTCCCCTTTTAGAAAGATAATTAAAGAATCTCTTTGATAATATAATATCCTTCATTTCTTGAATTGCTCGTAAAAGCCAATCTTATTTTTTTTACACAGTTCAATATATTTTCAAATTTCTGTTAAGTCTGTTAATTTTATCTTGATTATTTTTACATTTAAGCATAAAAATCTTTCTTAAAATTTTTTTTTTTTTTTGATTAATTTTTCCATTCTCGATTCTTTTACTATCATCATCGTTTCTCCAGAATATTGTTTAATGGTATGTTTTACTTTCTAAATTTTGAATTAAAAGAAGGGAATTTTTTATTGTAAATAATTTCTATTAGTAGACAGGTTAGTTCCATTTTTTTACTTTCATTTCTATGTTGGATCATCCTTTTTACATTATATTTTAAATATATTACTTTTTCCTAGATATTTAAATTTTTCAATTATTGTCATTTTACTGTAATTATTAGTTTTTAGAGATTTCAGTTAATTTTTAATGCTCATCATGCTTTCTCTTTATTTCATAGGAGATTTGTAATCCGGTTTTTTCTGCGATTTTTTAAACATTTTTATCTGAATTTTTGTTGCTCCAAAACTGTTTGCTACTACCACCCGATCTTCAGCAAAGGCAGAACAATTTATCGGCAGATTATTCTTCTTGTAATCCAATTTTATTGTTTACACCTCATTTAGTTTCAGTGACTTTATCTAGAACAAGTGATTCTCAACCTTTTTAGCTCCAGGACCCCCAAAAAGTAAAAATATACAATGAATATTTCGCGACCCCTCCCCAACCATAACCAAATGAAACCTAGTTAAAAATATTTAGCTGCGTTGATAGCGACGGGTATGAACGTGCATGTATAAAGAGTACATACATGAGCAATTTACAGCATCCAACTTGATGTGTACGTGCTCCTTGTAATTTGGTCTGTTTGTATAATACTCGATGTGAGAGCGTCATGTTCGAATATACATATGATACAGTTAAACATGTCGTGCTCTCAGCAATATAAAAGAAGCATAAGGAATTGGAACGTCAGTTCTCTTTCGAAAAGCGTAGTTTCCTAAAAATAATAACAACAATAATTGAGGTTTCGGCTTTTTCGTGTGCGATCAAATGATGTGCCTGTTTTTTTTTTCAACTAGATTCTTATGTAAAATGGATAACTTTGTAAAAAAACGAAGTGAGACTTCTACATCCAGTAAATCTATTGGTAAAAAGACAATATTTTACAATGACAGTTATTTAAATTAATTTTCGTTTTACCTCATTGGATAAAAAGCCACAGTCCGTTGTTTGCTTTTAATTCCTCTCCGATGAAAGTATGAAGCCACAAAAATTAATTCGACACTTGGAAACTAAACATCCGAATCATAAAAGCAAACCATTGGAATCTTTTGAAAGAAAATGACATAAGTTGAGAAATCAGTTTCTATTGATAAATCTAGCCATACTGATTAAAGTACAATAGAATCATCTTATCTCGCAGCATTAAGACTAGCTAAGATGTCCAAACCCCCAAACAACTGGAGAAAACCTGATACTGCCTGATGCAATTGATATCGTCAGTGTTTTAGTAGGAGTGGAAGAATGAAAAAATCTGAAAAAAATTCCACTTTCTAACAAAACAGTATCAAGGCAAATCGATGACCCGGTTGCCGATATTCACGATCAGATAATTTATAAAGTGAGTTTAAGTGAATTTTTTAGTATTTCATTTGATGAAACAACAGATGTGGAAAACATTTCTCACTTCTTATTTTTTGTGAGATAAGAATTCAATACTATAGGAACAGATCAGGCAAAGAAAATATTTTGTTTTGCAAATCAATTAAGATGTCAACAGGACAATATCTTCTTGATGTTTCTTTTATGAAGCTACTAAAAACTCTAACATATATTGGACTATATATATATATATATATGGTTGCAAAGGCAACCTTATACATTTGATGGTGCAAAGGCAATAGCAGGAATTAACAGTGGATTTCTGAAAAAATTAAAAGATCGTCTTATACCAAGGTCGGAATGGAGGCCCTTCACAGGCATGCTTTTTCCACTTAACATATGCCGGAAAATTTTAAACACATTCTTTGAAAAGTTGTAAAAATGATAAATTTTATTAAAATTTGATCAGTACACTATAGGCTGTTTGCTAAACTATGCGATGAAATGTCTGGTCATCGAAATGTCTGCCGATAAAATGTTACACATTTGTTGGATATGTTTTGGCTTGCTCGTCGAAGTAAATTTGGAAATTTAGTCACAGAAACATTGAAAATATTAATACCTTTCGTCACGTGTTACCTCTGTAAAAAGGGATTTTTATTTATGATTGTGCTAAAAACTGAATACAGGAATCGTCTTTTATCACTTGAAAATTTGCAATTTGCTTTTGTGTATTTCTAACATTAATTCACGTGTGAAGAAACTTCTAAATGGAAAAAAAATGCAACCATCTCATTAATTTATTTTCTTTAGATTTGTACTTGTACATAAAATGTTTAAAATAAATGATTTTTTCCTCGTAAAATTATTTCATTATTGTTTACGTGTAGTATGCTAATTTCGCAACCCCCTTTTTATATCACCGCAACCACCTTGGGTGTCGCAACCACCAGTTTGAGAAACGCAGATCTAGAATATCGTCAGAGTATCGAAAAAATTCCGTTTCTTGCATTAAGCCTATTTTGATTTCAAACTATTCCCATAAATTTAATATTAAAAAAGTATGAAAATTGTTCAATTAAGTTTTTTTTGTTTTATCGTCTACACCGATTTATGAATTAATGCCTCTTTGACATCTAAAAATGTAATTACATAATTTTTTGATTTTAAGCATTCCTGTAGGTCATTAAAAAAAAAAACCAAGTATGTGTTTCGCACAAGACCCTGCTTTTTAAAATTTTTCTGATATACTCCAACTTTATCGATGTGCTTTTCTATTTTATTCAGCAGAACTTTTGATAAGATTTTATAAGTTATCGGAAGAATTAAAATTCCTCTATAATTATTAATATCCATTTTTCTCTCATAATATCACAGTTATTCATATATAAAAACCCCTATCCTATTTAATTTTCAGATTTCCTAATCTGTACGTTAGTACAAGAAACACTAAAAACCACACAAGGGTTTAAAAAGATCTTATTTTACACCGATAAAATTATTTTTTATTACCGGCATACTTATTTGCCTTATGATAGCCTTAACTAAGTAAAAAATGTCTAAAACATTTATATTTATGCTGCGTTTTGATCGTTGTTTATAGTTTAGTTGCCCAATCTTCAATAAGCCTCAACATTTTCCTAGAATATTATACATTGTCATAAGTAATAAAATTTAACATTAAAACAAACATTTTTTTTTTGTTATTATTCATTTGATCGGTATCACGGTTTTATTTTCCCGGCGAATATATCAGAAATAGCTATATTAGAGGTGAAAGTATGGTGATCTTGTCAAAAATGTGGTATCGGATTTTTTGAAAATATTTGTCTTTTATTGTCCAAATAGTCATCTAGAAAAAACTTTACTCGTACGTATGAATGTGCGTACATCTGTACTTATGCGTACCATTCTATTTTTGGCCTTATATTTCAGGATTGAACGAACCGATTTTTTTTCTATTTTTATTCAGATGTTACTAAATAAGGGGCAATGTTCATATTAATTTTTTTCAAAACTCATTTGGGGAGTGGGTGATATCGCGATAAAACAATTTCGATTATCTTCAAAGGTACTTTAGAAAAAACTTACTTTTGAATATTTTTCCCTACATTGAATGTTTAAATAATCAACAAAAAAAATTAAAAAATCAACCCCCACCTCTTAAAACTGAAATGTTTTTTCTATATCCCTTCGCTTTAAATATTTTTCAAAGATTTTTTAAAGTTTATACTTCACATATAGCGATATATTAGAGGAGAAAACAAATTTCTAAACAACAAACACTAACAAAAATATTAAATAAATAGTCATATTAAACAATTTATTTTTACAGAATGTTTTTTTAATAATTAAAATCATTCTTTTTTAAATAATTAAAATACGCTTGCATGATTTTATTAATGGACTAGTTACAAATTAAATACAATGATAAGTATGAAATGAAGGGGTTTGTAGATGAACGAAAGAATAAAAGTGATGAGAATAAGTAGAGGAAAATATTTCTCCTCTCACTTGAAGAGAGATTAACTAGATTGTCAGACGTAAACTGAGACATCCAAATTTAGATATTTTGGGGTAGAGAGATAAGGAACAGACGGTAAAAATTATAGATAAATGCAAACACTGGAACTAGTAAAACAAATAACTAAGTACGTATGAAGAAGAAAATATGCGAGCTTAAAAAATTAATATAGAAAAGAAATGGAAAATAGTATCAAATCAGTCAAATAACTGATAAATATAAAATGAAAAAAAAAATTATTTATTGACTTTGGGGATGTCGTGATTTCATACGTAAACAATAATTTTCTTTTAAGCCAAGAAAATTTTCTAAATTTTATTTTTATTTGGTGTTTCATCGTTGAGAAAATAAGAGATAATGTAGACTACTTTTGAAACTATTTGCGAAAACAATAAACGGCAGCTATTTTGTTTAGAGTTGTCGTAGACAAGTTTTATTCTACGTTAAATTTTTTTTCAATATCCTTTAAAATGATGTGTCGTTATGAGACTGACACCACACAGTCTAATAAATGGTCTAATAAAGTCTAATAAAGTGGTCTAATAAAGAAAAAAAAAATAGATCCTTTCAAAATAAGCTGCATTTTATTTTACTATCTTTAACTGTTAAAAAGTTATTTTATACGAAGTATACAAAGTTTGTATAAAAATATTTTATACAAAGTAAGCCCGGTATAAATAAAAACGATTTATTCATTTAAATAGACCATCGGGCTGGTGTAATGGTTAATTCGTCGTCGCAAATCAGTTGTTTAACAGCTGATTTTCGAAGTCAAAGGTTCTAAGGTTAAAATCCTAGTAAAAGTTATTTACTTTTATACAGATTAAAATACTAGGCAGTGTACATCAGCGGTGTAATTTAGTGGTTGGGTTTCAATTAACCACAAGTCTCTGAAATGTTGGCCTGAGTCTGCACAAAGACGACATCTCATTTACATACATATCAACTTCATCACATTATGACACGGAGGGGGGTAGCTCATTGTTCACTAGCTGTATTTATACGAGATATCCAAATTTAAATATTTTGGTGGTAGAGAAATATGTAGACGGTAAAAACTATAAAGAAAAACAAACACTAGAACTAATAAAAACAAATAATAACTAAGGATATATGATGTAGGAATTAAGCTGAGCTTAAAAAATTAAAAACTAAATGAATGGAATATTATAAAATCAGTCAAATACATTACTGAATTATCTTCTTCAAGAAATTCTGGAAAAAACTTTAATCAGTCATATCTGACAAAAATACTGTGCATGAAATTGTAAAAAAAAAAACAAGCGATTCGAAGAATGAAGTAAAACAAAGGTTAAATTTTGAAAACAATTGCTTTATAAAAAAAAAAAATTTTTAATTTTCACAAAAACTACTTTTTGTCAATATTATTTTTTAACCAATTTATTGTATATTCGATAGTAATGATAGAGGTTTTCAAATACATCTGTAATGACATCTGTTTTTACGTATGCTTACGAATTATTTTTTTTATTAAATGCATTGATTTCAATAACTTTTTTTTTTTACATTTTACTAATGGAAAATTTCATGTGTTTACGAAATGAATTTATTCAGAAAGTTAACGATGGAAGATTTCAAGATTATTTATCGTTATTATTTGATATCATTATTACTTAATTTCATTCTGAAATTCAATTTTACAAAACTTAAAAAAAAAAATTAAAAACTGAATAGCAGACTTGTACGTATATATAAATAATGAATGGAGTAAATAAAAAAAAGCTGGCAAAGTGTTGCGTGACTTTCCCGGCTATTAATAATACAAATTAAAAGAGTTAGAGCCAAAAAACAGAGTATATATTTTTTAGAGGTGGGGAATAAATTTTTCTAAACATTTTATATTTAAGTTAAACTTTATTTTGTAACGGATTTTTTGTAACGCACAGACGTCAAGCCGAAACTAGTGGAAATGGATTCAGGGATGGTCAAAATGGATATTTCCGTTGAAATCTGAAAACCGACATTTTTCGTGATCACAATTCTTCCTTTAATTCGTACTAGGAAGTAAAAATAGTCAATTTCATTGTTACTTTATTCAACCCTTTAAACTATGAATTTCAAACAATCTAGAAATTGGTTTTTAGATATTAGCATGAAGATTACGCAGACCAAAAATCAACCTGATATCTTCTTCATTTTTTACCGATAAATTAAAAAATTCATAAATTTCATCGTTACTCAATCAATTTTAACCCCTTACACTCGGAATTTCAAATAAATCCTTTCTTAGAGGGCATTTAGACCGTAAGAAGAACGTGTACAGAAATTTTCTTCAATTTATCTTCAGTATTTTTTATGGGTATTGATTATGAATCACTCATGACATATATATATATTAATTAATTAATAATCTTTGACACCAAATTGCAAAATTAAAAATTAATAGTGATGTAATCTGTTTTTTAAGAAAATTATATTTTTTTAAATAATATTTTTCAAAAAGATTTATAGGATATATTTATGGTAAAAACAAATCCTAAACTTTTGCAATAGCTTTATTATTTGAATACAATATTTTATTACACTTTTATTGATAAAAAATCGAATAAAAGTGGTTGATAATCGAATTAACCCGATTTTAAAAAATCAGTTAAAAATAGTTATTTTTTTACTAAATGTAAAAAAGTAACAAAATCCATATTAAATTAATAATAATTAATAGTTGCTGTTTTTTTGTTTTTTTTTAAGGAATATCTTTTTACAGTTTTATTTTTAATCATATTGTCTTTCTTTTCTTTATTATTCCATAAAATGAAGATGAATTTTTTTCATTCCTTTTAATTATATTTTACAATAGGAATTTAAACAAAAGTTAAGGAGATTTTACCTTCTTTTTTTGTTAACAGTTTTGAAAGGAAATCATCAATTTTTTTTAGAAAGTTATCGACAAAGAAAGGTTAGCGAAAACTGTCATCTATGCCAAAAAAAAAAAAGATATAACAGATGGCTCCGGTTAAGGTCGATAAAGTTTCATAACGTCCCAAAATGAACAAAAATAAAACACCGTTATAATACTTCAAAAATTTTATCTCTTTTTATTATATTTCTTTTTTTATTTAGGGCTATCCGAAGTATTGAGTTAATGTCAACAGATGGCTGTATAGATAGCATTACACATCACTGTGCTATAATTACGCGTACAACACAGCAATAGCGGTGTGACTCAGCGCGTCTGGCCTCCTCATACAATAATATTACTTCTCCCTTGTATTATCATTGTGTGTGTGTGTGTGTGTGTGTGTGTGTGTGTGTGTGTGTGTGTGTGTGTGTGTGTGTGTGTGTGTGTGTGTGTGTGTGTGTGTGTGTGTGTGTGTGTGTGTGTGTGTGTGTGTGTGTGTGTGTGTGTGTGTGTGTGTGTGTGTGTGTGTGTGTGTGTGTGTGTGTGTGTGTGTATGTGTGTGTGTGTGTGTGTGTGTGTGTGTGTGTTTCAACGCGTACGTGTGATGAACACAACACATATGAATCCTCCGTCTAGCCCTCTGTAATATGTATTAACATGAGACAGACCCGAGATGATCTGGCCTAATGGCATTTGAAGACAACTTGTCTAAATGGATACTGAAGATTAATGGACCCCTCTCTACGAACCCCTCATATTATTCAGAGAATGATCAATTTTTTAACATATAGTAAGCCAAAGGTTTATTATTTTTCTTTCTTCCATAGTTACGTGTGAAATTTAAAAATTCATGTAACACGGAACACTAACATTTAAACGTAAGTTTTTTAAGAAAAAATGCCATAGTAATTATCTGAAAATAAGTTTTCTGGAAAATAAATTTAAAAAAATAAAATCCAGATGGAAGTCAATGAAAGTGTTTACTTGGTACTACTTTAAACATACAATAGGTTAATAAAAGGTTATATATAGAAATGTCTAGTGAATAGATTTGTATGAAAAAATATTTTAAGTTCAATTTTAAACACAAAACGTTTTAGTCTCGTAAAATTAATCCAAACATGGTTTACTTAATTCTTTGCAATTTTAACCTTTTATTTGCAATTCAATTGTAAATTTTGTTGTCTTTTTTAAAACCGAGATGTAAAATCGAAATATATGCACTTGAACTTGAGATTAACTAATTAAATAAATAAACCTGAAGTGTCGAATGTACATTTAAAAATGTGAGATATTTCAAGGTTTTATTTTCAATCTTACATTCAGCAATTCCATGATAATTAGATCTCTTTTTTTGGGTTCCATGATTATTAGAACTTGTTTGTATTTGATAATTATAATTAACAGTACTTGTAATTTGTTAACTTCTGTTACTATATTGCCACCGGTTGTTACTCCATAAATAAAAAACCAATGATACGATATGAATGAATCCTTCAACGTAAAATTTGAATGGAATGTCGCAATACTGTTTAAAAATTATTCCCTAGGCAGTGACTCCTTTTCTTAAAAAAAATTTTCTGATATTTTCTCGCTTATTCTTTATCCTTATAAAAATAATTACGCTGAAAACAAAAAAAAATTGTAAATTTTTAAAACAATACGGAATAATCTTTATTTGGGATCCGAGATTCACTCTTTCCAGTTGGTGAATGCTTTTGAAAGAAATCAAATTTATTTTCATTTAATAAAAATGTTAAAAAAGGAAAAGTACGTGCATAAAATATTTTCTAGAAATTTCGTGCCGGGGTTACATAACTCTCTTGTGTAAATAGTATTCTGTGATTTTTACACTTATTTTATATTCCATCCAACATTTTATACAAATTAATACATTGAAGATCGTTTAATTTCTAAAAATTAAGAATTTTTTTTAAAGTTTTGAGTGAGGGTTCCATCGTTCTTGGGTAAAAATAATTTAAATCTTTATTACGTTGCGTTCTAATTAATTTTAGACAAACTTAACTACTGTGAATTTTGAATAATACAATCAAATTTGTTTGAATCAATGACTTTTCAATCATCCTTTTAAATTATAGGTATCTACCTCTCGTAAAACATAAGTACCCAACTATAAATCATATTATCTAACCAATATAATAGACATTTATTTATTTCTGAGTTAAAACTTTCCAGCAGGTTCTATAGACTTTTCTTCGAAAGGATATATACGTATACAAAGTCCTGTGATTCACACTAAAACACGGAGTACTGTTAAAGGGTAGATAACTTTACGTTTAAATTCCTCAAAAAGCAATAAATAGAGCGGTAAAAAATAATTTAAAAGAACCAGTAGAGTCTATGTTTATACAACTATGATGGCGAAGTTGGAGCAGTGCACGCCGCTGCGGCCGAACTAGAAAAGCTAGTTTCTCCTTGGGAAGCTGTATTTTTGGTCGACTCCCAAGCCGCTATACATAATATATCGCGCAAAACCCAAACGGATTCCATCCATCAGGACGGTTGAGTGTAGAAGAAGACTAGAAAACCTGGGAAATCGCGGATGGATCCTGATGTTTCAGTGGATACCCAGTCATCTCAACATACGTGGAAGCGAGGAGGCCGATAAACTGGCCAAGTTAGGAACGACTCTACCCCAACCTAATTGTCCCACGTCCTTGCGTTCATCCAGGACACTGGTCGACATGTCGGTCGATAGATGGAACGATTAGCGCCTTTCCGAGACGGCAGGTGGTAGGAGGTGGGAGACTTTGGTCACTGTCGGTCCTATCCATCCCGGCCTCCCGCGTGCAGTCAGCGTAGCTGCCTTTCGACCAAAAACTGGCCACGACTGTCTTGCTTGTCAGCTTCAACTCATCCACGTGCTGCCGTCTCCTGAGTGTCCGCTGTGTGGTTGCGGGACGATGGATGCTGATCACCTAAGAGATTGTTCGGCCCTGGACCGCACCCAGTTGGATGAGAGCCCGGTGTTCACAGAAGCCCGTCTTTATTAATCAGTGCGTCGCCAAATGGCTCAACAGCCAAGCGCGGATGTTGGCTAGTAAGTATGTTTATACAAGTGATTCTAATTTATATAAAAATATAAATAAATAATTACCATACACTAATCACATTAGTAGACATCTTTAAGATATCGTTACTAGCCTGTAATGCACATAGTTAAATTTTAACTTACGCTGGTATCTGGAGTAATCAATCAAACCCAGTAAACAGAGATTATTAAAAAAAAATAATAAAGCATAATTGACATACAAACCAGTGCTTCGTAAAGAGTTCTTCTAGTTATATAGAAAAACATACATAAAATAAAATAATTTTTAGGAACATTTCATTCATAAGAAACCAAAAAACTTTACTCTTCTTAAAACAGGTTAGGAATTCGTCTTTCCGATAAAATTGGGAAAATTCTCCTTCCCTAAATTAATTTTTTTTTAAGTTTCATATATATGATATATTTTAGTTAATAGTCAGTTCAACCTATATTTTTACGCTTTGAGAATTAAATTAATTTTTTTTTCTAACGAGTACGTTGCAGTCTGTTCAACTAGTGAATATTAGCACCCCCCCCCCCCCTACAAATGAGATGAGAATGATATATATGACATGTAAATGAGATGAAGTCCTGTACAAACTCATACCAACCAATCTTGAGATGTGTAGTTAATTAAACCCCAACCACCAAAGTACACATGTATCCACTCTCTAGTGATCAAATCCGTATAAAAGCAATCAACGTTTACAAGGATTTGAACCTGAGAAACTTCGACTTCGAAAATCAGCTGTTAAACAGGTGATTTGCGACGACGAGTTTACCACCAGGCCAGCCCCGTAGGCTAAATTTAAATAAATCTGTAAACGGTATCATAGTATTTAAACTGAAACCCCTGAAAACTTTAAATTTCTACTGTAGCTCTGAAAAGCCTTAACAACTAGGGATCTATATTTTAGAATATATTGTTTTTTCGTTTTTCCAGGTGAAAATTTCTAGTATACAATACAAAAAAATATATTTTTGTCAGATACAGTCGTCCATTTGTATTGACCTATCTAAATCTAATAATTTACAATTATTTCAAAGTTCCTAATTCTGTACTATTGTATTACATTATTACGACACAGATTTATCATTAAGGAATGATAACCGATTTTCAGCTAATTTTTATCCGGTTTTATTTATCATAATATTAATTGAACTATGAAAAAATAAAAATTGTATACAAAAAATAAAAACTGATTTTGAGGAATAAAAAAATCCTTAACATTCAATATACAAAGATAGAATTTATAAATTAAATAAATAGATAGGCAAAAAAATAACGCCAATACTGAACGTATATAAATGTCAGTCTATTAGCGTTTCTGAAGATTGAATTATTAACAGGCTGGCAAACAGATAACAACTGAATAAGAGAAACTGAAATAGACATGGAAGAACAAAAAATAACACAAGAAAGAAAAGATAACATTGGAAAACGATAAAGGAGATGTGAAAGAAAAAGAAACTGAAAAATGGATTAGTAGTAATATGTAGTGCATAGTGGCTAAAATGAAAAAAAAAATTACGCTAAAACCTATGAGAATATAAAAATAAGTATTCATATTTATGTATATAATAAAACGAGAATTCTCAACTAAAAATCCCTTTCGGCACGCCGGAAGGCGGAGGTAGATTACACCGGTGCTAAGTAGGGGATAAAAAAGATTTCCACCCTAAAGTTAAGAAAACAAATTAACTAAATACGACAATGGCTCCATGTGAAAAAAATTTCATATGTTTAGCATACAACAAGCCCCATCTTCTTACAATTCCAGCAATATTTTCGTCATTCCTTGCCGTAAGGGTTGGTCATATCAAAGATCTTTAAGACTAAACGTTTAGGTAATGTTTAGAAGATTAACTACCGACCACTATAAACCGATTTGATACTGTGCCTATTAAGGAAGGTATGATTTTTTTGTCTTCGAAACCCCATTTTTCCACCCTCTGGGCCATTGGTTGGTGATATCAAAAAACTTTACTTATATAATTTTTAGGCCCTTATCCAATGAATAGTAGGAACTTTAAACAAATTCGATATTTTTCTAAATAAGAAAGTTATAGCGATATATTTTTTCTCGAAAAAGCCCCCGCGGGCCGATTTTTCTCATTAACGAACTAGACATGGAATTTAGTTCGTTATATTATATGTATCAATTTGAAAGTGATTGGCGCAAAATTGAAAAAGTGATTGGTGGTTTTGGGGTCTGGGGGTGTGAAACGCGAAGATATGTCGAAATTTTCCGGAAGTCGAATCATGGTACCCATTGCAATAGGTAGCTTCTTATGAAATCTACCTAAAAATGACACAATATCGGTTTAGATGATCGCCTGATCTAAAGTGAAGAATTATCTTACATATGGTAAAACCACTAAAGCTTTTCACTTGGATTGGCAACGACGTCTTATAACACACCCATTATACATTATAAGGGCATGGTATGATAAAAATTTATCTGAAGTAAGACAGATTTTAATATCGTGATTATTATTCAATCGTCACACGTTATACAAAATTTATAGGCAAAATAAAAAAAACTTTTAATCCTTTTAAGACCGAAAGATTTCACTAAATTTTTTTTTTATAAATTTAAAATGTTAATAGGATTTAAATAATTTCCTCCTATTCTCCGTTAATCAATGATGAAATTTTTTCATAATAAATAGTAAAAAGGTTTTTTAATTATTAATTTCTTTTTTTATTACGGGTATTTAAAAAAAAATAGTTTCTAATCAACTTTTTTCCGAGCAATTTTATATCAGTCTGAATTCTCTGGTCTTCTGTAGTTACGCTGAGCGAAATATTTCTTTATTTAAGATTCAATCTTTCTTTAGATCTCCCTAATTATCCTAAACTGTAGTAATTGTTTTTATAAAAATTATACGCTAAAAAATTTTCATTCAATATTCCCTTCCACAACCTTCAAATTTATATAGTGACCTTTTTTTAGAATCATGCAAAAAAAAGTAAATTCTTACGATTACTAATCTATTCTTTAAGTTTCTGAAGACAGAAGCTAATTTCCCACAAGAAGTAAGATTATTTTGTTATCTAATTAATAAAATGTTATTGCTTAATATATAACTGTAAGGAATAATACTTTCAAACATTTTTAGGTAAACATGATTATAGCATTATTTTATAGTAACAAATTAAATAATCATTCACATGTGAGATTTTTTTATAGTGAGCTTGAGAGAGCCGAACTAAATTCTCCGGTCATTTAATTGTTCTTTAATACTTGCAGTTACATCTGTAGAACCAGTTCTGATATTATTATGAAATCAGAATGAAATTTCCTCAAATAATGTAGTATCGCAGAAATTTTTTAAAATAATTACAATTACGTAAAAGAGCCATAATATACACATAGAAAGAAAAAGAAAAAAGAAAAAGACACAACGCTTAACACATCTCACACCTCTTTGACCTTTGTATATGAACTTATTATTAAGCATACATTCCTAGAAACTCAGGTCTCTAACCTTTGACGTTAACGTTTGAAATTCTTATGACGCCTGTCATCTTTTCTACAAAGACACTCGTAAACGAAGTTTGAGAGAATTAATTCCGAAACCAAACGAGTGGCTTCATTTATTACCGTAACTCTATCAAATTAAGAACATTCAATATTAAGCATAACGGTATTATCTATGCTGTACGTATTCGCTAAGAAGGAATTAAAAAAAAGAACTCTTCTAATCAAACTGTAAAGTAAAGATAAAAAAAAGAAAAAACTGAGAATACAAAAATTACTAATTAGGACGCAGTCACAGTGAATTGTAAACAAATTATTGAAAAAATTTTCATAACAGGATTAATAAAAAGAAATTAAAACGTGCACTTAATATTTTAAGAGATTATTTTATTCTTAGTTTAAAACGGATAATGAAGTGTGAAGAAGCTTTTATTTAAAATCAATGAAGGGCAAAGGATTTTCAGTTATTTTAACCAAAATATTATTATTTTCTTAATTTAGAGGGGAAATCCAATTTGTCTATATTTTTGAACAGATGATATAAATTAAAAACCAAGAGAATGGCGACTGGAGTGAGTTTTTTAATAGAAAAAACCTACGCATAAATTTTAAACAATATTTCACATTTTATAAGATGAATTATTTCGGGTACAGAATCTAATTTTAATTTTTCTGATTAAGATGGGCACAGTAATTGAGATTATCATAAAAGCCTAAAATTGTTATTCTAGTAATAGGTAAAAAAAAAAAAAACTGTACATGTGTTTATATTTCTAATTATTTAAATTCTTATTTTACAATTCTATACAAAATAGAAAACTTAAAAATTTAATGCAAATATAAAACCACGAATCAGAATAGCAAGTTTTTTTTAAATTTATTAAAATAACAATAACGAGACGAACAGTGAGCGATGTATATATTACTAAGACAAACGGGTAGTTTGAGAGTATAACGCCGCAGGGTAGGCGGTGGGCTCAGCCGGTTTTGTTATTAAGAAAGAGCGAGCGAACAGCGAGCGTGTTCTAATGCTGGAGACGGAAATGGCGGGAACCAATCGATAAAGGCCCAGCCTCTGGCAGGGCGCCCCGCGCAGCACTTCCCCGACAAATCCCCCCCCTTATATAACCGCACCATACCATCCCTTTAGGGCAGAAACACAAACCCCCCCGCAACTTCAAACTACCTTTGAAAATCCCCAACTTCGGGATTCGACGCATGCTTGCCCCGGTTTTGTACCAGCATCATGCCGTTACTACTGTTATTACACACACAGTATGTGTATGTGTGTGTGCGCGCGCGCACGTGATCTCCTCTTTCAATCTCTCCTCGCAAATGTATGTCTACAATGCGTCGAAAATTATTACAAGTATTGAACAATACAATAATATGTATATATTCTCATTTTTTACTCACAGGAAAAAGTAAAATAAGGTGTGTCAAGTTTAACCGGCGAAACATGATCCGTAGAACGATTTTAGTAATAATAATTTGTACAAGACTACACTTCATTTACAATCGTAGATATGACCCTCATTCATCCTCTGAAGTAATACCTTACGGTGGTTTCGGAGCTAACAGAAAAAGAGTAATAATAATTTACAAATATAAACCAACATAGACATAATGGGCTGACAAGAAAAACGGATTTTATTTGGAATTTAGTTTAGGGATAAGACAGATATTTCTTATCAATCAATGCTGTTGTATAGTACACCGCAAAAAAGACGGGACTAATGCAAAGATAAAACAACAAATAAAACAAAGATAAAATTATACGAACAAAAAGAAACGATTAATCGAAAATAAAATTTGATGAATGTAATCGAAGACGACAATTAGTGTGTACTACGACATTAATGTGAAATAACTGAAGAAAGTTAATTTGTATCAACAGAAGAAATAAGAAAGCGATTCTTGCACCGATTATTCAACACAATTAAGAAATATGTATAAAGGTAAAATCAATGACTACTGGAAGGTCAGATAAAGAGACATCAAAGAATCGAAGTAAATTGTAAATGATGAATCGAGGTAAATGATATAAACCAAAATAAGGTAAAAAGAAAAATATTATCATCAAGTAATGAATAAAATACTAAGAAACAGAAAGAAATACTAAGCACGTATATCTTTGGTAACAGGGAAGAAAACGTTCCAATAATTATAAAAAAAAAACCTAAACGCATTAGTAAATACACCAGTAAAGATACCCCTTGGGAAGTAAAATTACAGACATACACAAATGATAAATTCTAATATTAACTGGTAAAGTAATCAATTAAATGTATCATACTGTAGTTCCTAAAATGTTATGTAAGGTAATAATGAGTACGCACGGACTGTGTACTTTATTATATTTTTAAAAACGACTTTACCGGTAATATAAATTATCAAAATTAATTATCGTACGAAAAAAACAATAAATTTAACCATGGGTCACTATGAAATGAAAAATAACAGCTAAAACTGACTAGTACGGAGAGGTTTTTATATTTTAGGAGTTGTGAAGCAATTACTACTACTATTAGAAAAGAAGGTATTTTCTTTAGAATTTATAAACCGGATCTGGAATTTCTATTTCTATACATCTAAAAAGGAAATAATGTACTAAGGAGAAAGTACCATGTAAAAGAGATCTAAAGTAAAAGTTGGTGTAGAAAATACGAATCACTCTTTTATTGCGGAAAAGCTAATCAGAATATATAGAAGAAAATATATTTGAGCTGATAACGCAAATTCGTAATCGAGAAATATAATGTTCCAACCGGTTAAAAATATCAAGAATCATAACCGATTATGATTTCTTTCCCGAGGAATTGCGGCCCTTGAAATGTGCCTGAATCACGCCTTTGTATAAGTTAACTTGTATAAGATGACTTGTTCCGCGGTTCGTCTGTGAGATTACCATTTTCTCATCACCCACCCTTTATCTAATATGCCTTACTTTCCGATGGTGATCTGCAGATTTGGCTAGACGAACACTAAATCCGTACCAATAACAAGAGGAGTTTTAGAAGTACTGCGTACTTGATATCTGTGAGGTATGATGTGTGGGGAGCCTACCCCGTGCCACTCAGTTTTCATCCGGTAATTATACATAAAGCATCAATCTGGGGTTGAGGTGCTTATCAAGTGAAGCCAGGCGTCCACATCCCTTCTACTACAGAAATACCTACACAAATATTTAAAGAATTAAAATCCAATATTTCACATTATGAACTATATTTAATATTTAAATGATTATAATATTTATTACGTAAATACTTTAACGTTTCTTATTTCATAGGATATTTTAGAAAAGTATAAAATTTTCTAAATAATTATCCACTGGAACTTTTAATTATAACTGAGCACTTGATGGAAATTAAATGCAAATCTAAAAAGATAATAATAGACCACAAAAACGTTTTAATTTAAAATTAAAATTGGTTATCTAAATTTAAAATAAAGCAAAAAAGTTTGTATATTTTAGTGAAATAATACTATTGAAAAAAAGATTTATTATGGGAGAACTTAATTTTATGAAACGTCAGTTACATTAAACATGCAATGTCGCTTCATAAATACATATTTTGTTGTAAAATTAATCGAATGTAAAGTTTATAAAAAAATCTATTTTAACAATTCTGTTAATACATACAAACTATATTATTATCCTTATATCGCTGCCGATGAATTTAAAGTTAGCTTCATAGTTTAATTTCGAAAAAATCGAGCATGCTTTTACGTTAATCTCAAATTAATTTTTTAACAAAATTCTATTTCATTAACGAAATTAAAAAAAATTCTTCTTTTACTAACTTTTAACCTACTCGATATTATATGTCCAAAAATGTGAAATGTCCAAAAATTATTTTAAAATTATAGCTTTAATTACTTAAAATTTAGGTATTTTTAAACAAAATGACTTTAGGTTGTCGGTAATTGTTTAACTAATAATGTAATAGCTATTTCAATCAAGAATCGTCAACAGACTTCCAGTGAAAACTTTGGAAGTCTATTAATGATTTAAATTATCGATTAAAATTCGATTCGAATTAAAAATAACTTCAAATCAAATATTAAAAATATACTTTCACTTTAAGTTATCTCGAAAAAAAATTACAGTGGAACAACCAGAGGAATTTTCTTTTCAAAATGGAAAAAAGAATTTTCGAGTTTAGCCCGTTACGTAAACAAGTAAGGAATAAATAAAAAACAAATATTAATAAAAGAAAATACAAAGCTGTTCAGATTTTGAGAACGTCCTCATTTGGACACGCTTATATCTTCCTTGATAATTTAAAAGTGAAAGTTTCTTTTTAATATATGATTTGAAGATATCTTTAATATTTTGTGGTTGGTTATACATATTATGAAACATATTAATATGATTCACACCTACAAATTATTTTCACGAAAAGATTTAAGAAAATTAGTAGAAAAACACTGACAGTAAAAAAAATAGCTAGCAAAGGATTGGAAAAATTTCCAGTCTTGGCTCTAGACTGATTTTTATTTCCAATAGGCCATACGGTTTTGAAATATTAATTGCTTAATTATTAAATATCTAGAGTACAATTGCAAAAATGATCAAAACGTTCAAAGAAAAAATTTGGTTCTGATTTGCCCGACTTGATCAAACATTTTTTTATTAAAAACTATTCAGTGCTAAAAATGTAACAGAAAGAAAATCAAAATTTTTAGTAAAATATTTTGACTTCCAGTTGACACTCTTGATCAAATGACGTTTTTATCATCAAGATTGTACTGTATTTAGAATATAATTTGCTAAAAGAGTACCGTCTTAACCGCTTGTCAGTAGGGGTGTGAAATGGAAATTATAGAATCTGACCAGTTTTCAGCATAATTTTTTTTATTTACTTAAGAGATTTCCTCATATCTCAATGGTTTGTCAACGGATTTGAGAAAATCAGATGTTACCTTGTTTAGGCTTAACACTTTATCAAATTATAACATAACTCAACAAGAGTAATATTTGCAGAACTATTAACAATAAAATTTTAATGGCCGCTTTTTTTAATTTCCCATAACAAAATTTTAAAACTTATTTATACAATAAATTTTCAATTAAAAAAATGTTTAAAAAATGGTGGAAGACGGAAAAAGAAGCAAGATAGAATATTGCTCCACGTGAACGTTTTTGTTTATTTTGATGTTCGGAATCGGTCCCTTCAGTTTGGCCAACACCTCTCAACACCTAGTAAAATCAGTTATTTTTACACGGATTTGAATACTAGATGGTGGATAGCGGTGTTCTTTAGTGGTTGGGTTGTACGTACCTGTACGTACCGTACATAATTTTCCGAAAATTTCTATGGTATTTTTTACGTTTCTTTTTGTTTACTACAAGGTGTGAAACGTTGACATTTCTGAAAAACCTGACATGGGAATTTTAGATTATTAATTTTCGGACATCTATGTTTTTCCATTATAACAGCTGCTGCGTAATAGAAACGAAAAAAGTAATACATACTCTTACATTTCAGAAAGGTCTTAGCTTATGTCCAGTATCATTCTCTTAACGTCATTTCTTTGCATTCCTTTTCTTATTTATCAAGATGTAAGTTTCTTGGCGGTTTATTTTTGCGATTAGTTATTTTTTAGACCGTTTCTAAAATAGGCCGCCAAACATCTGCAGTGGTTTTCTTATAATAAAATAAAGAAAAACATTCCTATAAATACGGGACCGGAAATGCTTTGTTTTCTCGCAAGCCGCCATTTTTTTTTTTTTTTTTTTTTTTTTTTTAGTAACTCCAGACTGGTTTGACTAATTACGTTGAAATTTACTAAGATAAAGACCTATTGTTAGAAAAATAAACAACCTTATCTAATAATTTTTTTCAAAATGACGGCCATTTAAAGTTTTTAAATTCAAATAACGCGAAAGCAATAAATTTTATAAAAAAAGCCACAAGAGTCAAAAAGGTTTTCTTTTTTTTAATTTTAAACAAACTAGCATACTTGGTATTTTTTTTTTTTTTATAAATTAAATTACCACTTACCAAAAATTTAAAATTTGAAATTCTAGTACTTTCTGAACTGTTACTCCATCTTCAGAGATTTACTAAAAGATATTAATTTAAATTCAAATCAATAATCGTTTTTAAATTAAACTGTTATGTTAATAACGGTCGGTCGTCAATAATAAAATTAATTCGTACGTCAATAAGACAGTAACGTCATGTTTGTAAGATGTTTGTGACTATTATGAAATAAATTTAATATTAAATGAAATGTAACCAACCTATTAATAATTAATTATTATATAATTTGTTTATAAAGAATATCATTATCGAATCTGACCTGTTCATTCATCAATTTATTATTATTTAAATATGTATGAAATTTTTCTAAGATACTGGTTTTATTATAATTATTATTGTATTCTTATATTTTTATATATTCGTTGGGGTTTTAATTATGCCCAGTTTCTAAAATGTGTTTGGCGAAATTAGAGTTTTCTTTATTATTTTTAATAATACAATATATATGTTCTTTAATTCTTATGACAAATGAACGATTTGTCATTCCAATATATTTTAAATCACAATTTTCGCAACTAAGACTACATAATCCTTGTTTTTCTAAATTATAATTATTATTTTGATTTATTGTAATAGAAGGGTCTTCATTATTTATTTATTTTATTATTTGTTGTTTACGCTGTTTTTAATTTAAAAGTTTTAAATATTTTATTCAATTTATTATAATTTATATTATATTCAATTTTAGCGTATTCATTTATTATATTATTGTTCGTTGGCTTTATTTTGTCTTTTATGCGTATTTTATTTTTTATTCTGGTGTATAATTTATTTATTAATTTAGTATCATATCCATTACTTAAGGCTATACATTTAAAATTATTCATTTCATTATTCGATTTTACGTTATCATATTTTAGTATTTTAATGCTCTATAAATTAATGAATTAAAGGTTGCCATTTTTTGACTCCAAGGATGAAAAGATTTAGAATGTATTATAGTATTCTATTTTGTTGGCTTTCTATAAATGTCTATATCGATTTTATTAGTGATAACATTTTTATTAAATTGTATGTCAAGGTAATCAATACTCTTATTATTTTCTCTGTTTACAGTGAATTTAATATTATTATTTAAAGAATTCATTTCTGTAATTATTGTATTTTCTTCGTGGTTAAATTGTTGGTTATACATTGACAAGATGTCATCCACATACTTTTTATACAAAATAATTTGGTATTTATTAATTGTATTGGATATTAGGGTGTTTTCTAGTTCATTCATAGAGATATCTGCTAAAACCGCTGAAAATTTTGTTTTTTACTCGCTTCATAAAATAACAAAGTTGACAACGTCATAGATATATCCCGACTAATACAGTAATAATTTTTAAGATAAACCTAGAAAACATTTTAATAAAATTCTTTAAAAAAAAGTAAAAGAAAGAATACGCTTGTTCTTTTTGAACATTTTTATATAAATTCAAACATGAATGAAATGAAATACAAAAGAAGATTTGTTATATTGAAACAGCTTGTGTGATTCTTGTTCACGGACCGACAAAAATTGATACATCTGAGACCACAAAAGATCACGTACTTTGTAACATCCCACGAGATGAAATAAAAAGTGAAAAATTCCAAAACTTTTTTGTCTTAGATCATTTGGTGTAATTTTAAATAATAAAATGATTCTCAGTTAACCGGTAAAAGGATCCAAGATATACGATTAAACCACTATAATTTATTAAAAAAAGTTAATAATAATAACTATAAAAAAACATAGTGAAATGAAAACAAGAAAATATTTATTTCATGTATAAAAATAAATTATTAAGTTTTATAATATTTTTTGCAACATTTTAATATGCGATACCATAAAAAAGAAATAAAATTAAAAAACAAAATCAGTTTATAAATTCAAGTGTGAAATCTATGTTCAGGCGAGAAAATATTACAGATTGACACACATTTTATAAGGAAAAAAAAGAGTATAAAATAAACGTAACGAAAAATAAGTAATGCTATAAAAAACTGTAAAGAATACATTAGAAAAACTGACAGCTTTCCGAATTCAATAAATAAGTAAACTTTAAAAAATTCCCGAAGATATAAAACTCTATATTATACAATCTCTGTATTATATCATATATATATATATTACTCGATTTAGAAAAAAACGTATACATAAAAAAACTAATCAATTTTTTTAAATAAACATTAAAATAAGATATTTAAAAATTTGTAGGCTATATGCAAACAGCAAACGAAATTAAATCAAAATCTTATAAATTAATAAACACAGTTTCGATATTAATTTTACAAATAAGTAAAAAAAATCCTATTTCCTACCGTGCAGGAAAAAGCAAAGTACGTATTATAGTTACATTAAAACGGATCTGTTATTACTGTTCTTGGACGTTTTCCTTTAAAGTACGGCTGTGATTCTCCTAATAAAGATTCTCAATCGTTGGTATCAGCAGTTTAAGGATACAGGAAGTGTAATACACAAAAAAGGTGTTGGAAGACCACCCGTCTCCAAGGAAGTTATGGAGTAAAGAGATGTTTGCAAAGAAGTCCGGGTAAATCGACTGGTCGTGCTAGTTTAGAATTGAGAATACGCAATGTGACTCGAGCTGCTACATCGTACATCGATGGTCGATGTACGACCAACCATTTGGCCGACCAATGACGAAAAAATCGATGAAATCATGGAAAAAATTAAGCAAGACCTGCACTTTAGCGGTCATGATATCAGTAGAAAACTAAACATCGACTAAAAAAACAGTTTTAAACCGTTTGAAGGAAGCTGGATACAAAATAATACTCGATGTTTCTGTACCACATGATTTAAAAATGAAAAACTTAATATATCGAACTTCCATCTACGAATCCTTGCTAAAATGGAACGAAAGAACCACTTTTGAAATGACGCATTACGAGCGATAAAAAATGGATCATCTACGACAATAATAAATGGAAATAAACTTGGTAAGCAAAATGAAGTTCTGAAAACGGGGATAAAGCCGGGATAGAAGTCGAGAAAAGTGACGATTTGGTAGGAGTGGAAAGGAATTGTTCACTATGAGCTGTTGCCGCCCGGTCAAAAGATCGATTCTAAATTGAAAAGAGCTTGGACTGGAAGTTTTGATTCATCCATCATATAGTTCTGACCTTGCACCGTCAGAAAACCATTTGTTTCGGTCACAATATAAAATTGGCTTCAAAAGAGATCTGTGAAAATCCCTTATCACAGTTTCTCGTTCAAAAAACACAATTCTACACTGACGGATTTATTATTTTTATCTCAAAAATGTAAAAAATGGTTAATCAAAACTGCACATATATGGTTTAATAAACTTTACTTGAAATGTAGGGAAATGTTCCCCAACCCATTAAACATTAACTCTAGTTAGTAAATGAAAACTATTGATACGGGTTGAAAAGTATTTTCACATTTTTCATGGCATATTTGAAGAAAATATTAAAAATGGAATTTTAGAAATTCTTTTTTTAAATGGTTTTATCTGAAATTACCTTTCATAAAATTTCAAAATTTTCATAAAATCTAAATCCAAACCCCATAGAGATTTAACAAATCCGCACTATGAAAATACTTCTTATCAGTCAACACATTTTTTTTTTTTTTTTTTAAATTAATGGAATATGTTAAAATACATACTTCTCACTAAAACCAATATCATAGAAAGATTTTAACTTTCCCCGAGATATAGAAGTCAACACACAGAAAATTTTATTGAGGTTTTAAAAATTGTTGGATTTAAGAGATCTTAAAATATTGAGGGTATAGAAATCAAAAGGAAGGCCATTTTAGAACTTTTCTTCCGTTTAAACTTCAACAGCTTAAAAAGTAAAAATAAAAGAAACAAAGCATTTACTTCAATCTAGAAAATCCAAAGATTTTCAGATCCGTGACAATGTAATGTACATTAAAATGTCAGTGCTGCGATTTCGCCTAAAGAAAAACTGCTAATGACAAAAACTGAACAAATGTACATTAATTATTTAATCCCCTATAAAGTCATCCCTAACAACAAAACGTGAATGTTACATGGGGGATAACAAAATTGATCGGTTAGAGCTACAGTTCTACTTTATTTTATATATATATATATATATATATATATATATATATATATAAAAGGGGCGTAATCTTGTTTCTACCATAATCATCCAACGACCCCTATGATGAACGAAGAATGAAAACCACCCTCTTCATGGACGTCAACCCCTTTTCCCCCAATAGCGTTCACTTATTATCTTTGACCTCTCCCCTCCATAAAATCTACAACAACAAATCTAATCGCGAAGAGGGTGTGAGAGATGTGTTTTATTTATAAAAATTACACTGTCCTTACAGTATCTTATACAATAATATCTACTAACTCATCAATCTCTCTTTGTATTACACTCGAGTGGGCACAAAAAAAGGAGAAGTTTATTTTATATTGATGCATCATCCAATAAAATCATGAATTTAAAAAAAACTGTTTCGAGTGAATACGTTATAACTACAGGGAACTCTCGCCCCCTTCAAATTAAAGAATTTTTATTTAACTCCCAGACATTAGTGGAAAGTTAAATTCATATTATTAAAAAAAAAAAAAAAACAATCCTTTTTAAACAAAGGTACCAGTTACGGCGACTTTGCCATTTATTTTTACTTTGGCTAAAGTCAGGTATATGAGATAATGGAAAGATAAAAACTTTTAAGTCTTAAAACTCGTGTAAACTATAGCAATAATTGAAGCAGTACTTATATTATAACCTCAGCCTCGTAAAAATCGGGAGAAATGACTAATGTGTGATTTAATCTTTAACATTTAAAAACCTGTTTAAAATACTGGTAATAAATCATAACTCATAGTTCCGTTTAGATGCAGAGTGTTTGTAAAGTAATGGGATTTTAAACAGTTATACTTTAGCAAAACGCATGACAGAGACTTGAAATATACGTCAAAATGAATAGAAATTAAGTTTTCAAGTTTCGTTCCATAAACAAGTTTTAGTACCAACAGAAGCGCGCCACTGCGCATGTGTGCGCTGGTACTAAAACTGTTAACAGCTAGTCATGCAGCTATTGGCTTCAAAGTCAATAGCTTCAGCAGCTGTATGAAACTCGTTATTCACAGCGATTACGATGCTGATGAAGGTTCAGTGTATTTCGTGGCTTGCTACGTTTGAATCTGTTACAATTTTCAGGCGTGAATATAACCGTGCATTTAACGAAGAGCTACTACACGAAAATAGCATTCTCCTAGAGGACAGACACAAAAAAAAACGGGAAATCACTTCCAGGAGGACTATATTTGTTTCTGACGAGAGAGTTGACGCTGTGCAAAAAAGATATCTATACAGCCGGAAAAATTCAGTGCGGAACTCTTCTGTAAAGTTAGGTGTTCCAGAAACAAGTGTTATCTAAGTTTTAAAAAACCTACTAAGCTTTATCAGTTATAAAATTCAGCTTTAACATAAAACTAATCCCAAGAAAAAAATAAAACGATTTAAATATTCTGCAGACATTCTGGATAGGTTAGATAATGGTGGAGTGTTTTTAAATGAGTTAATTTGCAATGATGAAATTATGTTTCATATTTCAGATGAGTTAATCGTCATAATACGAGGTATTGAAACTTCATATGTTATTATGAAACATCAACGTGACAGCCCAAAAGTTAATGTGTAGTGCGCAATCCGACGAGAAAGAGTAGTTAGTCCCTTCTTTCTTGTTGAGAAAACCATGATGGAAAACAACTTCCTGGATATTTAAAATGGATATTCGTTACAACAAATACCGAATTCCATTTTTCAAGAAATATGGAGCTCCTCCCATTTTCCTTCCGTGTGGGATTATCTACACGAAACATTTCTATGTCGGACAATAAAACTTATAGAAAATTTATTTAAAAAAAAAACAATGTAATAAGTATATGATAAATAAAATAAACGTTTATTATTAATGATAAAACAAAACAAAACTTAACAGAAAAATGTTATGAATTTAAAAAAATTAAAAACAGCTGTTTTTATAATAATTTTATCAACCTTTTTTTTTTATTACAGTAAATGTTAATCTTTCAAAATATAGATCGGCAATAATAACTGTAAGCTTCGAAATTAATTTAAATACTCATTGTTGTCATAAAATTACGGTTACGTGTTAATAATAAATATTAGGCGGTTTATTTCTTAAGATATGCTAACATGCATATATATTATATGTGTAATATTACATGTATAATAACATAATATACTTTTGATTGTATTTCTTTCTTTTTTTTGTGTTTGTAACTGAACCTACAATTGAATGTGAATTTAAAAAGTTAAATTCTGTTTTTTAATTCATTGTTATGAAAAACACCGCGTCTCTTCAGTCATGCAGAATACGCTGATATGATTTTCATGTACGTTTGTGTAAATTCAAATGGTAGAAATAAATGAAATAGGAAAGCGACTAAGACAAAGGCCATGCGGAAAATTTTTTGTACATATCAAATTTGACCAAAAAAAAAGTAAGGCGTATCCTGTAATGGTAAGGCGAGGGAGTAGCGGTTAAACACGGGTATCGCTCAAACGGGCTTTAATAATTATACTCACAATAAGCAATAGAAGCAACCCGTGTAAGTTTGTATGAACCCATAAAAATATCCAAAATTTATGGATATTCTTTCTAAATTCATTGGTACATTTTAATAATGATATTTATTCAACAATTAATGTAAATTAACCCCGCTCTCCGTTAAGTTAAGATAGCACTTCTACCTTTCATTCTGAAGAACCTAAAATTTAAATCCTGGTTACGAATGTCATTATTTAAATGCTATAAAATTCATTTTTAATCATCATGACAAGAGAATAATAATAATAAATTTAACCGTATTTGGGAGTCAAACTGTAGTTTCTAAAAAGAATAAATTAAGGAAATTCACTCTAAATGATAAAGGACCCCGGACACTTACTAAGATATATGAGAGTTCAACAATACAATATTCATGTAATTCCGCAGGTATAACAAGTTGTTTGCGCTTTTATGTCCTTTTTCTTGAATTGTTAAAAATGCAATACTTGACATCATAATTTACTGAAGTCGTCTATTGTCAATTCATAAAAAAATCTGATGTGGACAACACATAACTCCTTGTACGCCTATTAAATTACATTTACATATATATATATATATATATATATATATATATTTTTTTTTTTTTTTTTTTTTTTTTTTATGAAAAGTATATAAAATTTTATTTTATTAAAAACTTCTGATTTTTTTTTTTTTTTTTTTGTTATAATTGAATTATTATTTATCGTAAAAATTGTTTTACAATGAGAGGTTAATAATTATTATTAAATAAGTATATTTAATTTAAAAAAAAGAAAATGAAGTCTGATTCGAACCGATGTGCCTTCCCCTAAGATCCAAACATTTCATTAACTAAAATTTAATTTGGCTATAACTCTGGAACCAATGAAAATAAGTACCACTTATGATATATCATTGAAAAGCTCTCAATGGGAGCTTATTACTGCAGTTAAGAAAAAGTCCAAACTCCAATTTTGTTTTGGAATTTTTACTCTTTTTTTGACACTTTGGTTCAATCGATTGCAATCAAAAGGGGAGGTGCACAACTAGATGTTACATCAGTACTAATTCCAAATTTTCAACATCCTATTGCTAATCGTTTTTGAGTAATGCGAGATACATACATACATATGTACGTACGTGCAGATGTCAAGCCGAAACTAATCAAAATGGATTCAGGGACGCTCAAAACGGATATTTCCGTTGAAATCTGGAAACCGAAATTTTTCGTGAACACAATACTTCCTTTACTTTGTACAAGGAAGTAAAAATGAATTTTATAAGTTTAGATTTTGCAAACTAAACCGGTCGACACGCTGAAAAAAGGTAAAGCAATACGGTTTTACACTGCTTTACAAAATTTCAGTGTTAAGTTTCACCAAAATGTAAACACGAAGTCTCTTCTCTGCGGGAGGTTCCTTGTATATTGTCCAGCTCCATTCTTTTGTATTTTATGTTTTTATTTATATATTTTTTTTTAATTTTTCATTGCTTCTATTACTTTTTATTTTGTTTTTAATATTTAATCTTTTTCAAACACTATTCTTTGCAACACTGAACTCTGTTTAAATCAACATTTCTCTGGTGATATATCCTAACAATTTTCTTTCCTACTCTGAATTATGTATCTATTTTTACAGGACGCTAAGCATTTTATATTTAATTATAGCCTACCACAAACTAACTATAATTTTTTATAACAAAAAATACATAAAATATTAGACAAGTAAATATTTAACAAGTAATTTAGAAACAATTAACTTTTTTTTAATAAGTAAGAAAAAACTTACGAGAGAGCTGGAGTGGGGTATTGGCCCAAACATTCTACTTTCAAATTTCAATGTCCCTTCCACTGAAGATTTTAAATTTTAAACAATGATGTACCGAATGAATATTTCTGGAGGAAAGTTTTACTATTACATATTAGGTTAAAAGTCATTTAGATACGGCACTGAAGAAAGAAAAATTGCACAATGAATTTTTTTAAATTAATGTATTGTTTAAGAGAGGAAGTTCGTAATAAAAAGAGAGGCGTGAAAGTTGAAGAAGAAGAAATGTAAGCTAAAAATATGAAATCTTAATGTATCATAATTAATTATTTTTTGACCTAAACTATACTTCTTATATTTAACGATACTTTAAATAAAATAAAAATGTTTACTTTTGAAAATCTTGAATTAAGTTTACGAGAAGCAACAAATGAGACGTTTCATATATTTGTTATAAAATAAATTACCTTTACGGAAAAAATATATTACATTTTTGCAAAGACCGAAAACAGGGGGGGGGGGGTGTTTTGGCCGAAATAAAATTTTAGATCTTTAATGGACCACTTTAGAAAAACCTTTTTTCTTATAAAATTTGAGGTTTTTTAGCGAGAATACAAATTTTTATTTAATATTCACCCCTTCACCAAAAAAATGACCATATATATTTTTATTTTTTTTAGCTATTTCTTGCTTCAGAAAAAGACTTAATCGAGCTTTTGCATCTATATTTTCCACATCAGTAGGCCTTAAACTAGTATAACACTTTTTCCCATCCCACTCTAATGTTCTGGGGTAAAAATTTTTTTTTTTTTAATTTATAAATTATATTTTAAACTTAAATCCATCTCAAAAGTTACCAATTGCAAAATTCTTAATTTTTTGATAGTGCTTACTCTTTTGTTCTTCTTTAAAAATAAATTAGTCAAAAACGTTTTCACCCTCTTTTTAGAAAAATAGCAACTTTGTTTATTTAGAATTACGACTGTGTTTTTGTATTTTTTAAACGATTTTAAAATAATTAAGTAATATTTTTAAATAATAACTAAAAGTAATTAAATATTACGCAACGAGCCTATAACGATAGCCATTAATCCAGGAGTCCGAAGTAAGTTAAGGCACGAACCTTGGCGAGTCTCGTAAACTTCACAATAGTGCATTAACGGCCATCATAGAGAGTTGCATACCATATTTGGTACTTTTTCGTTTTGCGTTTTACGCTCCCCCCACCACTTTTTCGCATTTTTTTCATATAAAAATTACTTAATATAGCATGTTTTATAATAATTGATTAATTAGAGAAAACACACTAACATGCTGTTTTTTACCCGTCGTCTTAAACATTTTAATCAAAATTTAATTAGTCAAAGTTAGCTAGCAAAGCGAGCGTAGGTTAGTGACGCAATAACGGATTGAAAAATGTACCTGAGAGAGGTGTGTGTGTGTGTGTGTGTGTGTGTGTGTGTGTGTGTGTGTGTGTGTGTGTGTTTGTTGATCATTTACTGAAAAACCCAACAAAGATAGGTGGTTCAGGAATGACGATAGACGAGTCGTCATTTTCAAAAAGAGAGTACAATAGAGGCAGAATTCTTCCAAATCAATGGGTATTTGCAGAGAAATTATTAATATAATCTAACCAAACTTAACCTAAGCTCGCTTTGATCGCTAACCTTGACTAATTAACAGTAATGTTTTGATTATTTAAATAATAAATTCAGTAATTATTGCAATTATTTATTACTTAAATAATCAAAACATTACCGTTAAATAGTCAAAGTTAGCGAGCGAAGCAAGCATATGTTAAGTTTGATTAGATTATACTTACAATTTACATGTATAATTATAAGCAATAATGCTTATATTTCTAATATGTAAAGTATGTTAATATAGAAAATGACCTGAATAAAACATCATGTTATAGTGTTTTCTCTAATTTATTATTGGGTTATTTTTATTGATTTATAGGGTTACTACGGTATTTTTCTAATGTTTTATTCATCAATTATTATAAAACATGCTATATTTTTTAATTTTTATATGAAAAGATGCGAAAAAAGTGGAGAGCGTAAAACGGAAAATTACTCCCCCTATATTTTTTCTACGGCTGAGAAAAATTGGGATTATTGATTTAAATCTATGATAAAATACATTTATCATAGATTTTTTTATCATAGGTTTTTCTCACAATAGGTTATCAGTCATAAGTTTCTTTTCTTTAATATCGATGGGTGTTAAAGGCACTGAAAACATTTCTTCCTCAGAATCTGACATAATTAACAAAAGGATAAATAGTATAATATAGATACTTAGCTTAGTTACCTATTTTTTTTTTTTTTTTTTTTTTTTTTTTTTTTACTGTTTAACCTCCGGGTTCGCAGTTAAGCATTAATGCACAGAGGATGAGATGAATGATTTGCAATGTGTGTGAAAAATGCCATGCCTGACCGGGATTCGAACTCGGGACCTCCGGGTGAAAGGCCAAGATGCTACCACTCGCGCCACGGAGGCCGGCGAGTTACCTATTTGTGTACTTTTAAATTAACCTCTGCTTGCAAACTACTAAATCGAATTAAAATAAAAGTAAACAAGATATGAATATTAAAAATTTTAAAAATACGACTGCCAAAAAAAAAACATTATTGACAAACATTGCTCTTTATCGTAGGATAATTCTATTAATAAACGACAATTAAAGAGCGTGCGAATGACAATTTTGTATACAGTATAATTTTATTTCAAAATTTTTTAAATCTATTTAAACAAATATATATATACATACATACATATTTATATAGCCTATGACACTCCCGGTAACGTAAGGATTCCAACGCGGGGTCATATTCTAAATCGGTTCAGTAATTGAGCTGCTACGGTTGAATACTTTACATACTCTAAATACATTACACTTCTTCCGGGGCAGTCGTGTAAAAACAGCTGATACATTAAACAATACCCACTTCTGATTGTTGAACAAATGTATCATAATGAAAATCTGTTTCATAATGACACTCATGGTACAAGTTCTAACCGCGTAATTCGAACGTTGTAATATAGCCATAGAAAAAAATTCTTTTAAATGTTTAATTTATTATCACGACACTTAGGGATTATTTTGTTAAAAATTAATTTTAACCGAAAGCTTCCCCTTGAGTATGGGTGTCCATAAAATGAAAAAAACATTTTTCGAAATTTCAAATTTTTAACGCTTAAAAAGTATTTTGTTAAAAAATAAAGTATGGGGAGCTCTCAGATTTTTTAAATTTCGATTTTAATTTATTTAAAATCAGATTTAGTGAATATTTTAATCATTAAAAAAAGACCCCTGATGTATGAGCCCCAGGTTTTCGAAAATTCAAAAATATATTTTTTGAAATTGCGATGTTAATATTAAAAATTTTGTTTGTTACTTTATTTTTTGATAATCTTGGCTTCAAAAATTAAATGTTTTAAATATATATTTAACAGAAAAATAATGTTTAAATCAATAACATAACGAAATCAGCTGATTCTCGAAGTCCAGAGATCTAAGGTTCGTGTACTTGTAAAGGCAGTTGCTTTCGTATGAATTTGAATGCTAGACTGTGGATACCGGTATTCTTTAGTGATTGGGTTTCAATTAACCTTACGTATCAAAAGTGGTCGATTTGAGTTGTTCCAAACTACATGTTTACCAGTACATTTACACTTACAATGCATCTACTTCAGGTCTGGCAGGCCGACAGCGGTAATTGCATTTGCCTATACATATGTACCCAGACCCGGCAATAGTTGGAAAACTGGTTTAGGAAAACAAACATAACATTTATTACGATATGTTTTTTTTAATATGTCGATGAAGAAATAATTGAACATTTTTGAATTATTTTATCATAAAGATAAAAATGGAGCATAAAATTATTGAATTGTATAACTTAACCGGCGTAGCCGGGAAATGATGCAATTCATTGCTGGGTTTTTTTTTTGATTGATTTTTTAAGCTAAAAATGTTGTACGATTTATTAACAGTTTACAGTGCTCTTATGCACTGATTTAAATTTAAATGTATTAAATTTATAGTCAAACGTCATGTAAAGCAACATGTCATATCTAAATGTCAACGTACGCAAAACATACAGAAACCTTCATTTACATTCCATAAATGTCTTTTAATTTTTAAATCATTTATTGAATATCCTGTACTTCATCTTCTAAAATATCATGTCATTTAGAAATCTTAAAAAATATTTTTTCTTCTTGCTACGTTGATCCCTCGTAAACACTTTTGTCTTGTATTCAACACACAAAGTAGGTAGTAGACAGTACCCTTCATTTACTCCTTTTCCTACGATAAATCACGCACATTGTACATATATTTTCATAAATTTTCAGTTTTATATATAATTACTTAATAAATCTACTATTTTTCTAGCCTATTCTTTGAACTCCTATTAATTTTTAACCGTATCTATTAAATATAAACTTAACCTTTATCTTTTTCAATACATAATTCTCATCTATAATTACGAGACCGATCGCATCCCTTTTGTCTTTTCGTTCTAAAATCTATACTCTTCTATTCTAATTTTTTTTAATAAGC
The DNA here is from genome assembly GCF_047948215.1 of Lycorma delicatula. Classification (NCBI taxonomy): domain Eukaryota; kingdom Metazoa; phylum Arthropoda; class Insecta; order Hemiptera; family Fulgoridae; genus Lycorma; species Lycorma delicatula. The sequence continues at coordinate 176,345,340 of NC_134458.1, forward strand.
CTTTTAATGATAATTTTCAGTAAAATTGTTGCTGAATGCGAAATTAAACAAATTAACCGTTGAAAATTAGAGTTATGACTTAAAAATATATTTGGACACATTTCACTACACTCGTACATTTATTGGTTACAATCTGATCACTATCTATAATCCTTCATCTTTAAGGTACTTAAATTAAATCAATTCTATTGGCAGCTACTCGTCATATATTTTAATGCTTACAAAATTCAAAAATTGTAGGATGGTAGTTCCTATTTCATTTTAAAACTACTTTATTCTGTTTTTTGTTGTTGTTTTTTTAGGGAGAATATACAATAACTTATCTAGAATTTATCTAGACATGTTAAGTGAATGACTAACGTCTCGATTCCAAGAAGACAATGAAAACTTCATTCTCTTAGAAAATGGAGCTCTGCCTTATTGGCACATAGAGGTTGAAAATTAGCTGGATGAAAACACTTTCCAATGACGTCGAGTTGGTCGTATAATTGATGAAAACATGACGTTGATACGTTGACAACCAAAGAGTCTAGACTTAACGTCTTATAACTACTTTTTTAGTGGATTTTATAAAAAAGACAAAGCTTTTGTTCCTCCTCTTCCTGTTGATGTAGATAACTTACAACAAATGTCACAAAAGCTGTTTGTAGTGTTGAGTAGTTTTATATATACATATATACTGGTTTGATATCCACCGTGAGTCTCACGGTGCACACATTTATTAATACAAACTTTAAGTAATTTCCTTTAAAATCATGTAAATATGTTTTTTTTACAAAAAACTCAAAAGTGATTAATTCATTTTTAAATCATCCTCTATTTTAATTAAATATATTCCACCGGTTAAAATAAAGAAAAGAAAGTTCGTAGAATATAATTTTTACTAACATGATTTTCTTTATTCAGTTTTGTAGTGAAACTCGGTTTGTTAAAATCAATACAAAATAAGAGAAATCAACTGCTTCGTAATTTTTCATACAATTATTATAACTGCATGAAAAATGCAATTTTAATTCCTGAGATTTAATAAATAATGACAAAATAAAGGCTTCTTTAGATTTGTGCACGTAAATAATTTTTTTTTTTAAATTGCCAAAGAAAGTTTTTTTAATAATAAATTTGTATATACTTTAATTAAATTAATTGACATAATATATATATATATATATATATATATAGTGTGTGTGAATAAAAATTTAAAAGATGATAATTTTATAAAAAAAATAAAATAAAAAAATTATTCTAAATTAAAACATACTATTTCATAAAATAACTAATCAAAATTACCACTAATATTTACTACTAACTTAAAGTTTTATCAGCTTATTATCAGTACCACAGTTGTTCTTAATACTCCAAAATGTGTTTAAAATTCCATTGTTTAATTCTACTCTTAAATTAACAGGGTTTTTTTCTCGTAAAGTAATTCCTTTATGTATCCCTAGAGATAGTAATCAAGGGACCTCGGAGGCCAATAAATTAGGGTTCCCCGTTCAACCGTCCACCCATCTGTTCGTTTAAGTTAAATCGAAGTTCTATCTAATTTCATGAATAAAATTCAAAAGTACGCTATCATGGTAAAAGAACAACTGTAACCTTTTATAAAATATATTTTACATAAAAACATAAAACATCGGCGCATACATTTCCCGTTGAGTGATCACTAAATAGTATTAGTCCAATAAATTAGCTGTAATACGGCTATAATAGATGGATGGGAGCGGATTTTGGGTAGAGGTTCTGAACAAATTTAAGATAATGTTTAGTGTACGCGTTGTTTATGAAGAGAAGAAAAAGCACCGTAGACAAGCTCGTGAAATAGTTAATAATATGTACGTATTTATGAAAAAGGAAGCTACAAAATTAGGAAAATTATGTAGTTGTCTGGATAGTCAGAGTATCGTCGTGATATGCCTGCTAGACCTAGAAAGTGTTGTGGAAAAAGTGTTAAGTTTACTCCTGCAAATATAGTTGAGAATTGGATTTTTAGTCATTTTAGTCATTTTTTTGTTTATTCAACGATACTCCTACTATCCAGACAACTACATAACATGAAATATAATATCATCAATAGAGCCTCTTATGTCAATAATAAGAATTATAATATTTATATTTATCATCTGAGAATCATTAAGATGGCAAACATTTAATACGCATTCAAAAAAGTAAAAAAAGGACCAGTGCAGATTGTGGGATTTCAAGATCACAAGTTCAAAAACTCCGAAAAAGCAGGATCTTCTTAATCTAAATGCAATCGTGCTCATTCAGCAAACCAAAAAAGTATAAACAACGTTCAAAACAAGAAGTAGATTAGTCAGCTTTGATCAAGGCGTTCTAAGAGGACCAGTTAACAAGTTTCACGCAAATCATAATGAAATGTCTGTGTTGCGACATCGATGGGACGCCCTTGGTTAACAGCGTTGCGGTAGATTTTACAGCGAGGGTGCACTGTATCTGTTTATAGGTGATGAATGAAGACAACACTTTGTTGATTACTGAAGGATTGTTTAATTGTACGCCGTCTTGGCGGTTTAGAATAATTTTGTAACATAACATTGTAACTTATAACTTAACGTTAAAGATAGCAAACATAAACTAAATAAAACTTAAAGTAATGTTCATCCGAACAAGAATTGAGAGAGTCCATCCGGACGCAACCGCCTTGGGTAGGTATGAGTGCAGACTGGTTAGAAGACGCTTCGTACAGTGCTCGAGGGAGCAGCTTGTGACGTAGAGTGGCGTGGTAGTCTGGCAACCGTAGTTTGCCGTGGGCACCCTAGCCACCGCTAGGTTTCAGCACCCGACGGCAAGAGGGGGTGAAAACGTAACAGTCTGGGTTAAGTAAATTACGTGAACTTCAAAAGAGGATTAAGTTTAAAAGTTCTACATCTCACTAGCAGCTATCCTGAAAGAGTTAGGTTTTAAGTGGTGTAAAACTGATAATAATAGAAAACTTTTGATTGAGAAAGAAGACATCCGGTGGAAGTGGATAGAATATTTAAGAAAATTTACCGATTGCAGGAAAGAAAATTCTTCAATTGTTTATTTGAACGAATCGTGTATTTTAACGTCCCACTCGACGACAAAATCGTGGTCGGATGACAGTGGTGCAGAAGTAAAAGTGCCAATTAATATAGGTAATCGGTGATCATTTCTCCTCCATCCACCCTGGAGGAGAAATGAGGGTCATTCCGAAAGCGATGTTAACTTTGAAGACGAGTTCAAAAAGCGGTGGCTATCACAACAGCGTCAAGAACAACAATTTCATGAAGAACATCTGAAAAATTAATTCCTGGTCTTTCCTCCCAATCAGTGGTTGTTATTGTTAATACGTCATACCACAATTCACTTCTAGAGAAGCATGTGAATTCAAATGATAGGAAAAGTGGCATCGATAATTGGTTAGAAAAGAACAATATTCCGTTTAATAAAGCGATGTTGAAACCAAAATTGCACGACACAATTAATTAAATCACATAGAAATTAAAAAATAAAAGATAATTTTGACGAACTCAAAAAAAAACACGGGTATCAGGATCTGCTACTTCCACCTTACCATCCCGATTTATATCCGACCGAGATGGTATGGTCGGCTCTGAAAAGAAACGTTGGTAGTAATAACATAACATTTTTAATGTCAGATATTATTAAATTAGCTGAGGAAAAAAGTTATTAATAGAATAAGGATGATTGGAAATCATGTTGCAAACTTCCAAAAAGAAGCTGAAAATGAGCTTAAGAAGATGGAATCGCTAATCAACGAAATATCGAATAAATTTATCATACATCTAGACAGTAGTAGTGAACTTGCACAGGAACTGCACACATAATGCAAATTTCATGTAAGTGTTAATAATAGTAATAGTACTATCAACAATGAAAACCATCTTACAAAAAAAAAAAAACTAATAATTTGAACATTCTAAATAATAAAAATCTCTAAATATTGTGCAAAAAAGACTTGGACAATAATAATTTTACATGTAATTTAGTGTAATTACGGATAAAATGTACATTCAAGCACTAGTTAAGATTTTTTTAATTTAAAAATACACCTAAATTAAAATCGTTGTTTTTGCAATCTTTACTAATTGAATTATTAATACTAATTACGTAATAATGAATTATAATTATGGAAAAATACGCTATCTCGTTTTAATTGTCTTCTTCCACGATTTTGTATTAAAACTGGTCAAAAAAAGTCTGATTACGCAAATTTTGCATTCGACTTTAATAATTTCAGCCTTATCTCAGCTGTTTATCAACCGATTTGAAAAAAAGCTGACAAAGTATCGCATGACTTTTCCGACAACGCCGCGCGCCGATTAAGTGAAACAATCAATGCCTTGCACAGCTTTTTCATTGCAAAACATTTAGGCTTTACCGGAAAGTCTTTACAATTCAATAATTAAGTCTTTTTTTTTATTTTCATAAGAAACATTTAAATAAAATAAATTTCCGAATTTCAGGGCCCCATATCAGTGTGGCTTTTTTTATTATAATGATTACAAAAATAATATTTAAGCATCAAAATTTCCAGATTTCAAATAAAAAAATTTTTGATTTTGGAAGCTTCCTTATTCTGCGCGGATAACTTATTAAAAAATCTTAGTTACTTTACTAATAGAAATTTAAAAAAAAAATTGTTTAAATATATTTTTATAATGAAGCATATAACTTTTATGAAAGTAATAAAAAAAAATTGCTTCTTATTTTGGGCCTAATATACGAGCCAAAACTACTTAAATTCTAATTGCCCTTAACGTGACAAAGAAAAAATACATTTCTTTTTTAATAAAAGACAAAAGCAAAATATTATATCCTTTAAAGGCGGGGATAAAGTTTTTAATTTTTTCTAAAAACATATGTATAGGCAAAACTTAACAAATTTGCTAAAGTTTTCTCTATATCTAAAACCCTTTGTAATAAAATCTAAAACAAGAAAAAAAATTTCAAAAACGTTTCTGGATTTTAGGTCCGGGGTTTATAATTTTAAAAAAGTCTAGACATTTCTTGATAGTTCTATATATGAAGTAAAAACTTTTAAAAAATATTTAAATTAAAGAAATTAGAAGAAAAGAACAAAAAACTAGCATTTCAATGTTAAGATGTGGGGTTGAATTTTTTTTGTTCATTTATATTTGCATTGTAGGTAACAAATTTACTTTAATAAAATTTTCTCTAAAATGCCTTTGAAGAAAATCAAAACTGTTTTTTCGCGATATCCTTCCAACCCCTGAATCAATTTTTTTTAAATATGCAGAAATATTTGAAGAAAATCGGTTCGGTTAATCCTGAGATATATAAGGCCAAAAGCAGCCCACGACACACATATGTACATACCTACTCACATACATATGTTTTTTGGGTCTAGATGAGGTAGTTGGACCCTATACGTAGAAATCTGCAAAATGTCCAATACTCCATTTTGACACGATCACAATCATACTTTCCCCATTAATCTCTATATTCACCGGGAAAAGTAAAAAATAAAGTGCCTTTTTTCAAATTAAGGTTTAACATTTTATTTAATAAAACTATATTTGATAAAACTAAAATTTACGGAGCTATTAATGATTAAAAGAATTTAATTGCCGCCATTTTGGAATCTTCGAAGATAAAAATTTAAAACTTTTCATTTGTTACAAAATTCTAATAAGTATATGTACACCAAATTTAATTAAGAATATTTCAGTCTTTTCTTCAGACGTAATGTTTACTAGAAAAAAAAAAAAAAAGAAGCAAATAAAAGAGACAAAAAGGAAGTAAGGGCATTTGTCCATGAAGATTTTTAAGTCATAAATCAGTCTCTTAAGTTTAGCCAACACTTTCCAGAATATTCTGCATGTATAACAACTCGTTTTCTCGAATCCGGTTGAAAAATTTTTTTTTACTCAAAATCACCTTGAAGAGGTTGAATAATTTTTAAATAATATTGAATATCAATATTTTAATATTATTAATTATAAATAATAATAATAATATTATTATTACTAATATTACTGTAGAAGTTATTTTACCCGTTAAAATTACTTGTAAAATCAGTAATTATTTTTTTATCCTCAGTTTAGGACTACTAAATACCATTTAAATAATGTTCCCTTGTTCTACAGTAGATTATATTTCAGGGCGTTCAACAGAACAAATAACCGTTTTAAATAGAGCCGTTATAGAGATAAACGTAAACAAAAGTTTTAGAATACGAATTTTCCTATTCGTTGACATTCATATAATGCAGTTCAGGAATTTCTATTGCAAAAGTTATAAATGAAGAGATATTTCCCTATTGTTTGAAAATTAAAATAGTTACTTATCTTCAACTCGTGTAGAATAAACGACTTTGTATAAAGCACGTACAATTTATTACAACTTAAAATTAATTAATACTACATTTTCTTAGTCACTGTAAAACAGTTGTTATTTTGATTTAAAATAAACGTACGTACATTAATATCAACTGTTGACAATCATAAATAAATTTACAATACGCTTTCAATTAGCGTTAAACCTCTTTATATAAGATGGTATTTTTTGAAATACCATTTCATGTTACTGAAAAAAATTTTAAAATAATAAAGAACTCCACACTAAAGTATTTTTGAAGCGTTTTTAAACGGTTCAAAAATAATTTCAAATGTAAAACTAGTTCGTTAATTTCGTTCTAAGAACGTTATTAATGGAGTACTGAAAAATTAGTAAATAAATTTTAAAAATAAATAATAATACAAAAGGCGATAGAGTTATGCAACTCTGGCAATCGTCCTCTTCAAACTCAGATTAATTGCAACCAAAATCAAATATGATTCATTCAGAAGTTATCGAACAAAATTTTATAAAAGTCATTTATCTATTCGGAAGACATCAAGGAAAAGTAAAACTAATGAAAAAAGGGGAAAATATTAGGGTTTACTAATTCCACCCTAAATGAGATTATAGAAATACATAAAATAACATACACGTCTAAGAGTATAGAATCACTTAATTACACGAAACAGGAATGTAACGTCGAGTCCAGAAATGACAAACAATAAAATAAGTTTTTACGGCCCTCATCGCTGGAACAGTATGGGAGGAATTTGAATGAGATCAAGCACCATCAGAAAGTATTTTAGCTACCTAAGTTGCATTTAAATTATGTTAAAAATTTACCTACCCTTAAATAAAATTTGCACAAAATTAAACGGCATCAATCCCGCATCCACCAGAATCAGCGCACCCAGTCTGGAGTTATCAAGAAAAAACTAAGCAAACGAACATGTAACATACCCTTCCAACATATTTCAATGCTAAAGTTGTATTTTTTTGTTAGAGGAAGTCATATAAAAATTTGAAAAAGCTCAACTTCCAAAATCTGACCCGATTATCACATGTTCTCAAATATAATATTCTGCGTAGTTATACTTTATATCTATTCAGCCGGGAAAGTAAAAGTAATTAACAAATACTTTCGAAACATTAAAAAACTAATGATTCTACTAGCGTTTATTGTTATAGCATATAAATATAACTTTTAACAAAAATAAAGTAGCTATTGCGATTTTAGACAATCCTAGATGTAAGCGTAAAGTTAGATTACAAAGAATCAAAATAATTCAAGTTCCAAATTAGGTTGCCCACCATAACCTAACGTACATTTCTTTTATAAGACTGCATAAGAATAAAAAAAATTATCTCAAGAAAGACAGAGATAACATGAGTCATAAACCGATCTAAGAAATATCCCATTAATAAAATATAATGAATTGAATTTACGGTATTTATGAAAAAAACTGGCATTCACAGAGTTGGATTACTTTCCGGCGGAGTATTAGTTAAGAGAAAAATTATTGAAATACAAAGTAGAGTAAATATTATAAAAATATACATATAAACCCTGCTCTTTGAGTAAAATAACAGGTCCCATGGTGACTGTATGTCCCCACTCCTTTCATTATTATCATCATGGAATTAAATGCACCAAAGACCCATATTCAGAAAACGTATAAAATTTCATAAAAAAATCAATCAGTCAGAAGATATCAAGCAAAGAACAGGCCACCATATTATATATGTGCGTGAAGGTCTTTCAGAAAGTTCTGAAAGACTGACAAAAGTTCTGAAGTTCGGACTGACAAAGAAAAACAAGGTTTTTCAGAATTTTTTTTTATATTCAACATAGTTACCTTGCAATTCGATACTATTAGATCAACGATCTTCCGGCTTTTTAATACCGTCAGTATAATGCGATTTGTCTAACTCTGTTCAGAAGAAGCGGATGTCTTAGCTTTGACTCATTTTTCATCATTTGAAGTTTTTTCAAGCGAGCCATTTTTTCAGGTTTGGGAAGAGGAAGTAATCGCTGGGAGTCAAAACCGGCGCATGTAGAAGCTAGGTCAGGAATTTTGCAGCAACAAGCTGAGACGTCCAATATGTGCAGGCGCATTATCGTGATGAAAGAGTACTTTTTTGGCCAGATGTTAACGTTTCGCCTGCTTAACACGCTTCAATCGGTCCAGCAATAAAGGCAATACTGTCCGACAATGGTTCTGCCTTTTTCCAGACAGTTTATAGGCACCATCATAAGATTCCCAAAAAAAACCGTAGCCATGACTTTTCCCGCCGATGGAATCGTTTTATTTGGTGCACTTTAATCTGCTCTTATCAACTGTTTGGATCGTTGTTTTTATTGTTCTCTGAAAACATACCTTCAGTCGGAATTATTTAATACGGCATTGTGGATTTTTGTGACAATTTTTTCGGACTGTAGTGGTTTTTGGGCGTCCTGAATGGTCATCGTTTTGAATGGATGTAAAACCACATTTAAATTCAGCAGCCCATTTTTTACAGTCCAAAAACGAAGCAAAAGAATCCTTTAAAGTGGAATCTAGTTTATTTTGGCTGTCAAGGTTAAACTTTTTAAAACAAATTAATTGATAACATCTTAAATATCAATTTTATTTAGTTTTCAGAAAATGTTAAAATTTGTTTGCTTCACTCGATCGTTACAAGCAAGCGACTAAACTCACGCGTTTGAGTTCGCAGACGCTATCTATAGGATCATAGTAATCTGGTTATAGTTACGCCATTTTGTATCAAGCCGAGAACTTTCCGAACGACCCTAGTACATATATCCTTCTGTAGTTTTAAGGCAAAAACTTTAGTTTTTGGTTAAAGGATAGTGAAATGTTTAGATCTGCAAAAAGTCCGACATGCAAATTTGATTCGATTAGCATAATTTTCCTTTTATATTGTATAGTATACTGTATACTGTATTACAGTACAGTGTGTAGCTAAAAATAAATACTGTATAATTGCAGATCCAAGGAAGTAACAATTTCACAAAAACATTTTTAATAAACAAAACTCTAAAAGGATATTTATTAGATATTAGTCCCTATCATTGTTTAATAATAAGTTTCAGCATTGTAATTATAAATAAAACACAGATTTTTGATTCCTGTTTATAAGGGACATATTTGTTTCTAATGAACTAATTTTGTAATCAGTTTTCAAACAATGTTACAGCCGATTACTTTTAGTGTTCTATATTTAAAATAAACCAGTAACAATAATTCCTCAGAATCTACTGATGATGATCGTTTAATAAACAAAATAACCGACTAATTTTAAATTTTAAGTAATCGTTTATTAATTATTTTTGAGCGCTTCCTTCTTTAAAAAATAAATAAAAAGGATTTATTACTAATCCAAATTAATTTAGAAATTTATTATATTTAAGGCTAATTAGTTATAAAATAAGTTTGTATTTTATTTATTTAAATACTATATTATAAATATAACTTAATTTATTTTTATTAAATAAAATATTTTTTAATATATTAATATGTAAATATAATTATTTTATCACCAATTTATTGATTTTTAATTCTGTAGATTTCAGCAAAATAGAATTTCATTAATTATTAATTGCTCCTATTCAACTTTAATAATGATATTAAGGTGAAACGAAAGTAAGTGGAAACAAAAAGGTTGGCGGAGGATCGATTAGCTTGGAAGCTGGCTATTTGCCGAGTCCTCAGAGACTGCAAAATACTCATCATTGATTTCATTTACATCAATAAATTCACAATTAAATTCTTGAAAATTTTATTATTATATCTTTTTATTCCAATTATAAGAATAACATTATTTACGCTAAATCTAAAGAAAAATAGTACATTAACCTGTTATTGATTTAATTTTATAAAAAACTCAAAAAAAAAAATAACTGATCTGAGGGGATCAATTATTTTTTTTACCATCTGAACAGAACGAATATATTTATTGCTTTTGGTTAAAAATGAGGGGATCAATTATTTTTTTTACCATCTGAACAGAACGAATATATTTATTGCTTTTGGTTAAAAATGAGAACCTCCCGGAGATTTTTATTTCTCGACTTTTGAGATACCCTGAATCCACAAATAACAAAATCATAGTTACAAAATTTTATATGTATAGTACATATACTCGTATCTTCTGTATATACGTATAAATATGTATTCATTTATCTATGCATGTAAGTCTTATAAACCATTAATATAAATCATTAGTACGCAAAATTTATGAGTCAGGTGTAATATCCTAGAATTTAAAAAAAGAGTTTAATTGTTACAATACTAAACAAAGAAATTATATATATAAACATCGAATACAGTTACCGTTTAAAATACATAAATTACCTTTCTCCGGTCATCTTAAGGACTAGTTTTTAACTTTTCTCTCATTTTTAACGATATTTAACGATGTAACTCTAAGGGTCATAACTATTCTTCAATTTTGAAAGCTCAAATTCAAAGATTTGTGGCCATAAAATTTTATTTAAAATTAGTACGGAATTACGGGAATAACTGAATGAGGTACGAGTATTATTATGTAACAGTACACGTAACACAAATAGTGTTACGTGTACGTGTTACGTGTTATGTGTTATAAGTTATGACAGTTCAGTACTGTCTTTACTTGACTATTAATAAGATCATTAATATAATTATGTAGCTAGCAGAATCATTAATGTGATTTTGCAAAGCGTCACCCAACCCCGCAGGGGAAGACACCCACCTTGTGGTGACGCTTCCGGTCACCCCCCCCCCCCGTTCATAGCTTTAACGGGAGTCGTCTTTCGCCCTGTAACTTTTTACATCTCACAATAATAAACCAGGCCTCGTTGGGATGCCACCGATATAAATGTCTCGGTAGACATTTACATCGGTGATTTTTTAAATTCAGCTTTTGCCTTCACTGTAGGCCTCGTCCGGACATGAATGTCCTACATCGTTGCCCTCTGAACCAGCTAACCGAGTTTTCGGAAGCACGAACCCGGCGCCTAGTTCTACTTGTACTGAGACACTTTCTTGTAAATGTCTCATAGATTCGAGGCAAACTGAAAATCAACATACCACCAAAAATGTTGTTCGCAACGATGAAATTTAGTCCTAGTTCCCTTAGTGAACTCAAACTTTCAGTTCATACCCCAGACTTGGTTAATTTACGGACTTCAGTCTGGTCTACAAGAGAGAGGCGGACAGACCTCCTACTCCCACTCAGCTCCATCGCCGAGTCCCGAGTGACATTTACAAAGCGTCAGTCGAAAGTTCAACTTCCGCTGTGATGAAAATCTGTGATACTTGTTCTGCTAGATTTAAACTGCTCAATCTATTTAATCGTCTGACCCAACAATTTGAAATAAAGAAAAGAGGTTATAATAATCGAAATTGTTTTTTAACAGCTGATATTTTCTGTGTCAAGGGTGCCAGCTTGAACATCAGATAGTTTCAGTTTATTATATTAAATAGTTTTGCCGTTGTTGACATTTCTCTCTGTAATTATATAACCACCTTCGTAATTAAAAAAATGATTTACTGCAGATTACTAAAATAATTAATTATTAATATACTTTTAAAATGATAAATATCTTTACTAGAAAAATATAATCGTAATAATATTATTTGTATTTTTTTCTAAATCACATTAATCTTTTCAATGGTTTATCCGTGAAGTTTGACAGTAAAAATTGCATACAAGTAAAAAAATCTTTTATTCTGATTGATACATAATAAATAATACATTACATAGATCACATGAGGTATGGATACAGCATTTGCCTAAATGGAACAATGCTCCAGCATTTACCTACATAGGATAACTCGTAATCTTTAATTATCAACTGAATAAAATGTACTTCCCGTTAAACTTCCTTTTAAACTTAAGTCAACGTTTTCAGACATTCTTATAGACATTTTCAGTAACAGATGTTATTTACAATTTGGTATCAACCATGTTACTACTGGCAGTTTTTTTTTTTAAATACGTAGATTATCTAGTTATGGTGGTACATTTAAGATTTGTTTCCTTGAGATGGTAGGTGTACACCGAATCTGTATTAGATGCAGAGTGTCTCCCGATCAAAGGGGAATGAATTTTATGACACGATTAACAAGTGAAAATAAAGGAAAAAGTTCATATAAACATGGATTCGGAAACGCCACGTTTTCGAGTTGCATCTTGCGAAAAATTTCGTCGGAATTTATGCTCTAAGGATAAAATAAAGCTACACTGAAATTCTTGAAACTTAATATTAAAGGGTAAATTGATGAGTTCACACGGCTTTTGGCTAGAAAAAAAAATAAAACAAGCGGCAAAATTGCGTCTTTTGGAAAATTAATGTATAACACAAAAACAAAATTTTTTAGGTTTGACGTACAATCGTTAAATTGGTAGTAAAAAATAAAATTTTACAACAAAACTTGTAGAGAATTTAATTCTGAGAAAATTTATATAAAAATTGTCAACAGAATGTAAAGAAGAGTTTAAAAAATTTGACTATAGTTAAACACAAAACAAACCGAAACAAGAATCATTCCAGTATTGGAAAACATCTAGAAATAAAATTAATCATTAAAAATAAAAAAGCATAAACGTATTATAAAATATTATAAAAATTGTTTAAAATATCCTCCTTAAATTTTTACACAATATTCCGCTCGACTTGAAATGCCTTGTTTAGGCTTTTTTTAATGTGTCTGAATTATTTTGTATAATTTAAACTGTGTTTAAAATTCTTTCCACTAATTGCACATAGAAAATTGTGATTAGCAACAGAATTTTTTTTTTTTTAATTTACTGTATAATTTTTACAGAAATTGCTAGAAATACAGATCTAGATCTGTTTTATCCAATTTTTTTAGATTCAAATCAACCAAATTTTTCCCTTAATTTAAATTTCAGTATAGTTTCATTTTATCCTTGGAGTAGAAATCAAGGTGAAAGTTTTCGCAACTTATATAATTAAAAAAGCTGATTTGACGCCGGTCAAACCATGATTACCAAAAGAAATTTAATCATCAAAATTCCCAAATCTCGAATAAAAGAATTTTTGATTTTAGGGTTTTCCTTACTCTGTGGGGAAAATTTAGAAAAAATTTATTTATAAAGAAGTGATTCCTAAAAAAAACATTAACTAATTTAAAAGAGAAATGTTTAAAAATATAGAAAAAATAATGCATAGTTTTTATGACATTAGTGAAAAAACAAATTGCTTCTCAATTTGGGTCCGGAATATATCATAGACGCCAAAGATACCGTAATTTTAATAGCCTTTAAATGATGAAGAAAGATACAGAAAAATGTTTTTGATTATAAAAAAATTAAAAGAGTTAGAGCAAATAACAAAAAAAAACCGGCATATATATTTTTTAGAGGTGGGTAATTATTTTTTTTAATTTCTAAAATATATATATATATATATACATAACATATAGGTTAAGCTTAACAAGTTTGCTTATGCAAATTTTTTTCTAAATTTAACATCCCCTTCAATAGAGGGTAAAATAAGAAAAAGAAAATTTCCACAAAACCTTCTGCATTTTAGGTAGGATGTCTATAATTAAAAATAATTTAATTGTAGACAATTCTTGATAGCTCTATATATGAAGTACAAACTTTCAAAACTTTTTTGAGAAATATTTAAACATAACGGTCCGGAATATATATAGGTGCCAAAACTAATTTGATTTTAATAGCCCATAAATGATGAAGAAAAATACAACAAACAATTTTTTAATAAAAATTCAGTCAGAACTAAAAAAAAAAAAAAAAAGACAAAACAGAATAAGGTAAGAAATAAATTTTAAGAAACATTTTTCACAAAATATTCATATATAAATTAAACTTAATAAATTTGGTTAAGAAAGGTTTTCTCTAAATCTAACACCCTCTTCGATAAAGACTAGAATATGAAAAAGAAGAATTATCAAAAAACTTTTCTGCATTTTAGTTCCGGGGTCTATAATTTTAAAAAAATTTTTAGACATTTTTTTATAGCTTTATAAAGAATAAACTTTCAAAAAATTTTTTTTTTTTAATATTTAAACCGAAGGGAGATAGAGCAAAAGAACAAAAAATATATATTTCAATTTTAAGAGATGGGATTGATTTTTTGAAAATTGTTTTCATTATTTGTAGGTAACAAATTTTCTTTAATAAAGTTTTCTCTAAAATGCCTCTGAAGGAAATCGAAATTAATTTTTTCTCGATATCCTCCGCCCCTTAACGAATTTTGAAGAAAAATTAAAATGATCAATACCCAAAAATAGAAATATATGAGCTAATTTAAAGAAAATCGGTTGGTCAGTCGTGGAACACATATGTTCATACGTGCGTAAATTCATACACATTTTTTTTTTGTGGTCTAGATGAACTAGATGACCCTAAAACGTAGATATTTGCAAAAATGCCTGAAAATCCATTTTTGACTTATCTTTCCACTTTAATTCTAGCTACCCCATATGAAATCCGGATCCGGAAATGAAATGTTTCCGGATCCATGTTTATGTATATTCTTCTTTCATTCGTAGAACTTGTTCTGATATACTTTCGGTTTCTTCATGAGAGACCTGCATACAATAATGATAATTATATCTCAAAAAATTATGTTTTCCTCTTTATTACGTTATCGAAAAACTTTTTTCACAGGAACAGATTTATAACATTAATTTGTAAAAATTAAGTAATTTTATAAATAGTGATTGTTGAAAGAAAAAATGGAAAAAAATAGATTCATTCAACAACATTTATTTTACTGCCAACTGCATCGTAACATAACTCATCCAGTTGCTAAGCACAGTCATTGTGTTGTAATAAAAATATCATGGGATTGCTTTTAAACGTACACTAGCCATTTTAAGAGGGTTTTTATGACATACTTTCTCCTGCTACTATGTGTACTGAAACTTTTCTCCCACACAAAATCTGTACAAAATTTTCTTTTACATTTTTACAATTAAAAAAAAAAAATGATTCTATTTTACTTAATTTATTTAAATAGTTATAAAAACAATGACCCAGAAAAAGGTTTTTATACGATATAAGGAAGAAGCAATTTTTTTTTCTTTAAAAAGCCAACCATAACTCAAATGATAAACTAAACGACCCGAAATTTATTTAACTAAAAATAATACCCCATATTTAAATATAATTTAGAAATATTTGACAAATTTATAAGGAATCGAACGACCTTGAAAAGTATGAAACACCGGGTATTTAACAGTATATGGCAACAATTAAATAGACTTTTAACAGTTAAACATAGAAAAATTAAATTTAGTAAATAACCTACCTCGAAACGATCGAATTTTTTAGATAAGACCTTCATAATCCCAAGCACTCGTAAGAAAAACTAAAAAGTTTTAAACAGAATTGTGATACACCATATTAAAACACATTAAAAAACCAAACTTTTGAAGTAAAGAACTTCAGATTACGATAACTTTAACCAAAATGGCGACCATTTAATGTTTTTCACAGTTAATTTCAAAAGTGGTCTACACCGTTGCTTAAATACCAGTTCAACAATTAAACAATACAAAATAAAATTTAACAAATTCTCCCCATTAAAACGATCTGTTTTTCCATATGAGACCACTATTTATGTTATACTTAGATCATTTTACTGTCAGCTGTCACTTTGGTTAGGATTTTCGTAGCTCTAAGGTTTTTATGTCAATCTATTCTTTTGATGACTTCTAAAATCTTATTACAACTCTATCCTTTCTATTTAAAATTTTTGGTTTGTTCTCCGGGGTGTTTGGGTCGCGGTGTTCTATCAAAACGTAGCTCCTTTTCGAGGTAATACCATTTTAACATTGTTAAATTTTATTTCTTCTATATTCAAGGGTTAAAAAGTTATCTGAGGGTTGCCAAATTTTGTACTGATGGAATTAAAAGATTAAATAGATACTATCTAGCTGCTCTTGCAATTTACTGTCTTGCGATTAGAGTTCTACTTTTAAATAAAAATTACTTACTGGTGGACGGACTCTCCCCTCTACCTTTTTAATATCGCTGTAGACTATATATCAGATTTTCCAGGATAAGCACCCTTATCTAATTTACTTAATTTATCTTTTCTGTTGAAAACAAAAATTTAAAGAGAAGGGAAAGTTATTCAAATAAACTGCTTAGAATTTGCTGACGATTTGATCCTCCTGGCTTTGAACGTGAACGAAGTTCACTCACAAATTTCTAGCCTCGAAAATATAACCCAAAAAGCCGGATTAAGAATTTCTTATGAAAAAAAAAACAGTAATTATGAACACTAACCCTCTCTGCACAAATAAATTCAAAATTAATGGGAATGAGATTAGACTAAATCAGCAGTTTAAATATTTAAGAATTTATGAAAAATCATCTATTGCAAATTAAAAGACAGATCCGCTTGGTAAAACAAAATCCCCAAAGTTATAAAAGCACAAGGTTTAACCTGGTAGACCTACAATAAAAATGCCCTTCAATGCACTCCAAAATTCGCCACTACAAGACAGTAGTTCTTTAAGAGAAACTGTACGCCTGTGAAACTATTTTTCAGATTAAAAATGAAGCTTAAACCGAGCTACTAATTAAAATAGAACGCAAGATCATCAGAATCTATTTAAACAAAAATTACCGGAATAATGGGGTTTAGCGAATTCCCACTAACGAAACCGTAGACAAAGAAATTACCCGATTATTATCAGTGCGATGAAGAAGAGAAGGATTTCTCATTTTTTCACATCTTAAGGATGCCTTAAAGCCGAATTCTGAAACAACTGGTTCTCAGGAATTTGAAATAGAAAACTAGTGGAAAATACGTCAGAGAAATTAAGAAGGATCTCGAAGAAGTTGGACTGAGGGTGAGGACGCTTTCCACAGACAAAAATAAATAACACTCTCAAATAACACAGATTCTCTATAGAAAAGGCCCAAAGACATATAGTGGAGGTTACAGACGAAATACGGAAACAAAGATCATATTGTCTTAAAAAGTATTGGCAGATCTGGAAGGTTAAGGCAGTGCGCTCCTCAAATAACACTGGAGATTGATTAACTAAATGGTCTAATGTAGCCTCAAAAGAAACAAAGAAGAAGAATATAATGGATAAATAATTGCAATAGACATTGATACATTATTACATGGTATGTAAATATTAATTTACATACAGATATTTAAACAAAATATTTTTATCAAACATTGAATAACGACGTTTAATGCTTTTTATTACTGTTACAACGTAAATAATTCAGTAATTAAGATCAGCGATACTAAATATAGAATAAATAAATAATCAAAAAGGAATTTCCAAATTTAAAACAGAAATGTCTACAGTAAAATTATTATTTCTGCTTACGAACACGCACAGACGAATACTAATTATAATCGCCAGACAATAAAAATATATACGCTCTCAGAAATTAAACCGATCTATACTACGCAAAGGCCAGTTAATATAGACTAAAATGAATCATGTCGACATCGAAAGGGAATGATTTCACATAAACTACAACAGTAAACTTTATTATGATTAAAATTTTTTAAATCAGAGTTTTAGAAAGAACTATTCTACAGCGTGTCTAATAAGTCAATACCTATTTTTAAGTTGATAATGCATAATGTGGAATGTCATTTTAAGGGTAACTATCATACAGAAAGCAACCTCATTCCATACTATTTATGTTTCAGGTATCCGAAAATGCCTCTAGCTCTTAACAAAGAAGAAAGAGAAAAAATCGCAGGCAGGTAGGAAATATGGAAATCGTTAATTCAAGTCCACCGTTTGTGGAGAATTGAGAACGGTAGAAATGCAACACTTAAACCAAAAACCATTAGAACCTGACATCGTAAATTTATCACAACAGGTTCTGTATTGAATTTGCCACGTTCTGGTCGACCTCACGGCCTGAAGAAAATATTACCCGAGTACGGGCAATGTTTGAAAGAGGCCCTATAACATCCTTCCGTCAGCCATCCAGAGAAACCGGGATTTTACGCTATACCATTTACACTGTTTTAAATAAAGATTTGAATTTCTATCCCTGGAAGCCTTATTACGTCCAACAACTCTTTCCCAAGAACTGCGATCACCGTACAAAATTTTCAGAGATCACGTTAGGATGGAAGGAAAGTAATCCTAATGTGTTAGATAACATTTTAAGGAATGATGAGGCAAATGTCCATGTCGGTGACTTTTTTAATGGGCATAACTGTCACTACTGGAGTAATGCTAATCCAGGTTCTACTGTTGAAACAATGTAGTCACGTACAAAAGTAACAGTATGGTGTAGAATGACATCGACCGATATGGTGGGCTCTTATCTTTTACCGAACACAATGAAGAGTAAACGTTACTCGGATATGCTTACGAACTTTGTAACCTATAATTACTCAAAGGAATAACATTGCAGAGGTCATATTTATGCAGGACGGTATACCTCCACACTTTGCTCATGTTTTTCCCGGCTGGCTGGGCATTCAGTTTCCAGGAAAATGGACTGACCATCACGGACAGAGTGGCCTACTAGAAACCCTGAACTCACCTTGTGACTTTTTCTTGTGAGATTGGATAGAAAAAGATGCTTATAAGACTCGTCCAAGAACTCTTGATGAACTTGAGGAAAGAATCCGTGATGTTTTGAACGCAGTAACCCACGATTTCTTAAGAAAAGCTGTGGATAATGTATCACAACAGTTACAGAAGTATATTTACAATGGCAGTGTTATTCTGAATTCTTATTTGGGAATTATTTGCAATGGTAATAGGTATCCTAAGTTTAAATGGCCAAATATATGCTATATTTATACACATACCGCTTAGGATGCAATTGAAAATAGGTATTGACTTATCAGACACTCTGTATAATACGTGAGCTGAAAGTTTGCCCCTTGCCAAGTACTGTGTCTAGTGCTCTAGTAATTGTATTGTGTTAGTCTGTTGCGTTTGTATTTTATATACAAATGTGTCATGTTATTAGTAATCTTTCTTTTTTCTTTTTTTTCCTGTTTAGCCTACAGAACCACCATAAGGTATTACTTCAGAGGATGAGTGTATGAATGTAAACGAAGTGCAGTCTTGTACAATCTCAGGTCGACCATTTCTGAGATGTGTGGTCGTCGATTGAAACCCAACCACCAAAGAACACCGGTATCTACGATACAGTATTCAAATCCGTATAAAATTAACTGCCTTTACTAGGATTTGAACCTTAGAACTCTCGACTTCGAAATTACTTGATTTGCAATGACTAGTTCACCACTAGACCAATCCGGTGAGTTATGTTATCAGTAATCAGATGATATCATCTGGTTAGATAGTACAACAAACCCCGCTCGCCCGTCCCGCCAAAACCAGTCTACAGTTCGGTTGACAAACATAGAGGCAAACCTTCAGCTCACTTAGTGTGTAATCCTTCAGCTCACTTAGTGTGTAATAATCAGAGACGGAATTATGCGAGAAGAATATAAATAAAGCGTTCCTTACGTGATTTCACTATTACAATTGTTAAACGCTCTTATTACATTTTTTATCAAAATAAAATAAGTTTTTAGTTTATCGAGGACCTCGTGAATTTTTTTGTTTTAGATTTTTATTATAATTATAATTATTATTTGTTAAATTTAAACGTATCAAATATCATATAATATACAAATGAATACAGAGATAACGGCAATAAATAACAGATAGCGACAATAAATCATGTATAATACACGCAGCAGGAAACAGAGAAGGTAGAGTCCGGTAGGTTGACCGATAATATAATAATTGTAACATAAAATGAAATTTATCGATTTGTTTATAACGTAAATTTCTTTATCAAATCCTGATATAACATAGTTTAAATCCTAATAATTTTTCTATTTCGATTTAAGGAAGGGAAGTTAAAAATAAATTAAATATTTTAAAATTAAAATAAAGATATTAATAAAGTAAAAAAACAGGCGAGCGAATAATATATGAAAAGTACGTTTAATATTTACGTTATTATTTCATAATTAAATTTAGCAACAACAGACTGACGTCATAATAGTATGCGTGCAAAGAATAAAAATGGGGTTAGTTTATACTACTATATTACTGTAGTTATATTTTAGATTAATACCATAGATGGTTCTGATACAATACCAAAAATAAATGTAGACGACGGCACGGAATAATAAACGCTGCAATTACATTACTAATACCATCACATTGCAATAAAATAATAATGCAAATATACTATAATTTTAATAACTATTACACTCAAATCTAACTTATTTCATTTTATTACACAATATTGTGCAATAATTGCATGCATATAATTTAATAAAAAAGGGGTTTCAAACATTTATTCCCTATCATTAACCAGTCATTGCTTTAAACGATATTTCAGAATACTGTGAAGTAATTTTTACTGATTTATTGATCACAAATCAAACTGATTTGAAAACGATTAATTGGAAACCCGTATAGAAAATTATTGTGTTTAATTTCGTTTTATTAAATAGAATTTAATTACCAATACAAAAAAAGGTTACAGAAATAAAACTTGAGAAACAACTAACTAACCTTTAAAAACTGTTTTAAAAAAATGTTCAACTAGTTGGCTATTTCGATTGTTAAACAATCATAATCTGTAGACAAGGAGGAAGTAGTAAATATATACTTTATGAATTTTATATATATATATATATATATATATATATATATATATATATATATATTTATTCATGGATATGAACTATTTACTAAAATCAACATTTTCTCATACTCATATTCTTAAAACAAGCATTCGCTTCTATCAAACTAGTAACAGGAATTGTTTTCGGGCAACTCAACACAATACTTCGGCTTACGAGAAGCACTCTATTATCCGATCCATTAATATTTTTAATAAAATGCCAAACTTTTTAAAATGTACTCCAACCTTTCTTTTTTTTTTAAATACAATTAACAAATTTTCTTTTCCTGAGACGATGAATTTTTTAAATAATATTAATTAAAACATTGTTTTTAATAAAACATCCCAATTTAATGGATGTCGTTCAGTGTGTATATAAACATGTTATATAATTTTCATTAACATCTTCAGAATGTCATTTATTTTGTAGTTATTTTTTTAATTTACTATTTTTATGTATTTACTTGAAATTATTTAAAACGTTTTTATTTTAAATAGTTAGTAAGGACTTTAATCACATCTATTTTGTATATTCTATAAATTGTGTATTTTGTGATCCTGCAATGATCAAGAATTTACCACAGTTTCCCTTGATCCACCCAGACAAATGCTGAGTCAGTTCCTATCTTTATCCATTAAGTAACATATCAACTCATTTTCCTGACGTGATCTACATAATGTGGTATTATGTACTGATGAGAATAAAAAATGTATTTATTTATTTAAACAAAAAATGAGGAGTGATTTCTTATTGCCTTCTTCACCCAAAAGAGAATAGATTTATATAATGTATTATTACGTACCGATAAGAAACGAAGAGTTATTTTTTATTAAACGTATTACAAAACAAAATGGAAAATATCCCTGTCAAGTTAATCAGTTGAAAATATATTTTTACTAAACGACAGGAAAATAACTGCAATAGGCCATTGATAAAAGCCTCAAAAGTATATTAATTTTTAAACAAAAATAAAATTGTTGTACCCAATTTTACGCCTCTTTATATCTCTAGTTGCATACATTTGAAAAAAAAAATTTTTTCAAAACTTACTCCAAAAACAATTTTTTTGGAGGACGCAGATGAACCTGGGTATATAATTAATATATAAATATGCTCATTTCCAAAAATAAAATATATAATAAAAATTTACCTTTATATTTATTTAAACAACGAGAAATAATTATCTATATAACGGCTGATAGATAACTTATTTGTCCCGAAACAAAACCGTTTTAATAAATGGATAAAGCACCATTAGTGAAGATATAAATATACAAATTTACAATTTAGTAATAAAGTTTAGGAGGAAAAGGGAATAACAGGTTAATTTATGAAGACTAACTTATGCCAAGTTAATTAATATTTATCGATAATGCTGGCTGTGTCCTGTGAGAGCGCTGATATCGCCCTATCCTCCAACCCATTTAATAACTACAATAGTGAGATAGCTTCAGCATCGTGCAAAATAACACCCGAACGGTTGCAAAATCTATATACTATGTGTGAGTGTGCGCGCGTGAGCGTATGTGTGTATGATATAATTGAAAGTTTTATCAGTATATTAAAAAATATCCAAAACATGTTTTTTTTGTTTTTTTTTTTAATAGTATCTCAACTTCCGAACAAAATTGAAGCAAATTAACCAATATTATCTTTAATAGACCCCAATAATATGTTTTAAGTTCAATAACTGACTGTAAAAAAAAACGATCGGGTTAATTTATTATAACTCAACGATTTTCCGAATGCATAGAAACAACGATTGGTCGCGTTTCTTACGTATATAGAAATTATAATACATAATTAAAAAATACGCCCGAATGGTTAGGAATAATAGTGTATAGGATGTACTAAAGGATCGTAATAAAGTGGGATGTTTTATTAATAGGATAGTGCTATAGTAGCATATTTATATGGCGGTAGTATCATAAAACTGATGATGTGTTCTAGAAAACACCCGCAGACATAACCAGCTACTGATTTTCATAATAAACTTAAATTAATTTTTCTATTTAATAACATAGATATAATATAAACATTTAAAAATTTTCCAGCTATAATTAAGTTGCTCTAAATCAAAAGTACAGCGAGCGGCCAAAAGTTTGGGTATCTGGGTTTTTGCCAATGTCAACGTTCCACGACCCACTTAATCCAAAAAAAAGCACACACATATATATATATATATAGAAATATTGTATGATATATACAATTTTTTTCGTTACAGAAATATGGAAGATGTATCTAAATACTTACTTTCATCTTCCGGAAACCGACCAAAATTTTAGGAGTGTTCTAAAAACACCGAAATATCGACATTCTAAAAGACCCTTTGTTAAAAACACACAAAAAAAAGTTCAAAACATATATATACGAAAGTAAGTACCTGTGATCGATTGTATTTTGAATTTATTTCCAGACCGGCTCATTATATATAATCCAAAAATGACTTAAAATATTTCAGCATAAAAAAGAGCAGCATTTCCATATGGCATTAAATCTTTTAGAAAATTTAAAAAAGAGGAGGAGTAGGTTTCGCAATTTTTTTATTTTTTTACATATTATACAGTAATCAAAAATTTGTTTTAGTAGATGAAAATACTGATTACTTAGTCCCAAAGTTTTAAGTCAATCGGATTTAGGAAAGGGGGTATACAATATAATTTTTAAACAGATTTTGCCTCATATCTCGAAATACAGTACGCACATTTTTTTATTAAATATAATTTTTTTGAGCCTTATTGAATAGCATTCCAACGAATCGGACAGATTTATTAACGAAAATAAATCTTCCAATAAAAAAAAACCCTTTAAATACCAAAACTAAAGGGACCTACACTTAAAATATTAATTTTTGTAAAACTTCAATATTTAAAATTGGAAATCGATAGTATTAATGCAGACTAAATGGGGGACTCGACTTAAGAATTTAAAAAATTATTTGAATTTTTGTAATTACTGATACTTTGCTTTTAAAGTTGTGACTGTTTATAAAAAAAATTACATGAGATACTTATCGAAGAGGTGGATCAAGTAAGATCACATATTTTTACTAAAATATTTTAGTTTTTTCTAAATTATACTGTAAAATCTTTAAGATAAAAATGTCAGTTGATGAAGGGATAAAAACTTTTTTTACCGGACATTTTTCTTTTTTTTTTCAACTGCACTCCAAGTTTTGCATAATTAAGCCTTTCATAATTAAAAATCCTGTCATATTTTAAATAAAAGTTTATGAAGAGCAAAGCCGGAACAGTTAGGCAATCCTACAAGAGTTTTTTAATGTAGTAAAAATATATTAATATAAAACTTTGAAAATTAACAGATAACATTTTTTTATACATATATTTATAATATTATATTAGTAGGTTTTATTACATATTTTGATAACCCAGACACAAGGATGTAAAAAAATATTACTGTAAAAATGAAGCAGATCTGTTTATAGATGAGAAATTGCTGAGCCTGTGTTTATTAGTGCCATAATCGTTAGGGTTAACATTGCTTTTCATGTTACAGTATAATGTAGTGCTAGTGTATATATATATATATATATATATATATATATATATATATATATATATATATATATATATAAAACATATTGATCATTACCAAATGTGTTCGTGTAAACTGTAAGTGTAAACATCGTGTCGCCTAGAAACCATTATACTATTATCATATAACAAGTTAACTTCTCTTATTAACAAGTTAAGGAAACATATAAAAGTAGATTTTTTTCGTTTCTTTGTAAGTTTAAGCCTACATCACTATTAATTAAGAAAGTATATTTAACTTACGTATTTATACACATATGTAAAACGAATACATTTATTAGTAAATTATTATCACTTGTCTAAAAAAGGGGTATAATTTTAAGATTATTTCTGCGCTATTTTAAAAGTAGACGACCAAAAAATAAATATAATTAGAGTAATTTGTTTTCTTTTTTTATACCAGGATCATTCAGAAAATTTCCTTGCCCAGACACAAATAGCCCAAATATGACTAAATGATTATATTTGTCAATTACATTCCTTTAGATGGCGTGCTGCGAAGTTTCAAACTCGTGAGTTAGTTGCTTGTTTGTGGCGATCGTGTAAATCAAACAAGTTTTGACATGTTTTAAAAATTGGTTAAAATTGAAGTTCGAGCTGTTATTCTTCGTTTCAAACGCTCTTTTTTCAACTGTAAAAAGTAAACTGCTGAATTTAAATGCAGTCGTATATCCATCCATGTACGAAGATGACCGCTCGAGACGTTCAAAAAACCGTACGACCATTGAAATCCACAATACTGTATTATTAAATAATCGCCGATTGAAGGTACGCGAGCTGCTGACAATGATAGTACACATCTCAACAGACCGTTACCGCTACATTTTTGGCTATATTCTGAGTATTAAGTAGCTTTCTGCTCGATAGGTGCCGAATTTTTTAACAGTCGAAAAAACACATTCGACTGAATTCTTTTCAAGGGTGTTTAATACTTGTTTTAAACGCGTTCCGCTGAGTTTCAACAACATATAAAACATGGATTTACCATTACATGCCAGCGACCAAACAGTGGGTGGGAACAGGAGAAAGTGCGCCACAGAAAACAAAACCGGTTTTATATCCAGAAAAAGTCACGTCTGCGGTTTTTTTGGAATTCTTGTGGTGCGGCTCATAGATTACCTGGATTAAAGCAGGTCCATTACAGACACATATTACGCTTCACCACTAGAGCGATTGATGGGTGCTATTCAGCCTAGAATTCTCTATATTTGACCAGAAAGAAAGTACTCTTTCACCACGAGAATGCGCCAATATCGGGTGTAGACTAAAACACTCAATGATTCACGATCAAAACTCCATGACCTACGCTTAGAAGTGCTTTCACCTTTCACCGTATTTGACACCCATTACTTTCTCTTCTCAAAGCAAACCTGAAGAAACGACTCGTTAGACGAAGATTCCCTTCAAATGATAAAGTCAAAGCTGAGAAAATGGTTTATTTTGCAGAGTTGGACGAATCGCATTACATTGAGACAAAGGCAAATCGAGCAACTGAATTTGGGGAGGCCATTGGGTAAAGCGGTTATATTTTCCTACTCCTAACTGCGTGGATGTATAATATTTCATACGCTTTTATTAGATACATACTATATTTTGAACTATTTTTAAACACAAAAAATCGTTTAAGCAAACATTAGTGTTGCTGTAAAAGAGGCAAAAAGGGATGGTTTCCGCAACACCAAAAAAGCGCTTAAGTTTCTTCAATTTTATTTTGATTTACAAAAATTAAGCTGTAAGTTATTCGAAGTGACCCTCATGGAGACTCCAGAAGCTAAATTACCTTTAAGTTCCGATTGTATAGTCCAAACAACTTTAACTAAAGCTGTCATGAAAGCAATTAAAACTATATATAATAATATAAGATAGGTTAAAAAATAATCAGATGAAGATTTAAATTAAGTTGATTTTTTTTTGTTCATTCATTTTAAAATTTATAATTAATCCATTACAATCCAAAATTTTACACATTTTACTTCATACTATAATAATAATAGAATAATTTATTTTATAAATACATCTCGATTTTTACGTATCTTATTATACCGATCGATAACGCGATCTATATCAATTTACATGTTGTTATGAATATTTATTAGACCAAGCGATGTCAGCCTCTCTTAATTACCTATTCAGAAATAAACATATAATTAAGATAATTACAGAGTTGCAACATGCAACTGATTATTTTGACGACACAACGTATTGGTAAAATGGTTCAATTCTTTACAACTGGGTTTTCAAAATGCAAGGCCTTCACAAGCCTTTGCGAGGTCCATGCGCCCCCTGGATCCGCCAATGTACTGAGGGTAATAAAAAGTTAAAAAGTCGTTTTTAAAAAATAAAAACCAAGATTTTTGGAAAATTTTGTGTTCTGTTTTTCAGGTCGAGAACTTTCCGAACGACCCTCAAAAGTATGATTCTTTTAATCTGAATTCGGTTTGCATTACTCATTTCCTTCTGGAATAAATCTGGATAAAAGAAAGAAACATACCACTCCTCCACGGAGATTGATGTTTCATTATTATTGTAAAAATTAGATTCATTAAAAATAAAAAATAATAACGATGAAAATTTATGACTTCAGATAATTTTTTTTAAACAATCACAGTATTATACTCTAATAAATAACAACGCAAGAGAAAATTATAAAATCGACATTAATAATAATCATTAGTTTAAAATTTAATTTTTATATCAAATAAATTGAAAGAAGAAAACGATAATTAACAGTGATTACACAGAAAGTGAGATTATTAATATTATGTTGAAAGATGACGAACTTCAAACATGTTATGACCAAAGAGGAAGTAATAAACCCAGGTGTGAGTCAAACGCTGTGATGCAATTTATCTTTCAACACTTGTATTGACTGGACAACCGACAACGGACAACGATATATATAACAAACACGACCTGCTGTTGCTACAGATTTAAAAGATGTAATATAGAAGTAGATTATTCTTAAAAACAAACTATATTTCTGATTCCTTGATATTTTTAATTACCTATCAACGAACGGTATATAAAAAGTTGATTATTCTGTAATTGTTCGTTTATAATATTTATTTATTAAACAACAGAAGAGAATATGTTGTAATCACTTAATTTCATCAAAAAAAAACTCACTGCATCACAAAATCATAGAAATACACGGCGCACGCACATACTACATACACACACTAAAATGGAAATCATAAAATAAAATGTTTATATACAATAGTTTATAATTGGTCCTTTACTTTTTTTCAAATAAAAGGTTAGATATTTGATTTTTTAGTTAGCTTTAATTTTATAATGCATGTAAATTTCTATTAGGTTTTATTATTTTTAATGATTTTTGTTAAAATTATGTATATTTTTAAATTTTGTTATATCTATAAAATATCCCAGGAGATGTTGGCCAAAATTAAGGGGCTGATTCAAGACAAGAAAAACTATTTATCTATTTATCTGAACTAATGCCTTATTTTGCTTCAATTTTCCTTTGTCCAACATCCTGTGTTTTTTCAATAAAGATTTATATCTCAATAACGGAAGAAGATATTTTTCTGGTATACTCGTATTCAAAATTATCTTTTCTAAAACTGAAAATTTTACCTTTAAAAATTCCAAAATGGCGATCTTTAATTTTTTTAATCATTAATAGCCCCGTAAACGTTAGTTTTAATTAGAAAAAATGTATCGCCTTTAATTTTAAACAAAATTACACCTTCACTTGTTTAAATCGGTTGATAAACAGTCGATATGTAGCTGAAAATGTTGAAAAAAAATTATACAGTCTGATTATTTATGTGCCTATTTTCATTCAAATTAGTTAATATTGTGGTAGCAGTGTCATGTAGGACAATCGATGCTGAGCATTGTTTTTGGTAACGTAGCCTAATTAAAATTATAGATTGAATAAATTTTTATTTTATTATTCTCAAAAACATAATAAAATATGTTTAAATAATTTTATAGATCGATTATTTTTTTTTTAATATTTAAACTTTAAAAAAAATCTTGTTCAAGAAAAAGCTGTTTTGAAATTTACAATTTTTTTTAGATCTTTCTGTAAATATCTGTTTATATATTTAAAATAACTTGAGACTGGTTATAATCTTAATCATTCGTAACAAAATAAATATAAATAACAACTGAAAAGCATATTTGAATAATAGTAATATATAAAATAATAATTATAAGTACAATTATAATTTTAATAACGAAACAAATAAGAATATACCTTTCAAAAACAATACATCATTAAAATATAACATAAATTAAATAATAGATAAAAACTTCCGAAAGTTAAAAATACTGGATGTTTGTTTTAAAGTGCAACACAAGCAAAATACTTTTTAGAAAAATTTATACAATAATTACGGATGAAGAGGTTAGCAGCACTACCTATTGTTGTTTTATAATCAGCTGATATAATTTTCTATTTCTTTTTTATTAACAGTTAGTTATTTTTCATTAATGTGCTTTTTAAGAATAAGTGGTCCTGAACACGGAAGAAAGAATTTTTATTGTGAAAAATAATTTAACAACTAAATTTTTTGTTTTGTGGCAAGAAGCTTTTCAATTACAGTTCCCGGTTAAGAATATACCTAATAAATCTTCAGTTCATCGTTTGATAAAGAAACATAAGAGGTGCTGGTTCTGTTTGCAGTTAGAGATATAAGTACTTAATGACGAAATATTGGAAGATGTTAGGGCCAGTTTTTAAACTCGATTAACAAATCACTGTAAAAATTGCACAACAAAAAGGAATATCTCTGTGTAGTGCCTTTAAAGCTACCCGGCTACTTAACTTAAAGCCATACCGAATTCATATATCACATAAATTGCACCCGGTTGATTATGTGCTAGGCTCCACTACTGTCAATGGTTTAATCAGTTTGTTCGGGAAAGCACTGAAGTATTGGATAATATATTTTTTACAGATGAGGCTTGGTTTCGTTTGATTGGCTATATTAATAGTCGGAATGATCGCAACTGGAGTACCAACATCAGTTCACAATTTCTATACCCACAAAAAATTGGTGTGTGGTGTGCAATTTCCAGACGAAAAATAATTGGCTCCATATTCTTTGAAAACACTGTTAATGCAGACCTCTACCATGAAACTGTAACGCTATTTATTGCAAATTTAGAATTAATTGAGAGAGATTCGTGGGCCACATGTCACACGGAAAAAGTAACAATGTGCCTTTTGAGACATTTATTTGGTGAAAGAGTTATATCGACTGGCTTATGGTTAGCTAGGTCACCTTAATTTTCTCCTGCAGATTTTTTCTCTGGTAATATCTGAAAGGTTGTATATTCAAAAAATAATGCACACACCACTGAAGAACACAAAGCCAACATAACTCAAGAATTACGATAAATTGGAAAAGGTACACTTCGAAAAATTGCATGGAGTATGAAAAAGAGGGTAAAGGTTTGCATTGATGGAAATAGTAGACACTTTCAATATCTGTTATAAAAAAAATTGATTTCAATGTTGTTTCGCACAAATAATTGTAATATTTATAACCATTCGCATTAATAAAAGCCAATTAATAATGCCATAAAAAGCATTAACTTCCATAATGCATTAAATTCCATAAAAATCCTTAGTTTGATTGCGTTAAACTTTAGTTGTAATATAATTAAAATGTAATGTAGAACTATGGATAATAAATTACAAATATTTTGATATTATATAATAACAAAAGTGTTTTACAAGATTCAAGAAGTTTACGGGGAGAACTCTGAACTGCACACCATACTATGAATGGTTCAGTTTAAAAAGCGGTCAAGAATCCATCGAAGACGATCCAAGAAGGCCATGAACGTCACGGTGACCGTGACGTTGGGCAAATTGTTGGGCAATTGGGCAATGTGGAACGTGACGTTCCACATTGCCCAATTGAACTACCTGGTGACGTCATATCGACATTTAAAATACACGAGGTAGCAGAAGAGATTAAAATGTCAAGGGTCATGTCACCAATCATAACCAAAAAATTAGGAATACATCTTGTTGTCAACGAGTTCGTTTCGAAAATTTTATCATATGAGCAGAAAATGGCCATTTCTCATCCATTTTTGCCACCGCAAAAAGGGTGAGAAAGAGGAGACTTGAACTTAAACCGGACAACTCATGGTTTCTTCACAAAGACAAAGTTCTCCGTTAATTAGTAAATTTTGTACAAAAACTTCACTTATCCGCTGTACACACGGAACTAGTTCCTGCTAGTTCTTTTTAATTCCAAAATTAAAATTCCTATTATGAGGAAAAAGATTTGAGACAACAGAGTACATGAAAGAAAATTCGCAGAACGCCCTGAAACTATTTCGATTAGTGGGTTTCAAAGCTACTTCTCGAAGTGGAAGGGATGATGGTAAAAGCTGAAATAATGGTATGGAGAGTACTTAAGAGATTAATTGTATACTATTGTAAATATTCAATTTCTTTTTTCTTTTGACAAAAAGTTCAACAATTTTTTTACAAACCTCATATACTGTAAAAATGATACAAAAGCAATCAATCCTTAAACTACAACATAATATTCTGGGCAAGACTGTCAAAAATTTTGCAAATATCGAAACTGGTTTTTTGTTTTTTTTTTGCAGTTATTTAAAGTATTTCATTAAATAACATTAAGAATCCTGATAGAAATTTTTAATTATTCAATTATTTTTACGTAAATATCAAATCAAGATAAAAATGACTTGAAGATAATTTTAAATCAAATTTATTATTGTAGATATACGTACATACAAGGGTCATCCAATAATTATAGAGACAAATGGCAACACCGAAAAAAGTATTTAATAGAATAAAATGATCTGACGTTCAAGTTGGTATCCTTGGCATAGAAAATACCAGCTGTACGAAAACAATTTCCACTATTGCAGCCTCATCTATTTATTTAAAAATGTTTACTCTGCTTGAAACGTGTACCGTG
Organism: Lycorma delicatula; assembly: GCF_047948215.1. Classification (NCBI taxonomy): domain Eukaryota; kingdom Metazoa; phylum Arthropoda; class Insecta; order Hemiptera; family Fulgoridae; genus Lycorma; species Lycorma delicatula. The sequence continues at coordinate 176,376,779 of NC_134458.1, forward strand.
GAAGAACAGCGCGCTGTGATGATTTTCTGAAGATGTAAAACCGACCGAAATTTACACGCGGATGTTAAAACGGTATAGTAAAAAGTGTATTAACCGTGTAGATTTTTATAGGTGAATCGATCAGTTTTTTGACCCACCGGGTTGGTCTAGTGGTGAACGCGTCTTCCCAAATCAGCTGATTTGGAAGTCGAGAGTTCCAGCGTTCAAGTCCTAGTAAAGCCAGTTATTTTTACACGAACTTGAATACTAGATCGTGGATACCGGTTTTCTTTGGTGGTTGGGTTTCAATTAACCACACATCTCAGGAACGGTCGAACTGAGACTGTACAAGACTACACTTCATTTACATCATAAATATCATCCTCATTCATCCTCTGAAGTATTATCTGAAGGTGGAGACTAAACAGGAAAAAGAAAGAAGGATCGATCAGTTTAAATCAACAGCAGCAAAACAGGTTAAACAGGCGGCAAAACTATTTAATCTAACAAACTGAAACTTTCTGATGTTCAAGTTGACATCTCCGACACAGAAAAAATCAACTATTTGAAAAGAATTTCGATTATTATAAATTCTTTATTTAATCTTTAAATATCGGCTCCGCTTAGACATACTCATAAGTGGATTGAGCAGTTTAAATCTGGCAGAACAAATAACTCCGAATTTCATCGCAGCGGAAGATCGGTTAAAGTTTGTAATGACGCTTTTCAAAATCGCATTATTGATTTTATTTCCAAGGACAGACGCATACAAATTTGGTAAATTGTTGAAATTTACCCGATAGTTTTGTTACTGTTCATTCCGTTCCAACACGGTCAAATCAGAATCGGAACTTAAAAAGCTTTCTGTACGGAACTTGCAAAAAGGTTTTTAGCGAAGATGCTTTTTTTTAATAACTTGTGATAAAACTTGGTTCATCATTTTGAGGCAAAATTCAAAGGAAAGAGTAAGAAGTGAAAATATTCTAGTTCACTCGCTAAGAAAAAATTCAAAACCTATGCGTCAGCTGGACGATACTATCGGTGTTTTGGAACTATAAAGGTCCAATTTATTGTAAGCGGTTCAAAAGGAATAATTCTCTCTCGAAAGGGATAATTCTTCTGCATGATAACACCTGCTCCTACAGCGGTCAAAAGACACGGAAAGCTATATAAAAATCGGTAGGGAGGTGTTACCATATCCATCTTAAGAGTCCCGATTTGTTTTTTGTTTTTTTGGCTTTCTCAAAGAGTTTTTACAAGGCAACAAGTTCTACGACAATGAACAAGAACAAGACTGCAGTTTAATAATGAATCAGACACCGCGGTGAACAATTCTTTACTACTGGAAAGAGAACTTGCAGAAAAATTTAGAAGTTCCTAAATGTAGCCGGAGATTATGTAAAAATGTTAGTTGTCTCTGTGAATATTAAACGACCCTGGTACATGTAAAAATGCTAGAACGTCAGTAGTAGTAACAATAAATTCGTTTAAAAATAGGTTTTTAATAGAAAAACTGCATAGTATTACTTTTATCCAGGGACCTTATATGTGAAAGTTAAAAAATGAAACCCAATTGCTAAAAACGTATTTAAACTGTTATATTAAAAAAAATAAATAAAATCTCCGGACGGTATTATAATCAAAACATATGTATGTTATTTAAAAATGTCCAATTTTAATAGTTTTAAAATAAATGATACACTAATACTACAAGGCCAGTAGTAGTACTATTTGGTTAAAAAATGCATTATTTATATTATAAGAAATGTTGCCAATATACAGCAAGCAGTTTCTTTACTTTTCTTTTGTATTAAAAATAAAATCAAGTTCTCTTTTTTATAAACAAAAATTAAAACATTCCTTATCGTACGAAATACTTCCACGAATACCAAAACGATTTAATTTATAGAAAATGTTTTGAAGATTTAACTAATTTAATAAATGAAAGCATTTATTTAACGTATATAATAAAAATTACACAGCTTGAAATCATTAAACAATACAAATTATTGCAACAGCAAAGAAAGTTTTATTGCATCTTATTAATTTTCCCGGCGAATATAGTTAGAATAGCTATATTAAAAGAGAAAGATGGCGATCATTCAAAAACGGAGTATCGGGTGTTTTTTACAAATATTTGCGTCTTAGGTTCCAGTCTAAACCAAAAAGCATGCGTATGTATGTGCGTATGTATTTATGTCTCACGGCTTTTGGTCTTATATCTCAGGATTAACGAAACCAAAACTTTTCTTCAAATTTAGTTAAAATATTTCTATATATGGAGCATTAATCTTTTTTTTTTCGAAATTTGTTAAGAGGTAGAGGATATCGTGAAAAAAACCAATTTCGATTTTCTTCAAAGGTACTTCTAAAAAAAACTTTGGCAAATTTATTTCCTACATTGCACATAAATAATTAAAAAAATGTTTTCAAAAAATCAACCCCACCACTTAAAATTGAAATAAATGTTTTATCTCCTTTCACTTAAAATATTTTTCATAAAAATTTTGAAAATTTATACCTCATATATAGAACTACATATAAAGAAATGTCTACAATTTTTTTTTTTTAATTATAGATCCCGTACCTAAAATATACAGAAGTTTTTTTGAAAATTTTATTTTTCTTATTTTATCCTTTACAGAATGGAGTGCTAGATTTAGAGAAAACTTTATTTAACCAAATTTGTTAAGCTTAATTAATACATAGATATTTTAAAAAAACTTTTCTTAAAATTTATTCCTCGCGTCTAAAAAATATTTATCCTGATATTTTTTTTATATTCATAAACTTTGTTCTTTCACTCCTATAGCTACTTCTCTTTGCTTTTCTCCTAACGAATATAAATCGGCAATGTATTATTCCCATCGCCTTTTTATTTCCTCTTTCTCTTTATGTGTTTCCGTTTGATATTCCGTTACAATCCCCCGAATTACAATAACATTCGTAGATGGTATAAACAATCTGAAACCGCTGGCTGTATTTGTAAAGGGAACAGTACAGGACGACTGAGTGTGACCGAAGACAATGTTGAAAGGGCATTATAGTAGTACTTTTGTGCATAATCCTTCAAAATGCGTAAGGAAGGCTAGCCGCGAATTAGCAATTCCAGTGACGTCTGCGAGGGTTTTAAGGAAACCCTTATAACTGCGTCCATATCGTTTACAGCTGTTACAAGCTGTAAAGCCTACAGATTTTGGTTTGCGTGCTACCTTTGAAAATGAAATGATGCACCGTGACGATGAGGACTTTCTTTGTCGTGTCGTATTCGGTGACGAATCAACATTTCATGTTAATGGAAAAGTAAAGGCTCATGATGTGTGTATATAGGGATCAAACAATCCTCATGAAATATTGCAGTGTGAACAAGACTCCCCAAAACTGAATGTTTTTTGTGCCGTATCTCAACGGCAAGTTTACGGGCCGTTATTTTTCGCGGAAGCAAGCGTGTCTGAAATGAACTATCTTGATGCGCTCAACTACGCGGCTCTTTCCTCGATTGCAATACGAACCGAAGAACTTTATTTGGCAACAAGATGATGTGCCTCCTCACTGGCATAACGCTGCACGTGATCGGTTGAATGAAATTCTTCCCGACCGCTGGATCGATCGATGGGGACCAGATAACAGGGCTTGTTTGCCGTGGCCTCCACCTTCGCCCGATCTGACTCCGTGCGACTTTTTCTTTGGGAGTTTATAAAGGATCAAGTATATGTGCCACCGTTACTGGCTTACTTACCCGACCTGAGACAGAGGATTGAAGCAGCTGTCGCATCAATTACTCCAGACTTGGTGATTAAAGTATGGGATGAACTCTCCTACCGGCTGGATATGTGTCGTATGACGATTGGTGTTCACATTGAACACTTATAGAAAAAACTGTTTAAGTTGCTCGTTTATTTCATGTATAATTCATCAGTGTAAGACTTAATAAATTACATAATTGTAAAACCCCGACTCATTTTGAAGCGTACTATAATAACATATTCTAAGGATCCTAGTCAGCAAATCCACTTCTGAAATTTTAATAAGGAATAAAAACATTACCTTCAATATATGCACTCTGGTATATACTAATTTACATTCCGCTCTACAAAAAATATCCAGCGTGTTTTAAAAAACAGAACGTATTTTTTTTAATGAATTGTAATTGCACCGCCATCAACTCATCTATATATATTTATGAGCTCAAATTTCGCATGAGTATAATAAATTTGATTTAATCATAACATCACGTAATTTAGATGTGAGCTAGTAATTGCTGTCTAGAAACTATAAAAAAAGTATATACATATAATTTTACGCTTTCGTTATTAATGAATGGCGTTATTATAAATTGTACAATAAAGTACTGATAAGGAAAACTAAAAGGATTTATAAAAACGAACAAACATTAAAAAGAATTAGGAGAAAATATAAGGAACTTCCATTTTTGTTCTCTTTATAATAATATAAAAGTACTGCCCTGAGAGTTCAAGATTGTCAGACGGAAACATGACTATTTCATATTTTAAATCGTACCTCGAGTTCAGATGCTTATCAGTAAAAAAAATAGTTCAATGCAAAAAGAAAAATGGTACCTACCAGAATAAATACAAATTTATACATCACTATGCAATTCCCGTATACACATACAACAATTTTAACGCCGTTCTGCAGATATACTACAGCAGATTTTTCACATGAAACTGTTATAAAATATTAAAAGATGAAGATATAAAGAAGGCAATAACGTTTCAAAACGGAATTTCGTCAGGAATTGTCCTCCTTCTACAGCACCACATTTCATATTTTCCTGTCACGTATTAAAGATAAAAAGAAAAAACATACAAAAACGACTCAAAAAAAAAACGAAAAATATTCTTCCCGATCATACATGTACCTAATTTACTAATAAAAAAAATCTACAGTACCTGTCACTCTGATAATAATAATAGTCGAAGTAGGAAAATAGATGGAAGGAGAGGAGTTGAAAAGAAGCGCAACCTGATAACATTATATATATTTTAGTTAAGGAGGAAAAATTATGCTTTCCATTCTAATAAAATCATTTCCCCTCTTTTATACATTTTCTTTCTCTACTTAACAACTATCTTTCTCTCTTTTTTACGTAATCTCTTTTTTTTCAACTCCTACCAACTTTTTTTTTAAGAATAAGCTTGTAAAGAAGTAATGGCGCTGTAGTTTGACGGATAACCGTTCTATTATTGAACATTACCGCCGTACCGCAAAAGTTTTCTCCCCGAAAAAGTTTTTACATAATTCAACAATAGCATCACGGAATTTTTCCTCCCTCCCTCCTGTAACAACTAAAGAAGCTTTTGCTTTTGCTCCGTTACTTACTTTACTCACGTATACGCCAACCAACCGCTTACTTTTAAACTACTAACCGAGAAAATTTATAGTCACAAAGACATACACACACGTACACGTCGAGCTGTTATTCAAATTCAATCGATAACTGTAGGGTGTACTCTAATGGAACATGCTGCATTGAAGTACTTTACTCGGCATACAGCACTACGTTACACTGCATTCATAGTAACAGCTATAACAGCTATCCTGTTGTAAACGACTACCGTGATACAATATCCCCTTTAGGGAAGAGATTGAGTAGCTACCTTCTAGAGAGATAATCGACACTTTCTCAGGTCACTTAACTCGACTAGGTAGTTCAAAAGTTTGGATGTGGACAAATCATGAACGTATAATACAAAATATATACAGATAAAAGGCACAATAATGTTTTTTTTTTTTTTTTTTTTTTTTTTTTGCAAATCATCTTAGAAATATAATCTTACAACTTCCAGGGTAATCTCTATACCGGTATCATTTTAATTTTATTTTCCAGCCTTTTCTTATTTCCACTTCTCCTTTTTCTATCATTTTCCTTTTTCTTTACTTCTTATCAACTTTTCACAGAAAATTACAGTATTACTTTCGGTCGCATGGTAGGAATGGGAGATGAAAATGAGTTTTTTTACATTTTGAGGTATGAGGAGTACAAAAATACCATTCGCTTACATTTTGGTTTCCTTTTATACAAATATTTATATCTACTTATTTATTTATTTTTTAGGCCTATGTATGCAATTTTGTTGCTCGAAAATCTCCAAATACACTAATTCAATTTTATTAAAATTTAGATATGCTGTAGTAGTGCTTCTAAAGTTGTGCAGGTGAAAATCTGATGAAGATTGGTCGAGTCCTTCTTGAGTTGCGCTCAATTTAAAGTCGAAAAACTTTGAGCGGCGCAAGTTAGAACCTTGGAGTAGTATAGAAATGGGCACGGAACAGCAACTTTGACCTCGTAATATCGTCAAGGTCATCCCCTCCACGAAACAATAGAATTTCACTTGACTCTGGCCCCACCTCTCCGCCATCTTTTCGACGTCCCACTTCCATCTTGGAATTTACCTTTTCTTCGAAACACTGTATCTCGGTAATTGTTGGACGTAGCGTGACTGGGGAAAGTCCGTCATGATCAGGATGTTTGTTTTATAAGTTCCTTTGCGCGCGCGCATGTGTATGAGTGTGTTTGCAAACACTTTCCTCACCAAATCGCGCCATTATCGGAGGATGAATCCTCTATCAGATTGTTGAGACTTTTCATGCAGTTAGGCATTGCTTTTTAATCCTAAATTCGTTATATAGTTTGTGTAAAAGATGTACCTGAAGAAGGGTAACGGTTGACGCCTTTTGAAGGAAGTTATTTGTTTACTATTTCTCTAGTTTGTCTTTTACAAAACGAAAAAAGTAATTCTTCATTAATTTGATGTTAAGGTGAGTGAAAGAAAGAGAATCACCCATTTATTTATTTATTATATCTCTCAGCTACATTTAATTATAATAATGCATACTGAATGAATTTATTAATAAAATTCCTTTATAGTTTATATCCCGAATAATAAAAGCACGGGGCGCCCTTCATTGTATTACATTATATTTTATAATCGTTCCATTGATAATTTGCTATGTAATTTTTATAATTTGACAATTTTCTATAAATTTCCTCCTCACTAATTTATTATTGTGCTGGTATTTTCAAAAAACCTAGGGCCTAACCAAGGAAAATTTCGACTAGTAGTTAATGGGTTGTGTGGAGTATAGGTTTAGTATCAGTATGATAAAATAAGTAATCAGCAACAGGCGCTAAAGAACCTAATAAGCGAAATATCCTAGCTCAGGTTCTCCTTTCAAAATTTTAGCCTACACGTAGCGCCTCTGTTAAGCTTGTGGAACCAATCCAAACGGTAAACTGCAAGTAATAAATTAATATATAATTGATCAAAATTAATATATTCAAACTGGCCAAAATTATTTTCTGTTGTGATTAGTTAAAAAATAAAGAATTGTGATCTACTGATTGGAATTTAGTAAGTTCTGAATAATAATAAATAATTAAACTAAAAAATGACAACGGTTTTGAAAGATGTTACACATAAAAAAATGTTATAGTGATCTATTTACCATGAGAGAATATTATACTAGACACGTCAAATTCATATAAATAAATTAAGAAAAGCATAATTTGTTTAATATCTAAATAACAGCCATTTTATCAATTTAATTCATCGCATAATACACATCGCCTATTACATTTCGTGATTATATAGTGCGTACAACAAAAAATAAACAAGCAGGTTAATATTATAAAAAAAAACCTGAGTAAGGAAAAACCCAATCGATCTTTGAACACCTTCTACTACCTTATAAGAATATTTTACTACACGTTGCAAGGTTTCCGCCCTAATATACATTGGATTATCTACCCCGCTAAAGTAATTAAGAAATACATTATAACTATATTCATCACGCATGGTATTTAATTTGGTTTTCCCAGCGCTTACATTTAAGTGAGTAAAATAGTAATCTTTTTTTTTTATTAATTCTTTTTAATAATATTGTTAGTATATACATAAATTATTATATTTGATCGCATTAATTTTTTCAAAATTCGTTAAAGGGATGGAAGATATCGCGAAAAAACAATTTTGATTTTCTTCTGAGGCTTCAGAGACTTTAGAGAGTATTTTATTAAATTTAATATCTAAAGTTTTTATATACAAAATTAAAAAAAAAAGGTTTACCAGAAAAAAGCAACCCCCAGTTTTTGAAATTGGAATATATGTTTTTCGTTCATTTGTTCTATCTCCTTTCGGTTTAAATATTTTTCAAAAATTTTTGAAATTTTATATTTTATATATATAGAAATGTTTATAAATCAAAATATCTCTGCAATTTTTTCTTAAACATAGAATTCGAACGTAATATACAAAAACGTTTTTTGAAAATTCTATTTTCCTAATTTTAGACTCTACTGAAGAGGGGTCTTAGATTTAGAGAAAATTTTACTTATAATTTATACTTGAGCCAATTTGTTAATCTTAACTTATGCAGAGTGTATAATCTCCAGGGACTTCCATAACCTATTCTACTCGTAAAAATAATAGAAAATATCTTATAAACATATGTTATAAAATCCTTTGTTTGAGAGCTACTGAAAGATTTTGCTCGGATTTCACCTACCCCGCTGAAATGAGGTAGTACTGAAATCTTTACGACGTCAATTAAGGGACAGAATTAGTGATTTCATAAGACATTTAACCTGAAAAGTCGAAAAAAATATGCCTCAGAACCGTATCTGCAGTAATCTTTGAGAAATCTGGGGTTAAAACAAATAAATTTGGGGGAAAACGCTGTTTTTCATGTTTTACGTTCAATAACTTTGTTAAATGGGTAATAAACACAAAAAATCTTTAAACAAAACTTGTAAAGAATTTAATTCTGAACAAAATATTGTAAGATAAGTTGAATAAAACGAAAGAAAAGTTAGAAAAATTCAAATTTTATTTTGAAAAAGTACATGACTACATTTGTCAGAAAAGTACTTATTTAATGTAAAAAAAACCAAACTGTTTTTCGCTGATGTGAAAAAATGAAAAAACAGAATTTACTGTTAAAAATTTCTGTTAAAAACAAAAAAAAACAGGAAATTACAACTGTAAAATAAATACAAATTACAAATAAGTACAAATTACTTGAATAATAAATTTTTTTGAATGATAGAAATACAGTAAATTATGTGAAAAAATATTATTTCAAAGTCGGAAATAAAATAATAGCAGCTGATCAACAATGCGCAAAACATGCATTAATGTTAATCATTCAGTAAGGTATATTAAGTAAAAAGGGTACTGTGAACTGTGCTGTCTAAGCGATCTTTTTCTGTGAATTTTAGTTTGAACGTGAATGGTTTGCAATTGAAGTAATGCCGTACTTTACAATAGAGAAATACGCTGATGTGATATTCATTTTGTGTGTGTATAATGCTGACGCATTCGATAGTTTGGAGGACATTTAAACAAAATAAGTTTTATCCTTATCATACACAGCCAGTACAACAACTGCGCCCAGAACACTGTCCGCTTCGCTTGTAATTCTCCAACTGGTGGAATACAAATAGACTACTCTACGTTTTGTTTAACCCAACAAATTTCACTGGAGATGGCGTCAACAACTTACGCAATGAGGATACATGGGCAGAAGTAAATCCTCATGAAACTGTGGAAGGCAAATTTCAACACCGATTTAGCGTCTTTGTATGGTGCTGCTTTCTTCACAATCAGCTGTTTGGTACGTTCATATTAACTAACCACTTAAATGCTGAGTCTACATGCCCTTTCTTCGAGAAAAATTATCACAGCTGCTTGAAGATATTCCTCTAGCGCTGAGACTCAAAGTATACTTCCAGCATGATGGCGCGCATCCCCGCTACTCTTGTGCCGTTTCCACTCACTTAAATCATCATTTCCCTGAAAAATGGTTTGGTCGTGTAGATCGACATGCCTGGCCACCAAAATCGCTTGATCTAACCTTTAGATTTTTGTGTCTGGAGATGGACAAAAAATACTGTATGCAAAACAAAAATACATTCTCGTGAGGAATTAATTGTCCGCATTATGACTGCGGCTGGGAAATTTAAAGACAACCCTGATAAACTAAAAAGAGAAAAAAAGCAGTACAGAACCGTGACAAGAAATGTGACAACAATGGCGGGCTTATTTTTGAAAATTTATTATAAACTGGTACGTAAAATTCACTTTGATTTAGTGTACTATTTGTAAATAAGATTCAATTTTTTCTAACTTTTCGTTGTTCTATTCAATTTATCTTGCACCATTTTATTCAGAATTAAATTCTCCGTAAGTTTTGTTTAATAGTTTTATTTGTTTATTGCTCATTTAACAAAGTTATTGTACGTCAAACATAAAAAACAGGTTTTTTACCACAATTTATTGGTTTTTTACCTCACATTTCTCAAATCCTACTGCAGAGATGGTTCTGAGGCCTATTTTATTCAATTTTTCATTTCAAAGATCATATGAAATCAGTAATTCTATCCGTTAATTAACGTCCTAAAAATTGTAGCTGAAAACGAGCGAATCTTTCAGGAACCGTAATCCGCAAACAAAGCCTTTTAGATCATGTGTTTATACGTGTTTTTTAATTATTTTCACGAATAGAATAGAATATGAAAGTCCCGGGAGAACTTCGTGATACTCTCTATATATGAATATTTAAAAAATGGACTTAAGAATTATTCCCCACCTCTAAAAAATATACATTCTGTCTTTTTTTATTGATAATTAAATTTTAAATTATTAATATGTTTGTGTATTTTATTTTTGGTATAAGAGAAGGTTTTTTTAATTTCATATTTAATATTATAATGACTTATTGAGAAAATTAAAAAATCTGGCTGCCAAAAAAGTTTTTTAATCGCTTTAGTACATTTCTATTATTGTTTTATAAAATGATATTATTTTATAAAAAAAATAATAATAATCAGGCCTTAATATTTTAATTGCACTAAGCCGGAAGATTTTGCAATGAAAAAGTTATGCAGGATATTTTACGACTTGACCGGCACAGCTGCGAAAGTCAGCAGTACTTTGAAAGCTTTTTTCTAGATCATTTGTTTTCGCTTTGTCATTTGTACGAATACAAAAAAAGCCTAAGGTATATTACATTAACAAAAAATAATAATAATTTATTAAATTATAACATTTTCTCTGTAAAGAAATTTCTTTTTTTATTCGAAAAATCCGTTAGGTTGCTTGACTAATCACAGTTAACCGGTAAATAACTTACATTAAAACAATTCCTGTTCAGAGAGAGCAAGGGTTCAAGGAAGATTATTATTTTAACAGTCAGATTATTCTCTGAAGACTGTAAAAACAAAAAAAAACAGTACCTAGATGTCATTTGTAGGTCAAAAAAATGTTTAAAATTTTAATATACGTCTAAATACATATATTAAAAAAAACTGTTATTTATAACTTTTATTGAAATCAGGTAATTACAGTATAAACCAAACAAGGTAAGCTGCACTGCATAAAGAAGTGAAACAAGGATGTAGTTTATTTTCGTTAATTTTTTACTTTTTTACAGAAATAACAATCCAAGGATAAAAAAATGCGTATATATTATTAAAAATTTTACAATGATGATGTTTTTCTCACTAGAAGAAGGAATATTGATCGATGTGGATTTATTGATAGGAATGATATTTAATTTAAAAATAAGTAATAGTAAAACATCAGTAATATATGTGAAAAAAGGATCGTAACAACGTATTTTTATTATACCAATTTTGTTTATTTAAAAATCACGATCTTAAATATATTTGTGTTTTTATAAAAATATAAGGGTCTGTACATGTAATTATCCTACTGGTGATTTTATTCTTTTTATAAATGATACGAGAGCTAATGACCTTAAAAGTCGATGTCCATACAACACAATTAAAAAAAAAAAACATAAAAAATTAAATATTAAGAAGAGGAAACATAATATACCAAAACAGTAAAGGATTTTGTTTGTTAGGCAGGAGTAGCATTAGATGAAAAAAATTAAAAACTTGCAAACTATATTACCACAAAGAGGTCGAATCTTTTTAAGGAAGAGATATTTAACAGTGTCACACAAATGAATTAGAAAGAAATTCTTAAAATATTTGTTTGATTTACAGCGTTGTACAGTAATAAAAAATGGACTATACGACAGCCAGGAAAATTAAAAATATACTCGTATAATTCGAAATTGCGGTTAACACCGCAATCAAAATCCTACTTTGATTTTGAAAATTATTAAGTATGAGGTGGTCTCCAAGAATACCCGGATCTGATCCCACTGATTTATTTTCCTTTGGGGTTTTATAAACAATTTTGTATATGCGCCTCCAATCTACTGACAGTACTACCTAATACCTGTTGCCTATCTACTAATCAACCCCATTTGTGATACAAGAGCTAGCTGTCGCTTCCATTACTCCAAATATGCTGGTTAAAGCATGCGAAGAACTCTATTACCGGATGGATGTGTGCTGTGTGACGAAAGATGCTCCATTTGAACGCTTGTAGGGAAAAACTGTAACAGTTAGTTACTATTTCATTTTATTTGCGTTTCATTACTTCAAGAAATATTAAATAGCTTTAATTTGATAAAGCTTTAAAGAAGAGGGTTTTAAATGAATCGGAAAGTAAAAATCTCTGAAAAATTCTAAGTGAATAACTCTAGATTGATAACATACATTAAGATATTCATCTAAGTTTATTAAACTCAGTTGACGAACAGGGTGAGGTAGATTGCTGGACAGGCTTCCTCAACGTCTTGTTGCAGTACATTAGTCCCTCCACTGTGTTTAGCGGTCTCAACGCTACTTCAGACACCCTAGGTAAAGTTATTGCAACACACCGGGTTTGTCTAGTGATGAACGCGTCTTCGCAAATCTGCTGATTTGGAAGTCGAGAGTTCCAGCGTTCAAGTCCTAGTAAACGCAGTTATTTTTATACTTTATACGGATTTGAATACTAGATCGCAGATGCCGGTGTTCTTTGGCGGTCGGGTTTCAATTAACCAAACATCTCAGAAATGGTCGACCTGAAACTGTACAAGACTACACTTCACTTACACTCATACATATTCTTCTCATTCATCCTACAAAGTAATACCTGACGGTAATTCCCGGAAGCTAAACAGGAAAAATGAAGGTAAAGTTATCGCCGATCTATGAATTTGTGTTTTCTAAACGTTGACGAATAACATGGAGAATACGAGAACCTCTTTGAATTAATACGTCCTTGGTATATGTGTGATTTAATAAGGACGGCTATTCGCATAGAACTGCCTTTAGATTCTTGTTTCTTATGTAGTGGCTGTACCAAATGACCACTCTGGGGTTGGAAAAGTTATCGAATAAAGCCGGATCTCATAATCCATCATAAGACAATATGAATTTATATGGCAGTAGAAAAAAAAACGATTATTTATACAGCAATCTACACGGTAGAAAAAGAATAAGTTTGTTTGCCGGTGTAGGACATGCAATATATATTAAATTTATAAGTTTAGCGTAAAATAACATTAAATAAACTAAAGATAAAAAAGAATAGATATAATTCAATTACATTATAAATTCGATAAGAAATAATATAACAGAGGTCATAGACCGTGCTTACAAGTGCCACTAACCAAAACAAAAAAGGTTTTTTGTTCCACTTCAGCCCTTTCGTGGAACGACGATATTTGATATACATTGTACGTTATTCGATTGACCCTACATCGCTATATCAGAAAGAGGGGTGCAATAACCCCGCTTCTAAAACGAGTAACGCTATAACACGCCCTACTGAAAAAAACAAGAGATAAAGACATGCGTGCGCATCTTCAAAGCACCTCCTTCCCGTACCCGGAACTCGAATACCCCTTAAAACGATTCTCACAATGTATTCAACCGCAAATTTTCGGATCGCTCACAATTTTATTCGAATATAAGAAATTCATAAATAAATTCATTATTTATTAAAAAAAGGGAATTAAAAAACAGAAATCGTTAAACAATTCTCAATACCAAAAAATCAGCTGACGTGCTTTTTAAAAAAGAGTCTAAATTTAATGGGAATTGAATTAAATAAGATGTTAAATCAAGTATCGGTACAATTATCCTGCAGCAGAAAAAGTAGAAATCGCATCATTTACTAGTGTAATTACGGTTGGGTGAATAGGAATGATAAGGGTAAAAATACGGCTATTTTGTATTATATACAGAACAGCCGTTTTTTTAGTTATGCGGAAAAGCTACTTACGATACCGAATGTAAAAAAAAAATAGCAGGCTACTTATATCTCTTGGATGAGATATACAGTGTTGATTTAAGGCTAGAATCACAAAGAAAAGAAGGACAGTTTTAGTTGCGCTTACAGCTATAAAATGATTCCCTTTGTTTCCGCTTGACACAGCCACTAGCAAAGATGGCAGGCTCCTGAGTTTGCTAAATGTGCATTTTTCTAGATACAGTTCAAAATGCGCTACGTAACAAATTTAATTGTGTCGTCAGTAACGATAACATTCGTTAAAGGCATAATCGGTTTGAAACGGCCGGATGCTCTGTAAAGGGAAGAATACAGGACGACTGAATTTGTTTGAAGAAAATATTGAACGTGTCAAGGAGTTTTTTCTGCGCAGTCTTAAAAAATAGGAACGCCGGTCGCAAACTAGCGATACCGGTGAATGACTGTGCGAAATGTTTTAAGGAAACGTTTACATATTCGTCGATATCGTTTACAGCTGTTACATGCTTTGCAGCCTATCAACTACGCTGTGCTTACCGAAATGTTGCAGCATAAAGATGATCCTTTTTTATCGTATAGTGTCTAGTGATGAATCAATATTTCATGTTAGTGGATAAGTTAACACGCGTATTTTTCGTATCTTGGGATTAGACAATTCCTATGAATTCTTTCAATGCGAAAGGGTCTCCCCAAAATTAAAGGTTTTCTGAGCGTCATCCTAACGGAAAGTTTACGGGCTGTTATTTTTCGCCGAAGAAAAAATAACAGCAGTTACTTATTGGATATACTGCGTCCACAGCTCTTTCCTCAATTGCAACATGGACCAGAGAATTTTATTTAGCAACTAGATGGTACGCCTCCTCACTGAAAATACAGCTACGGTAATAGATTTTAATGTTATTGATTTAAACAAATTAAAAAAAAAAATAAAACTATTGTTTGATTATATTTATTTCTTTTATTTTAATATTTGAAACCAAGATTCTCAACAAAATAAAGCAATAACTATAATTTTTGATAATAGTACATTGGCAACACAATTTCACAAAATATATTTTCAACTTTTTTGAAATTTGGGGATTCATCCATCAAGGGACTTTTGTTAATGAGTAACATATCACCAAAACTGATTTTAAATAAATTAAAATTGAGCAAAAAAAAAAGAGGGTTTCGATTTTCTTCTTTTTTTTTAAATTTGGGTGCTCCCCTTTCAGTGAAGAGGTGTTGTTATTTAATGACTTTATTTTTTAACAAAATATGTTATGAGCATTAAAAATTTGAAACTACAAAAATAATGTTTTCCATTTTATAGGTTCTCATACCCAAAGGGAAGCCATTCGGGTAAAATTAATTTTTAAGAAAATAATTTCTAAGTAGTGATAATAAATTTAAAAAAATAACTTTTTAGAATTATATAAAAAATACAAAGACAGCCATAATTCTATACAAAGTTGTAATTTTCTACCAAGTAAGTGAAAATATTTGGTTAATTTGTTTTTTTTCAAGAAATACTAAAGAGTAAGGCCTATCAAAAAAATTACGATTTTTACATTTTAAATGCAATGGATAACTTAAGAAATGAAATTAGATTTAAAATAAATTTAAAAAGAAATCCAATTAAAAAAATATTTTTTATTTCCATAGGACCATTGGAGTGGGGTTGGAAAAATTATTTTATAGTTGTTTGATGGCCTATAGATGTAAAAAATACTGATTCAAAAAACTCGTTAATTCCTGTTCTGAAATAATATGTAGCTAAAAAAAAATAAAAATATATAAAATCATTTTTTGGACAGTGATGAATGTTAATTAAGCATTTTTGGTAATTTGTGATCTTAGTAAAAAAGAAACTTCAACATTTATGAAAAAAAGTGCTCCCGTAAAAATGTGAACTTTTATTTTGGACAAAACATCCACAGCCCTTTTGCAAAAATTTAATACATTCTTTCCCCGACCACCAAAGCACCTGTCTACCAAGTTGACAGAACCTCTTTTATCAAGTTGACGAAAATCAGTCAACAGGATCCAGAGTTATAACACCAAATACAGGCCGAAAAACATACGTATGTATATACGCACAAACGACTGTCTGACAAAAATATATATTTTGGACTTGGGAACAATTGAATAAAGATTATTTACAGTTTATTTAAATCCATTAGTCGAAAAAAGTTATATATTTTAAATGTCTCCTTAAGGTACAAAACTTAAATAAAAAGCAATTTTTTTCGATTTTTTTGCAAATCTATATAATTTCCTTTTATAGTTATAGTTAAAAGGGTTTGGAAATTTAAATAGTTAAATATTTTTAATTGATTACTTCCTTGTACGAAGTACTGTAATCGCAAAAAATTTCGGTTTTCAGATTTCAAAGGAAATATCCATTTTGACCATCTCCGAATTCATTTTGACTAGTTTCGACGTGACGTCTGTACGTACGTATGTATCTCGCATAACTCAAAAACAATTAGCTGTAGGATGTTGAAATTTTGGATTTAGGACTGCTGTAAACTCTAGTTGTGCACCGCTCCTTTTAATTGCAATCGACTGAACAAAAAGCGTCCAAAGAGCCCAAAATCCCCCAAAAAATTGGATTTTGGAATTTTTCTTAACTGCAGTAATAAGCCCTCATTGAGAGCTTTTCAAAGATATATTATACGTGGGACTTATTTTCATTGGTTCCATAATTATAGCCAAATAAAATTTTAATTAATGAAATATTTGGATTTTACAAGGGAAGGCACATCGGTTCGTATCAGACTTCATCTCCTTTTTTTAATTTAAATATATTGATTTATTAATAATTAATAAATCTTTAATAAATTGCAAAAAATTCTTATCTTTTAGTTCATTACACCTCTGATATTGTCGGACAATATTCTCCCTAAGTCGGAATTGATTATCAGTTTGTTTATTGTTACCAATCATTTAATCGCTCTTTGGTTTTATATAATTCTTCTGATCTTAATTTGTGTACACGTTTTCTAGTTTTCAAATTTTCACTCTCTTATGTTCATCAACCTCTCTTAATCTTTTTATACTTTCCTTGGTCTAAACGTTTTCTTCCACTTAATATTTATCATCTTTTCTTAATCTTTTTATTCTTTCTTTGTTTTTAACATTCTCTTCCTCTTTATATTTAACATCTTCTCTTAGTTTTTTTATTGTTCCCTTGTTCTTAACGTTTTCTTCCCCTTCATATTCACCTGTACGATTGTTTCTTTTTCATTTTTGATTATTCATCAAATAATCCAATAATAAAAACTGAATATTTTACACCGTAAGGTCGAAATTAACATTTGTAACCAGTATACAGGAATTCAATAGGAGTTAACCGAACAGTTTAATTATTATTAACTTTTGTTTATACGAGACATCAAAAATCTAAAACTTTTGTTAATCAGCAACTCACGCAAATACGAATAATATTAATCTAATAATACGAGTAATAATGGGACTTTTACTCTACCTAATATTTCCTGTAAGATTGTTGAATTAATAATTGTACAAATATTTCATGTTAATAAAAATTAATATTTTGCAACTGTGTAACTGTCCACTTTATTAAAGAATTGGAGGATCGTATCTCACTTTCAAATGAAATAAGTTTAAATCAAGTGCAGCAAAAAATGTGTATATGTAATGTAATAGGCGTACAAGGAAGTCATGTGGTTTCCACATCAGATATTTTTTTTTATTAGGATTGCCTTGAACGACACTCTACTTTTGTACTTTTTTATGACAATAAAATCATGGCTAAAATGGTTAGCCTTATAACGTTTTATAAAAACTGCTAATTTGTTAGGTTTTATGTTTTCTTTAGGACTGTTATTCATTTACTTTTGGCATATTTTTTAAATATCCTTTTTCTGTACAGTCTACTGATGATGACTTTTTAAGAATCGAAATAGTCATCTACGATTAGATTTTAAGTAAGATTATTTTGGTCAGCGTCATCTTGTTTTCGTGAATATTTATAATATTTTCTCATTGGAAAATAGTTATATCAGCAGCAAAATATTGTTTAAAAATATCCTAAGATCAAATACATTATGGTTTTTCCTGAAATTAGAAGCATATTTGCAAACTTTTTTTAGATATCACTTTAAATACGTGAATAATGTTGAAATTGGCTTATAATTCTGTCAATCACCTTCAGAGCCTTTCTTATGGAGGGAAAATTACAAAAGAATTCTTAAAAGAATTATTTAGTTCCCTGATGAAAGATTTTTTAATTAAATTTGAAATTAAATACGTTTTGCATCTACATAAAAAAAAGTTTAATTTTTAACAATAATTATACGAACAAAAAACTTTTTTTAATGTTGCAGAAATTTTTTTTTGTTTTTAACAAAGTGCATTTGAATAAAACATTTCAACGGACAAAAAAATAAGTACAATAAATAAACTTTTTTAATGAAATTGAAACAACATTCCAAAGAAAACTTTAAAATTTCAAACTTTATTCTTTCCCTAGTGTAAAACAGTTTTTGTAATAGAAACCGTCAGAATGTCATATAACTTTCATACTAAAGTTTTCAAACTACTTTCTTCTCTAAATAATTTCTAGCAATTCACTTTTATTTAAAATTACTTAAGCGTATTTGCTTATTTATTAAAACATGTTCAAATTTTTTAATTAATTATTTTTCTTAATATTTCATAATTATTTCAAACAAGTGACAAAGTGTTTAAAAAGTTATTGACATAGATCTTAAGAACTGTAACGGCTGCTTATAATTTTTATATTTAAATCAGAATTTAGTCTGTTTTTATCTGTTTACAACGACGTTCGCCTATAATACAGAAGCCAAAGTTATACAGAACGTTCAAAAAGTGACGCAACCTTACGGGAGAATGAGTATGTCACGATAGTTGTTGAAAGTGGTCTCCATTTACGATTCACATAACTAAATACGACGTTTCATGCTCGTAAACATATGTTGTAACGTTTGTTGAGAAATTGCAGCGTCATATCGTTCAATTTCGCTCTGTAAGTCGGGAACAGTGTGAGGATGAGTTTTGTAAGCGGCATCCTTATAGTATCCCACAAGAAAAAGTCAGAAGGGGATAAATCAGGAGACCGAGGGGACCACAACCCCTTCGAAATCACTTGTCCGTAAAAACAGTGAATCAGTGATCAATTCACAGTGTTGTCCTGTCGAAACCGCATGTACTCTAGATGATATGCAGGTATAGTATTTAAAAATCGTTTCATCATCTAGCACAACAATCAACAGCACTCAATGTTAACTGTCCCGTGAAAGAATGTCATGAAGATTCGCCTCGTGACACTGTACACGAAACACCCACGTTTTGTCCGTGCAGAGGAGACTAGTGCAGCTAATGTGAATTTTCCGTACACCAAATGCGTCCATTGCATTCACGTATCCATCAAAGTGGAACCATGCCTCATCAGACCGAACCGATCTTCGAGTTGTTCCCCATCTGACATTACAGAAGACAAGAACCGCTGACAGAAAGCTACAGGTAACTGTAGGAAATTCTGTAGGAATTTAATTTAATCAATACTGTAGGAAAACCACTGTTTTCCAGTGTCTACATATAACAGCTCGTGAACAACACGAATTCTGTACAGATGCATTTTTTAACACTTGCGTAACGCCGTGTGAGCACTATTAACGGAGAGACCAGATTGGCTAGATAAGCGTCGCACAGATGTCTTGGGACTAACAGAATATGCACCTTGAATTTCGATCTACTTTTCTGGTGTTAGCACTTTCGTTCGGCCAATTTTTGCTGCATCTGCTTCATTCCCTGACTATTGGAACATTGTACAGCCGATTGATGGAAAACTTGTTTGGTGCTTCCACACGATGCTAATGTGAAGGCATTCTGGGTCTGGGCATAACTAGCACACCTAATGTATTGGGAAACAATGAATATTCTCTGCTGCATGTGTAACCCATTTTTCCTCAATTAAAGAAGGAAACATTCTTCCATAAAGCTGAATCGCTTTTTGAACACTCTTTACAACCTGGACTGATTTACAATTATATTTATCTTAACTACGAGGGTGGTTTTTGATACAAAATAATTCAATTAATCCAATATTAGATAAGAAATAAGGGTTAAGCGGAAATGGTTTCGTATTTTATCCCGGATTTTTAATGTAATAGTATTTTTAGTTACCCACTAAGTTTTGTTCTGTAACAGGAAAAACGTATTTTTCGTATTTTAATGCAAAAGTAAAACAGGTTTTTTTTAAATATATTTTAGACGAAATTTATTAAATCAAATATATGCCGTTTGTCACCTTTTGCCATTTTTAAGATAAAAATCATAATCCCGTCATTATAAAACTTTTTTGTTTTCTGGACCGAAAATAGTTGTAATTCATTTTCGCAGGTCTCTTTTGAAGCCAACTTTATACGTTATAAAAGTTTCATACAGACCGAAACAAATGGTAGTCTGTCGGTGAAAGATCAGTACTGTCCTGTAGTATATGGTGGATGCATCAAAACTTTCCCACCAAGCTCTCTAAATTTTCGACTGGTCACCAAAGATGTGCAGAATGTGTGTTGACGTGATAGACCTTTCCTGTTGATCATTCTGGTTGTTTTATCTTGATTGCTTGGCATGATCTTTCTAATATTTAATAGTAGAGATTAGAATTAATAGTTTGATCGGGTGGAAGTAACACATACCAAACAATCCCTTTCCGACACACACACCACCCAGAATCACTTTTCTCGGCTTTAATCGGGTGACGAGTGTCATAATCATTTGGTCATGCGCCATCTGTGTGTCAAGCCGAGAACTTACCGAACGAGCCTGGTACTGCACAAAAAAGTGTTTTGCAAGATAAATTATTTTTCCCTATTTATTTCAGACAAGGGAAAACGTTCAGCGGTTTATAATTCAATTTCTTTAATGTTTTAAAAAAGAAAGGCGAAATTTTTTACTTCCGTTTGTGACCTACTATGAGGTTTGATTACACCGGTATATCGTTAATGGAAGAGAAGATACTTTGTTATCGCATATACCACTTCTTTCACTTTGTTTGATGCATCTTCTTCAGATTTCATGAGAAAATTAATAATAACATTTATTTAAGGTAGTATATGTTTTAATAAAAAAAAAAATCAGAACATTCTTTAATAAAAAATAGAAATTACAAAAAAATATGCATATTATACGCCATTTAACGTTAATTAGACCAGATAAGCGAGTGAAGCGTGGGTAAGTTAAGTTTGGTTAGGTTATATTGATATATGTACAATTCGTTAGAACACGGATTCAACATAATCAAAACAAACAATCTATTCTCGCTCACAGAAATATTTTTTGTTTAATAAATTGTAACAATACATTTAAAACGTTGTTTTTTGACAAAGAAGTTACATCAAAAGAAGTGGCGATACGATAGCAAACAAGTACTGAAGAGAGCATATACGCTGAACTAATACAAAAAATATAACGACTTATCTAAACGACAAAACCTAAGGTAAAAAACGATTTCTTGACCAAGGTAAGAAGTTAATTAAAGATTTTTTGGCACTGAAAGAGATTATTAAATAAGATTTCCTTAACGTTTGAAAAACGTTTCTTTGAAGATAATGCGTATATTCACATAAAATCACAGATACAGATTTAATGTAGTTGAGTTTGAGTCTATACTCTGTGTGCGCACGTATTGTATTTCGCTCCGCGTTCTGGTTTGTTTTTGTGGCTGGTTTTTGGATTATTATTTTGAATACGAACACGAGGAATTGTGGCTAGGTATTATTGGACACGTTTATAAAAATTCAAGACTTTTGGACACAAACTGATCTTTTTGAGTGAGTGGATCTTTTTGACATACCGGGTTACGAGATACTAAGTTTAAGTTACATTACTGGTGGTTTTTTTGGAGCTTCAATACGCGTTGAGAATACAGGTACGTGCGGTTTATTGAGAACAAATTATTTGAGGTTATACACGTCAATAGTGTTAAGAGAAGAAAATTATTCTAAGTCCTGCGTGCAGGTAGTAACTGGCCTGTGATGTAGGTCCTCGTTTTCGTAAACAAGGACGTAGAATATTTTCGACGTTCTCACTTGGTTAGAAATTATTCTAAGTCCAACAGGAGTGCAGGATAATTTTCCTTTCAGTTTTCTCCTTACTCGTCCCTCTCCACCCAAATCCTTCGAGATCTACCCGGATCCGGACCTTTCCTAACTTTTACAACCCCAAATCCGACCCCGGATTTGGGAGGATTTAAATTACTTCCCCCAACCCCTCCCTCGGACACACCCAAAAAAGGTCTGTGGGACGTCATATTACGAGGAATTTGGCCCTGAACCCGAAAATCAACAATGCAATCGCTCCCACTAGATGAAAAAATGGAGCAAAGCCCCGCGGGCACTTTTGGTGCGCCGCCCAAGAAGACTGCTGAAGCTAATGGCAAAAAACGAAGGTGAAGAGTTCCGAATCACGTCAGTGAGGTCGGCTTATGTAGAAACTAAAAATATCACGGTGATCACCTCGTACCGGGTAGTCTGCAGACTACTAGAAGAACGGATACGGATTGGGTGGGTACATTGCAGGGCCCACATCTGAGAGGAAGAAAATCGCTGTTTCAGTTGGTGGGGCTCTGGACACAGGAGCGTCGATTGTCGTGGGCCCAAAAGAGCAGACCTCTGCTTTAATTGCGATAGCAGAGGTCATACGATGAATACCTGTAGAGACCAAAAAATGCTAAGATTATGGGAGTGAAGAACATCGCACCGGAGGCTTGGCGTGCGGCGGAATGGACTGACAATGAGATTCCTACAGTTGAATACTAACCGTAGTGCAAGAGCCCTTGACCTGACTTGGAGAGTTGTGGTGAATAGAGAGATTAATTTCCTTCTGCTCACAAAGCCCAGCATCGGACTGTATCTGCGGAAAACTGGTACATTGACAATGACGGTGATGCAGCAGTATGAAATATATCGGGGCGTGCAGTTCTGGGCATAATTAGCAGTCATGGATATGTGACGGTTGAGTTGACTGCCTGCTTCTTAGTGTCAGCCTATATCTCCCCCAGTTGTGGAGACGAAGTCTATAGCGCCTTCCTGGCTGATACTGAAAATTTTATCAGGAACTCAAGGAGGCCGGTCATCTTGACTGGGGACTTTAACTCTGAGTGCGTGGAACTCGGTGGTAGGAGATTAAGCAGACAAGGATACGCACTGGCATCCATGCTAAGGGGCGACTGGTATGAAAGTGGCAAACGCGCCGAATCTCCCCACGTTTGTCGGCCGCAGCGCGGGCTCAGTCTTGGAAGTAATGGCTGCGAGCAGTGAATTGAGAGTTAGAGACTGGCAAGTTCTGGAGGAGGAGGTGGCATCTGACCAGTGCCCTGTAACATTTAGCATCTCCAGTGACCAGGCGGCAGCACCCCGTACCCGAGGGCGTAGAGGCCCACAATAAAGCAGATAAAGAGGATTGCTGAGGTAGCTGCTGCTAAACTGAGTAGAGGAAGCAAGTCCCGAGGTCTTTATGACGGCCCTTAGTGATGCATGTGCTTAGGAAAGTCCGCGTGGAGGGGCTATCAGAAGACTCCTCCACGCTTTACTGGTGGTCGCCCTCAATTGCTCGGCTAAGGGCAGAGGCGCTTGCAAGCAGGAGGAGACTCCAGAGGGGCCAGAGGATGAGGAGATAACCTTGCTGCGACTTATACCGCCCATTACCTTTAGCTTGGGTTAAGGAATAAAGTTCACACAGCTCCTCTCGGATCCGCTCGACTTCTGACAATTCAGCGGCTCCGTACACAGTATATAAGCAGGCTCCGCACATGATTCAGCAGTTCTCTTCCAATCTTCTACGAGTCTACAACGTTCGAAGGACTCAACAAGTCTCTTTACACTCATTACATGGTAGTACATGTATTAATACAATAAACTTACATAAAGATTCATAAGTTAATAATGTTATATGTATGGATGATATTTACAATTCATAATAAAAATAATTATAATTCCAAGTACATAATGACCTAATTTATTTAAAGATCAGCACCAATTTTGACAATGACTACATAACTACGAGGATAAACTGATATTTTTAATTCATTCTAAATATCTGTTTACGTGATTTATATTTATTAATTAAATATTTACATTTTTAAATAGCGAAGATGAACGAATTTGGAACACCAAACCCAATAAAATTGGGTCCGAGATTGAAAGGAATTGGAATTAACTGCCTAGCCTTTACCGATTAAATTGCAATTTTCTTAAAGAACTGTAGCAGAACAAGTAAGCAACCTAAAAGTATCGGAAAAAACGTAGGGCTAAAAAGTTCCTTCAAAAAGACAGAACTCATGACCAAAGCTAACTTCAAAGATCTCCCCCACCTTTGTCTTTAGTCCCTAAATATGAAACATGAAAAAAGTCAATAAATTTAAATAAATGGGAAAAATAATCCAAATTAATGGTTTAGATAAAGAAGCCGATCAAACAAGAACGAGAAAAATGTAATTGGTCTACCGACTAATAAATGATATTTACAACAAAAAGATCTCATTAAAGGCCAAAATCAGACATTACAATACCTTAATCAAACCAGAAGACGCATCAGAATTTGAAATCAGGTGAATTAAATGCAATAGAAAAAAAAGAAAGGAAAATCTTGGAAAAAATTCTGGGAAATTATATTAATACAAAATATTAATAAAAATAGGTGAAAATTAATACAAATTCAAAATTAATAATAAATTATCTTTACAAATACAATGAAACTGATAAAATATCAGATTTCATCAGAAAAGTAAAAGTTAAATTCTTTGGGCACCTTACGAGAAAGAATAGATGATAGGCTCACAAAACTAACATTTTCAACCATTTTCACAACAAAAAGAAAGGAAATCAATGAACTCAACAATTCAAAGCACTATAAGAAAACTAAACGATTCAAAAAACTAAAAGAAATGAAAATATCTGAAGAAATAGTACAAAACAAAACAACGTTCAGAAAACGTTGTTTTGTGAAACGAAGAGAAGGAGAAAAAATAAAACCAACATCTGGAAGAGAAGAAGAAAAAGCGAAAGAATGGAGAATTATTGGTAGGCCAGAGAAGAAAACACCCATACGAAAGAGAAATGAACGCAAAATGATGCTTCACTTGGTCCTCATTCACCCAAAATTGAAAAAATATATACATTATTAATATATTGTTAAAACGTTACGCTTGATAACAATTAATTAAAATGATTCAATACAAAACAATAAAAACAAAACAAATTAATTTTGTTACAAATGATATCAATTTGATCCTCCCAGTAGAACTTGTCATCTGACAAAAAAATCTACAAATTTCGTCTTATGGACCACAGTTAATGATAACTATATATGAGTTAGTTATAACTATCGTTACATTAATTTGAAATCTCTCTTCCCTATTTGCAGTATTACGTCTACCTACTAAGCACAATGCAGCAGTTTTATCAAAATTTAAAGTTAGATTGTTACAACCAATCCAGAACTTTGCTAGCGTAGAATTTTCAAATCGTTTACACAATATTTATCAGGTACAGATACAGTTGTGCCGTCTGCGAAGAGAGTAACAATGAATGACTCAATATTTTAAGGCACTTTGTTAATAAACATTACTAAAAGTAGTCAGTATCAGACAAAGAATAAACAAGGTTTAAAGTTTCATTCCATCTGTACAATGTTCATCCATATACTGCTGATCTAACGTTGGTAACTAAACTGAATGATCTTTTCTTTCTTTTTCCTGTTTAGCCTCCGGTAACTACCGTTTAGATAATTCTTCAGAGGATGAATGAGGATGATATGTATGAGTGTAAATGAAGTGTAGTCTTGTACATTCTCAGTTCGACCATTCCTGAGATGTGTGGTTAATTGAAACCCAACCACCAAAGAACACCGGTATCCACGATCTAGTATTCAAATCCATGTAAAAATATCTGGCTTTACTAGGACTTGAACGCTGTAACTCTCGACTTCCAAATCAGCTGATTTGGGAAGACGCGTTAACCACTAGACCAACCCGGTGGGTTAAACTGATTGATCTGCCACATTCAAAAAAAACACTCCTGATTTGTCACCTTCCAAGTATCATATATTCGGACCACTAAAGAAAATTTTAGCAAGCAATATTGATGAGGGCAATGAAAGTCCACGGAACCGGTTTGATAACCTATGAAAAGGCTATTTTATAATGAAACAAGAAAATTCTGATTATGCACAATTATTTTTTTTTTGTTTTATTTAAATCAATCTCAAATAGAATTATAGAATTTCTTTAGTTTTATTTTCTTTTATTTAAAATTTCTTTTTAAACCAACAAATACAAAAGGAGTGAGTGATTTTCCTTTATACTAAAATAAATATACTATTTAGCATTTTGAAATACATTTAAATACAATGGAAATAAAACAAAACTGTACAGTAACTTAGTCAAAACAACGTTGTTTTTCATCTTCATTCTCATTAATATGAATCTCTTAGAATTAATATTAGTATGTATGCAGCGTATATCACGAAGTTCTCCCTGGATTTTCATAACCTATTCTACTCGTAAAAATAATGTAAAAGTTCATACAAACATATGTACTAAAATGCTTCGTTTGCGAGTTACGGCTAGTGAAAGATTTCGCTTAGATTTCAGCTACTCCGGTGAAATGAGGTCGTACTGAAATTTTTAGGAAGTTAATTAAGTGGCAGAATTAGTGATTTCTTATGGTTTTTGACCTGAAAAATCGAATATTCTAGAACCGAATAATACAAAAATCCGAGAACCATATCTGCAGTAATTTTTGAAAAATCTCGGGTAAAACCCAATAATTTTATTAAATAGGTAATAAACACATAAAATATTTTTAAAAAATTTTTGTAAAATTTAACTCTGAACAAAATGGTGTAAGTTAAGTTGAATAAAACAAAATTAGGAAAAATCTAATTTAATTTAGAAACAGTACACTTGACCAAAGTGCATTATATTTACCAGTTTATAATAATGTTCAAAAATGAGCCCACACACTTCTTGACACGCTTCTGTAATTCAGGTAAAATGGAGGAAATTCTGGAGAAAATATGACCTCCACGACCGATTCATTTCTCAGGGAAATGATGATTTAATTGAGTGGAAACGGCATAAGAGAAACGGGGAAACGCGCCATCGTGCTGAAAGTATACTTTGCGTCTAAGCGCTAGAGAAACATCTTCAAGCACCTGCGGCAGTTTTTCTTGAAGGAAGTGCAAGCAGACCTTAGCATTTAAGCGACCAGCAATATGAACGGTCCAAACTGCTGATTTTGAAGGAAACCACGCCATACAAAGACACTAAATCGGTGTTGAAAATTGCCTTTCACCATACATATCCGTGTATGCTCGTTGCGTAAGTTGTTGACGCCATCTTGTGTGAAATTTACCTCGACGGTAAACAACACATACTTGCAGATTTGTCGATCTGTATTCCATCAGCTGTTGAACTTCAAGCGAAGAGAGGACCGTCTCCTGAATGTATATCTTGAACTGGCTGTTTATGATAAGGATAACACGTTTTTTGTTTAAGTGTCCTCCAAACCACCGAAAGCGAAACTCCGATCCGCTTAGACAGATGACACCTAGACTGCGTTGAACACATCGATAATAATTTCATCAATAACAGCGTCATGTTGGACAGATCGTTCGTAACTGGTACGAATACTAGGTAGTGTACCTGTTTCCCGAAGATTTCAAAAAGTCCTAATGTTTTGGGATCTGAAATCCTGCAATTCGGAAATCATATTTCATATTTTACTACAGCAGCTGTAGCATTACCATTACACACTTCCAAAACGAATATCACATCAGCGTATTCCTCTGTTGTAAATACGTACATTACTTCAATGGATTACCGATCACGTTCAAACTAAAATATACAGAAAAACTTCGCTATAGACAACACAGTTCACAGTACCTAATATACTTAATGTGCCTACAGAATGATCTAAACACTAGTAAAGTATTGCGTATTGTTGATCAGGCATTATTTTATTGCCAACTTTGAAAAAAATAATTTTTTTATGTTGTCATTAACAAAATAATTATTATCTAAGAAATTTTTATTTTACAATTGTTGCGCAATTTCCAGTTTTTTTTTTTTAATTTTTAATAGTAAATTCTGTTTTTACAATTTTCCTCAACACCAAAAAAGAATTTGGATTTTCTTTACATCAAATAAATACTTTTCTGACAAATGTAGTAATATACTATTTCTAAATAAAATTAGAATTTTTCTAACCTTTCTTTGTTTTATTCAACTTATCTTACACCACTTTGTTCAGAATTAAATTCTCTATACGTTTTGTTTTATGTGTTTATTACTCACTAAACAAAGTTATTGACCGTCAAACATAAAAAACAAGTTTTTTTTACCCAAATTTATTGGTTTTCACCTCACATTTATTAAAACCTTCTGCAGAGACGGTTTTCGGACCTACTTTATTCGATTTTTCCGGTCAAAGATCATAATAAACCATTAATTCTGCCCCTTAATTAACGCCCTAAAAATTTGACCTTATTTAACTGGGGCAGCTGAAATCCGAGAGAAATCTTTCCCTCGCCGTAACTCGCAAACGAAGCACTTTAGGACTTATGTTTATGTGAACTTTTACCATTATTTTTACGAGTAGAATAAGTTATGTGAGTTCCGAGGGAACTTCATGATACACCTGTATATATATCTTTTTAGGTACAAAAGAAAGAGGACATCATTTTTATTCGTGACTCCGACTTCGGCGTCACGAAAACAAAATGAACATTGGTATTTTTTGTTACTTCGATGAATAATAAGAAATTCGAATTTATTATGATTTTCCCCGATCGTGATCAATCGGTAGTAAATCAATTAAATTAAAAAATTTCATTAGTGTATGAATAAATATATTTTTTTTAAGACAAAATTAATAAAAATTCTAACCGAACAAAATAAAAAAAAGAATTTAAAGTTACCGAATAAAATTGGGCGGTTACAAAAATACTTTTAAAAAATTAACATTAAAACACCATCTTATAAAAATTTCACAAAATAACTCCTTCAGGTGTTATAAAATATAAATATAAAATAAACATCTAAGATTTTTGTCGTTTTCTTTTTTTCATTTTTAATTCGCTGGAGGTCGGGGTCGATCTCAGTAACAAGACTCGTGTTTTTTGTCTCGTAAAAGAAAGTGCGAGTAAACGAAAAGAAAGGAAGAAGAGGAGGGATTAAGCTGCAATAGAGATGGTACAAGAGAAAAGAGGGAGCAAGCGGCTTCATTACGTTCAATTGCCTCACCACTCCTTCTGCTATATCCCGAGATATAATTCTCAGTCGACCCTTCCCCTAACCGTCAGAGTTACGACCTGAGTTGTTCTCTTTCCTTTCCTTTTGTTACTTTCTTTTCGTTCTTCGGTGTTTCTTCTTACACTTCGGTTCACTTATCCTCTTACTTCTTTCTAACAGTAAACGTAGCTACGACGGGGACTTCTTTCCGCATCATCTCACTACGAGGGTTGATTTCGTATGTCTTTCTTTTTTTGTCGAATATTTGTCAAGAGCCGTGGTGAGGAAGAAATGGTGTACTGAATTCGGTCCCGACATTCAAACATCCATCCTCGGATATATACCTCGTAAAAGAACACGATATAAAAACAACAGAAACAAAAACGTTTTTCTTTTACGTGTTTAGGGCGTCTCATGCGAATACCTCAGTTCTACTACATTACTATAAACAACAAAATCAGACACGCACACACATATACGCAATAAAAAATAAATAGACAAACAACTTATACATTATGTGTAATACAAAAAGCACAACTATTATATTAAAATATGAAACAAAAAAACTTTAACAATTTAAAATAAACTTGTATTTTTCTTTAAATGTATTCATTCATCTCCCCATCACACTCCCCTACTCATTCGTACAATGTAAATGTTTTCCCGTATAAAATAAAATAAACCAGACTCAATTTTCTTGTTATGCAAACAAAATAAAGTAAGCATTATGCAATTTTTAACACTAAAATAAGGAAATTCTGATAGTTAAACGTGGCTAAATTGAAAAAAATAATTAGTTTTACGTTATAAAATCAAATTTTTTGAGTTTTTATGGTTAGAACAGTTGGTCTAGGGTTCAATTCCTAGCAAGAGTCTTTTTTCCACTAATCACTTATTCATCTTATCTTTCCCGTTAAAATATATTTTTAGCACGTACGAGATAGTAATAATAAAATCCGTAATAATAAAATCGATCGTAATAATAAAATTGTTTTGAAATACTTCCCGTTTCTTTGTAATACACAATAAAACGGAAAGAATTTCAAAACGTACTGTATATGAAAAAATAAATAAAAGATTTGTAATAAATGTGGATTTGGAAATGATTCGTTTCGATTTTTAATTTGCAAAAAATTTTCCCTATTTGCAGGGAAAAGATTTCTGTTTTAAATAAAATGAGGCTATACCGAAAATCTTGAAACTTAAATTAAGAGGTAAATATCGTTATTTCATATGTTTTCTGGCCTGAAAAATTGAATAAAACTTGTCCCAAAACTTTATCTTTTAGTAATTATTGAAAAAATTATTGTAAAACACAAAAAGCTTGGTATCGCAAAACATTTTTTTAGTTTGACGTGAAATAAATTTTTTAAATTGCCAGAAAAACAATTAATACTTTTCCACAAAATTTGGATACAAAAATTTACATACATTTCTCATAGGTAAATTGTCTACAAAATTTTGATACAAAATGTTGTTTGTTTACTCGCAAGTTAGTGCAAGTCAAACTGCGTTTTACGATAAAATCCTCAAACATATTAGAAACATATATCTAGGCCCTATTTTATTCATTTTTCAAGTCAAAGGTCGTTTAAAACCATAAAATTTATCTCTTAATATAAGTTCCAAGAATTTCAATATATACTCATTTTATATAATCATAT
Organism: Lycorma delicatula; assembly: GCF_047948215.1. NCBI lineage: Eukaryota > Metazoa > Arthropoda > Insecta > Hemiptera > Fulgoridae > Lycorma > Lycorma delicatula. Next base: position 176,407,819 of record NC_134458.1, read on the forward strand.
ATATCATTATATATGATATATATTATATTTATGATATAACCATAATATAGCCGATAACAGCCATCATCACTTCATGATCAAAACGTCATCCACGTTGACCCGCGGCCAGACTCCTGTTCTCACAGCGAATGTCACGTGACTCGACTTCACTTGGTTGATCCCTATGATAGCCATGTCGTCAGCAAAAAAAGCAATGGTGATATGGTCTGCAGTCGGAAGGTCCGCAGTGAAGATGAGTATTGCACAGGTCCCGTAACTGAGCCTTGGGGTATGCCTGATTTAGTGTCGACGAACATTTTGGCCGCTACAAAAGTCAAACAGATGATCGCGAATGATATGTCTTCCTCTAGAATAGCCCATAGCCTCGAAAAAACAATCTTTCAAATATCTTCGACCAGACAGGTAACATACTTATTGCCTTGAACTACATAAATGAAGTTGCTTCTTTTTCACTTCTAGAACATGCTCTAAAATTCTTTTCGTTTCTTCATGAGACATTCGCTATATCTAGTATACCCTGTCACAATTATATATCGCTAGAATTTGTTGTTAAATAAAGCCCATAACCAACAGAATCATGTTAGCATTAAAAACTAATTACCTCGGCCGAGCTTCGAACTACAAATTCCCCCCCCCCACAATATGCGAGGCGGAGTGCTTAACCATTTTTACCATCCTTACAAGCCGAAATGACAAACAAAAAATTGTTAACCTATAGGTGTCACCAAATAACGTTTACTTCACTTGTACCTATTTATTCACTCTCAACTTAACTGGGCTGTATATAATATTACGAAATATTGATATTATATTGCTATTATATACTTATTTAAAAAATTTGATTTACATATTTAATTTTTTTCTGTTATAAAATAACAGAAAATCTTTTGTTTACTTTTTGCGTAATTAACTGTAAATTTATTAAATAGAATTTATTTAATATTTTTATTAATTGAATAATTTTTATAGAGAAATAAAATCAAGACTAATTCAGAAAGAACATGGATAAAAGAAAGGTAATTATGGCTCTTAGATTAATTATAGAAGATAGGTTTAAAAATAATAAATTCAACTACGGAACAGGGTATTTGTAAATCTAGAGAAAATGTTTGATGATGGAGAATAAAATAAAATGTTTAAGATTTTAAGAAAATTCAAACATTAAAATAAGGAGAGAAAAGTTATTTATAAACTGTACAAGAATCAGGTTATAAGAATTAAAGATAAGTTCTAATTTAGAAAGGATTGAATCAAAGACAGTCTGTTCCGGTTCTTTTTAACCGAACAGAAAAGAAGCAATTACAAAAATTGAAGAGAAAATTTTGAAAGCGAATAATTATTCAAGGAAAAAGAATAAAGATGCTGAGATTCAATGATGTCATTGTTTTTCGACTGAAACAAAAGACGAGTTAGAAGAGATTGTGAATCACGTGAATTTATTAGAGCAAGAGAATTTCTGTTTGAAAATAAATAAGTGTAAAAGAAAGTTAATGAAATGTGACTGAAAGGAAGATAATAAGGTATTAAAATAGAGGAACATAACACTCTGTAGGTAAGAGAATTTTATTATTAAGGTAGTAAAATTACAAAGGAGTGACATCAAAAGCAGATTGGCACAAAAGGAGAGCTTTCATACAGAAAAGAATTCTGCTCGTATTTCATTTTAAATGAAATCTATGAATTGCAATGAAATTCTTGAAAATTTTCGTGAAGAATTTTTTTTGTAGTAGTGAAATAAGGCCAATATGAAAAACGGTAGGTAAAAATAGAAGCCTTTAGTACGTAGTTCTACAAGAAGGATTTTGAAAATCAGGTGGGGTTAACAGAATTCAAAATGATGAGGTAATAAGAAGAGGAGACAAGAAATTTTTATCTCAAGCTTTGAGAATGTGATATGAAATATTTGTAGCTTATGAAAAATACCATTACTGACTGGAATGTGAACCCAAAACCTCCCAAATATAATTTGTTTTCGAAAATTTTGAAAAAGAGACGAATTAGACTGTTTTGAACCATATATTAAAACATCCATATTTGGTTAATTTGGTGATCGAGACAAATATAAAAGATAAAAACTGTTGAGGAAGGCAAATATTGGAAAATATAAAATTAATACAGTAGGATGTAGTATGTAGTCAGAATATTTAACTTATTTACGTTAAGAGATTAGCAAACACAGAAACGAATGGAAAGTAGAGATTAGATGGATCGATGAAATTTAAATGAAGAAGAGTCAAAACGTAAATCTCTGATAAAATCAACTACTAGGTTGATGGACCTAATATTAAAATACCCATATTTCGTTAATTTCATAATACAGGGAAACCCGTACGAGAGAAACACTATTAAGGCCAGTTAGTTGATAGTCTAAACATAATTTCATATAGTAATTTAGATTATATTGAAATAAGTAAACGAAATTCAGTTTTCCTTTCTTTATTTTAAATAACGATTTTGCTGAAATTTTCATGAGTTTACATCGAGCTTAATATTTAACATTTCCCCTGACAACAGTAATAAATATAAAAATTATCATTACTCTAACATAGTCTCAAATATAAATTAAAAAACGAACCCCTTTCACTCACTATGATAAATATTAAAACCTACTTCCAAATTTCGAAAAAATAATGATAAAACGTTTAAAGTTAGATATGAAAATTTAATAAAAGTCCTAACATTAAAGATGGGGTTTTTAAATATCTAACCACATAATATACATCGAATTGTCAGAACAGTTCGAAATTGGACAGGAGTTAGACAAGGTGATGGATTTTCACTAGTTTAATTCAACTGTGTCCTGTAGAAAGTTATCCGAGAACGGAGAAAACAGTTGAAAGGATAGGTACGAAAGATCCACTTGGGTATAAAAAATAATAAAATAAAAGTTAAATGTTTTGCATTTACAGATGATAAAGCCATTTTTTCTAAAAATAATTTAAAAAAACAATATGAAAAAATATCAGAAGTTATTAGTGAAATAAAGTTTTATGTAATTTTAAAAATGTGCATATGTAATTTAATACGCGTAAAAGGAAGTCGTGTGGTGTGTGTTTTTTTCCGCGTGAAACTAAATTGGACTAGTTATTAGCATAATAGTTTTAGCATCTTATTATTCACCACATTTTATCCAATGCTAAAACAACTTAGTAACAACTAACACTACCGTAATTACAAACGTTTTATTCACTTTTCTGATTAAAGCAGTTAAAATCTATAAAATTATATAAATTTCAAATTTTTTCGGTATGATAGTACTTATATGAATTAAAAATAAGATATCATTTTCAATGATAAGATAAACTAAGAAAAAATATGCTAAGTAAAATTTTTCATTAAATCCAATTCCCTTCGAGGTACATCATTTTATCAATATTTTGTATCAAGTAGTCGGATTTTTTTTAGCAAAAATTCAATTAAATCGTTTTATTTAACATACCAGTACAGTAAGTAAGCCTAATTTAATGTTTATAGATTAAACCATTCCTAAAAATATAAAACCTAATATAAGAAAACATAAATATATAAACAAATTTTAAACCTAAATTTTTAGTATCATTTTGTGGACTAAAACCATAATAGAAATTATAAGATCAAAAAATACGAGCAGTTAGTTGTTAATCGATAGTTTACTTTTCTTCTATTATATAATATTACAGACGGAAATGATGCAACGTTTACGTCCACACGTTTTATGGTAAGAAAGCAAAAATTTTATAGAAAATAAAAATATAATAAAACTTCTTGGGGGCAAAGGTTTAAACCTTTTTCAAGTAAAAAAGTTTATTTTTTTTAATAAACAGAGGATTAGTTGTTCGTAATTACTCCGATTGGGTTTATATGTAAACAAGAATTTCAATGCTAGAGCTTCTAAGTGTTACTGCTGCAGATTACAGTTAGAGTATAACAAACATCCTAATTATTTAGCGGGTAAACGAAATGGAAGTTGTTTTTTATTTGGAATATCGATAGATCTGATTAATTTTTTAAAAATCAAGATATATATATATATATATATGCCTGTATACATAAAAGAATTAGAATCTGAGAATACATGGCTAATGGCCTTAGCAACTGATACCATCAAATAAGATAAAAAATAAAAAGCAATTGTTCAAACGTTTCCTGGAAGGATCAACAGAAATTGTGGAAAAAATTTTGATCAAAGTAAAATTTCTAAGTAGATAACCTGTTCCTATAAAGCAACTTGTCCTGACTGATTCATGAACGCCCAGCAAACGCTAATGAAGATAAATTGATGAAAATTTGTATACACGTTGTTCTTACGGTGTAAATGCATACTAAAAAATTATTTCTGAGATTCCCGAGTTTAAGGGGTAAAAATAGAGTAACAATGAGAATTATTATTTAAAAATTTTTATTTTTCTAATGAAATTTTTTATTTTATCTACTTTTATTTTTTATTCTATTTTTAATTTTCTATTTTTATTAATTTTTTTTTTTATAATTTCTCGGTATCAAATGAAGATATCAACTTGATTTTTAGTGTATGTAATCTTCATGTGAATATATAAAAACAAATTTCTAGATTTTTCAAAATTTGACCTTGAAAGGAGTGAAGAAAGGTGAAAAAGATTTGAAAAATTATTGCAAGTTTTCCCCATTTTTTTCTTGATATTTCCGACTATACTAAACGAGATATTCACTAGATTTGGGCTCGCAAATACTCTTCAGATAAATATCTAAAAACATTTTCGGGTTTTCTTGAATTTCTATTTTTTAAAGTGTGACGGTGTACGGCGCGGCGGCTCAAGCAATACAGCCACTGCCACTCTGTCACTGTATGTGCGACGCGAATGATTCCACCTGCCTACTTATTCCAGTTACTTGGCTAAAAAACATAAAATAAAAATTGACTACGAAGGAAAGCACAAGTAACCATATAGAGCGGGCGAAACCGCGGCGGGAATGCTAGTATATATATATATATATATATATATATATATATATATATATATATATATAGAAGTGGATAGATTAAATATCACGCAACTTTATCATAAAATCATTCCAAGTTCTGGGGATACTACATCCTGAACGTGACAATCATTTTGATTCACACCTTCAAGTCAAATTTTCAAGTTTCCATCACATGACGTAACATATTCATATGAATTACGGTAAACATTGTGACCGATATTTTATTTGAATTTTTCAACGTTTCGTGGATCAATGAATACCTTACTCTTCAAATAGCACTATAAGAAAAAATCGCATGCTGTGAGAGCCAGAGATCTGGTGATCCTAGGAATTGTTTTGTGGAGATAAGGCAGTCTAAAATCGATCATTTAACTGCATTTATTAATTGTTATATGACTGAATTCCCTATCAATGCCTAGATTGACTTCAGATTTCTTCGCTACTTGAGAATACAAAAGTTCTTCAAATATTCGGGCATATCGCTCTTACATGGCAGAATTTTTATCTTTGTTTAGCAAAGAAATAAGAAACCAATTATTCCAGATGTCACTGCACATTACACATGCTAGTATACGGTATTTAGTATTGTTGAGTAGTTATTGATGTACTTAATTTGGGTTGTTTAGTATCCGATACTGTAAGTTTGTTTCTTCACGTATCAACAAAGATTTAAATCTAATTTATTATTTGTTATTCAACTGTTGATAATATTTTTGTCATTGTTTAAAAGAGCCTTAAGTTGGTGACAAAAAGACTGATTAATTCTATCAGCGACGTTTAAAGCCCGTTCTTTTTGAATTTTACATGGATGCATATGTAAATACTTACATAGATGTTCGAAAAGCTAATTGAAACCGAATGATAACTGGAAGAACGTTCGTAGCTTCGTAGCATTGTACCATTTACAACACCCTTTTTTCGGGTGAAAATATCTATTCACTTGTGTAATGGAAGGATTTTTATTGAAGTCGAAATTAGTTTACTTTAAAATTCTGCGCACAGATTTTAATACCTTGGGCTGATTTCCCCGTATTATTCCGATGGATATTTAAGTAGCATAGAAACAACGAATGTACAACAGAAAAACTTATCATTTTTCGTAAAACACTTTAATCGCAAACCTATATTGTTCACCCGTCCACCGATTCATCGTGATTAAATATAACAGAAAGAAGAATACATCGTTGTCAAATGAAACCAAATGTTAGAGAAAAAAATGACGTTTATAACTACCCATTTCAATGGATTAACCCAATATTATATAAACATATACACGAGCTGTGATCAAATAAAATCCGACCTTAGTACATAAAAACAAAAATATTCGACCTATTTAGTTCAATGACTTGCCCCCGTCAAAGAAATACCCTTTTGATGTAAAACACTTATCCCAGTGATGTTTCCATTACTGGAAGCATTTTTCAAAGTCACTTTTATTGAGCATCATAAACTTCTTGTCACATTTCTTCTGATCACTTCTCTGTTTTCAAATCTTTTTCCTTTAAGCGGAATATTAAGCTAAGAAAGAATTAAAAATTGCAGGGAGCCATGTCTGGTTAGTAAAAAGCCTGCTGAAGTTGTTCGATTCCGTATTTTGTCGAGAATCTGTGGATAAGTTGTGATGTACATAGGCTGGAGCGTTGTCAAGATGAATTCTCCAATCACCATTTTCCCAAAACTGTGGTCCTTTGAGACGAAAAGCATCTCTTAGAAAAATAATTATCTAGTACTCTTTATTGACTGTTTGCCTTTGAGAAGAATACTCGTGATGAACCACGCCTTGATAATCAAAAACGTCTGTAAGCATGATCTTCATGCTGCCGTGAAAATTCATCATGATGCTTAAAATTTCGCTTAAAATATATACATGAGAAAGAATATTAAAATTTTCAATATACTGTGTAAACAAACTTTTTAAGGGATAATGGATTTTTCCTGATATCTTCCAGTTCTTAAGCGGAAAATTATTCAACATATTTGTGAAAATTTGCAATTCAATAATTTAAAAAATAATAAGAAAGTATACTGCCGTATTTAAAATTAAATCAAGATCTTAATTAACTGAAGTTAAATAACTGACAGCTACCTACGGCGTTAATGAATACCTTAACCACTTATGGTCGCAGAAATGAATTATTTTTTTTTAATATTAGTACGTGTTGTTCTTTTCTAAATTTATTTTAAAATGTCAAACGTGAGCATGTTAAATGTTTTAATTAATACACAAAATATGTTTATTTTATGTGATGTAATATTATTTGATTGTTTTTAACAATCAGGTGCATTTAAATTCAGTCAACCCCTGTGACATCTTTATCCGTAAAATTAAGCTTTGCAGGTTAGCAAAATAACTCCGTTGGCGCTTACGTTTCAATCTTCGAACCGTTTTTTTCGGCTATCTAATCAGTTTTATCCAAATTATTTTCAACGGACTCAAGTCTTTTTTTTTTATTTTGAACTGAATTTTTTAAATTTCTTATTTAACAGTAGAAATAAAAAATTAATGATGAAAAAAATGATGTAATAAATTTTTTTTTCTTCTTTTTTTTTGATAATATATATAAATTATTTTATTTGTAATATACGATGATGCATGAATAATAATTGTTTGCAGAAATTTTGACAGGAAACGCTGAATTGTTTCTATGTTTGGATTTGATCAAGTACTCCATAACCGGACGTTATACACCGAATTCGGTTTTAGGAATAATTTACGCACCAAGATTTTATAAAGTAATGATTATTTCGAATGTCATCCAAAATTCCAAAAAAATTTCTTCAATTTTGCATCTATATATCCGGATGTGTTTTTCCAGTTAAGTTTTCTGTCTAACTGTAAACCAAGATATTTAGCGGTGTCTGCCATACAATTTTTACATTATTGATAAAAAATTGGAATTAGTTTTCGTGGTAGAGAGTAAATGTAATAACTTGTGCAGTTTTTGCATCTTTTCTTAAAAAAAATTTCTCTCTCAATCTTGGCATATTTCAAAAGTCGCAAGGACTTCTGAGGTGAGCTCTTTTAAAATGTTTCCTCAGTTTTATGTTTTTTGATTGTTCTATTAATTTTTAATTGTTTAAAATCGAATAATTCTTTTAAAGATGAAACAAGGTGGGCGGTACTAAAAGAAATTATTTAGATTCCTCTGCGAGTTTATGAGAAGACAGCGTTACCGTAAATTATTATTTGACAAAATCTAGAAGGTATAAGAGCTTTATGGCCTCCTGAGATCTGGAATTTATTTTTCATTTTATTATTTTAATAAATCGTTAAAAAATAAAAAGTTAGGATTATCTTGGTATATATTTTTTCTAAACTGTCCCCTTGAGGCACAATAAAAAAAAGAGTGATTTTTTTATCATTTTGAAATAGATTACTATAATTTCCCTTTAGTATAACTATACTACCTGCATTAGCCGGGAGATTAAATTTATTAAATAAATTAATGGAATAACTGTGTTTTATTCTACGTAAATTATGTAAATTTGCATATGTTCTTGGCATATTCGTTCAACAATTTAATTTAAAAGTTAATTCAGTTTCATTATGTTATTTCTAACTATCATTTTTATTTATGTATTATAGTAAGCGTGTTGTTAAGGTGAAAATATTTAGTATGATAAACGAAACTTCTTGAAATTAAACGGATTTTAGACGGGTTAGACTAGGTGAGCATATTTCCTTTTTTAAGTCAAGTTATTTGACTTACAATTTTACAATTTTTAAATTCAAGTTAATAAGTTTCATACTTTTTTATTTTTTATCTAGAAATACGTGTTATTTTCATAGATATAACGCGTAGAAATATAGGACAAGTTGCGTTAGTTTTGTTACAAAGTGAAGGTGGTGGAGAAGCTTGAACAGTGTTAGATTCCTTTCGAGTATAAAAGTATTGTAAATAGATTCCTTGCAAGTATAAAAAGACATTGCCGGAAGGTTGTCTGGCAACGTTTCCAACCCTTTCCCCGCCATAACTAGGTGTAATAATAAATAAATAAAAAAGTTGGCATAAAAAAATGTATTCATCATAATTTTTCTTTTAAATATTTAATTTTTATCATTGAATTCATAATAAAGATATCACAGCGTTTCATATTTTGCATACATATGTAGAGAGGAGTTACGTTCTTTTAACGAAAAAAATCAATAATTTGAGATTTGACAGAATCAGTTACAAAAAAAGCTCTACATGAATAACAGTTCAAAATATCAAACAGACTGTTTATGGATTTCACTGATTTTAATCAAGCAAAGTAAAACCTTTTTGATCAGAACTCTATATCGATTTGCTCTTTTCCGGTTTACTTACTGAAAAACAAAAAACCTTTACAAAATGTGTAACTTTTTTCAAAAAATAAACAGGTTATATTTTTTCTTCCCCGATTATAGTTCTATTGCTGCTGCAAAAAAGTACAGCGATCGACTAAAATTTTGGATATCGCGATTTTTGCAAATGTTAACATTTCAAATTCCCCTTAGTACATAAAATTACAAAAAAAATTACAGAGATTTCCGGATGTTATATATATACGTACGTAATTACGTTTGGTTGGTATCAATATTTTGATTAATATTTTCGTAATGGCACAACATAAACTTTTAGAAAACGGCTAAAATATTTCTATTTACGAAGCACTGATGACATTTAATATTTGACAAAATTAAAAAAAAAGGGAAAAGTAGTTTTTACTATTTTAATTTGTGTATATCGGTCGAAAAATATTGAGCGTTATATGATAAAAATAATAAAATTATTTAAAATTCGTAAGTTTTAAATCGACCCGATCTAGAAATAACGAGATATCAACATAACTTCCAAATAGTTTTTACCTCGTATCTCGAAAAACCACTGACCAAAATGTTGAAATTTGCCATAAATATTTGGCTATACGTATCCCAAATTTAGATTTTTGAACTCCATCGGACAAAGGGGCATCACGGAAACCAAATATTTTTTATCTTTGTTGAACAACACTGCACCTAATCGGGTCAATTATTTTTTGAAGTTCAATAAATACTCCGATAATGAACTTTTAAAACCTAATAAACAAAATTTGTTAACGTTAATTTCCAAGGTTGAACATCTAAACTATATTTGGTATTAATATAGACGACATGGGAACTTTTTAAAAAAAGGGGGGTCCCTAGGAGACTACTTAAGAATAAAATAAATCTTTTTTAATTTGTTATAATTTTTTATACTTTTCTTCCTAGTTATGGCTGTTAATAAAAATGAAATATTAGAGAGCTGCCTGATCAAGGGAATCCAATAGGACGCAACATTTTTTTTTAGTAAACTATTAATTTTTTTCTTTTAATAATTATGCTCTAAATACAGTAGAATTTTGATGATAAAAACTTTATTTGGTCAAGCGGGTCATCAACTGGGTCCCAAAATATTTTACTATGAATTTTGATTTTTTTTCTTAATAATGCGTAATAAGGTAAAAACTTCATTTGATCAAAATGGTCAAATTGGACCCAATTTTTTTTTACTGAAAATGTTTACCTTTTTAACACTTATACTCTAAATAATGCATAATTAGTCATTATATTAAAAAAAAAACTCACTGGTATATTTGAAATAAAAATTTATCAAGGCAAAACCAGGAAAGATAGGCACGATTTTTGCCAGTTTTTTTTTTAATTTCATATAACTTTTTTATAAAAGGTTTTTGAGCCTAATGTTGTTTTTCAATTTATTTCAGATACCTATTTCTTTTTACTTAATAATATTCTTATATATATTTTTTATTTTATTTATTTATTTTGTGTAATGCCAGGTTACAGAGTAACAGCACAGTAACAAGATGTCAAGAGTACTCTACAGAGATACCAAGGCATCTGTTCGCAGTGTGGCGTGTAAGTGTAAATGTACCGATAAACGTGTAGTCTTGAACAGGCTCAGGCCGACTACTTCTGAGACTTGTGGTTAATTGAAACCCAACCACCAAAGAACACTGGTATTCACAGTCTACCATTCAAATCCACATAAAACCAACCGCCTTTACAAGGACTCGAACCTTAGAACTCTCGACTTCGAAAATCAGTTGATTTTGCGATGACGAGTTTAACCACTAGACTAACCCGGCGGTATATATATATATATATATATATATATACACACATATTTAGTCAATTTAAATTATTATTTACTTAATTTTTTAATGATGGAAGATAATCAAACTTGTTCATAATTATGTACGTTCAAACGGCATGTGCAGAATTGTAGCACAATTATATTTAATAGAACAATAAACTTGGATTTTTTAGAAAATTGCTGCTCGTTTGCAACAAATGAAAAAAAATAATCTCTTTAAATGGATGATGGGTTGTTAATCATAAAGATCTAACAAAGAAAACAAGGGTCTTGAAATTTATGTAGACTTATGAGGAGGGGATATGGTTGGAGAAATATATGGTATTTTATACTTACGTAATTAATAAACTTGTCCTAAACGGGATTTCATGCATATGTGCGCGCACACATATACACATACACGAATATATACAGAAAGAGAGAGAGAAAGCGTAATTTTAACCCCTCTCCATCATTCACGCTCTCTCTCAGTCTTTGTGTATATGTGTGTGGTTTTTTTTTGGTTTTTTTATTAACCATTTTGACACTGTTGCACGTGGTATGTATTGTCTTACATTCTGTTAAATAGAATAGTTAATTATACATTGTGTGAGAGTGTGTGTGTGTGTGTGTGTGTGTGTGAATGTGTGTGTGTGTGTTTTGTAGTATGCAGACAACAGACACATTCATTAATAATAGTGTCATTAGAAGTTATTACTGCTATTTAGCTAATAAAATGTAGGACATACTTTTGTAATTAAAAAGTAATCTATTTTAATTTTAGACTTGATTAATTCATAATATTAATCAAGTCTCTCTTTTGGGATTGCACTAATTAGGTCCATGTAACTCGTATTACCTTAATTAGTCTATTATAATATAATAATAATAATAATAATACTTGACTACTGTTTCGTTCATTAATATAGGTTTTTTCTTATATTTTTTAAACAATTTCAAACGTTAACATTTTAAATATTTTTACAGCAAAATTCAATTTATATAAAACCAGTCTATAACACTATAATAAGGTTAACCTGGACAACGACTGACCTAAATTGGATCCGGTCTCTCAGCTTACCATAATAATACAGAGAATCGGAAGCCGACTTAGAAAAAAGGGTGAAGTAAGACTAAATTAGAGAGCAAAAAGGATTAGCAGATATTTTTCGTCTCCTTTGAATTAACAACTTAAAATTGTACTAATTAATTCACATCACAATACTCTAAAAGATTGTGCCATTTATATGCATATATAAATCTGTATATAGAAATTAACGTAATAAACTTTGTTGCGTTGCCTGGGGATGCTTATCAAACCGATTTTTTAAAATGTAGCTCAAGAATCAACAAATGGATCGATTTCGTTCTTTATATATTTTTTTTATTTTGTATAGAAAGTTTTTCTGGTGGCTCTATTATAGGCTTTTCCAAATAAAGTTAAGTTGAGCATTTTTTAAATGAAACGTTTCATTAAATGATTTTAAAATTATTAAATATTAAATATAAATGTTCATTATTGCTTAATATTGGATTATTATAGAACGATACACAACCTAATCTACTGTGATATTCAAAGTATTTTCACGCCAAACATAAAAAAAAATCATTGTTAAAACTTAGGATAATAAACAACACATTTTCTCGCAATTCAGAGAGACTTAACTCACAAATGTAACAATCTATTACATTTATCTAAAAATATCATATTTTTGAAAAAACATAGATTTCTCTCCTTTTCCTCTTTTTTGTAAACAGTTTATTTTAATACAAACAACAATGTTTCTGTAGATCTGTCCATAGCCCAGCGAGCTGGTCTAGTGATTAACTCAACATCGCAAATCAGCTGATCAGACTTCGTCGAATAGTCGACTTCGAAGTCGAGAGTTCTAAGGTTCAAATCCTAGTAAAGGTTTTATACGGATTTTATAAGGTAAACTTTTATACGGATTTGAATACTAGATCGTGTGTAAAATTAAAAAAAAATTAATACTTTTACGATTAAAACTGAGTTTATAAAGAGAAACCGGGATGTTTACTGTTATTCCCCACAATACAATTTTAATTTTCACGGTTTCTTTACGGTCCGAAAAACCACGGTTGAAATAGACGAATCCTGCTTCGCGAATCGCAAGAAGAACGTAGATTTATTTTACTGTAGCAACGGGATTTCGGCCGGATTTGCCGCGAGACAAAGGAATGTTTTTTGTTTGCTATCTCCCATCGTACAGCAGCGACATTACAGAATGTAATCCGCTAATCAGTTAGCCCGGTCGACCACGATTATCAAATCCGATACGTGACGTTCTTATCGCGGTATAACGAACATTCCTAACAGGAAAGTGATTCAAGATCGAAATTTTATTCATCCGCAGACGAAGGGGTCACAACCTGATAGTTGAATTGACGTAAGCGATCGCGAAAAGACGAAACAAAAAGGAGTGCGGTACTAATAGAAAACATTTTGATTCTTCTGCGAGTTTATGAGAAGACAGCGTTACTGTGAATGTAGATTATTAGTTGATCAAAGTTTAGAAGATAGCTTTATGGCTTCTTGAGGTCTGGAATTTATTTTTGATTTTAATAAATTGTTCAAAAATATAAAGTTAGAATTTTTTTGTTGAATTTTTTTTCTGAAATGTTCCCTTGAGACCCCTGACAATTAAAAAAAGTGATTTTTTGATAATTTTTTATATCAATTACTATACTTTCCCTTTAGTATAGCTATACTAGCTGTATTAGCCGGGAAATTAAGTTTATTAAATAAATTAATGGAATAACTGTGTTTTACTTTATTGTGTGTTTTTTCGTATTTGTTCAACAATTTTAGTTAAAGGTTAGTTCAATTTCATTAAGTAATTTCTAATTGCCGGCCTCCGTGACGCGAGTGGTAGCGTCTCGGCCTTTCATCCGGAGGTCCCGGGTTCGAATCCCGGTCAGGTAAGGTATTTTTACCTTAAAATTGTCATTTCATTTCATCCTTTGAAGCAAATAACGTTGGTCCCGGAAGCTAAAAGAAGTTGTTTCTAAATATTTTTATTTGGGTGAGTAAAATGTAAAGGGTAAGGTTAATGTAAATGGTTTTAGTATGAAAAACGAAATGGTGCTTGTAATTAAAAGGATTTTAGGCGGGTTAGACCGACTGGTTGAGCATATTTCCTTTTTCATACTAAAACCCTTAGCCTTAACCTCGGCATGATAAATATTAATGGGATAATTTTTCAATAGGTTAAAGGGTTTAATTAACTCGGAATGAATTTTTATTTAAAAAAATTTACAAGTAAACGTTTATTTATTTTTTAAAGAATAAATTAGAAGGGGAAAATTCGATTTTTTATGATACATTTGTTTTTTAATTTATTTTTTGTCGATGCATTTTAAACTAATTTTATGAACTAACACTTTTTGTAAAATATTTTCTGATACGATAAATATTAAAGGGGAACCTCTCATTCCCTACTCTAAAACAAAACAGAAATTTGTCATCTTTTTATTGTATTTATGAAAGTCCTTTTTTATCAAAAGATAACAGTTAAAGGAAATAAACATTGAAACAACTTTTATATTTATTTATTTTACTCACTACATCCGTGAAGAACCCGACTGATATCTACCGCTTCCTATACTCTCCAGCTTACAACTTATGTACAAAAGGTTTTTCAAACATTTACTCTGGGATTCCCTTCTGGGTTGTAAATAAGAAATAATTACCACAGGAACAGCATGGGCAAAATTTTATAAAAATTAAAAATCCTTAAATAGCTTTCCAACAGTCGCCTTTTGGAAAAAGAATATATATATATATATATATATGCGCAAACACACACACGCACAAAGTTTCTCTGCGTCAGAAACTAGACGAATTTCCGTTAAAATTATATAATACAGTATTTTTCTGCCACATTTCGATCTGTTTTATTTTTAACAAAATATCAAAAAATCTTAAATCTGACAATGCTTATCGTTTCTTCTTGAGACACTCTGTATATATTTCCCTTTTAAAACAATACTTAAGTGAGTGGAATAATACTCCAAAATAGGAAAAGCTTCCAAGATGTTTGGTGTAGCATTATTCAGCCGGGTTTTTAGATAGCTGCATTCCTTGTCGGTGAATGAGATTTATTATCTATGATTTTATTTCATTCCGAGTTCTTCACTAGACCAGGACAACTGTTAATTTTACAAGAATAAATAAATGTTGGTTAAGAAAGAGATAACCATGGAAATTACAGGATTAACATTTGTAAATCTGAGCCTAGATTTTCAGTAAGGATAGAGAAGTAGAGAGAATACGTCAATTATCTCTACATACTTTTTAATAGTAAATTAAATAAGTTTTGAGTAACATACATTTGATCTTATATCGACATAAAAATTATAAAACTACTTTAAACTAAGCTACTTCTACGTCATAGTTTTAAACTAGCTGAAAACTAGCAACTATTTTAAAAGAGAATATTTCACCACTAGTTATCGATAACCGATGATAACCATTTAAGTAGTGTTTCTAAAAGAAGGATTATATATAAGTTTTACGTTACAAATTTTCTCCGTTATCTGCCATAAATTATTATTAAAAAAAAATACTTTTTGCGTGATATAATATAGCTTTTAATATATAAAAGCTGCAATATGTCGCTGAATTTTTTGGTATTTGTGTTAAGCTTAGAATGTAACCCTTCCGCCCGTGATACAGTTTAAAATTGTAATTACCCGTATGACCTTATTTGTTTATCTTTTATCTAAAAAGAAAAAATAACTAGATAAAAATTTATAATGATTTGTCAAACTATTTTTTTTTAAATTCTCAAAAATTAAATCCTGGTTTAAGGTTACTTTTATTTTAAGGTTTTAAAATATCATATGGTATTGTATGTTTTATATCAGAAGATATTGAAAATTACACGGTTTGAAAAAATTCGAAATGAAGAGATCCAAAGACGAACGGGAGAGACAGAGAAATTTATGATAGAATCTTAAAGAGACGATCAAGATCGGTGGGTCGTATATACAGATTTATTTCTAATTAGGTGATATAACAAGATAAAATTTATAGAGCTAAATAAAGATTTCAATTTACAAAACAGACAGCTGAAGATGTGTGATGTATTAAATATGTTGAAAGATTAAACGATATCATAGAATAGAAAGTAATGAGAAATAGCATCAAACTGTAGTAGAGAACAACTCAACTTACAATATTTTTGAGGTATTAGCAAAAAAAAATCAAAAGATTTAATTATTAATTTCTAACTTTCTGATAAACACTAATAATCCCAAATTTAGAGAAAAAAATTATAAAATGTAAAAAACCAATAAAATGAAAACAAAATAAATAATAAATAGAAAAAATTGTAACCTACTTTTTAATAGTAGTTTTATTATAAATAGAATTACAAGCTTTAAAATTTATCTCCATCCTAACAACGTCTCACACAGAAAAATGTAATTTGTTTTTAAGCTCTGATTACTGGAACAGTTTAAATTTAATAAAATTCTTTCTTTTAGACTATGGGAGTGCTTTATTGCCGCATAATTCTCGTGATAATGATACAAAATTCGTTCTGTTCAGATTAATTTTCCCGGGATTAATGGAAAAAAATCTTTTTTCTGGATAGGTTGCAACAATAAGTTAAAAAGATTTATATAACTTTGGTTTATAAAGAAAGGGGTGGTTATAATCCTCTAACCTAAGAAAAAAGGTTTTTAATTGTTCCGCTTTATTATACCTTTTTTTATAAAAATAAATAATAAAAAGTAAATAGACTGAAACTGATATATTAAAGTCTTAAAAGAGTATTTGACCTTTATGAAATAAATAAAAACGATACTGTTTCAATATTATTTCCAATTGTAGCCTATATCTTATATATTAGGTAAGCAAAAAAAAACCCATATGTGTAATTGTTTTAAGAAGTCGAATTTCATCTCTCACTAAATATTTCCCTACCCTTCACCCGATTTTATGAAAATAACACAAATAATTCCCTTACAAAAAGCGACTACTGTAATAAAATTCATGATGTTACGTTACAACGTTTCCGATATGTAAACCCAGCTATTTTTACACGGATTTGAATACTAGATCGTGGATACCGGTGTTCTTTGGTGGTTGGGTTTCAATTAACCACACATCTTAGGAATGGTCGAACTGAAAATGTACAAGACTACACTTCATTTACACTCATACACATCACCCTCATTCATCCTCTGAAGAATTATCTAAATGGAAGTTACCGGAGGCTAAACAGGAAAGAAAGAAACTATATGTAAACCCAAACAAGTCTATTATACATAAATACATAATATTTAAACATTTCAACGTAATTTATTATTTTTTAATGCAGTGAGCCTCAAAACATTCATAAATACATTATATTCTTTGGTAGGGGGTTCGTTATTTGGCCGATAGCAATACTTTACAATCTGTTCTGTAGTATAACAGCCGGAAAAGAAAGTTGCAATACTCAGAAAATTGATCACCATACATTGTACCTTATGCTAACTGTAAAAAAATATCCGGCACAGAGTTGCAGAACTTTCCCGGCTAAACTAGAAAAGTTATTCAACTCAGGTTATCGAGGGCTTCCCTCTCGATAGATTACTTCTTAGGAGAAAAACTAAGTGAAACATTAAAGATGTAAAGAATTATATTGAAAAATAATTCCACTCTTCGATTACAATTTTGAGATACAGAACCTGTAGTGACCGTATATCCTCAACGTCTTGATAATTTCAACCAAAATAGATGCCATGAATAACTAGTATTCAAATGTCAACGTAAAAAATTTCACTTAATCCAGTCTGAAGATATCAAGCAAAACTATAATTAACGAAAAAAGCAATAACAGATTAGGTTTATATCCCTCACCCATTAATGAAATTGCTCAAATACATAGTCTAAGTGACATATTATTGTAATATCATATACAGAGTGCCACACATGAGACGGGTGATTTTGAACTGTGTAGCACTGAGAGCACGTTGGCGGGAGAATGTCGTGGTGGGGATAGTTCTGCTCCTCACAAGACGCCATTTCAGTAATAATGTAGCCTTGGAACTTGCAACATCGGATGTTTACGTATGACAGTTTTGTTGTGAGTCTATTACAGCTACGCAGAGACTCTTTTTCGTATTAAATTCAGTCTCTCGGTCGGCATGGAGCTGTCTCAAGTCGTAACACAATCCTCAGATGGGTGGAACATTTAAGATCAACTAAAAACATTATGAATAAGAAGCATAAAGGCCCAAGACGTACTGTAACGACACCCGAAAACATAGTAAGGGTAAGAAAGACGCTAGTCAGAAACCCAGAACGGTCAGCTAGGCGACAAGCTAATGAGTTAGCAATCAATCGTGAATCTGTTAGACAAATTTTACATAAAGAATTAAGTTTCCAACCGTACAAAATTCTTATTGTGCAACGGTTAAAAGTGATAGATTTTGCTGCACGCGAGGACTTTACTTACAGAATGCAGTTGATTTTGGGATTGAATGAAAATATAAGATTAGGATGAGTAATGAAGCTCAATTTCATCTGAACGGAACGGGACCGTAAATAAGCAAAACCTGCGTTACAGAGCTCCTGAACATCCACACATCATTCACCAGCATCTTCTGCACTCACAACAAGTAACAGGTGTGCTGTTGGCTCTTTTATCATTATCGGAGCGTATTTAAAAAAAAAAAAATGACGTTAATGTTACTCTTAATTCGCCTCGATACACTTACATGCTTCAAACGTTCTCAGACCAGAACTGCGAAGATGAATTATCACTTTAAAAAATGTTTGGTTCCAGAAAGATGGTGTTACAGCACACACCGCAAACGATTCAACGGCACTTCAACGCATGTTCCCTGGACACATCATCTCACGTTCTGACAACATTCCGTGGCCTCCAACACCTTCCGACTTATCAGTTTGTGACTATTTTGTGTAGGGGTAGCTCAAAAGCCGTGTCTACAACCACAAACCTCACAAGTTGGACGAGTTAAAGAATACCATAATTCAAGGAACTACTACCATTTCTCCAGAGATGTTCGCTCGTGTTATGAAGAATTTCGAGAAGAGACTTGAAAACTGCATTCAAATTGATGGACGTCACTCGAGGATATTATTTTTCATAAATAAGGTGAACATAATTACATTCAAATGGTATATTAACCTTTAATTTCGTGTCAATAAACAAATTTAATTTTAAAATTAACAGAGTATTGCTTACTTAAAAACCGTCCGTCTTCCGTGTGTTTAGTCCAAGGATGTACGAGGTGTGTGAGAAAAGTAGTGAGACTGACTTTTTACTTACCAAAGTTTTTATTTTTTTCAGAGAATATTATCCCCTTGAAAGTAGTTCCCTTGGACAGCTATACACCGGCGAAGTCGTTGTTCCCACTCCTGGTAGCAGCGCTGGAACGCTTCAACTGGTAGGGCTTTTAACTGGTTGGTCAAACAGTCTTTTGAATGTTCTCCAGAGTTCCAAAATGACGTCCTTTTAAGAAATGTTTCAATTTCGAGAAAAGGAAAAAGTCACAAGGACTCAAATCAGGTGAATAGGGGGGTTGAGGAACCGTAGGAATGCGTTTTGAGGTAAAAAATTCCGTAATGGAAGTAGCCGTGTGACACGGGGCATGGTCATGAAATTGTCACATACCTTTCGCCTGTCCAAATCGTCTGTCAAAATTTGATGTACGGTGAAAGTGTTTAAATTTAACTGTTCACTCATCATCCTTATTGTTAAACGACGGTCTGATCTCACAAGAACCCTCACACGCTCAACGTTTTCGTCAGATTTTGAAGTTGAAGATCTCCCTGAGCGAGGTTGATCTTAAACGTGTTCTCGGCCTTCCAAAAATGATTTGTGCCAGTGGAAAACTTGTGCTCTTGATAAGCAATGTTCTCCATAGGCCTGTTTCAACTTTTCACACTCGCGGATTCCCCAAGTTTAACACAAAACTTTATTGCACAACGTTGCTCTAAATTCCGATGCTCCATTTCCGTAACACATAACAAAAACACAACTTCACTGATGGCGCTGTCAAAAATAATGTGTTGGCTGAACGGAGTTGAAATTCGTACTGAGACTGTGGAAGGGATAACAAACCGGTCTAGCACAGACCAGTAGACCAGTAGATAGCTCGCAGTGTTACCAGTCTCATTACTTTTCTCACGCACCTCGTATCTCTGAATCTAAAATCAAAACATTTTTACAATAAAACGACTTCAGAATCACTTAATAAATAGTACTGCATTCGTTAAAAAAAAAAAAAAAAAAAAAAAAAATTTAAAATTTAAGATACGTTGGGCTGCCAATTTTAGAAAAATTTGTCGGAATTTTACAGACTAGATTCAAGAAATTTTTGGGAATAATAATAATAATAATAATGAAACGGATAATACAGTGCTCGAGAGCAATGGGAAACTTATTAACTATAATTTTAAGTGAGTAAATGAGAAAGCAATTTTTTATAAATTGAAGAATAGCGCTGGAAAAACGAGCTTTCCAGGATAAAAAGAATATACTGACTGATAATCATATAATTATGCAAATAAGGAAACAGTTCGCTAAAAATTATGTCTGGAGTATTCTAACTTAAACATGGACACGTGGAAAAACAGAAAGAAGAAGACTGGAAGCAATGGAAATGTGGATTTGGAGGAGAATAACAAGTACAAGCTGGGTGGATAGGAAAAGAAATGATCAAGTGTTAGCAGAAGTGAATGAGAGGAGGTCCTTGCTAAATGTTATACGAAGAGCGAAATTGATAGGACATGTAATACGACACGATCAGTTCTTAACGAATACATTTGAGGGCAAGGTTTTGGGTAAAACCCCTAGAGGTAGACCGAGAGAAACCATCATCAATAATGTTAAAGAAGAGATGGGCCTTGGTTCATATAATGACTTGAAGCGAGAAGCGGAGAAGAGAGTGACCTGGCTAAATCGACAAGGCGTAGCCTTTAGTGTATGATGAACACAAAAATTTATTTCAGAGGAATGGTGAATTGTATAGAGTTGAATTTTCACATATACTGCTATGGTGCCTAGAGGTTTACTTGATTAAAAATAATTAACCTGATCTCTCAATCCATTTCAAAATGGCGGTCATGTAAACCTTTTGTTAATATATTTGCAATCGCTGATTTATTTAAATGTTATCTGATTAAAAAAATGTTAAACATTTATGACAACGAAAATTACACCTTATTTATTCAAATGCGTTCATAAATAACAAAATTTATGGCAAAAATTCTTGAAGTCAATCTAAATTAAAAAATCATTTCCATTTCCTTCCGAATAAAATTAAATAACTCGATAGAATCTCAACCAAAATAATTTTACTAATGTTATCACATAATAAATTACAATAATTTAATAATATTGAAAATAATACAATAAAATAAAATATTATTGAAATCATGATACTATTAATATTGACAAATAAATTGCATTACACGTTTTTCGTTTAATGAAGAAACACTGTTTAGTTTTTTAGTTTAGTTTTTTTTTTTCAATTAAAATTTATTTAATAACAAAAACTTATCGTATCAGATAATAAAACATTAATAACAGAACATACAATCGCTATTCAAAATCACGGCTATCATTCAAAATACATGCATCCAGGAATTTTTTCATTAATTGCCGGATTCTTTCAAAGATGCTAGGTTATATTTTAACAAAAAATTCTATTATTTTGCTTTTAATTTTAACATTTACTCTAATCTATGAAATAAATCGATGTATAATTCACATCGGAGTAATCTATAGATCGTAATTATATCTAATTAAGATTGGATTAAATCTAATAGATTTAATCTATAGATAGTATAGATCAGATCCTAATTCTACTGATTGCATTAGGAATGGGTAAATCTGCTATTCCACGGAAAAAAACTACCTCAACATTTGCTTGGATTGATTAGGAGAAATTTTAGTAAAACCTCGATCAGAACAGTATCACAAAATTCCCAATTCATTTTAAAATAGAATGTAGATGTTATTAAAGACCAAATTATTTACTTAAAATATATGGAAAACATATAGCATAATGTTAAGGTAAATAAATGAAGATGCTAAATCAAAAAGAAAATAGCTGCAAAATAAGTTATAAGGCATTAATGAAAATTATTTGAGAACATATTCATATGTGTATTAAATGCAGAGAAAATGATTTTTTTAAATTTTATAATTAGTATTGCTTAAGAATCGAATTTCAAGGAAGGGAAAACTGATGCATCACACAAAAGAAGTAAGACCCAAGGTACTCGGTCGATTGCGATTGCACAAACTTAAATCAAGGAGAAAAATAAAATTTAAAAATATAGAAAGGAAAATACTACAACACAGAAAAATCAGAAAATGTTTGGAAATTACGAAAAAACGATAAACTTTACCGGAAGATAAACAAACAGAAGCGATTAGGAAATATAGACTTGCCTTCTACGGACACTCAAAGTCAATCGGCGTAAAGTGAAAACAGATAAGTGAATCACTCAAAGTGAAAACAGATAAGTAAGAAATCATTGACCAAGGAAATAACAGAAATATAATTACCAAGTGGTTCAAACAAGTCAGAGAGGATCTAAAAGAAGTAAAGATAGAAACGTACTAGATCACAGCAGACAGATACAATTGCAGACAATAACTCATAACATATGAAAAATTCAAGAAGAACAAGAACAAGTACAGAGTGAAACCAGCAAAGGCTAGAAGAACATTCATGTAAAATGAAAACGACACTGTGAAAAAAGAAAATACATACCCTAAGTGAAACTAATTATCCTTGTTCTACAAAGACTGGTGACGGTTCAAAAAAAATTTGTATTTAAAATTTTATTTATAAAGTAATTTTTTTATAAAACAGAATCTTCTTAACGCATTTTAAATAAATTAATCGGAATATTTGTTAAAAGGTTGGATAATTTATTAAAAAAGTCATTGAAAGCATAATAACTTTTCTCCTAAGACGAAGTATTTTGTAGAGTTACACGAAAACAGTTCCGTTGTCCGATTTGGCAGCAAAGATTTCACGTTCATAAACACAAGGATAAATTAAAATTCATAGTTTTTTAAACATGGGCTTCCACGAATCATACTTTTGGGTTCCAAACAATGACACAACAGCCCGTTTTTCAATCTTTAAAACTCGTTCTGATCTTTTGATGTAGCCCCCAAGAGATTATATATTTTAGATGTGATAAGAAAAAGGAACAGTTCTAACTCCAGCGTTTTACCTGAAGGAATCAAGAGAAAATATGGTAAAACCTTAAACAAAGAAGTGTTAAAAAATGCATAATTCGTTTTAAAAATATTTTAATAAAACAATTTTAATTCATAGGTGAAAATAATAAAATACCGGAAAAGATTTAAGTTAACTATGTAAAAATATTACTAGCTAGATCAGTATAATCAAAAATAATAATTTTGAAAGCGGTAATGGAAATTATTTGAGCAAACATTATTTCTATACTTTAAACTAGGTACACAAAATTCATTTTTACTTTCTTGTACGAAGTAAAGGAAATACTGTGATCGCGAAAAATTTCGGTTTTCAGAATTCAAAGGAAATATCCATTTTTACTAGTTTCGGCGTGACGTCTGTACGTAGTACTTACGTATGTGCGTAAGTATCTCACATAACTCAAAAACGATTAGCCGTAGGATGTTGAAATTTTGGATTTAGGACTGCTATAACATTTAGTTTTGCACCTTCTCTTTTGATTTCAATCGATAGGCAAAAGTCTCCAAAAAAAGCCCAAACAGGCGTACAAGGAAGTCATGTTGTGTCAACATCAGGATTTTTCTGTCAGTATTTTTCATACTAATATTGGTTCTGTAAGAGAAAATCGTTTAATTTTATTTTAAATAATAGGGCGAGAAGATCTTTTAAACGGGTCGATAATTTTTTTTTTAAATTGCAAAGCACTTTCTCGTAAAAAATATTACGTTGAGTTACACAAAAATAATACTCACCATTTTCTGATTTAATAGAGGTAGATATTATTTTTTCATGGAAAATGAAAATTTTTTAATTTATTAATTATCGGTCTATACGATTAATATGCATAGAACAATGGATCCGTTTTTACTTGAAAATTCTTTCTAATATTCTATAAGAATCCTTAAGATAATAAACTGTAACAGATTGGAACATAAGTAGATATACGTAAAATAATTTACTAATATTTATTTAAAAACTAAAATAGAAAACATTTAATAAAAAATATAAACAAATTATGTTACGTAATGTAAATTTTTACCTGGTACAATGTAGATTTAAAATGTTATCAGTTACCTACGAGTTTTAAAAATGTTTAATTAAAACATTTTTTTATATACATAATTAAAAACGAGTTTTCGACATATGCATGTAGGTTAAAATATTTTTTTTTTTTTTTTTATTTAAATTAAGAACAATTTTTCAAAATGTTGTGAAACCAGTCTGTCTGTACTTAACATTATTTTGAAAAATTATTTTTTTTAAACATTCATAATTTTTAACTGACAATGATGCAAGCATCGGTTTTAATTAAATATATATATATATATATATAATCCAAGCGACAATACAGTAACATTCGTTCTTAGAATTATCGGTTTGAAACGACCGGATGCCTGTGTAAAAGTAAAACAAGTAAAATATATAACTGTAACAAAATTGTAAAAAAATAAAATCGTAAAACATTCTACGAAATTGTAAAATAAAATATCCTTAAAAAGTCATTGTTCTTAAACGATTTTTCTCCATCAAAAAAAAACTTTTAATAACGTTAATATTCACCAAAATTTGTTTTATAAAAGTTAAAATTAAAAAAACTAAAATTTCTGACGTGAAATGTCTTTAAAATCACACCGAAACATACGGATACGAGAACAGAAATTTATAGCCTAACGAAAAGGTATGTACAGTTCAGCCTTAATATCTCCCTATTAGTCAGAGACGTAAATGCGGTGTCATTTTATAACTTCCATGGTCAGCTCGCCGATACGACTTTCAGTTTGAGTCACTCTTCAGGAGGTTGATGAGGAGGGGGCACAGCGCAGATTGGCCAAAACTGGTGCTCTCGCTCATTTTCAATCTGGTGTAGCTCACGACTTAGACGTGACAGCGCGGTGATTCGTGTGTTTCTGTTTAGAGTTTCTCGAGATAGATCGATTTAAGTTATAATAAGTGTATTTTGAATAATATTCACGTGTAAAATATTAAAGTAAACATGTAAAAAAGTATCAAAATTCAATATGTCAGCCTCAGCCCGCGCAAAAGCGAGCCGGAAATATAAATTACGCACATCGTTGGAAAGGGGAGGTTATGGGCCAATGTACCCCAATGTCCGGTGCCGAGCGAGCGATACTGTTTCGGGAGCGTCGCAAAGCTGGCAAGGCACGCTCAGTGAACTATGCCGACGGCGCTAGCACCTCACCGCTGCTTATCACACCTTATGTCTCTATTTCTCATATCACAGACCAATGTTGAACAAAATTGCCGTCGAATATTAGTCTAAATAAATATCATGTACCATGATATGTCTGTTTTATATGTGTCTGTTTTATAATAAAATTAAATTTAGTACGCAGTCAATGTCTGTTTTTATTTGAATCCAATGCACTAAAAGTGACTCGCTGAGATACAGACCGACCCATTTATCTGTAGAGTTGGCCAGATGAAGGAACTAAAATCTTCCATCAGACTTTCAGTTTTGTTCAAAAAATAATACGATGGTGGCTCTCCCATTTAACTGTACAGATAAGTTGGTCGTCTGTAGCTCGGAAGAATTTCACCCAAGGTCTGTAACGTTTCAGGTCAACCCAACGGCCGTGCGCCCCGATACAGCCCCACCTAATTAAATTAAATTTGGGAGCCCAAGTATCAAAAGGATTTTAATTGATTATGACGATTACCAAGATAAGATTTAAGCATCAAAATTCTCAAATTTCGAAAAAAAACATTTTCGATTTTAGAGGCTTCTTACTCTGAGGAAAATCTTTGAAAAATTTATTTATAAAGAAGTGTTCTTTTAAAAAAATAAATTTAAAAGAGGATTTTTTAAAATATTGAAAAAAATAAGTATACCTTTTATGGAAGTAATGAAAAAACTGTTTCTCATTTTGGTCCGGAGTATAACACAGGTGCCAAAACTATTTTAATTTTAATAGCTCTTTAAGTGATGAAGAAGAATACAGAAAAGTTTTTTTTTCAATAATAAAAATTAAAAGAGTTAGATCCAAAAAACAGAATATATATTTTTTAGAGGTGGGGAATAAATTTTAAAAAAGACTTTTCTAAAAATATTCATATTTAGCTTAAGCTTAACAAATTTGCTTAAGTAAAATTTTCTATAAATCTAACATCCCCCCTCCAACATCAATAAAGGCTAAAATAAAATAATTTTCAAAAAGTATTTCTGCATTTTAGGTCCCTGATCTATAATTTTAAAAAACTGTAAACATTTCTTGATAGTTCTATATATGAAGTATAAACTTCAAAAAATAATTTTAAAATATTTAAACCGAAAGGAAATATTGCAAAAAAATAAAAAACACTTATTTAAATTTTAATAGATGAGGGGAATGATTTTTTGAAAAACATTTGTTTGATTATTTACACATATGCAATGTTTGAAATGAATTTTCCCTATTATTATTTATTTTTATCTCACACGTACATTTTTTGTCTAGATTCTAGTTGGACCCTAAAACGTAAAGATTTGCGAAAAAACTTTATATACCATTTGTGACATGATTACCATCCCCTCTAAAACAGCTATTCTAGCTTTACTCATCGGATAAGTAATATATACATTCTTTAATTAATAAATTACTGATCTCCGTGACGGAGTGGTAGCGTCTCGGCCTTTTATCCGAAGGTCACGGGTTCGAATCCCGGTCAAGCATGGCATTTTTCATGCGCTACAAATTTCTACTTCTATATCCCACGCACAAGCTTCAAACTTAAAAAAACAATATCTGTAAAATCACATACTCGTATAATATATACTTATATATATATATATATATATATTCATAGAGATCGTGTGTGATATAGGTATAACGAAGTTCGATAAAAAAAACATGTTTCAAAATGATACATTAACGGTTAGAGAAATTTATAGAACTCCTGTTTTTTATGGCTGTTTTTATTACTCCCCCTATCCCTTTTTAGGTTTCATAAAATCTCATTTATAAAAAACAGTTCAAAAAAGACTAAAGATTGAAAGAATCTAAAGTTGGAAGCATCTGACTCAAATAAATAAGGATGGAGAATGATTTAACATTTTTTCAACAAACTTTTAACAGTTTTATTTTAAATGATATTATTTTTATTAAGTAACAAAAAAAAAACATATTTTTTTATCAGTCTGTTAGTATTTACAATCGGTACTTCATAGCGAACCATAAGTAAATTTGATTCATGATAATCACGTGAAGAAAGGTCCTCTGCGAAACTCCCCCTCATTAAAGCTTACAAAGGTTCAACACCTCATATATAAGAAAAGCACTTGTATAAGGTGGTCCAAATAAAGTTCAATACTTAACATAGCACTAGAAATAAATCATAGGAAGCAAAAATAAAAATAACGTCATCATTATCAATATATGAAAATAACACTACTATTTGTTTACAAATAAACAAATATTTGTGCATAAAAACTTGCACACGAAAATTCTCAAAAATTCAATATATTTAGAAATACAGTAAAACTCCAAAAATCCGAACCTCTTGTAATTGGATTCTTTTATCAGAGAGATAAAGAGCAGGAAAAATAATAACAATTTAATTTATTTTTATATTTAAAAAATAGATCTTTATTCTGGTCGGAACACAAAAATTAATTATATCGATCCCGTCAATATAAGATAAATTATAATATAAAAACAATTATAAGATAAAAAAATGATGTTTTTTTATAAATTCCATATTAACTATTTTAAATATATATAAAACACATATTAATGTACATATCTAAACAGATAACAGACATTTTTTTTGTTAATTAGTACTGTATAAAAATTAAAATTCATCAACACAGTAATATTGTTTTTTTTATTTTGAATTTCCTTAGTAATATTCTAATTACTGATGAATCCTGTTTTATAAGAAATGGTAGTTTAAATTATCGGAACACTCGTACTTGAGCAGAAGAAAATCCACATGAGACTTCTTTCTCTGTTTAGCCTCCGGAACTACCGTAAGGTATTTCCTCAGTGGATGAATGAGGATGATATGTATGAATGAAGTGAAGTGTAGTCTTGTACAGTCTCAGATCGACCGTTCCTGAGACGTGTGGTTAATTGAAACCAAACCCCAAAAAACACCGGTATCCACAATCTAGTATTCAAATCCGTATAAAAGTAACTTTTAGCCTTTACTAGGATTTGAACCTTAGAACTCTCGACTTCGAAATCAGCTGATTTGCGATGACGAGTTCACCACTAGACCGTCCCGGTGGGTTATCCCCATGAGATTGCTTCAAGTCATTTCAACCGCACGTTTTCGTTTAATGTGTTTGATCTTCTTGGTGACAACTTCATATGCCCTTTTTTCTTACCGCTAAGGCTCAATGGAGAGCGATAGTTGCATTTTTGCAAACAAATCTGATGGAACTCTTGGAAGATATTCCACTTGCAGATAAGATTGCAGATGTGGTTTTTCAATGATGGCGCAACTGTTCACTACTGTCATGATGTGATGAACCATTTAAATAACACATTTAATAAGCACTGGTTTGATCGAAACGGACCAGTAAAATAGCCACCTCGATCTCCCGAGCACACGCCTACGGACGTTTTCCTTTAGGGTAGATTGAAGTCGTTAGTCTATTCCGCTCATACTGGCACACAAGAAGAATTGAAACATCGTATAATAGAAGCTATTGATACTATTGGGAATAATAATAATAATAATAATGCCATTAGACTTGCCCAGCTTGCACGGATTCGCCGAGCTGAACTATGCATTGAACAGAATGGCAGCCACATTGACCAAATGCTTTGAAGAAGTGTTTGAAGCTTTATCAAGTAATAAATAATTAAAATATAAAACCCACTTACCAACAAATCTTTTTATTCGTTCGAGCTCTTTTGGAAACGAATTCCACCTTCAGGAACATAAATTTTTTTTATATTATTTTTAAAAAACTAAAACTTCGTTGTCATAAGTAAAATTGTTGTGTAAAGTGTATAAAATATATAACAGTGATCGTCATGTCTTTAAAACTATGTCGACTTAACGTCCTGTCATTATTAAAGTCTCCACCATTATTTTATCAAGTAACCATTCTGATATTTAATAATTTTTAGAAAAAACCAGAAAGGATGTGATTTTTACTTTTTTAATTATTTTCTATTAATTTTTTTCTGTTATTGATAAGTATTCTATTTGTTTACATTAACATTATGCTGATCATATATTAATAAAAATTGTTCTGTTTAAAATCGTATCACTTTTCCGATCAAATGTGTGTATTCCGTTTCTAATTAAAGTTGAACTCCTCAATTTTGTTTTTAATTTTAATAAACCTTATTTGCATTAGAAATTTTTAATTTTTTATTGGTAAATAAACAAAGTTATTTTATTCCAAACCTAAAAAGTGTATTTTCCGACAAAACTGTTTCGTGTTTCATCCCGTTTTTCTTTAAACCTAAACGAAATAGAGATCTGAAATCAATTTTATTTTATTTATTAGATTAAAAACCATAAGGAAGCACCAAATTTACTCCTCGATTTGTACCCCAAGAATTTTAGTATTGTTTAATTTCACAAGGAACAGAGGGCAGGACTAAATATTCGGGAGCCGAAACTCGCCAACGAATAGTTTTCTGACCTATGTTTATATGAACTTTTTTTCTTATTCTTGGCTATAGAATCATCTCCCGGGAGATTTCCGTGCAATTTTGAATCATTCTATATAAGAAATGTAAAAACAATAAATTTAATATTAATAAAAACAAGAAAAGAGTGTAGGCAAACAAAAAGAAATACTGCTTCCGAAAAATAAGCCAAAGCTTTTTGGTTAGCGAGAATACGCTTACTAATTTTACTTAATTATTTACCTATATTTGCAAACTAATCTTAAATTTTGTAATAACTTCAGAAGATATTCTTTCTGCGTTTATTTAAACAATTTAATTTTTCGTTAAAAAGCTTAGTACTTATGTATTGAAAAAGGAACTTATATAAAACAAGATAGAAAGAATGATTAAAATCAGTTGATATGATGAAATGTAAAGCTTGAAAATATACTCAAAAGAAAAAAAAACGTATATAGATAAAAATACTCTTCCTTTTATTGATAAATTAATCGATAAAAAAATGGTGAATTATTGCGCACTGTTTTACGATTTAAATGTTGGAATATTTACTGTTAGTGAATGGATGAATAAAGACAAAAGAGAGATGATTATCTTTCTTTTGTAGTGTTTTAGAAAAACATCCTAGTGTTTTAGACTGGTCAATCACACAGTAAAACACGATGAAAAAGTACAATTATGAAACGTTTAATGAAGCTTTATTTGTCTGGTTTCTTCATCCGATGATAAAAGGGTTTTTTTGTCAAGATCTATTGTACAAGAAAAAACAAAAAATTAAGTAGTAATTGAGGTCATAGTTATAAAGTTCTTTAGTCCTGAGTATTAAAAAGAATGGAAATCATGCAAAGGTATCGGTTAGTTTTAAGCAAGAAGCAATTAATTATCTTGAGATACACCTTACTTAACGATATAATTTACATAACAGGGTATAATAATTATACACAGATAATATTTTTATTAATTTTAAAATACGAAAAGTTACTTTTTCTCAAATTTGCAATTTCCCTGTATCCTCAACTGTCCTGCCAACATAATTCCTGTTATGACGAGTTTTACAGTATGTTCGATGTTTTTTCCATCGGTTAACTGACTGGTTTAATGCTGTGTTCCGTACCTTCCTGTTCTGTACTACTCTTTTAACATCAACATATTTACCACGTCCTATATATCCTCAATTATCGATTTTATTGTCTTCTTCTTCATTTTTTACCCTTAAAATATCATTCATTCTAATATCAAATTAATTAAATCTGAAAAATAAACTCAATATATATCTTAACATATATATGGCCTACCAACCTATCTGGTCTCTTCACAAGATTTTACCGCACTTCTCTCTCTACATCTCTTTTCCTCTCAAATACATTCTTTTCCTTTCTGTTTTCCTTATTTTTTTATGTTTTAAATATCACTATTTACCAAATTTTCAGTTAAAATAATTAATAAGATTAATACCGAAAATACCACACGTGTGTAATAAATATGTGTATGTGCGTGTTCGGGCGCGGTTGCATGCGCACAGAGAGAAAATTTCATCAATCTAAGGATAAATCGATTCTTATACACAAACCAAAATTCAAACTAATAGACCTATACAGATACAACTTACAATGTTCATTTTTAGTGTACCACCACTGGTTTTCACACCTAAACGGTGATGTGTAAGGGAAATATACATCAACCATATTGGAAAAAATGGCGGA
The DNA here is from genome assembly GCF_047948215.1 of Lycorma delicatula. NCBI lineage: Eukaryota > Metazoa > Arthropoda > Insecta > Hemiptera > Fulgoridae > Lycorma > Lycorma delicatula. The sequence goes on from NC_134458.1 coordinate 176,439,352, forward strand.
GATTTCAAATATTTCAATAGGGTATTTTTAATTTACTCAAAAATCTAGGAAAGATTTCTCATTTAAAGTAATTCATGGATTTTCTAGTTTAGGAAAAGCCCATGGTAGTACATTTAAAATGAACATCCTATATGCAGAAATTTTAACCAACATTTTAGTAATTTTGAACTAAAGGAAACTCCAAACATGGAGAAATATTAAAATGTAGATGATATTATTTTTATCTTTAGCAATTCTTCCCCTCCATTACGCAATATTATAAAAACTGGGAAAATAATATAGAAAATTTAACAAGAAAAATTTCTTTATAATATGGGATTTAAAAATCAAGAGCAACCACTGAAATGTAAAGTACAAAAACTTAAGTAAAAGTTACTGAAAAAATAATACATAAATAGATGTTTTAAATCCGCAGAAAAACTTATAGAATTTACTAGGTCACCGGCTCCAAAGAACGAATAATAGTATCGATCCGAGGGTAAAGTCAACATAAGCTACGGCGATAAAGGCAAGATGAGCCAATCCTCATACTATCACACAGGGCAGAAAAAAGATTAATCTTAAACTTTTACGATATCTATAGCAACAAACGCTCATCAATTGCCATAAATTCAATAGAGGATAAAGAAAACGTAAAACGTTTCTGCAAATTTGAAAGCAATCAATCGATCGGTTGGTTTTAGCGTGGTGCGAGAACAAACAAACAGACAGATTTTCAGCTTTATATATATATATAAAATTAAAATTTATATATATATATATATATGTTTTATATATATATATATATATAAAACATAGAGAAACGAAATTTAGCTAATGCTCGTACCTCAAAATGACATGTTATTTTAGTATGATAATATTCTACTCTAAGCATGCAGGGGATAACTTAAAACCCTGCCCTTTTAAATGAAAGGGCAGTGGTGTGTCATTCTTTAAAAAGCATTGAAAAACAAAACTTTAGACGTAAAAATCATTGGGCTACGACAATCACAACCAAAATGGCAGTAATTTAATACTTTTCACGTCTACTTTCAAAAGTGATCTACAGTCCACCCTAAGTAATAATCTTATAAAGAAAAATAGATCGTTTTGAGGCAGTAGCATTTGCTAAATTTCATTTTTCTAATAAATAATTTTATACCTGTTGAAAAGCAATTTAAGGATTTCCAAACTTTGTAAACCACCTGTATATCTAGTCAGAAATGTTAAGTTTAATTTCTTATGGATAAAAATAAGAAATACTGCGCCGGCCTCAGTGGTGTGAGTGGTAGCGTCTCTACCTTTCATCCGGAGGTCCTGGGTTCTAATCTCGGTCAGGCATGGCATTTTTCATAAGCTACAAATTTTCATTCTCATACGGGAAAATGACCAAAGCGGTCGATGCCAGTCATCTCAAAAAATAAAAACTGTTTCAGAATTTGCCTGGAAGGATCATGGAAAACCGCAGAATAGACATTCATAGCAGCATAACTAAGTAAAAAAGCATTTTTTTTATAAATAAAAAAGATAAGTGGTTATAGCTCAAATTAAAAACATTACAAAATCGGTTTGAAATAAAAAATAAAATGTTTAACTTACTTAGTTGTACGCGCTGTAACGTACTGTTTTTCCTTTGAATACTAAGCCCCTAAGAATAGCTGGCTCATAATTCCTTGAGATAATTTGGTAAAGCGAAAACATAAAAAAATTTGCATTTTTTTTTCTTTTCTCCTTGTTCTTTATATATTCCTTTTTAATTTGGTTTATTACGTTTATTTTCTAGGGATATTCTTCTCTTTTATTATAGCCTCAAAATCTTCAACTATTCATTACTATAATTTTCACCGATTATCAATTTGTATCCATTCATTTATCCAAAGTTAAAAAATTATATATTAGAAGTTTAATACATTTTCACTGGAAGGATAGTAATTACCCAATTTTAAATGTGGAAAAACCTTGTATTATTCTTTTTAGACATCCGTAACATTGATAAGGCGTGGAGTGAATTCCCGTATATGAAATTGTAGTTAATATTCAACCTCCGTGGCGAAGTGGTAACGTCTCGGCCTTTCATCCGGAGGTCCTAGGTTCAAATCCTGGTCAACCACGGCATTTTTCATGCGCAGAAAAATTTCATTTCCATATCCCACGCACAAGCTTCAAGCTTATGTGGTGATAATACAAGCCCAAAAAACCGAAGTTTTTGGGTGTTTTATAAGATGAAAAGTTTAAGGAGACAATAAAAATGATTTCTTTTGCAAAAAAATCAAATCGTACTGTTTTACTTTTAACCACCTTTATAAAACGCAAAACTTTTCAGGATTAGGAAATATTTATTGTTCCTACATAAGGTCTCGTCTGAGAAAAACATCATCTCTTAAAGCTCCCTCAAAAAATCTGAATGAATTTTCAAGATTTTTTTTTTTTTTTGTCTTCAGTCATTTGACTGGTTTGATGCAGCTCTCCAAGATTCCCTATCTAGTGCTAGTCGTTTCATTTCAGTATACCCTCTACATCCTACATCCCCAACAATTTGTTTTACATACTCCAAACGTGGCCTGCCTACACAATTTTTCCCTTCTACCTGTCCTTCCAATATTAAAGCGACTATTCCAGGATGCCTTAGTATGTGGCCTATAAGTCTGTCTTTTCTTTTAACTATATTTTTCCAAATGCTTCTTTCTTCATCTATTTGCCGCAATACCTCTTCATTTGTCACTTTATCCACCCATCTGATTTTTAACATTCTCCTATAGCACCACATTTCAAAAGCTTCTAATCTTTTCTTCTCAGATACTCCGATTGTCCAAGTTTCACTTCCATATAAAGCGACACTCCAAACATACACTTTCAAAAATCTTTTCCTGACATTTAAATTAATTTTTGATGTAAACAAATTATATTTCTTACTGAAGGCTCGTTTAGCTTGTGCTATTCGGCATTTTATATCGCTCCTGCTTCGTCCATCTTTAGTAATTTTACTTCCCAAATAACAAAATTCTTCTACCTCCATAATCTTTTCTCCTCCTATTTTCACATTCAGTGGTCCATCTTTATTATTTCTACTACATTTCATTACTTTTGTTTTGTTCTTGTTTATTTTCATGCGATAGTTCTTGCGTAGGACTTCATCTATGCCGTTCATTGTTTCTTCTAAATCCTTTTTACTCTCGGCTAGAATTACTATATCATCAGCAAATCGTAGCATCTCTATCTTTTCACCTTGTACTGTTACTCCGAATCTAAATTGTTCTTTAACATCATTAACTGCTAGTTCCATGTAAAGATTAAAAAGTAACGGAGATAGCGAACATCCTTGTCGGACTCCCTTTCTTATTAGGGCTTCTTTCTTATGTTCTTCAATTGTTATTGTTGCTGTTTGGTTCCTGTACATGTTAGCAATTGTTCTTCTATCTCTGTATTTGAACCCTAATTTTTTTAAAATGCTGAACATTTTATTCCAATCTACGTTATCGAAAGCCTTTTCTAGGTCTATAAACGCCAAGTATGTTGGTTTGTTTTTCTTTAATCTTCCTTCTACTATTAATCTGAGGCCTAAAATTGCTTCCCTTGTCCCTATACTTTTCCTGAAACCAAATTGGTCTTCTCCTAACACTTCTTCCACTCTCCTCTCAATTCTTCTGTATAAAATTCTAGTTAAGATTTTTGATGCATGACTAGTTAAACTAATTGTTCTATATTCTTCACATTTATCTGCCTCTGCTTTCTTTGGTATCATAGCTATAACACTTTTTTTGAAGTCTGACGGAAATTCCCCTTTTTCATAAATATTACACACCAGTTTTCAAGATACAAAAATGATATATCGCTTCGTTGTTTGGTGCTCATAAATATAGACTCAATCGATATTTAGTAAATTAAAAATATTAATTTATCCGTGTATTTTATGTAAAAAGTTAAAACCTTTTCTAAAAAAAATAATAATAATTCTCACTTATTTTTTAAAAAAATAACTAAATCCATATTTACCAAACCAAACAACGGAACTGTTTTCGGGTAATTCAACGCAACATTTCGGCTAACGAGAAAAGGCTTTATTATTCATCCGGTGCCATTTTTATTAAATTACAAATTCATTTAACAGTTTTTTTTAGAGAGTAATAATACTCTGACTCTAAGTTTTTAAATAATATTAATCTTTTTTTTTTAAATCTAAATTTTCTGCACTTCCACTGAAAGTACTCATACATTAGGAATATATGTGCTCAAATATTTTCATTAACAACTTTTTAATTGTTACACATTGTTTCATATACATTTAATTTACAATTGTTTAATGCATTTATATTTTAAATTACTAATACAGGCTTATTAACATATATTTTTTTATTTTATATTAAATTGTATACTTGTGATGCAGCTATGATCAAAGGTTTTCCCTCGTTTCCCATGATTCATCTAGGTAATTTATTCATTTAGCAAGAGGTTTACGCCCACTTACAGTTATTGATGAATTTTAATGAATTTCTGTATCGTGTGAAAAATGCCACACCTGACAGGCATTCGAACCCGGGGTCTCCGGATGAAAGACCGAGACGTAACGCGAAGCAAGTCTTTTTTATATTTCTGGAGCATTACATCTAACAAATCCATTTCTGAAGTGAATAAAGTGAACTGTAATGATTATTAATATTTACTATGATAACAAAGGATAAATTAAAAAATACGACTGCCAAAAAAACATTGCCCTTTAATGTAGGATAATTAAAGAGCGAGCGGCGTACAATTTTGTATATAGTATTTGTGTATAGTATATTTTTTTTATAATTTTTTAAATTTAGATTGGTTGCGAAGATATAACAACATTTCCGAATAACCGTGATCTGTTAGATCGAGAGTATAACTGAGCGTGCAAAAGTTAGTCTTCAACGTACAGACAAATGCCCCGTTTGAATTTTGAAAATCGGTTAATTGTTTGCAGAGATATTATAAGAGCATCCCATTGCACCTCCCAAAACAGCGCCTCAGGGGCACCCGTTTGTTACCAGTCCATGGTGATGATTGATCTAGCCTCCCACGAGGTACTCGCATCACTTCATCACTCTAGCCTCACACACAGTCCCCACGGGAAGACCATTATTATTAAACGGAAAGTTTTTTAATTTATTTAATATTATTTTATTTAACGTAAATTTAATTCTATTATTTTCTTAATATTATTCATTCGATTGATTCGAATCATTCAGTTCAAACCCAGCTCACACAGTGATAAAGGCTCACAGTTCATATATATATATATTTATAAAGCCTATGATAATCCCGGTAAAGTAAGGATTTCAACGCGAGATCATACAGCTAAATCCGGTTCAGCCGTTGAGATGATACGGTGTAACATACATACATCCTAAATACATTACACTCCTTTTTGGTAATTCGTGAAAAAATAAACTATTTATTTTTTTGTCATACATGTATTAAGAGAAAAGAATTATTTAATTTTAAAAACGATTGTAAACATGAAAACTCAGATCCTTTTTTTATTTGAAATTTTCATTTCCCAAGAATATTTTTGTGTGTTTTTTTAAATTATTTTAGACCAGATATTCTTTAGCGGTATATCATATAAAACTAAGGGCAGAAGCACAGCACGATATCTTAGCAATGGTACACTCGTATCTGATATAAGACAGGTACCGATTTCAGTTCTGATATAAATTTCAGAAGTAAAATGGATGAGCCATTAAAAGAAATTAAACAGTACAAAAAATAAAATCTAAACGGTTATTTATTTTTATGCCGGGTCTTATGAAGATAATTTAAAAATACGGCACGAGTCTAGCTAATGAAATAACAATTCCAATTCTAAAAATTATTATTTTCTAAGTCAGAATTATAATCAATTTGAATGTTTCTGCATATCTGATTTTGTAATAATATAACAAAATTTATTACAAAAGTTCTAATAAATTTTTTTTGTCACATGTATCAAAAAGTTATTCCTTTCATTATAAACTTCAAATTTTGATGTTTCTGATGCTACTTGCTCAATGTTTTAATAAAGGAACTATTAAAAAATGCAATTACTGAAAAGGACCGGTTGATCCTTCAGAACAAACTGATTTAAAGAGACGAAATGTTTTGGTAAAAACCAAATTTAGAAATCAGAGGTAAATGAATTTAAAAAACCAATGCAGCTGATAGTGTTAAAATTGCCAAAAGGAAAATAGAGGAGCAATGAAAAAAAGAGAATATCTCCATCTCATATAGAACATATAACAGATAACGTATATTTTAATATTTATTTAAAGTAAATTTATTTTTTTATCTTTATAGCTCTTTTTCTCAGGATCTATCAGAATTAGAGTTAATTTTATACATCTTAGTAAGATATTAACACAATTTTTAATCATCATTTTAAAATAAATTATATATTAATAGAAAAAAGAACTCTGGACAGTTCTTAAACACAAAATTACTTCTTTTTTTAAAGGTAAAATTTATTACAAAATATCATTATTAAAATATTAAATATCAGCAATTTAAAACCGAACAGCTACAGGCTAAACACTGATGTCACGTGTAACATTTTGTGAATGAAATGAAAAATGAAAACAAAAATTTAATTTAATTCTATATTTACATTAGTAAAAGTTTACCGTATGACACTGTGCAGCGATACACTTTTGTGCTCGGAATGATCATATTGAGACTCACCTGATCCAAAACGTTGTTGTCGATGTCATCTATTTCTTATTCAATGTTCACCTTTATTTCATCAATAGTATGGGGATTCAGTTCATAAACTCTCTCCTTCAAATAACCCCGAGGGAAAAGACTGCAACTACCTAAATCTTTTGAGAACGCAAAGGCGACCGTCTTCTTCAGTACGTCTTTCTGTAAAAGCTGCATGAATGGGTGCTAATGAATCGTGTGATGTACGACACGGTGTCCCGTTCTGTTGAAAGAAAACGTATTTTTTTCCAGAAATTACCAAAAACAGCACTCCATACACTGTTTCGCTCATAGTTAAGTGGACGCTCAAACATCTGGTGAGAATTTTTATTCATACCTTATATTATGCGACATGACCGGGTAAATGAAATCGTATCTCATCTGACATGAGATACAGTATCGGATCTATCTCTCCATCGGCCGATGTTTTTGAGAAACCTATAGCAACAATTAAGACGTTTCGGTTAGTCTGTTCTTTTAATTTGTACAGTTGTTACACGATAAATTTTCAAATTTAGATCATGAACCTTAAGAGAAAATTTGAATTTCAGATCGTTTTCTTGTGATAACTTACGTATACGTTTTTACGTATAGCTCCTGGACTCCTAACGGAAGTTTGCTTATTTCCTTTTTCGTTTGAAACGCCACTTTCTTAACCAAATCGTATATGCTATTCTTTGCTGGGGTACTGGTATTCGGAAATTTTTCCGCGAATATTTTACCCGATTCTTGAAAGGATCCAGAACGCATATAGTCTTCCACCATAGCAAACCTATCCTAGAACGAATAAGGCATTTTAGGAAAACACATCTCGAAAGAACGAAACTATTTTATACTGAAAGCTTACTGACAATAATAGACGAGAGCAGTAACAAATACGGTCAACAGTGGCGCTAGTAGTTGTAAAAATGATACTCAAATTCTTCAGTTATAATTCAGATAATCATTCTTCTACTCAAATACTTCAGTTCAAGCCAGCTCGGTTCGGTTTTAAGGCGCTCAACCAGTATAATCAAAGTTTATAACAACTAAAAGAGGTTGTAATATGATCTTCATGATTTTTTTTTCAATACCCTGGACAAAAAAAATAATTGAAAATCAAAGTAGCCTCATTTTAATATATTACTGCCAGCAATTTGCGATAAAAAATTTTAAACGATTACACATAAAAGTTTATTAGACATCATTAATTATTTATCAAATTGTAATGCGTTAATCGATGGTATTAAATTACAGTTTATCGTGGTAACATACGTAATACACTGAGATAAACGAACGACTAGCATTATTGACAACAGTTTTTTTTAAATTTAAAATCACATATTGAGATATTAAAAAATTAAATACAGTTTAAATATAATTATATTAATGAAAAAAATTACTATAATTTAATAATAATTAGTAAATAGTGATTATTATAGTGTATAATTTAGTGATGATTAGAATATAACCACTTTTTTCTGGATCCGCATTAAACAGGTTGATTCAGCGTCAGAATATTATTAATTCGATTTTTTTAGAATCTATCGAAACATTAGAACCCCCATCAATCCTTTCGTAATTTTTATCGGATTTTTACTTTCCCGTTTATATGGTTATATTTTATAACAGTGTAGTTATAAAATACTATAATAAATACTATCTACTATTAAAAGGTGTTTAAAAAGTGACGCAACCTTATGAAAGAATATTTCCTTCTTTTATTACTGGTTTAATTGAGGAAAAACGGGTTACACAATGCAGCACAGAATATTCATTTCTCCCAATACATTATATGAGCCACTTACGTCCAGACCCAGAATGTCTTTACAGAAAAGTACGGTATGGACACACTAAACAAGTCCTCCATCAAGCGGCTGTACGACGAGTTCGAAGAGACAGGAAATGTGCCAGATGCAGCCAAAAGTGGTCGACCGAAAGTTCTGACACCAGAAAAGTTAATCGACGTGCAAGCTGCATATTCTGCTAGTCCCAAGAAGTCTGTGTGATGCCTATCTAGCCGATTCGTTCTCTCCGTTGGTAGTGCCCACACAGCATTGCGCAAGTGTTTAAAGATGCATCACTTCAGAATTCGTGTTGTTCAGGAGTTGTTACTTGCAGACACTGGAAAACGTGCAGCTCTCTGTCAGTGGTTCATGTCATCTGTAGCGCCAGATGGGGAAGAGCTCGATGATTGGCTTCGGTCTGACGAAGCATGGTTTCACCTCGATTGATACGTGAATGCACAGAATTCACGCAGTTGGTGTACGGAAAATCCACATCAGCTGAAAGAGTTTCCTCTGCACAGACAAAAAGTGCGCGTTTGGTGTGTGCAATGTCACGCAGGCGAATGAATCTTCATGACATTCTCTCATGACACAGTGAACAGTGAGCAACAATTTGAAAACACTATACCTGCAGACCGGCTTGAGTACACGAGATTTCAGCAGGACAATGCTACGGCTCACACAGCCAACAACACTATGACTATCTTGGATCACTGTTTTCATGGACAAGTAATGTCGAAGGGGTTGTGACCCCCCTCTCCATCTCCTGATTTATCCTCTCTTGACTTTTTTTGTGGGGTTACCTTAAGGATGCTGCTTACAAAACTCATCCTCACACCATTTCCGAATTGCAGAGCGAAATTGAACGGTGTTTCGCTGCAATTCCTCAATAAGCATTACATGTATTTAAGATCATGCAACATCGTATGCAATTATGCGAATCGCATAATGGAGACTACTTTCAACAACTATTGTAACTTACTCATTTTACCATAAGTTTGCGTCACTTTTTCAACACTCTTTACTTACTGATTTATTTAAAATTTTAAAGTTTTAAGTAAATCGGATTTACGGGCGGGGTTACTCAACACTATTTCTAAATAATTTTTGCCACGTATCTCGAACATCCGTTGACCAAAAAAGTTGAAATTTAGCAAACATACTTCTATATATATATATATATATATTACATAATTAATATAATACTTAGCTCAAAAATCAGGTCATTTTTGGCTGATTTTCAACCCCATCGAATAAGGGGGCATCGAGGAATCCATATTTTTTTTAGTAAACTATAATTTTTTTAGCCTTGCTTTCAATAAGTCAAATCGGGCAGATATAAATAATAACTCTAGTGAAAAAAGATTAAACCCCGCAAAACAAAGGGGCTGAATGGGACTTGTATTTAAGATATCAACTTTTTTAACCTCAGTTATCAAGACTGAAAACCTAACTGCATTTAGTATTAACAGACAACATGGTATTTTTTTTTAGTTGTGTCCCTTGGGACTGACTTAAGAATTTCGAAGAAAGTTTTGGATTTTTACGGTCTCTGGTACTTAATCTGTTTTTTTTAAGTTGTAGCCTGTTATTAGAATTATTACATAAGGTATCTACTCTATCGAATTTGAAATAAAAATCTTTCAAAGCCAAAGCCGGGAAAGTTAGACAACCCTTTGTCGGCTTTTTTTATGTGGCATACAAAGAGACTCCTAATTGAATGAAACTGACTTTTTTAAAATAAAATCTCAAGATGAATATCTTTTCTTCTGTTAATTTGTTTTATTACATTTTCAGCTAAATATTTCAGAGTTAAAATTAAAGTAAACATATTAATGTTCATTTAAAATTTCATGAGCAGTTATGTAAAAAAACAAAAACCTAAGCTATTGAACCGGCAACGAAAAACCCATACATTATAATCGATTATACCAGCAACTCTTTCAAAAAAATAAATTTTCTATGAAAGAAAATGAAAAAAAACAAACGATTTCTCATTGCGGAATTCTCTTTTTAGTCTAGCAAGAAATTAATACTCGTATGTTAATAAAATGTGATCATTTTCAATACAAATTTCGAAATATTTTTCAAATAAATTACCAGTGATTAATTTTATGTAAATTAGTGGTCATATAATTTATATTTTCTTGATTCATTAAATGATTTTAGAAATATTGCATAATTAGCCAACACAATTTTGTAAATGCATTTCAATTTATCTGGATTTTTAGTATATTCATTAAGTAAAGAAGCACCAAGTTTATGGTGTTTTACGTAATCAGTATATTTTAATGATCTATAGGAAAATAATAATGATACTGGGGTTGGTAAGAAAGAAATTTCGGTTTTCACAAATAAATAGCTTTATGTGTGCTTTGAAGGACTTCAAATCATGTCAATGGTGTGACTTTTACTTTTGGCGTTTGATAGCTATCACTTTTAGCATACGTTAGAAGCAAATTGGGCATAATTTTGTTTGCGCCTTTTAATTTATAGTAAATTTTAACATAGATTGTAAAAACATTTTCCACATATTTTTACTTTTTAATTCCCGTAAAGGCAAGAAAGTTGCTAAGGCTCACAAGAGATATGAATTTATGGTGTTGACTACCTAACAAAATGCACGTGTCAGAATCGGTACAAAAATTCTGTTCTGGAGATTTTTCACTCAAAGATGACCAACGTTCTGGTCAATGAAAACCAAATGTTTTTCATGACCAGTCTTTTCAGTCTAATTGAATCGGATCGTTATATAACTGTGCGAGAGAATGCAGAGAGGTTAAATGAATCGCACTCAACAATTGAAAATCATATCAAATGTCTTGGACTCTTTAGGAAGCTCGATATCTGGGTTCCGTATGGATTGAAAGAGATTCGCATAACACAAAGAATAAATATTTGCGTTATGTATCTCAAACGCAATGAAATTGACCCTCTTTGAAACAAATCATAACCGGTGATGAAAACTGGATCGTCTACAACAACATCAATCGAAAACGATCATGGTCCGAGCGTGATGAACCAAAAGCCACACCGAAAACCGAAATGCATCAAAAAAGATCATTCCGTCAATTTGGTGGGATTACAAAGATATTGTGTATTTAGAGCTACTTTCCGAGAAACCAAACGACGTTTAATTTCAAAAATTATTGAAAGTGAAGGAAGCAATCATAGAAAAACGCCAGTATTGGCAAATCGCAAAGGAATCGTGTTGCACTAAGAAAATTCAAGGTCTCACAAATCTTTGATAATTCTTGGAAAATGATTGAAGCTTGTTCGGGAAGTGATGTCCCAACCCCCATATAGTCCTGATCTTGCACTATCAGATTACCATTCATTTATTTCGAAGTTTGCAAAACTTTTTTAATGGTAAAACTTTAACTAATGATGATGATGATGACCTGAAATTGCACTCTGTACAGTTTTTTGATGATAAGAACCAGAAGTTCTATGAGCGTGGAATCAGAAGTTGCCAGAAAGATGGAAAAAGGTTATTGTACAAAATGGAAAATATATAACTGATTAAAGTTTATCTTTTGTATAAAAAAATTGAGTTTTATTTCACGCTACAAAACCGAAATTATTTTCTTGTCAACCCAACCCCAAGTAACGTAAAAATCTTGTGTAGCAAAAGTAGAAATAGTTCGATATTTTTTCATATTTTCTAACAACAGTAGGGACAAAAATGTACTTGCATAATACTTCAATTACCCCTAATTTGAAACAATATATATGTATTATTTGTAAATAAGGGCACCTTTAGTTGATATCCTACTCTATCTTTTGATATCTATTATTTTATTTTTGAATCTATATTAATTTAAAAACGAAGTTTTTGTACGTTGTAATATTTTTCAGCCTTTGAGCGGTGAGGGGGGGGGGTGATATTGATGAATGATTTTTTTGTTCAGCTGGCTAATCCAGTCGTCTTACAATGTGGAGGATGGGTGGAATTGTTTTTTTTTTAAAGTTTGTTCCTGTTCTCTTATCGCTCTTATTTCTGGAAGAAAATCGATTTTTATTTGCAGTATACATTTAAGCTGTTTTATGCAAAATCATTAATGTGTAATGTTCAGTTCGTATCTGGGTTAAAATTTCATCGATCTCTCTTGGATGTGTAGAGGAGAAGAAGCATGAGCTTCCCTCCAGGTGGAGTTTCACACCACCCAGAGACAAATCTTTTGATATCTATTTCAAATAAAAATTAACTGTGGCCCGTTCCTCCAAAATCATAACAATACTCCAATTATGTCGTTTTTCTCAATTGGCCGACCAGTTTGTAAAGTGATTAGCACGCTGATATCTAAATTAGCGGGTGTCAGGTTCGACTACCAGCAAGGGTCCAGCATTTTTTTTTTAATATCAGTCTATTCATTTCATTTCATCTTTCTCGTTAAAATATCTCTGAGGTCATAATAATAAAAATTATTAAAATCAATAACACTGGCTTCTTTTAAAAATATATTAATGTATTTAATATCTGATAAAAGAAAAACAGAAGAAGAATTAAAAAAGCCTTTTTTTGGATTTTAGGACGGATTTGGAGGCTTGCGGGTAAATCGCATAAACACTTCAGCCATATTTGATTAAAAGTTTTTAATCGAACAGTATGAAAAATATCATAGAAAATTATGGGAAATTTTCTACTATTTTGTAAGTAGTAACCCGTAAAATGTTTTACTTATTAAAATAAGAAAATTATTATTTTTTGTTTAGTAAAGATAAAAAAATCTTATTCCCTACAACAGATTCTTTACGCCGGTCAATACGCCCCTCCTCTACGAAATCTGGCAAGAGTGTACTGAAACTGCAGATCCCGGATTAGCACTCGTAGAACGAAAATGGGATAAGGGAATAAAAAGGGATGGCTAGTGAAAAAGTACAAACTACCCTCAAAATAACCGCAGTACGAGACAAACAACTCCACCCAGAGGGAAGCTCAAGCTTCCTCTCCAATACACATCCAAGAGAGATCGAAAAAATTTTAACCCAGATACGAACTGAACATTACACATTAATGATTTTGCATAAAACAGCTTAAATGTATACTGCAAATAAAAATCGATTTTCTTCCAGAAATAAGAGCGATAAGAGAACAGGAACAAACTTAAAAAAAAAAACAATTCCACCCATCCTCCACATTGCAAGACGACTGGAATAGCCAGCTGAACAAAAAATCGAATGATTTTTTGTTCATGGGTGATAGTGATGAATATCATCCCCCCCCCCCACACCACTGTTCAAAGGCTGAAAAATATTACAACGTACAAAATCTTCGTTTTTAAATTAATATAGATTCAAAAATAAAATATGTTAAAAGAAATTAAATTTTCTAATTAAAGAAGACTTTTCTTATATTATTAGATTAAAAAAAAGAATTATTTAGATTTTCAACAAAAAAAAGTTTATATACGGATTACCATTTGCAAAAATAAAATTGGAAACTAAACGAAAATATTTGTAATTTTTCATACTGCTAGATCAAAAACCTCGATAATCCTTTATTAGTTTAAAAAGATTAAAACTACACATATTTATCTTTAAATTAAAAAAAAATTTGATGAAATGAATATTCAACGAAATTTTGTTCACCATTCTGTTAATTATATCAATAATAAAAATAAAAGTTTCCAAGAATTTCTTATTTTTTCTACTTTCATTTTCCTCAAATGTAGTTTTTATTAATGCCATTTTACTCGTATGAGTACACCTTAGGTTAAAATCATTTAATCACATTCAAAGAATAGTATCAGTTTTTAAAATGTAATAACATTCATTATGCGAAAATCTTTTTAAAACAATATTAATGCAAAATGATTTATATTACAATAAAAATTAAGATTCTTATATACATTATTTTAAACAAGAAATAAATATTAAAAATAAAAAAACGACTGCCAAAAAAGAAACATAGTTGACAAACATTGCTCCTTAATATAGGATAATTAAAGAGCGTGTGGGTGGCAATTTTGCGTATAGTATTTGAATAAAGTATAATATTTTGTTCTATTTTTTTAAATTTATTTAAACATATATACGTAGTCTATGACACTCGTAACATAAGAATTCCAAGCAGGATCATATATCTAAATCGGTTCCACCATTGAGGAACCGGTAGAACAAACATACATACACCCTAAACACATTACATTCCTTTTTGTCCAGACGTGTAATAAATAAATACCTAATTCAGAAAACAGCATAATTATATATTATACAGATCATAAATAAATAGTTAACGGATAACAAAAAAAGAAAGTGTTACATCATTTACCTGAAAGGTTCAAGAGAAACCGTGAAAAACTTGACCAAAGCAGCTCTACAAAGTATAAAATTATAGATAAAAATGAAAATTGCTTATAATTCGTATTAATAAATAAAAATATTAATTTTATTTATTTTCTTTCTTATGAATATTCCGGAAGTCTCTAGATATCCCATCCAGCTTTCTGGAATCGGAGCCTGTAAGCAGCCGCGTCCCTTGCTCGTGACGTGTATGTGAGGTGTATTCTTGTTCAATCTCAAGCCCACCATAACTAAGACGTGTGAAACCCAACCACTACAGAATACCGATATCCACGATCTAGTATCAAATAAAACCATTTGAACCAGAAATAAGAGCCGGTTAATCCTGACCCAATAGGAGAAGACACCCTTTGGGTAGGTTTCGGACGCCACGCCACCCCCTCCGTATCGATCCCTTACAAGCTTTACCGGAGGTCACCTTTAGTACCACGGCAATGACATCTTTCAGTCAAGCCTCAGCCAGAATGACACAAGCGACATTCCCATCGGTGTCCTACTAACCAACATAGACTCGAAACAAAACACATCTAGCCAAGTCTCAAACAAGACTGAATGACTTTCTAAGAACGAAGAAACTGAACTCTACCTACCCGAAAAGTAAAAATGAATTTTACACACAACGAATCATAAAACGAACGCAAAAATACTAGCAAAACATAAAAAAAAAGAAATAATGTAACATAAAAGTAACATAAAAAAATTAACGAAAAACAAACAAATCTATAATCAAACACAAACCAAAACAGCAACAGTTTAACAAATCATAAAACAAAATAACAATAAAACCAAACAAAAACACAAACAAGGAAATATCTATACCGATATTACATCAGAGGTATTCATATTTATGTACTTTGATTGCTTTTCTGTTTGCAATTATTACGTCTTTTATATACGCCATCTATAGGTCCATTCAAACCTGAGAACCCTCGACTTCAGGCAATTTACAACGAGTTTTTAACTAGATCAGAACCTGACAGGTTAAAATATCAATTATTTAAAAAAATAATCATGATGCAACTATGAGATGAAAAAGAATAAATAATATCTGTACATAATAAAAGAACAATTTTGAAGTTTTAATTTTTAAGTACTTGAGTACTTGAGTACGTATTTAAAAGTACGTATTACATTAAATATGCAAAAGATTCAGGTTTATCTAATTAGCAGTTACTTTTTAAAAAAATTCCACCGAATGATGATATTGCTCTGAAAAAAACTTACCGATTTAATCATAAAAAAATTAATCAGACAATCCCTCGGATCATTAATATCTTATTAAAAAGTTTAATTTAAAGTCTCTCTTACAAGCGGAAAATTTATTTTGCCTGACGCAAGAACAGTTTTGCCAACTAGTCTGATTCAAGTAAATATATATATATATATATATATATATATATATATATTTAGAGAGAGAGAGAGAGATTGAGAGAGAGAGTTAATAAAGTATGGGAATCCTTAAATAACTTTTCAACTAAAAGTTAACAACCAAAATGGAAGCCATTTAAAAAAATGGTCTGCAGTACATTCCAAACAGTACTGAACACGAAACCGATAGGAGCAATTGTTAAATTTTATTTTTCTATGTTTAAAGGTTGATCAGTTATTTAAGGAAAACTGTAAACGAATTGTGAAAATAGCTGTGAAAAATATTAAACGACCGCCATTTCGGTTACTTTTGTCGTAATCTGAACTTTTTTACATCAACATATTTTTTTCAGTACCCTTTAAAATAATGTAACCCCTTCTTTCCATTTCAAATTTTTGACTCCCATGGTTCCTCCTGGATGCTTGGAGTCTGATAATCTCATACCGAAAAAATAGATCTTTTCGAGTTTTTTTTTCTATGTTTAATGCCTAAAAAGATATTTAAGATTTGCCATACTTTATAAATACGATATATATATTAATAACTATCTATAAAATTAAATTTTGAGGTATGAAAACATAAATTTAGAGAAACGAAAATTTTTAATTTATTAAAATATCTGTGAATATAAATCACGTTTAATGAAATGAATACCAATTACATCACTAACAAAAGTCATTTTTTGGTTTTTAAATAGAAAGAAAATACAGTAAGTAATTATTTTTAAAAAATGGAACCAGCATCAAAATTCGCTAAAAAGTAAGAAATAATTTCGTTCAAATAATTGCAAGTAATTCTGTAGACACTTTTTTGTATCGGCGCCTGCTTCGACAAAATTAACTTCTAGATATAACATAAATTTATTCTACCAGTTCTAGTGGTTCTATTCTACTAGTTTTAGTTTATTAGTTCTGTTCCACTAAGTGTACTATATTCGTACACTTTATAAAAATCAATACCGATATTACATAAGTGGAATTCATATTTATGTGCTTTGATTGCTTTTTCGTTTGTGAATATTATGTCTTTTTATATACGCCATCTATAGGTCCATTCAAGTACCACATAAGTGGCCGGCCTCCTTGGCGCGAGTGATAGGTAGCGTCTCTGCCTTTCCCGGATTCGAATTCCGGTCAGGCATGGCATTTTCACACACGCTAAAAATCATTCATATCATATTCTGAAGCAATACCTAACGGTGGATCCGGAGGTTAAAAAAAAAGTACCACTTAAGTATTATCATGTATGTATTTTTCAACATTATGGTACCACCGGGAAAAGTAGCTGCGTCGATTGCAACAAGATTTATTTCAATCTGATTAATAGGAAAAAGGTTACGCGCGAACATACAAAAAAATATAAGGCTCGAATACATAACCTCCTTTTTTCAAGTCGGTTAAAAATAGAAAATATCGGTGCACGTTATCATTCAGGCCTGTAATGCATTAAATTTTAACTGAATAACTCGGCTTTTCTCCGTTTTATCACCAGCTGTTCGTATTATGATAACCTTTAGGTGAAAACTACGAAAAATTAGTTTCTCATAATATGTTATATTCTCATAATAAATCTGTTGAAAACTTTCGCATAATAAATTTGTTGAAAATTTTCGTTTTCTGTTGAAAACGAAAATGAATTTGAATCTTATGATCTTACCATATCACACTGTTTCTCTTTGAAGCGCGTTAATCGATCACACTTGTTATAACTATTACACTAGGCGCCATATAAGTTCGCGGTATGACTGCCGCGTTACAGTATCGTCAAAAAAAATTTTAGACAATATTTAATGACACAAATAGAATAATCAATCTTTTCTGCATAAAATAACACTTTCCTGCCATTTTTTTACTGGAAAAACACACACAGATTTTTAGAAGATTTTCTAAAAAAGTAAGATTTAGATAGTTTTAAAAAAGTAACAGACGACAATAGATACTTGATATTCTGAGTTGTTATTCATCTAACCTCTGTTTATCACTTCCCGAGTACCAGTTTGGTTAATTTTTTTTTTAAACACCCATAATATCTTTTGTAAAAGAAACTAATTCCAGGATCTGACAGTCCTTATGCAATAATTTTGATTTCGCTGGAATCGTCTATGCAACACAAATTCAGCTATGACCGTTTGCAATCAAAATAAAGTAACAAAGATGTGTGACAGAGATAGATTCGAAACTAATTTATGAATTAAAAAGACGCCCGTAGAACAGCAGTGCTCTCATTCATTTAAATGTAAAATATCCTACCGGCTAGTCTTAATGATTAATTCGCCGCAAAATCAGTTCTTTAACAGCTGCTTTCCGAAGTCGAAGATTCTGACGTTCAAATCCTAGTAATAATTTGTTGATTTTAAACAGATTTCAGTACTACAGTGAATACCGGTGTACTTCGGTGGTTAGGGTTCAATTAACGACACGTCTCAGGAACAGTCGGCCTAAGTCTCTACAAGACTACATCTTATTTACAAGTCACACATATCATTCTCAACTCATTGGGCCACTACGCGGGGGGGGGGGGGGGGTTGCTTATTGTTTACTAACAGATTGCAACATATACGTTACGAAAAAAAGTAAATGTAAAATAGTATATTATGGAAATACATTATAAAATCATTACAAGCTTTCAGGATGCAGAAAAATAATATCTTTAGATATATGTTTCTTGCGAAAAAATATGACATCATGTAGATAGATTTTTAATAAGATTTTAATAAAAAATTCTACTATTTTAATGCCTTTATATTTAAAAATAAGCAAATTCTGCTACAGAAAAAAATCAGAAATGAATTGCTTTTTTGATTGGAATTGCAATTGATTTTTGAAAAAAAAAATCAATTCAGTCATTTTAAGCAATTTGAGAGCTTTTTTTAATGATTTTAATGTTCACTAAAATGATTTTAAATATATTAAAATCAAAATTTAAAAAAACATTTCAATTTGTTTTTTTTTTTTTGTTGAGAGAGATTCCTATCAAGGGAGCAGTATTAAGATATTTTAGTGACTTTATTTGTTTAACAAAATATGTTTTAAGCCTTAAAAATTTGAAATTTCAACAAAAAAATTCTCACTTAGGGGCTCCCATATTCAAGGGGAAGCATTCGGGTAAAATTAATTTTATGAAAATAATCCCTAAGAGGTAATAATAATTTTAAAAAAATAACTTTTTAAAATCGTTTAAAAAATACAAAGATATAGCCATAATTCTAAATAAACAAAGTTATAATTTTCTAGGAAGGGGTGAAAATGTTTGGCTAATTTTTTTCAAGAAATACTAAAGAGCATGGGCTATCAAATAAGATTATCACATTTTAAATGCAATGGGTAACTTGTGAGAAGGATTTAATTTTTTTTTAATGTTTTAAAAATTAAAAAAATATTTTTTGTTACAAAGACCACTACAGCGGGGTATGGAAAAATGTAATAACGGTTTGAAGGCCTTATTGATGTAGAAAATATAGATGGAGAAAACTCTATTAACTCCTTTTCTGAAGCAAGATATAACTAAAAAAGAGATATAGAAAGTCATTTTTGGGGGAGGTGTGAATATTAAATAAACGTTTCTGGTAATTTGTGATCTTGATAAAAAAAAACTTCAACTGTTGTAAGAAAAGGTTTTTTGCTGAAGTGCCCAGATAAAGATTTAAAATTTACTTCAGCCAAAACATCCAGATCCCTTTTACCAATCTTTGCAGAAATTTAATATTTTTTCCCCCTGAGGTAGTGCCTGTCTACTAAGTTTGAAGAAAATTGGTCAACGGGGTCCAGAGTTGTAAGACCAAATACAGGCCAACATACATAAACGTACAACATACAGCCAATATACACAATAAATTAAAGCTATTACATTTTAAATGCAATGGGTAATTTGCGAGATGGATTTAAATTTTTTTTAAATATTTTTTGTTACCATAGACCATCACAGTGAGATGGAAAAAACTTTTGTAGCGGTTTGAAGGCCCATTGATGTAGAAAATATTGATGGAAAAACCCATTAACTCCTTTTCTGAAGCAAAATACAGCAAAAAAAAAAAAGGTATAAAAAGTAATTTCTTGGGGAAGGAATGAATGTTAAATAAAAGTTTAGGTACAGACGCACAAACATCCATCTGACAAAAATAGATTTTTTGGACTAGGGATCATTGGAATAAAAAAGTTTTTTTCAGATTATTTATAATTTATTTAGATCCACATTTTTTTTTTTTAATTTTAAAAAAATTGTCTCAATTTCTCTCAAGGCACAAAATTAAAAAAAAAGAAAAAACATTTTTAGATTTTTTCGACCGATCTGTATACTTTCTCGTTGTAGCTACAGCAGCATATACCGTTATAACCAGGAAAACAAATGGTATTAAGTTTTGGACAAAATTAAAAAAGACTTCCCCATTTTCAATTTTTGTGATTTTTTTATAGTGGTCACAGACAACTGAGCTTTTGTAAGGTTTAAGTATTTAAAATTCTAAAATTTTAAGTTATCGGATTTCGGGTTGGAGAAGTATTCAACATTTATTTCAATACAATTTTTGCTTCATTCTTGAAACCCCGTTGACCAAATAAATTAAAATTTGACAAATATTCGGCTCTCTCTCTATATATAGATGTATATAGGTATATAGTCGCATATACCCACCTTTGGATTGATTTTCAACCCTATCGGACAAGGAGGCATCGTGATGCCTCCTTGTCAGAAAATACGGTTGTCGTGACAACCGTATTTTTAATTTTTTAGTAAACTATAATTTTTTTTAACTTTGTTGAATGACATTGCACCATATCAGACAATATTGAAATAAATAATTACTCAATAAATAAATTTTTCAGCCTCAAAAACAAGAGAGCTAGATTGGACCCGTACTTGAAAAAATCAGTTTTTTAATCTAATTTTCAAGATTGAAAATCCAACTGCATCTAATTTACAGTCGAGATGAGAACTTTGTTTAAAAATATCCATGAAATCTCATGGGACACGATTTAAGAATTTAAATATATCTTTGAATTTTTTATAATGTTTGATGTTTTATCTTCTTTTTGTCAAGTTGTGGCTGTTATCAGAAATTTTATATGATGTACTTGTCGACTAAGGGAGTCAAAGGAGCAGAATTTTTTTTTAATAATTACAGTCTAAATACGGGATTATTCTCATAACAAAACCGTCATTTAGTCAAGGGAATCAACCGAGACCAAATTTTTTACCAAGAATTTTGATCTTTTCCTCGATTATACTTTTAATATTGCATAATTATTAAGCTAAAAATGTAATTTGATAAAGAGAATACAATTTTTACTGGATATTTTGATCATTTTTGCAATAGCACTTTAAATATTACACAATTAAGGAATTAATATTACAAAACCCTATCGCGAATTGAAATAAAAATCTGTCAAGGGCAAAGCCAGGAAATTATGCAACTTTTGCCTGATTTTTATATATTTATATCGATTAATATTAATTTTCTTTGTAATATTGCTATAATCAAGTTTTCTCCGGTTTCCCGTGAATTTTTTAGGCAAATCTTGAAGCAGTTCTTTTTATTAACTGCGGAATATATATATCGACGGAATCTACGTGTATGTAATTAAATTACGATATACTTTACTCTGATACTTTATAACTTTTTTTATTTTCAATTCAAGCAAGAAACTGTTCACTTTGATCTTTTGCAACTACTATTATTAGACCTGTAAAGTGCAAAATAGTTTTTAAATTTTTAGATAAAAATTACTAGGCGTACATATTATTTTTCAATCCATCTAAATTTACTGAGTTTATTTTAAAACCGGCTGTACGCTGGATAGCACTATCTACTACACATTCGCAGCTGCACCAGTATAAGAGACAACTTTATATTAAGTACGAAATCTGGATTTAATTAATTTGATAATGTAAAAATGTATAGAGAAGTAAAAGTTGTACGATGGAATAACTAAAACATAACTGCTTTTGCATTACCCAGCGTAGTAATACAATGCAATTTCTCGTCCGTCGAGAAAGGAAATTATTACGCTTTTAACGATTTAAAAGATGTTCTGATCAATATATTTAAAATTAATCGTACGATTTCTTTCTCTGGTCTTTGAAAAATATTAATTGATTAACGCTGAATTTTCTTAATTCTAGTTCAACGTGTACTTAAAATTAAAAATATACTGAAATATTTATGAATTAATATCTTCAAAGTTGTTATTTATTTCACAAAATAATTATTTTTATTTATTTACCACGTCTCTATTTATTTACAACTGGCATCTCCGTCGCGACCACACCCGCTATATGATTTTTTTTTTATTAATTTAATATTATTATTTATTATTAATACCTTTTATTACATTTTATGGAGAAAATAAAAAGAGTCAAAAAATTATCATCTTACATTACGGTGCGAAAGCGTACTACCGGGTTAATTGTCTGCAACAACTTGCTTGTTTGTCGACGGAGTTTTACAAATGAGATGTCATTTTTTTCAAAATAAAATTCTTGATAAATTCTGTAATAAGTAAAAATGTCATCAAACAAATAATTACAAAGAAATTGAAAATTAAAAAATTAAGATGGCTGCCGTTTTTAAATTTTTGAAGATGACGTTTATAAAATTTGTAATTTTGTAGAATAAGACACTAGCCTTAGATTTGCCAAATTTAATTAAAGTAGGTTTACCGGTTCCTGAGAAATAATTTTTCTGTCGAAAATCACAAAATGGCGAGAAGGAAAACAAAGCAAAATAGGACTTATGTCGATAAGAACGTTTTTTTACTCATTTTAGTGTTCTAAATCAGTACCTGAAGTTTGGAGAATACGTCCCGGAACACTCTGTATAAATAGAATTCTTTACTTTAAATCTGTGACTGATTACTACACTTTTTTCTTTTTTAGTGTATATATATATATATATATATATATATAAACTCATCGTAATGAGTGACGCTAAAGTGTATAAAAGTAAACTATCTTTTAAAGCTTTAAGATATTTTAACCAAGAGCGTAAAAATATCTTAAGTTAAAATGACGTAAATTACAGTTATTATTGGTTTTTTTTAATCAGAAAAATACGAAATATTTGAATACTGATTATCTCTTTTGTAAAAGCTATTTTAAGAAAATTATGAAGAATAACATCTGTTAATAAATCAAATTCTTAGTTTTTTTTTTTTTGAAAAAATGTGATATCAATGCTTTTTGAGGAAGAAAAAACTTGCATTTGGAAAAAATAGAAATTATTTAAGTGATAGAGTTTTTTAATAATGGAAAATTTTCATAACATTTCCGCTTTATTATTATATTATGATTTAAATAAAATTATTTATTTATATTAGCTTATTTAAATTCTTTACAAAATGTACAAATCATAGGAAAAAAAGTATTCTGATCAATGCAAGCGGAAATTTCCCGGCTAATTATTATTTATTCTACAGAGCAGCTTTAAATCAGCGAAGCTTGTATATAATTCCTGCACAGAGCGGTCTTTATTTTTATTACAGACATTTAATTCATATTTCTTATTTGTTGATATAAGCACAGCTCCATAATAGAAGTCGTAATTCAAAAAATTTAAGAAAAAGCTTAATCGAAAATTAATAAGTTAAGTTTTATACTGATAACGTCAGGAATAACGGTACGGTTAACTAATAGATGTATTATCAAAAAGAATTGCTCCCAACACTTGTCTGGAAGAATCGAGGGAAATCGAAGAAAACCCATGATTATAAATTATATAAAATTAATAAATATAAAATGTTATACTTCATATTAATAGATAAAAATAATAATTTTATGAAGTAAATAAAAACGTTAGAGAATAAAATAATCAGTTTTTGGAAGTTAATTGCTAAACATCCGAATAAGTATTCAGGATTATGTTAGCGAATATGCATATAATTCAGAATCATCTTATTAAACCAATCGGTAATATTTACTGATGGGTGTGATTTCTTTTAAAAAAATAATAATTATTTTTAAATAAATTGTTTGAAAACCTTTTTAATTGTCAAATTTATCAGAAATAAAAAATGTAGTATATTAATATCCTTTCTTGTGAGACGATGGGCCTATTACTGCGTAACGGTAAAATAGTGAAGATTATATTTTTTTAATAAATGATTTTTTCCTTTTTTTATAGAAAAGTTAGCTTATTCAAAACTATAAACGTATGGAAAAGTAAACGTTTTTAAATTATTAAAAAAATTTACATGTAATATTTTTGGCGGCACGAAATACAGACCTAACAGTCAATTTTTTTTCTGCATCCTTAAAAACTTGTTAGGAATATCTGAAATATTTCCAAGGTGAAATATTATGTTTTTTATGGTCGAGTAGATAGACAATAAATGTTTAATAATAATGAAAATTTTAGTGATTAAGAATAGTTTCGAAAATAGAAATATAATTTAATCTTAATGCAAACGAATACTTTCAAAACATTACTTCGTTCAAAATTTAATGGTAAAAATAAAAATATAAAAATTTCAACATCGAATGCGTAAAAATAAAATTAAAAGAATTAATTAATTAAATTTTTTTAAAATAAATTAAAAAAGGAACCAGTTCAATAAAAAAATATTAAATCGGATCGCGGTAAGACTACGGCTGCATCCCTTATACTTGATGGTTTCGCAACACCTGGTACATCTTGTAAAGGGTGTGAAAAAGAATAATTGCCGTCGGCCGAAGTCACGTTTAATAAACCAGTTGCCGTAGTTTATTGAAATTAAACAACAACGTTGGGTTCGGTTTCAATGCATACCGTTGGTATTTATAAGTGGCTAATGACCACAGTAATTGATGCCGCTTGGAGAAGAAAAAACACGTTAAATTAAAATACAATAGTTTAAGCATTAAAAGGTTTTAATGCTTAACAACAAGCAAAATACTAAAATATAGATCTTTCATTACAACTTCAATGTTTTATCACAAATGTTAATCGCTGACATATCTAAAAGTTATGGAATCGATTCTCGTTTCTTAACTCTTTAACGCATTACTACCTGATGATCGGCTCATTTTCTTGGTTATAGTGGAAGCTGTAAATCGCCGCAACTTTTATCATGATGTTAAATAAATCACACATATTCAGGGACAATAATATTTATAAATAAATAATTGACCTGTAAAATACATTATCAAGATAAGTGTTGCTGCAAGACAAAATTTTTAACGGAATTCAAAATTATGCCTCTACTACTAATGACGATAACAACCGAGTAAGCACGGGGAAAAATTTTACAGTGATAAAGTATTAAATCGTACATCAGAACAGATTATAATTTTGTTTTATAGTTGTAAGAAATGACTGTAGCACAAAAAGATGTATGATACGTCTTTCAAATACACACACAGTAAATTAAGTAGATTTCATAAAAATAAATATTTGTTATCGTTATTGTACAAGAAATATATAGTACAGTACGAGTCTATGGACAGATGCAGTGGAAGGGGAATCGGGTGCAGGTAGGTAGATATCTTTTTACTCTTGTCTACGACGATCTCTACAAAGTGTATACATAACATTAGGAATGTGATGTTCAAACGTTTGAGTACATACCTGCAGCAGCCATGGTAAGGATTAAAAGCATCCAAGAATCCATGACAAACAGCCGATGAAATTAAATAATTAATTACATTTACCGCCACTCTAAACGATCGATCACAACATTATAACACGACACAAGCATAGACATTTTTAAACGAGTAAATAACTTTTTGGTTAGGTTTACGGTCGTTCGATCAAACGTGCTTTCGCTAGGTGGGAACTGCAAACTAAACGACACTGGCGCCACCTATTGGCCCGCGCCGGCTCGACTAAACTAAAGTATTGACCCGCGTTGACGCTCGGACTCGCTACTTTTACAGTTTCACCAACCCCTCTCTTTTCGTACTACAAGCGCACTACCAACATTACAAAATATCTTCATACAACTACAAATACATCATTTTTTTTCTTTAAATTTGATTACTTATTAATCAAGTTAATCAAATTCCATCCGCTTTTAATTTGGTTTATTATGCATTTTGCTTGTTGGCGCGTTCATTGTTAAATACAACGGGCCTAAGTACAAACCGAATTCAATCAAATTTTGTAAGGCATGTGAACCATAGTTTGAGGATTTTTGATATCGTTCCGCCAGTAGCAAATATCTTAAAATTGATCACAGTTTTTTTTTCGGTGTTCAAATATAATTTTTAGTCTGGGTGGAAGTGGCAAAATCACTTTTAAAAGTTATTAGACTTAAATTTCTGGTTAATTTAAACAAAAAATTAAAACCCCTTTTTTAAGATTTTTTCTCAATAATCAACTTACATTCTCACTGTCAAATTATGGTAATACATCAAAATCATAATGTTTTATGACATATGATTATGATCCATGATATTTTTATTTTGGAAACTATGAAATAAATTGCAATATAGAATTTACTTAGTGGGAGGAATTTTTTGATAAGATTTAGTATATTTATAAATAACATACCACATGCTAATCAAATTTTTCTGAGAATAGAAAAAATTTTATTTTAATACCTTCACTTTTGGACTGGAACATGAGAGAATATTTTTTTTAATAACTGACAAAGATTTAAACAATGCTTCACAATCATGTATTTTTTTTATTTCAGTTTTTGGGATGAAAAGTTTTTTAAGATTTTTAAGATCATTAAGTTTATAATAGGAATTTTTCATCAAAAACCCTAATTTTTCTTCATACCTATATTTAGAAACACAGTCAAATTGTAATTTAAGAATAAATTATTTTATAAAAGTTAATAAATAATTATTTATTAGTTTATCTACATAATTCTCTTACTTCTATCAACATAATTTATTTATTTTAATTTTATACTAAAATTATGCCCATCTTCAAACAGTTTTATTTACATATAAACAAATTTATACTGCAATATAACTACACAAAAGAGTGAATAAACAATTAACGTCAGATGTATAAGAATACAAACAAGATATCTTTTGTTACTACTAAACATTAAAAAGGCATTTTAAAATCTTATAAAGAAAGAAATTAATAGATAACTACTGAAGCATACAATATATACATATATACTAATATTAATTATTATCTATGATAACAAAGTATTCAAGTTACTAAGAATAGGTCAAAGTATTAGGTAAAGAAATGCAACTTTTTGAGTGTATAAAAATAAAGGTACAAGACCTTCTTCACTTCTATTCTACTTCCTGATAGGCAATGTAATATATTAATTTGCAGTAAATGTTAACAAAAAAATGACAACGCAATTATTGGCAAATAATGATGTTTTTACGAATCAGTAACAACAAAGAAAACTTCAAGTAGTAAGTAAATTAGAAACTGTCATAAAAACAGATTTTGGGATAAATATGTAAAAATAAGTAGAAAAAAAGAGAATTGGAAGGAAGCATTTACAAGTGAATGATACAAAATATAAAGAAGTCTTTTTTCCTATGCAGTGCTACAGCCAACGATGAACCTTTGTCTACATTATTATTAACCTACATGCACCACTATTTTTCATTTTTGCTCTCCAACCCCTCTAATTATCACTCTCTCATTATTCATTCAACTCCTCCAAAGAGTTGTAGACCCTAACCTTTCTTTCTTCTCATATTAATCCTCTATTTAATCACCACCTTTGGCATTCTTGATGCATCCATTCTTTTTAATTTCATCTGTAATTTCAGTCATCTTACTAATTTATAACATACTATGTTCTGAAAGATAAGTATTTATTTCTTTGACTTTTTCACTTTTATTAATAAAAAAACCCCAAACTAAATTTCTTGATCATGTAACCCCCTTTTTCTGGCAGTGCTGGATAATTATCCCAGTGCCTAACCCCTGAACCCACCAGGTTGGTCTAGTGGTGAACGCGTCTTCCCAAATCAGCTGATTTGGAAGTCGAGAGTTCCAGCGTTCAAGTCCTAGTAAAGCCAGTTATTTTTACACGGACTTGAATACTAGATCGTGGATACCGGTGTTCTTTGGTGGTTGGGTTTCAATTAATCACACATCTCAGGAATGGTCGAACTGAGAATGTACAAGACTAAACTCATTTACGCTCATACATATCATCCTCTGAAGAATTATTTAAACGGTAGTTACCGGAAGCTAAACAGGAAAAAGAAAGTGCCTAACCCCTGCCCCACATAATAAAGATCTAGGTTTTTCAACCCATATCCAAAATGTCCCATCAATTTTCACTCAACACACATTCACCTTAATGCTAACCCCGTAAAAAGATAGCGACTACACTTCATTTACACTCATACATATCATCCTCTGAAGTATTATCTGAAAGGTAATTATCGGAAGCTAAATAAGAAAAAGAAAGAAAGAATAAAAGTGATCAAGAAAAAGGGGAATAAGACAGACTATAGACATTATTATGTTAAATGAAGTTACTGCAAAATTTGTCAAGAGGGTTATCAAAATAGCCATACCATTAAATAACGATCGTTTCATATAGATTTCTGAGATGGGCAGTTATTTATTTTTTAAAGGTGCAAGAGACTGAGATCATTTTAAAATAAGGTAGATAGACTCATAAGAGGTGTGATACACAAGGATGCAAAGAAGGTGGAGAAAATTTAAAAATTATACAATAGATTGAATATTATTTTAATATCCCACAGGTGAAATATGCAGTGGCAGGGCATCTTGCAAGAGTTGAAGAAAAGACAAAATAACAACAGAGCGCTGAATATGGAAATAAGTGAATGAAAGAAAGGAAAGATCAAAGAGAAGATGAATTAACAGAGTAAAGGGGTATAACAAATAGCTACCAGGTTTGAGAAAGATGGAAGAATTTTGTTGCACTTATCAAGGAATGAAACTGTGTGTTAATACCAGATAAGTAAATAAACACTCGTAATAATTTGGTAATATCTTTTATTTAGACATTTTTTCTGAACTGTGATTTGTAAAATGATTATAGTAAGTTTTATAATCATCTAAAAATGTTATTACAGATTCTGGGCTTTGCCAAAAAAAGAATTTTTTAATTTGTTTGAAAGCATGATAAATGTTAAAAATAAAAAACTTACTTTTAGATATAAGTGCTTATTAAAAACTCTTTTAAATTATTAACTTTTTAAGGTATTAATAAAAATTATAAGTTACTCACTTTCAATCCAATGTAACTTGCTTTTCTAAAGCCCTACTGGAACTAATCCATCTCTTAAACATCACTTTCTTCACGAAACTCATTAATCTACAGGAAAATTCTTAAATTTGAATAATATATTATACATATATGTATTGATATATTTGTTTATTATTTAGTTTGTCAATTTTTGTTTTCCCAACTGTAATGATGTATGCTGCTATAACTATAACGATAACATTTATAGATCGATCAAAAAAATTGGCATTTTTTACAGTTTTGCACATCAAGGTGATAGTAATTTTAAAAAAAACCATAAAAACAACTGTTTATTCCAATGCTCCCAAGTTCAAAAAATTTATTTTTGACAGACAGATGTGTGCATGTACATAAGTATGTGTGTAGGTCTGTATTTGGCTTTATTATTCTGGACCC
Organism: Lycorma delicatula; assembly: GCF_047948215.1. NCBI lineage: Eukaryota > Metazoa > Arthropoda > Insecta > Hemiptera > Fulgoridae > Lycorma > Lycorma delicatula. The sequence goes on from NC_134458.1 coordinate 176,468,988, forward strand.
CATAAACTGATTTTCTTCAAACTAGGTAGACAAGTATTAGGCAAAGAAATTAATAAATTTTTACAAAAATTGGAAAAAGTGATGGGGATGTTTTGGCCAAGCAAATGTCAAAACATTTACTGGGGCACTTTGGCAAAACATTATTCTTACAAAGGTTTAAGTTTTTTTTTAATCAATATTACAAATTACCAAAACATTTTATTTAACCCCTTCCCCTTCCCAAAAAATGACTTTATAATAATTTTATTTTTTTTTAGCTATATCTTGCTTCAGAAAAGGAGTTAATGGGAGTTTATTTCCATCTATATTTTCTACATTAATAGGGCTTCAAACCACGATGATTTTTTTCCCATTCCACTGTAATGGTTTATGGTAACAAAAAATAATTTTTTACTTTTTTAAATCATTTTTTTTTTATTTTTATTTTAAATCCATCTTGCAAATTACCCATTGCATTTAAAGGTAGAAATTTTATTTTTTGATTATTTACTGTTTACTCTCTTTTGATTACTTACTCTTTAGTATTTCTTGAAAAATATTACCCAAATATTTTCATCCCCCTCCTAGAATATTACAAACTTTGTTTATTTAGAATTATGGCTGTATCTTTGTATTTTTCAACAATTTTAAAAAATTCTGTTTTTAAATTATTATCACCACTTAAGGTAATAATAAATTCCTTATTTAACTATGTATAATAAAATTAGAAATAGATATTTTTACATAAAAATCTGGAAAAAATCATAATTTTGATAATTGTTTTCCAACAAAAGGGAATTATTTTATTACAAAGATACAAATAGTGCTTAAAATGATTTATTTGAAAAAAACTTACTGGCTCTTTTTGAAAAAAGTGATTTTTCAAATTCATTTTTTTTCAAAAATGATTTTCATAACTTGATCAGCATAGCCAGGAAAGTTACATAATTCAATTCCAGCTTTTTTTTAATTTGATATTGTTCAAGTGTTGAAATCTAGGGTTTTATGATTAGAATACAAAATTCTTATCTTATCATTAATGTCTTGTATGTGTGTACTAAGCAAGAGATAGTTCTGTAGTCATTTATAATCCTTGAATGTGTTCCTTGTATATAGATCAAGAATGGGAAGACATTCATCTTCACAGATATCCTGAAAATGTTGGCAATTTTGTAGTACTGTTGATGTACTTCAACATTGTAAAAATATTTTACCTCTCAATAAAAGTAGGAGGGTCTCAATTTAATTCATACATATTTTTTATGTAATGTTTGCTTTTTACCAAATGGAACAATATTGATGATTATTTAGTTTAATTTATAGAGGAAGTTCCTAAAATTTCTTTCCTGATAACTATTTTCAAATTTATTGTTTGTTTAAACGATCGTTTTTTTCACTTTTTGTCATCACTAATACTAAGTGTTGGATTATTACAACATTTAAAATGTGAAATTAATTAAAAAAATAAAGCTAAAAATATATTAAAATATGTATTCTTTAAAGTTTCAGGTATCCTTTGTTTGCCACCAGTACCAGTCTCTTTACATGTCTTTACACCCATTAGTAGTCTACTTACATCTCTTCTTAATGCTCCTTTTCTTATTTTTAAGAAGATGCAATATTTTTTAACACTGCAGTTTTTGGAAGCAGCCTTTTTGATGTAGGTATTGGTATCATTTTTGTTGGGTATTCAAATTTTAAATCAAAATAAAACTTTAAAAAGTAATTAATTCAACTAGTAAAAAATTGTACTACTCAGGAAAAAAAAAATGTTTGTCCAATCTTTCTTTATATTTTAACTCTTCAAAGTTAGTGCCAATTAAAAACAGAAATTTACTAGTTTTACTTACTGTTTGTTGGTGTCCACTTTACAAAGTTAAAATTTAAATAGAAAAAAGTACTTTTTAATTTTAGTGAAGCTTTTTGAAGCGCTTGTACAATTATTATTGTTTTTTTATTTATTCATTTTTAAGTTTATTTTATCAATATATAATTTTATTTATTCGCATTTCAGTCACTAGAGCTTTATTTTCAAGTATGTAAAATGGAAAGGTCTACAAAAAACTCATGAAATTTATTATTGAAGCTTTACGAATTTATTAAAAAACAATATCTTCTTCAGCTGCTATTTTGTAAAGCAGCATGTTTTGAATGGAAACCTTTGGCAAATTGTTAACATGTTTGTAATATTCCTTATGATGTACTGTAGTTCATTAATCACAACCCACCGGGTTGCTCTGGTGGTGAACTCATAAATTAAAATCAGCTGATTTTGAAGTCGAGAGTTCTAATTTTCAAACCCTAATAAAGGCAATTACTTTATATAGATTTGAGTATTAGATCAAGGTTACCAGTATTCTTTGGTGGTTGGGTTTCAATTAACCACACACCTCAGGAATGGTCAACCTGAGACTGCACAAGACTACATTCATTTACATTCATACATTTATATATCATACTCTGAAGTAATACCTTACAGTGGTTCAGGAGGCTAAACAGAAAAATAAAGTTCATTAATCACTTGTATTTTACGTTAATATATTGTATTTTGTTTTTCCAGTTTATCCATAAAAATATCTGTTTCTATATACTGACATGTGACCTGACTAAAGGGTACTGCCCTAAATTCTTGTTTGTCACAACAATGAAATATACATCACAATCTGTGAGATACAATTGTAACACTAGGTTAGGGTATACATATGTCAATTGCACAGTGAAAGAGAATATTTATACAGCAGCTTGAAGCAAATAATAAGCATTACATCATACCAAATCCATTAAAAAAAATTTTATTTTAAAATCAAAAAATATAAATTAAAATAGCAGTAAAAATTCTCACTTTTACTTAGGAACACCTAACTGAGATATAGTCAGGCTAAGATTGTTACATCAAATAACAGTACATTTGCATACAAAAAAAATTTTTAGATTAGAATCTTTTGTATTTAATGGTTTTTAAATATTAGAAATCTTTTTTTTTTGTAAATATAATATATGCAAAATATTATATATAATATAAATAAGTAAAATATATATATATTATACTTAATATATATAACATATAATATAAATATTATTTTATAATATAATATATTTATAATATAATGTTATAAATAATATACCTATATATACACACACATCATATAACACTATTTCAAACAATACTGTTTTGCTTTGAATTACCTTAATAAAAGACTAAACTTGTTATTAATAATAAATATTTATTATGCTTTCATATATTATTATATGACGTGTAATAACATCTCTGGAGACTTCCTCTAAAAGTCAGAACAAGTTTTCAAGATTCAAAAAAGGGCTGACAGATCATTATTTATTGTCCTTAAGTATGAATCATGTAGTCTGATATTTAAAAAATAGTCGATTTATCCATGTGTATATATTTATGAATATGAAATCTTTGTTAAAAAGAACAGTCACATATTCTTAAAAAGAAATAATAATATTAACTTGTGTTAAGTAGACAATAGAGCTTTTTTTATGTACCTCAGGACTATACTTCAGTTTATAAGAAAGGGTTTATGTTTATAAATTAGAAATTATAATAATTGTGATGCCATTTTTAATAAATACCGAACCATTTAAAAAAATCTTTCCAATAATGTATTTAAAATACAATTAAATGATTTTCTTTTACAGAAATAATATTAATCTCTTGATGAATGAATGTTTAAATAATGCAAATTAAAAAATTCTAAAAAAAACCCTGAATTTTCTGCATCCCATTCAACAAGTACATAAATGTGAGCTCAAATAATTATTAACACCTTCTGAAGAGTGAATTATTTGGTAGTTACTAAATATAATTTGCATCTTCATATATTTATTTTAATATTTTTTCTATATGTTCATATTTAAAATATTTGGTATGGGCTTTAATTACATCTAATTTTTAATTTCTATTTTTATTTTTATAACACATGCATGATTTACTTTTTAATAATATCAATTGCTTTGTAATTTTCATCCATCTATTTAAAATTTCAACTTTGTATAATAGTACAAAGTAAACAGAATAAAATAGATATTTTTATTAATTCTTTTACAAAAGAAAATTTATATTTTACACATGTAATCATCAGTAAATTAAAGAAAAAAGATTAATTCTCATCAATTAGATGCATGTATTTATGCACAAACAAAAGATTTTACAGCAGCAACAATACACAGAATTAACCCATTCCTCATTAAACGAGGAATTTTTAAAAATTTTAAAGTAATGTAAATGATTATATCACAGGTCTATTCCTTATTTTCTTGACCAATTTTTTCAAAATTGGACTTACTGTAAGTAAAGATTTTTGATTACATGCATGATATAGATCATAAACATTTAAATAACTTCAATACTATAAAAGTTTTAACACCAAAAAAAGATATTAAGTAATTTTCTGATTATTATTTAATAAAACTTTTCATGATTTCAATAGGCTGCAAGACATTCCCAAACTTCCAATTACCTGGAAAACACCTAGTTCCAGGGCTATATATAATCTTATAAATACAATACAATAAAATACAATACACACACACACACACACATCCCCAATGGGGAATCTTACTCTTAAGACTTTGGAGGTTTGCATCCCCATGGCCCTACTCTATGCCACTGTTATTCCCATTGCACACACTGATCTGCTGAACCTTTTACACCATATAGATATACCACATCACAAACACTACACAAATTACAACATGTACACCTACAAAGCAACACAACACCTTAAACTGTTTCTTCTTACACATACACTTAGTGGTGTTGCAACACCTGATGAAATGCAACTGTAACCCAATGTGGAAACTATCGTGTCAATGGGTGGAGCAAAAGATAGTGAGTGTCAAAAAATGTCCTCTGGGCACCTGGGCAATCCCATTTGTATTAAGCTCTAGCCTCTGCAGAGGTGGTCCTGTATTTCCCTGGTTCTTGTGAAACCAAAATTTCAAGTTCTCAAATAAATTTTATAGTGGTTGGTGGTCTATCTGAAAAACCATCAAAAATAGTCTTGTGAAAAGACCTCACACAGAACAGTTCTGAAGAAAGTAATAATTTAAATGGTGACAAATCCAGTCTAAAATATAAGAATATCAGATTCGTAGTTCTTCAAAATAATCAGGAAAGTGGCTCCTTTCACAATTTCTCATCTTTCCTGATCAATAAAGTCATAACGGGTTCATGTGGTTCCCTGAAAAATGTCAGGAAATTAAGAGACGGATCGATACTGATAGAGACGAATAGTGATCAGCAGAGTCAATCACTCTTACATCTAGCCAATATGGCAGTATAAAACATAAGTGCGGTTTGCCACAAAACCCTAAATACCAGCCAGGAAGTAATCTTTTGCCGGGACTTTCTAGAGATGGACATTACTGAAATAGCTGATGAGCTTCATTCCCAAGAAGTTGTAGAGGTGAAGTGAATAATGAAACGTCAGAGCAGAATGGAAGAACATACTTCATTGACCATCTAGTGTCACTGGAATCAGCTTTTCAAAGCACTTTCCTGTTCCACCAGCACCTCGTTGACATCTTCTTTAATATCATAAAGGTGTATGACACGGCCTGGTGACGTGGTATTCTAAACACCCTTAAAGAATGAGTAGTCAAGGGCAATATGCTTGCATTTATAAGGATTTCTTAAATGACTGAACTTTCCATGTTTGTGTTGGAGATTCCTTGTCAGATAGTGTCAGTTTAGAAAATGGAATGCCTCAGGGAAATGTATTAAAGGTCACCTTGTTTACTATAACATCACCTGCGAGACCCTTTTATGTCACAAGTCTATCTTAGCGGAGAGCCAATTGCTATCTCTACTGATGTTAAATTTTTAATTTTTTTTTTATGGCCATCTTATATGGGTTGAACACATCAAACAATAAAAAAGATATTTTCCAAACTTTTAGATATGCTACGAGTCCTTAACAACACCAATTGGGGAACAGATCAATCATGTATGCTGCATTTTTATTATTCCTTAGTTTATTCCCATTTAAATATGGTTGTGTCGCCTACTCTTCAGCACATCATACCAAGCTTAAGATGATGGATGTTGTACACTACATTTTTCTTTGTCTTGCCATAGGTGCCTTTAGATCAAGCCCTGTCACAGGCATACTTGTTGATTGTGGTGAACCATCACTTTGGATAAACAAGACCAGCTTCAACCATCTTAGTCTGCCTGTCTTAAAGTACAACCGAATCACCCATTTTTAATCTAGTCCTTAGAGATCCTCATTTACAAAGATGTAAAGATCATCCATGTTATACAACACCTACAGGTGGTTCATACCCGGTGTTTACTGCACATTTTAAATTTTGATATACCTGTTTTTCCAGCTTATCGCTGTTCACATCCTCCATGGAGAATCAATCCCATAAATTTTAATTATGACCTTAGCATATATAATAAAAAATCAACAACTACTTTTGTCTTTCAGCAAATGTTTTACTAATTTCTCTCCAAGACAAACCCAGACATAGTAATACACACAGGCACAGTAGTATACCTCTATATGTTTGGTCTACCTAGTATTACAGTGTCTTCACTGCTAAACTGTTCACAATCAACAAGGCTTTGAATAGCATTAACCCAAAATACCATCATATCCTTATTTGCAGTGACTCATGTAGTTAAATCCAAGCCACGTGGGAATTCCAGGTGCAGATTCTGCTGCTAAAGACGCATGCAGTCAACCGCCCTTCACCACTTGTGTTACTTCTTCAGACTATTAATTGTGTAAAATGCACTCTTCAAGCAAAGCAACAAGGTGACTGGACTGCTACAGTAGATAATAAACTTTGTTACATCAAAGATCAGTGGCGGCTTGTAGCTAAAATTAGTGGGGATGCTGCACCAGAAAATTTTTAGCCTTTGTTTTAAAATTGTGTAAAAGCAAACAAACATGTATAAAATGAAAATTTAATAAGAAACTTGATAAAATCCTAAAAGAACAAAATCAAACCTTTTTTACTTACTTTAACCTAAACTGTTACAGTTCAAGCTTGATCTATTTATTTAAAAATGAAATCCATTTTATTTGTTTTAATTTGGACAAAAAGATCAATAATTTTCTCCTTGGTCTCTGTATGACAACTGAGGAAAGTTTTCTCCGTTGAAAGCACTGCAAGTGCATTTAGTCTTTCTGAATTCATAGTACTTCTTAGAAAGGTTTTTATTGTTTTCAATGTTGAAAAGCAGCGTTCTGCCTGTGATGAAGTCATGGGAACTCTCAAGAGGATTTTTATCAGTTTTGTAATTTCACTAAGAACATCATCTAGATTATTTTCCAAGATAAATTTCAGCAGCTCAGTTAATTTGCAATATTCATGAATATCAGTCCTACAATAGAATACTTTTAGTTCAGTTTCAAGTTTTTTTTTGTCAATTATGGGATATACTTCAGTGGTCAGTAGTATCTCGTCTGTAGGATGTTCATTCTTAAAACTAGTGAAGCATTTCTTGTTGAACAATTTAGCAGCTACTAAGTGTTTAGTGTACGAATATCTGTCCATTACTTCAACTCATATACAGTCACACACTTCCTTAGCTTCTGCCATGAGTGTCTTTAAAGGATTCTCACAAAATAGCAGTTTTGAAATTTGTTATATATTCATTAGCTTTAAACACACTAATTTCTCGAGATAGCATTTGGTTGTAAATTATTTCAACATGAAGCATAATCTGATGAAAAAGCTCTAACCAAAACTTGAAATTATCATCATTCAGGTATTTTAAAATTCCTGTTGCTCCTGCAATGGTTTGATCTGCATTTGATGATGACTGAATTTCAGTAAGGCAATTTTTTAAAGGTTGAAAATTTTCATGAACTCTGTTTATGGTCTGTATGTTGAAGTTCCACCTTGTAGAGCATGGATGTGGAATGCTGATGTCCATATGCTTCTTGAGAATGGATGTACGCTGTGGTGAACTTGAGGTTGGAAAAGACAGAATGTTAGAGAAAAATATTGTTGCATTTTGTGTAATACTTGCTGCATTTCTCATTATTAAATTAAGTTGTTATGCATAACAGTGAATGGAATGTGCATTATTATAAAATGCTTTTATTTTTGCTTGAACTCCTGCTTTTTTGCCTTTCATGACATTTGCACCATCAAATCTCTAAGCTATCAGTTTTTGTCCATTTCCTTGAAGGATTATGTCCAACTGTTCTAAAATACATTTTGAAATGCCATCTGCAGCTTGATTTTCTGGAATAAAGAATCCCCAAAAATGGTTAGATATTTCTCCATTCAATATGTACCGTAGAACAAGGGCCATTTGAGTGTATTCCGAAACATCTGTTGTGTTAACAGCCACAACAGCTACACAGGAAGCTTTTCTAATTTCTGTCCTTATCTCCTCATGGTATATTTGTACCAGGCAGTCAAGTACCTCATTCTGAATGATCTTAGAAACCTTTGTCAACCTGTGCCAACTTTTCCGTTGGTACCATTCAGAATTAAAGCTACAAATATATTTCTTGTTGTTGCCTTATGCCTGGCTAAAATATAAGAATATCAGGTGATATAAAGAATATCAGGTAAATATAAGGTGGTAATCAAATAGAATAGCTGGAAGCAGGATAATAATCTAATTCTACAATTTACCACATTCAAGAAAATGGTACACTGTTTGTAAGTACAACACACACGGAGTAAAAAAAAACTACCTTCCACCAGTACATCAGGGTCGGAACTGTGGGAGCAACAGTGCTCTCTCTCCCATGCAGCCTCACTCCACTGCCGTGCAGTTTCCTATGTGTACAACAGCCAAACACCATGCTGTGAAGCACACAGTTCCATACAAAAATTTTTGTACCTTTTTCATAAACTGGGGAATGGCTACTGACATTAAGCTTAAGGATTATATATTGTACAAGTATAAAGAAAGAATTACAAAAAAGGGCTCATTATATTAAATGTTATCAATATCAAGTGGAAATAGGGTGTGTTGCAGTTCCACAGTGCCTATACACGAGCTGCCACTGTCAAAGATACTGTGTTGCCGTGGGACTTTCACATAGAAAGATTCGCCGAGAGAAAGTGGTCTTCTGCCGACTGCAGTCAGGACATACCAGAGCTACTCACGGGTATCTGATGTCAGCAGAAAACACATCCCGAAGTATCTGATGTAACTACCGCTTGACTGTGCAGCATATACTTGTGGACTGCATAATGTTATGCGGCCTTACATAGTAAATTTAAATTATCAAGGAACATTCACTGCATCCTAGGCAATTATAAAAATGTGTTAGACCAGGTATTGTTATTTCTATGAAGTGACCAATACACTTCAAAAAAATTTATTTTATTATTCCATGTATACCAATGATCAATTTTTGATTTAATTTTGTTATTCGTGTTATGTATTTTAATCTAGTGTTGAACATTTTTTTGGTGTAGTTGTTTTCTTATAATTGCTATGGTTTTTATGTTAGTTCTTTAATCTTTCTATTATCTGAAAAGGGGCCCTTTACACTCGTCTCGGACTTCATTAAATTTGATTTATGGTTAGTTAAATTTTATATTTTTTTTTATATGTGCATTTATTTTTAGGTAAACATCTTATTTTAAGATTATGACTGTAATATTAGTTTTAAGTGATAGTTTATCTGTGGTACTATTTGTAAGTTTTTGTTTAATTTTTTAGTTTTTAGTTTAGTTTTTTTTTTTTTTTGTTCCGGGAGATGATACAGCATAAGCAATTTTCACCCCCCAAAAAAAAATAATACACACACACACATTCATATACATACATCCATGTAAATCTGTGCATAAAATTAATAAAAATCACTATTAATGAACACAATAAAATAACAGGCTTAATATAAACTTAACAAATTGTAAGCTTTTTGAATATGGAGTTATACAAAATACAGAATTTTGGATTTGACAACAGTTATTAAATACTATATTGGGTAACTACTGATCATGAATACTGTACAGAAGTACCACTTCTATAGTGTTTTATCACTAATGATAAATTTACGATTTCAAAAATCGTATTATATATACAATTAAGTTCACATGTGTTCAGTGTGTTTAAAGGTGGTTATTGTTAATTTACAAAAAGATTAATTATTAATTAATAAAAACCACCTTTTCACACTCACTAGGACTGTTCAATAAAATATATAATTAATATATATTTTTTTTTTACAGATTGCACATGGTGTATATAATCTGCTGACCACCATAGTGAAATGTTAGTATCTCTGGCTTTTATCTGTAATTTTATGAATTCTGCTCAATAAGCTTGGCATTTTCCATACATTAAAGAATTACCTAGACGTATCGATACATATGTTAGCGCAGGAACTAAAAGCACATGTACTAGCATTTTGTATGCATTGGCCTCTGTTACAAGCAAACTAAAAACATTGTCATTTTCTGTCTTTTGTGATATGGTAATATATTAAAAAAAACAGGTTTCATAAACTTGTTGTAGCATATGTAATTGTTGAGTTTTATTCTAAATTACGTATTAATGTTGTTATCTAGGCCTACTTCCTGTTGTATAGCAACTAATAATAAGAGAATCATTCACAAATCATACATGACTAATGTGCTGTTTATGAATTGTTGTGAACATAACACGCAATTCTAAGAATTTCATTTACTTATTTTTAATCTACTCTAATCAATGCGCTGGAAAAGAATCATATGTCACACATTGCTTGTAATTATGTTCTTGAAATGGTTATTATAGAAACATTTATTTCGGTATATATTTAAATTATTGAAGTGAATAGCTATGTGATTTATTTTTAATATGTGCTGTGTTGTTTTCATTTAAAAGGCTTTGTCATAAATTCAAGCATATGATAAAATTGTTAGCTGAACAACAAATTAATTGTTCTCCTGCTATGACAGACTGAATTATATGATATTATAAAATTACATAAAGAAAATCAAAAGAAATTTCTAATAGATGACATTTTTGAAAATTATGGTCACACAGTTCTATGGCTGCCACCTTATCACTCTAACTTAAATGCCATTGAAATGATTTGGGGTCCAATAAAAGGGCAAGTAGCTAAAAGAAATACAACTTTTAACATGTACATTCTTAAGTTAGCTAAAGAGGAATTTCATCAAGTGTCTGAAGCTGAGTGGAGCAATATCTGTGAGCATGTAGTCAACGTTGAAAAAATATATTGAAGATGAACATTTCCATGATGTGCACATCGACAATTTTGTGAAAATTGTGAATTCAGAATCGAGCATGAGTTCTTTTGAATCTACCGATAACGATGACTTCAGAATTTGCGACCTACAGCAATAGTGAGTAGAAAAAATAATTATTTAAAGTATTTTAAAATATTAATTGGAATACTAAACTAGTTTTAAATAGCATTGTATATATTTTTGGTTAAAAACATCATCTATATTAAACTGACAGTGTTTTCAGTCGGCCTAGTACTGTCCTAATTGTTTGTTGAATGCTAATAGTTTTTTGTGCCAACTTATATCCCGATAGTTCTACCAAGCTCCATCTTAGAATGGAAGCATATCTTCCTTCCATATAGAAGGTTCTGGATTCAAACCCCAGTCAGATGTCATTTTTCATATGCTAGAAAAATTCATTTAATATTAGAAAACTCTAACTGTAACTCTCTCTAAATATATATTTATGGTAATTAATGTGTTTAAATTTTCATGTTTTTTATGATTTGCTTGATGCAATTATAGAATTGTGCACCAACTGATGATGCAGGATCCCACAAAAGTCAACTATTGGTATTAGTTCTTATAGGTTTTTCTATTGCTGTGTTTTTGTGGTTAAGTTTTTATTACTGAATACATACATATCTCAAAATAATAATTGTAGAAACAAACACACCATACACAGTAATAGAAGAAAATCTAATAAATTACCAAAACCAAATAATAATAATAAAAATTATGGAAAAATTTTATGTGGAATATACAAAATTAATTGTAATGAATTTATTGGTAAAACTAACAGATCCCTTAAAAAAGATTCATGGAACATTATAATGCCTATAAAAACAAGAAAATATGTGTATCTAACAATACTGATCATCTGTTACAATGTAAACATAGTATCACTAATTATAAAAATAATTTAGAAATTTGTAACAATAATAAAAAAATGAATATACTCGAAAAATATTATATTTATAAATTAAAGAAAAACACAGAATGATTAATCAAGAGATAGATTTTTAAAATTACAGTTTAATTAAACACACAGCAAGTTGTAGCAGTTGACAATAACATTTATAAACACAGTTACATAACATTTTAAATTTACATAATTCCAGCTGATAGTGATTTTATGTTATTCTAATTTTAAGAATGCTAGATTTTACATTTTCATTTAAGATTTTATTTTTTCATACAATTATAGAATTATGTACCAACTGATGATTCGGGATTCCGCAAAAGTTAACTATTGGTAATTTATTCGATTTTCTTCTATTACGTTGTATAGTGTTTGTTTCTACAATTATTATTTTGAGATTAATTGGCACAGTGGTAAGTATGTTAATGAAATAATTGAATTTTCAGAAAATTATATATATACTGATTCTCAAAAATGGCAAAACCATTTTTAATAACAGGCATTAAATTCCAAGGATACAATAGAAAATGAAATGATTTCTTGCTGCTTTTTCTCTTAATTAAATATGATCCAGTACCTCAGCATGACACTGATGTATACATAGTAATTAAAACTTAAGTTCTTAAAAACTGGTCTAATAATTTTTTTCTGTATTGTTAACTGAAAAAATAATCTGTTCCAGTCAATTTATAACTTTTGTGCTTTAATAAATATACAATTTGTAATAATTACTGATCTTATTATTTGTAATATCACACTAGGATTAACGATATACTACTAGTCACAAGGAGTAGCATATACTAAGTGGATAAAATGGATTATGAAATATTTTTCAAACTCCCGGCACTTTTTATTCTTTAAAAATCTCTTATATTGATAATGCTTCCCCTTCAGATATAATACAATAATAATAGAAAAATTCTAATTCAACTGGTTATAATAGTAAGAAATGAAAATAATATAAATTAATTTTAGGGTTAGGAATAGTTTCTCAACAAAAAAAAAATGTAATGCATTCTGATATTTTTTACAAACGAAAAAATAGAATTTTTACAGTCAGTCTTGTTTGAGGAACAGTACTATATAATTTGAGTTTTTCAAATATTTAATATAAGTTAATCTCCTAACTGTAAGTTAATTTTTCCCAAGATATAATGTAAAACAAATGTCAATAAGCATCCACACAAATAGAATTTTGTTAACTTAAATATTTCAGTATTTCTGGGCTTGAGGGACTTCAAATCACTAAGAGGTATCAAAAGCTACAGGTAGTAATTTTCTTAATGATAGCAATTTATTACCGTGGTGTTTTACAACACCAAAAATTAATTGTATGTGTCAGCTACTGCAGAATATCTACTTATGCATAAGCATATCATAAAAAAGTAGAAAATAACCTTCATGTATTCTAAATAAATACAATACATTGGAACATCTAAAATAAATATTGTGTTAAAGATCTGGCTTTTGACGTTGACATTACAAATCACCTTAGTCAACTTAATCTCAAACTACAAGGTAAGCAGCATGTGGTTACCACCTTATTTGACAATATCAACATTTTCAAAAAGAAACTATTACTCTGGCAAAAACGAATTCAAAAAGAAAATTTATCTCACTTTGAATCTTGCCAATCATTATTACAAAAATCACCACAATTGAAGTTTTCAGAATATGCCAATGAAATTAAATTGTTAGAAAATTAATTCTAAAGAAGATTTTTGGACTTCAAGAAATGTGAAAATCTATTTCAATTATTTACTTCTCCTTTGTCCATTGATGTTGAAACTGTTGATGAAAATTTACTACTGGAACTAATTGAAATTCAGTGTGATTCCATATTGAAACAAAAATATATGGATTTGGGATTCCAAATTTCTATAATTATTTATCACCGGAGCGATCTCCCAATGTGTTGTTAGCAATTAAACATATTTTATCTATGTTCAGTAGCACGTAATTGTGAGAACAACTATTTTCCACTTTAAACAAAATAATAAAACTGAGGAAATATCAAGATTAACAAACAAGCATGTGCAAGCAATTTTAAAAATAAATACAGCTCAACATATTCAACCAAATTTTGAAGATTTAGTTAATGAAAAACATTGCTAAGTTTCTTCAAAAAAAAAAGAAGATAATATCATTTTAATTAAATAATGTTAAATTGAAAAAAGAAACTTTCCTACATACATATGAATTTCTTAATGTTTATATTCTGTGTATTATTATTCTGTATGTACTGATTTGATTATAATAAAAGCTATGCTCATCTTCATTTCCATTTGTTTATTTTGTTTTACGGCCTGCGATTTAATGTATAATACTTAACATGGCCCTAGGTGGTTAACGAGTTTAACATGCTTGGTCTAGGGATGATAAGACAATACATATATAACAAGACAATATATATGTATTGCATTATCTCCCATAGAAACAATTTATTCATTTATTGATTTAATTAACTGTCCAAGTCTTTCTTAAGGTTGTAACACATGTAAAACATCTGCAGTATAAATGGCACTAGTCAGAGTAGCTTTCTCTGAGTAATGGTGTTAACTATAAGGTCACCCCTTGCAATAAACATAGTAATGGTATCATTTATAAGACTGAATATTACCTACATTTCAAAGGGTTTGGTGTGCCTACATTCAACTAGGTGAAGAAAATAACTACATAAATTCACTTCTCACTTTCACTAAGAACCTTGCATGAAGTGCTTATTCTTGGGAATGGTTGTGTTATTTTCAGGAGTGACTACCATCTCACCTCATGTTAGATGTATCACTACAGTTGTGACACCTCGCACAAATGTACACTGAAATATTTGAAAAATTATTTTGCTGCTTAAAAGCTTACACTTTCCTGAGTGACATCTTTCTCACAAAACCATTTTTTATAATCTATTTAATAACACAAAAAATACACAATAAAGCCTAATTGCAACAAACCTACTTATTTATGATAGCTTCATCAAGTTCTGATATATGAATTCTGGTTTCAGTAAATAAATTAACTCAGATTTGGTAAGGGTGTGTACTTCTATAACCCACTGATTTCCATGAGAAAAACTGAAACGTTATAAAATTTGAACCATTTCAAAATGTATTCTACCTTCAGGAACAATAAAAATACTTAATGGTATAGTAAAATTGAATGCTTCCTTGCAGCTCCAAACCTCCTCAATAAAAAAGAATGATACTGAAAAATTCAAACCACAATTTTTAAAAATGTATTCTGAGAAATTTTTTACAAAAATTTAAATAATATAATATTCAATTATTGTTTCAGAACATGTTCTGCTTGTAGAAACATGAAAATACTTATAGCACCAAAAAATTTGCACCTCTAGCCCTGCTCAACTAAATTTAGCTTTTGTATCTGTAATATCAATTACACATTTAACCCTTCTTTTCCAAAAACATGTATTTATATTTTAAGACGTTTCAAAGGAAGGATTTCCTATTTAATACATTTTTTAAGTTTAATATTCACTTAAATAAAACAGAAATACACAATATATAAAATTTGTAAATATTGGTAGAAACATGTTTTGAAAATAGGACTCTATCTTTTGGTTTATAAAACAATGTCTTCAGATCTAATTACTCAAAATTAATTTTGTAAAAATTAAACAACAAAATTTGAAACAATTTATGGTATCTCTTATGTACATAAAAAGTAAATCAAAATTATATTTTGTATCTAGTAGGTCAAATATATATATATATATTAGTTATAGTAATAATTATCGTTTCCATTGTTAGAAGTAACAACAGTTCTCCTAAACACACAACTAGGTAAAATCATATAGTGCTGCTAGATAACTATAAAGATGGGAGTGGATTAGTTTTTTTTATAAATAAAATACTGATCAAAGGCAAAGGTTGTGGCAAAAACCATGAATTTGAGAAAGTCTAAGTAAATTATATTTTGTGCTACAGGTGATATTGTCTGTATACTACTTAAGTAATTGCATTAGGTTTATAGTTTTTTCTTTTACTTTTAGCTGTATTTTAAGTCATCAGAGTATGTATTTAGGTGCACTTAAAGACTTAAATATCTGGAGTGTAATAAACGCATGCAAAGTTACATATCTGGTTCCACGTCACTGGCTCTGATTTTATTCAAGCCTCATAATTTTCTCCTATAACTCAAATATTGAACATCCTTCTTCATTTTCCATGAAATAAATCCTCTCCACACCTTTATTTATACAGTTTCTCCATGTCATTCGGGGTCTCCCTTTTGGTCACCTTCCTTCAATTTTCTTAGGGCATTACACACTTATCCTCCTTATATGTCCAAATGATTTTTTCTTACTTTCTCAAACTTTTCTCTTATTCTATTTATAATCAAAACTTTCCTTATGTCACAGTTCCTCATCCTTCTCTTCCTTGTTTTCACCAATACTGATCTTAAAAACTTTGGTCTCTCTTTTGCTTGAACTCTATTACACTATCAATCTCTCTCTCTCTCTCTTGTTTTTCAGACATTACTAATGTTTCTGCTGCATAAATAACTACTCTGCTTGCATAAGTAGCATAATACATTATGTATATTAGCATTTTTTTTCCTATGCAAATGATTAATCTCATAACAAATGCTTTACATTTTTGAAAAAATCTGCTTCATTTCCTCAACCGTTAGTGATCTCATGACCCATTCTTCCATCTATTTCAATGTATATAATTCAACTACTGCAATATATATACCAGAGTACATACATTTTTCCATTTTCTTCAAAGAGTACCCTTTACAGTTACACCATTTAATAAATCCTTACTCCTTTATCACAATACTTTTACTTTTTCTTTAACTATTTTCATAGTAACATCTCATTCACTCCAATCATCTAGCTTGTGCACCTTCAGTATTTACTCATACCATAAGAATGTTAGTAAAAATCGTTATGAATTCATTTCCCCCAAACATCAAATCAATGGAGCTTCTTCCTGGATGAAAACCACACAATTCCTCACTCAATGCTTCATTAATCCTATTTCCTATTCTATTTAGTACAATTTTCATAAAAAGTTTTGTAGACTGCCCCAAAGTTATTCATCTATAGTTATTTTACTGCCATTTTCCTTCCATATTTCATTAGAAGGAAGTTATTTCATTTTATTCCTTTCATATTTTACCTTTTTAAACAAAGGCAGCATACAGCTCCATCACTAATCACCTAATACTCTTCTCCTTTCCCACCTGTATCTGAAAATTTTATATGAATACTTGAATTGTATATGAACACTGGGCCAGCTGCTCTTAATATTTCCACAGTCAATTCACCTGTTATTAGGGTCTCACCCTCCTCTTATTCTCCTTACTACCATCTCTATTTCATTCCAAGTTAGTTGTATCATTCCCTACTCCCCTTCATAAACCCTTAACTTCCTTAAACAGTGGGACACCGATTATGCACACACTCATTTTCTGGATATCCAATTATGTTGACTGCATATATCTCCACTAAGCAATTTTTAAAAATTAATACACTATTTAAAAAATCTAAAATACTATTGAAATAAAGGTTTGAACTTGAACAGTAAATGTATTTTTATTGATCTTTGTTTTTAATGGGTTTTTTAATTGACTTTTGAATTTACATAGCACAAAACATACATAAATTTAAGCCTGTGTTAAGTAATTATAAAATTAACTTCTGAAAAAATTGATGGAAACACATTAATTGGTCAAGCATAAACTATGATGAAATGGTTGCATGCAGGGCCATAATGTAAAAAACTAACAAATGTTTGTTGTTTATTATTATGGACTGGTTAGAGACAAAAAGAATGCAATTTTACACAGATTCTTTGTTTAAGACGATTAAATTATTCTACAGCACACAAACAAAGATCAATATTAAAGTAAGACAGATTCCTTATCTTTCTAAGAAAAAACAGTGTTTTAAAAAGTATATTTTGATTATCGATTGTCACTAAATGTTATTCTATTAAATGTTCTGCATTTCTTTTTGATTTTTTGTAATTTAGAAATTATTTTTTTTATAACTTGTCTCAATTCCTCTTCAACACATTTTTTAAGTTTTTTTATATGGCATTTTTTATATAACAGTAAGGAAGTAAATTTTAATTTCTTTCAGATAATTTTTATAAAATCCGTTTCTTTTATTTCTAAATTTTTACTCATTGGATATTTGATAACATACTAGCTTTTACCCGCAGCTTCGCTCGCGGTGAACCTTTAAACAAAATACGCGAGCAACTATGTTATGACAATCAGTGGCTTTTTGCCCGGGCATTAGCCCTTTAGTTACATCCTGCCACAAAGGATTACAGGTAAAAGTTACAAAGATGTCAGGCCTGCTGTAAGTTTTTACATAAACGAAAGCGTCTTGAGTGTATTCATGCAGATAACGGGGACTGTTCACAAAAGTAGAAGGCAGAATAACCATCATGCCTATGTCGTTAGGTCTAATATTACCATCTGCGCTAATCGCATCTTGTAGATGAATGTAATTTTCAGCTCGTAATTTCATCTGGTTTATAGAAATGTATCGAAGGCATTCGCTCTCTACTTTAACATACATATCTACCAAGAATTGATGAAAGAGTTGCCTTGACCGCGAAAGGAGATTGAATGAAGTCGTGTTTTCGAAGCATCATGTGATACGCATAAAAATCCATGCAGGAAACTTTTTTATTGGGAAACAGCTGTCTTGTTGTTGGATTAATGACTGGAATATTGAAATGATATCCTGGCTCACCTTTACTGAAAATTAACGGGTACTGCAAAGTATCATAAAATTTATGAGTATCGGCTACGCATTTCAGTGTATTATCATGTGCCTGTAACACTATGTCTCATGGAGAGCATGGGTTACCAGTAACCAAAACAGCAACTTCACTGATCATCGGCGCATTATAACGCCTCTCATGTTCACCACGTGGAGTCCAATCAGCATGAATGACCACTGTGTAATTATCCGGAGGCCAGTTTTCTATTGCACTTTTAAAGGTATTTACCAACAAATTGTGGCTGTGTAACATTCGTTGAATTTTCAATACTGTATCTCTTTCGACTCCTTCAATATACTGATGACGGTTTACTTCATTTTCTTCATCACCCATAAAATACACCTGCAAAAATTTATGCTGTTCATTATCTGCTGGAAAAAGTGATCCAATTTGATGATATATCTGTCCTTGTACAGTAAAAAATGGTGAAAATCCGGGCATTCTTATCACTTTATCTACTCCAAAGGATGTCATTTGGAAGCAAGAGTTATACTTGCTGATTTTACTTAAAAATCGCTTTGATTCATCTGTAACACTTAAATATAGAGTTTTCAAAGGCTCCTCTGGTTCACCTAGTAAAGGAAGCGAAACTTTACCACTGGAACAGCACATTCCAGCAGTTTCATTTCAAAGCATCGCAATGCTGACATTTTCTATTCATTGAGCCAATACCAATTAAAGAATGCTTATGGTATTCAAGTGAAGAATCATAATGAAATCCAGAATTATTAAATACAGACCAATTGTTACGCATGAAATTTTGACGGCGTGCAGTTTGCATTTCTGCATGAACGATTCTTCTCGCCTGTGATTGTTCTGGAGTTTCTCTCGCTCTTATAGCTGCCTGCTGTTCAGCTTGTTTTTCTAAACGAATCTGTGTTTGAATTGGCATTTCAGCTGCTCTTAAGGTAGTTTGGCATTCAGCTTGTTCATCTAACCTTTGTTATCTCTGAGAAGTTGTTTCACCAGCCCTCAAAGCACATTGTCGCCTCGCTTGTTGTCTTAGTTCTGCGCGAGTGGAAGATTCTTGAGTTCGAGCAACTTTTGCCGCCCGGGTCCGTGATAAATCCCTGGACTGGTTAGATTTGCGCTTCCGAGGCATTTTAGAAAAAAAACAGAGTAAAAACTGAAAAGAAGTAAAACAATAAACAGGCACCTAACCTCAAAAACTGGAAAAGTTTTAGTATTGCTTAGAAGTGACAGAAGAATAACAATAAATATAGAAGGATTCAAAACAGCAGAAGCACTATACTCAATTGAATAGTGACTTGACCATCAGTATTACAGTGTTGGATTGGCACTTTATTTAACTTACTTACTGGAATGCCAGATGGCGTTGAATTTGGTCAAATTTTTTGTCGGACGATTATACCTACCAATATAAATTTTTTTACCCTCCTGAAAAAATACTGTTTTTTTTTTTACTAAAAAAAAAATGTCCTTCGCAATACCTTTGAGAATATGTGTACGAAGTTTCATGATGATCGGTTGAGTAGTTTCTGCATGAAAGCGTAACAAACAAACAAACCCACATTCACATTTATAATATTAGTAAGGATTACTGTACTGTTTTTTTTATTACACCATAGATATATTCTGAGTACATTATTTATTTTTTTAAAAATAATTTTACTTTGTCTTTTTATTACGTGTGAGTCCATTAAACATTAGAATGATACATCCAGTATTTATAATTTTTTTTTAATTTTCCAATGATTGGAATTCGGCCTTGCAAAGGTCAATCCAGATAATCTGCATTCCTCTGTATACTCATCACCATTTTCATTTAACAAAGAATCATTTCCATAACTTCTTGTTATCGACTAGACTTTCGAAAATGTTTCCATCTTTGTCCTACAACCTGACACCTCCTTTGACTTTCTTTCATTTTAATAATTTTATAAAATAATTTCTTGTTTTCATCTATTTTTCTTCCCCATTCTTTCACATCTATTCCTCTTCGTTATATACTTTTCTTTGTCTTTGTATTCCACTTCCTACTCCAAGCTCAATTATTTTAAATGCTGAAACAGTTCTATCATTCCACCAATTTTCTGTCTTCCTTTTTAAAAATCTGATTTAGCTTTACAAAGCTTCTCTGCCACCTCTAAGAAGGCTTTCTTATATTTCCATACTTCAATTTCTTTAACCTCATTCTTTGATACCATATGTACCAATTGATAGCTAAATTCCTCTGCCTTTAGCTTCCTCTTTCTTTTTACCTATTTTAAACTTTCATCCTTTTTCTTTCACTCTTCTGGAAATAGTCATCCAAAATTTAAAATCTGCTACCAACAATTTGTGGTCTGCATCAATGTATATAATAGGCTTTCTACATCACTGGCTTTCTTTCTTTATCTTTACTGTATTTCTTTAAAACACATTAAGCAAACATTAAGGCTTTCCTCATATCTTTCTCTTACTATACCCAAAAGCTCCAAGAATACCTTCATATCAATTCAAGTTTCCCCACCTTGAGAATTTAAATCACCCCTTGATGGTATAGGGATATTTACACTACTCTTCCAACTCTGCACAAAAAGCATCTTGTGTTGATTTCAACTCTCCATTTGAGGAAGATACATTGGTACAATTCTAGTAACTTTAGTTTTTGAAAGTAATCATAATTATTCTATCTGATATGTACTCTAATCCCTAAAAAGGGTACATAAATTTTTTACTTAAAATAATTCCTGTACAACTCCTAGATCACACTTTTTTCTACTCTAAAATAGCTTATACCCATTCAGTATATTTTTCTAACTTGGTATTTCAAACTTCTCTCACTCAAACAAATACACATCCTACCTTCTATTTTTTATAACTTCCACTGCTTTATCATTTAAATTTATAATAAAACAACCTTTTTTATACCCTTATATAAAGATAAATGTGCACAAATGCACATACAAACAACAAAACAAAAATCAGTAGAATTATTAGAGATATTAAAAAAATAATAATTGCAAAAAAAAACACTGATCTAATGATACATTTTAGATAAGATCAACAGTAAGCATTACTATCAATCTCCTTTCATATCTCCCTTATTTTGATAGGATCCCCTCCTTCATTTACTTTCCTCCACCTGAATTATTTGTCTTCATGGTATCATCATGGAGATTACATTTAATTTTTCTAAATTAATTTTCATGGCATTATGGACTAATACACTTTTTTTAAATATACTCATAAAATAATAATAATTAAAACAATCATGAGGTTATTAAAAAAATTAATTTGGAGTTAACTGGGTTTTTAATAATTCAAACTTTTACATACTATTAATATTTTAACCTGGTAATTTTTTTTTGTGTGATGAATTAATTCACAACAGAAGCCTGCATGCACATGAGAATATGGAAATGGAATTTTGCAGTATAGGAAAAATGCCATGCCTGACCGGGATTCAAACCCGGGATCCCTCCCGCACAAAAGGCTGAGATGCTACCACTCCGCTGTAGAGATCAGTGATTTTAAATTTATAATTATTAATTCCAATTGCTTTATCAATTTTATTTGGAAATTTTGGGAGCTTCCTTAAAGATTTAACTTCAAATAACTTAACAACAAATTATAATTTTTTTATATATGTATAATAGGATATTTTGAGATTAAATTGAAATTAATTTGATGAATGATATATCATTCTTTTTATATATATTGTTACACCTTATTCTGTTAATATTTTCCATTTTCAACAGAAAATAGAAAGGCAATTTTCCTGCTTGTATTCTCAGTATTTTACATACCATAAAGGAACTAAAAGTATAATTTAAATAATGAGACTAATATAACATTAGGTACTGTACAGTATAATTTTAATTAGTTAAACCTTTTTTTGAAAAGAGACTGTACCAATATGTATTCATGAAATATGTGTAAAATATTAAAACTGTTATTATAAAAACTTCCAAGAATTTGTTTTGATAAACTGGTAATAGTGAGCCAAGCCAATGGTATAATTAAATTAGGCTTGGTTATGCAGTTAAGGATAATCATGGCAGAGTCAGATTATGAAGCTGAACTTCTGTGAGACACAAAATTTCCAATGCTAAATATTGATTTTAAAAAATAAATTTCTGAAAAAATATTGTAAACATTTAAGTAACAGATATAGCAGGATGACATCATCTCTTACAGTCTTATTTTCTATAAGTTAATAATATCTCATTCAACAAGAATCTGCAATAGTTAACACATCCATTTTATTGATTAAATTTATCAGTCAAACCTCCCATCATTTTTTTCCTTTTAGACAAAAAGGAATCACTTGAGCATGTTTTCTTTGATTATATACATTTTCAATATTTTAGAGATAATTATTTAAACTATGATTAAAGTATCATTAATTTTTTCCATCACTGGACAGTGTAAATTAACTAAAAGGTGCTTTTTATTTTATTAGTAGTATTTGAAGCTGAGCTTTTCTTATTAAACGATTTCTATTTTACAGTTATAATTTTGAAAAATTTATATAATTTGATTAATAAGATTTTTAATCTCATTATCAGTGCCTGATAATTATCAGAGCTTGCATTATCTGGGACTGATTAATTTTAATAGACTTAAGAACATACAACTTTGAGCAACCCACTCACAATTGAAAAACTTTTTCTCTTTACGTAACGTAATTTCTTAACGTGGAAAATAATTTTAAATAATTTGAACTTCTTACCATTAAAAGAGCCATCAAAGAGATGAAGAACAACAAAGATGTTGAACTAAATGACCTCAACCAGGGCGAATAAAACAATTTGGAGAAAGAAATATCGAATGGGTTGTGGAACTCACAAACAACTGCATCACATCCATGTAATTACCCAAAACAGTAGAAATGCCTGATCTGGGACCTTCTAAAGCATGGAAAACAGAGCATGCAAGCAAATTTGCTTATATCAAAAATTAATTTAAACATCAGGAAAACATTTTTGAAAGTATATGTGTAGAGCCTAGCTTTATATGGAAATGAACATTGGACAGAATACCTGAGGAGAAAAGATTAGAAGCTTTTAAAATCTGGTGTTATAGGAGAATGTTAAAAATCAAGTGGGTGGATAAAGTGACAAATGAAGAGGTGTTGCGGCAAACAGATGAAGAAAGAAGCATTTGGAAAAATATGGCTAAAAGAAGAGACAGACTTATAGGCCACATCTTAAGGTATCCTGGAAGATCACTTTGATATTGGAGAGACAGGTAGATGGAAAAAATTGTGCAGGCCAGCAATGTTTGGAATATGTTTAACAAATTGTTAGGGATGTAGGATGTAGGGAGTAGTGTACCACAATGAAATGAATGGCACTAGATAGGGAATCATGGAGAGCTGCATCAAACCAGTCAAATTACTTAAGACAAAAAAAAGAAAGCAGCATGGAAAAGAACAAACCAAAGTAAAGAATTTCTGACCAGTTTCACTTTTGTCATCCATTCAAACCCTTAAAATGCATGGTAGTTAATCATATATAGCAGCTAGTTGAGGACAAATTCATCACAGAACAAGCAGACCTTAGGCAAGGCAGATCATGCTGGGCTCAAATCTTAACATTACCCAGCGCAAAGAGTATGACAAAAGAGGAATCAAATAACATGTGGCATTCATGGACCTCAGCATAGCTTATATCAATGTAAACCACAGACTTTTAAAACATCAGATACATCAACTAACTAAGGTCTACGGTTCCACAGAATTTGTTAAATGTATCTTTTTAGAAAAGATAATTCTATATAGTCCTGTAAAGCAAAATAGTCAGTGGCAATCTCAGAAAAACAGCCTGCCCAAGGAAGATTTCTAGCACCTCTGCTTTACAACATAACAATCACCAGCCCATCAGTCAAGAAACCAAATACTTTATACCTTTGAAGAACGAAATACCTTTGAAGAAGTGGAGAATAAGTTGAATACATCACTAGAAAAATGAACTAGAATAATGCCCTGTACTATTTGCCTTTCACTTAAGAAACAGGGTAGCTAACAGAAAGCAGTGAATATAATGGAAAGGAGATGAGCTGGAACATTGTACTAAGCAAAAATGCCAGGTATTCCACCTGGCAAGCTATTAATCACCTATGAACAAGCATGAAAAGATGCAAAACAAATCTTGCTAAGTGGTAATACATTGAGACACAAAATGCTGCTGTGGACTGACCACACGAACACAGATCACAGACAGATGTGGACAGATCACAAACTCATCCTGGAATGTCTTCTGATGACTCACTCCTACACCTGTGATAACCTGATATCAGGTAACAAGGCTACTTATGTACCAGAATGTTTGATGAATCAAATCTAATGCAATTTGAATATGGAAACCAATTATAAATATTTAAGCATTTTCTATAATATAATTTTCTAGCATTTATTTCTAAGCATTTTCTATATTTTCATTTTTTATAATTTTAAGCATTTTAAGTTTTATAAAAAAATGTCTCTCTACCTCATAAGCCTTATTATTGGTATACATCATAGCATTAATATTATTATGTTATTCTACTTGAAACTCAAACTCAATGACACTAATACAAATAAACAGACAACATTATGAATTCAACTTAATATAGTTTTTATCTGATATTAGAACATCCTAAAACAAACTTTGTATTTCTTTTAGTACAATACAGGTTTGAATTCATCCACTGATCACACAAATGAATACTTAAATTATGAATAATACTGCATTATATTTTCTAACTTTCACTACATTTATAATACTGAGGGATTTTTTTTTTAGTTTTATGTAATGAAAATTATTTTGGTGTTTATTTTTATTAATATATATATTTTTTTTAATATATAATACTGGATTTATAAAAACGTATTATCTTTTACATTCACTGGCATTTTAGATCAACAAATTTTCACATAAGAAGCTTGGTTTCATCTTGATGAGTATGTTAACAGTCAGAACTACTGGACATGGATACTGAAAACCCACACATTTTCTTTGCTTTCCCCTATACCCGCAAAAAAATAGTTGTGTGATTCCAAGGCAATAAATAATAGGACCCTTGTTTTTTTAAAAAAACTGTGGATGCTGTTATCTACCAAGAAATTATGCGGCAGTTCCATAGCCTTACTGCAAAAGAATAAGCATGATTGCTGTTGCATCACGACAGCGTCACTTGTCATACAGCTCGCTCTACTATGGAGATGCAAGAGGCCTTTTTCATTAGAAGAATAATTTCTAAAATATTGTGGCCACCAATATCCCCTAATCTGACATGTCCAGACTTCTTTCTGTGGAATTACTTATAAGAAATCATTTATAGGAGCAATCCACACACCCTGCAAGAACTGTAGACAAACATTACCAATGCCATCCAGGAAATAGACATGGTACAGCTAACAAAAGAGAAGTCTAAAACATGGTCAAATGTGTTGAAATGTATAGGAAGTGGACAGACATCATTTTCAACACTTTCTGTAAATTTCAACAAACAATTATTTTTAAACTAAACTAAGTGATGACTACTAAGCCTCTTTTACATTAAACATCCAATATAAATAAAACAATTACTGAAATAAAATCAAAACAGAGAAAAGAGAATTTTTTGTAAATGGTTAGTCTGGATATAATAAAGATTTTTTAAAAAATCTTAATTTTCATACAAAAATTGTTTTTGTCTAATAATAGTAATTTATTATTAATAACAATTTACAACCTAATTACAAGCAGTTGTTTATTTAACACTTTTAACATCATTTCCTTCATTACAATTAAGATCATTATTAATAATAAACTGTCGTTTAATTTCAAATAATATTGTACTAATTGCAGCCCCAACATTAAGGCTGTCTATATTATTATTAAGTGGTATATTAATTTTTAAACCATCCAAATATCTTGCTAAATTTACAGCTTCATCGCTAATACCTTCTGTTTCTCCACCAATAATTATACAAATATCCTGTAAATTAGAATACTTTACACTGAAATATGGTACTATTGGAATCATTGTTTCACTACTCATTTCAGCTTCTTCTTTATGTTCAGCTATAAATATCCTCGTATTTTTATCTAATTTTTTGCATATTTCATCCCATGTCAATCCACTTTCTACGGGGATGTGAAAATGCGCACCAGCAGCAGATCTCAGTACCTTTGGATCCCACATATCAGTGCAGCCTAAATAAAACAGAGTACATATTATACATTAAACAAGAATTTATAATAAATTACCAAAACCCATGACAAAACAGATATTTGAAATTACAAAAATTGCATGTCCTGTTATAAATGAACATAAAGCCCCTGCTACAAATTTGCCAAATGATACTGTTTGTCACTCTGACAATAAGTAAACACCTGCTCATCAATAAGAAACATCCTCACATAACAAATTAGTAGAGACATATTGATGATACCATCTTCTTTTACCAAGGCAACCAAAGTCAATTAAATTAACTATTAACATATACAAACATAAAACTTTTACAGCAGAAAAAGAATGTAATAAACAAATAAATTTTTACGTCATTGCTAGAAAAAGCAACCAACAAAAGTGTACTATCAAAATTAACAGAAAACCAATAATGATGGACAGTCATTCACAACATCTCAAAACATAAATGACACATTTTAAAAATGTGATTTACGGATGACTCAATACAATTAAATCATTTGAAAATAACATAGAGGAATTCCAAATTATAAAAAGTTAGGAACAATACATCTTTCAGAACAACAAACAAAAGAAACCATCGCATGTGCGCATGCACGCACACACACACACATACACACAATCAATATACAACAAAAAACTGCTCCAACTGCATAATGGCAGACATCTTCAATTAAACACAGAATATGAGGCACATCACCAAAGATATAATGAACACTTAAAAGTAAACTGTAGTAATGCATAAGTTTTTGCCTATCATTTCATACATATGACTCACAAACCTATCATCGTAAACAACTTTGATTTTATATTTCCACATGTTTGAACATGTAAAAAATTTAAATGAACTGATTCACTTCATATCTAACATAATACTTGATCACATATCTTCCTGACTCAAGGAAATACCCAGCAATAACAGCTGACACACAAATGAAAGCAGCAGCACCAATCATTGAAAATAGCTGCTAAAATAACTGAAGGAAAAATTATATGAGTTCTGGAAAACTTTAATTTTGTTTATCATTTTAAAAACATGGTTAGTTTTAAATCTTAAAAATTCATATTCCATTGTGGAATCAATTAAATAAATAATAATGGTTAATCGGAATAGCACACTGCACATTATCAAAACAACCTTTTGGCCTATATGCAAGAGTTTCACAAAAATTATTTAAAAACAAGCTGTGTCACAAGTACTGATTGCGGAAAAAAGAGAGAAAAATCAAACACACGTGCAATACTTCAAATGGCTCATTAGGTAGTTGTGGGCAATTTTTTCAGTAGTGTGTTGTTTGCTTTCCTACAAACATAAATACGCTAATAATAAAGGTTGTGAAAATAAACAATCCCATCACTAGTGAAGTCTTGTCTATGATTTGATTCTGTAACTGAAAAAGTGATTAATTTTAAATTAACAGGTACACATAGTAAATGAAGGAAATCTAAGTCAGCGGTTGAAGATTTCAACAAAGACCATAAAATTATTCATTATGAAGAGAAGAATATGCATTATATTCACAAGGTTGGTTGACCTAATTCAACAAGTGATGACGATGATGACCGACTTCATAATTAGTATTTTTGTCACTTAATTTCCTGACATTTCACAAATGTGGCATACACATGTTACTGAAAAATTAGGCTACTGTTAACTGTAAGAAAGATGGGTCCTAACAATTTGATGATGGACATTTTTTCCCAAACTGCTGTGTGCATTGTTTAGATGATTCAGCAATTATGATGGTAACGTTTTTATCAGCAGACTTTTATATTCCAGAGATGCATGAATTGGTAAAGTTGTGATGTACTATGAAAGAGTTAAACACTAGGATTAAATATGGAAAATATAATCCAATAATTGTCCTCCGTGTCTCATATGACACTCCTGCAATCTTTTGACAAAATATTTAATCACTTTTTTGCAGACTTGGGGCTCAATTGTTGTGATAACATATTGGATTTCTTCTTTAAGTTCAGGAATAGTCAGTATGCATTTGCTGTAAACCTTGGATTTTACAAATTCCCAGATATAAAAGTCACACAGTGTAAGTTGGTGGAAATTGTAATCACAGTTGCACAAAATCAGCCACCAATGAAATTTCTACTGTAACAACTAAATGGTTTTGAATGCCGCGTGACAAATGGCACCAAGGCTGGAAGAACATCTCATCAACATCAAAGATAAAGTCCATGGTTTCCAACTGAGACTACAAAAATGCTGTTATCAACTTACAGTAATGTACACTATTGACAGTTACTACACCCCTGAACTTCTTTTCAAAGTACAGCCCAATAATTCCACCACACCAAAGTGCACCCACACAGACACATTGGGAATAAATCAGCTTTTCTTCATTGACATGAGGATTTTTCATGCCCCCAAACATACCATGTAATCTGCGCACAATTTCAGCAGTACAACGTTCTCCATATTTGTAACATGTTTTCATGATAGTTAAGTGCTCCTGCATTGTGTATTTCTCCATCATGACAAACTCGCTACTATCTGGAATGTGATTACTACTACATATGCTTCAGAGAGCATTGCCAATCGAATGGAAAAAAGATGGCATGCAATTTAAATCCTATGTTAATTTTGGGACACCCTCTTTTTGAAAACAATAGTGGCTATACAGAACAATAAAGTCTATGAACCAATAATAATTTATTTTCTTTATTTTTCTGCAACCAACTAGCCCTTAATTTGCTCACATGCCTCTTAATACAATAATCACTAAGATATTAATCAAATTACTTCTATGTTTTCAAAAGTACAAATCTGAAATGTACAATTTTAAAAATAACAAGCTTCAAGACTGTCATTATCTTTGAGCATCTATACTTTACCTCGATGTAAGGTAATTTCTTTCACCTTAATCTGTAGTTTTATAGTTCTTCATACAGGAAATGACTCCTTGGATTCTCTAATTAAATCTACTTTTTTTTTAATCAAGCCACTTTCTCCTGGTTTTCTTTCTCAAGTCTTGTTTCTGTTATTTACTTCTGCCCTGCTGTTGAGTCAAACCATTTAACAAACTAATTTAGTCTGTGTTTTTTATCTTCTCCATTAATCTCTTATATTTTTGTTTTCTGTTTTATTACTTCATTTTGAATCTACTTATTCATTATTATTATTTTTTTTTTAATATTAAGTCACAAAAACTTACTTCTACCTTCTGAATCCTAACTGAGTCTTCTATGGATGATACAAGATTCAAGATAAAGGATGTACAGAGTACTAAATAGCAGCTATAGACAAGTACTTTTGTTTTGTTGGTTACCTGGATATTCTAATGTTGACTCCACACTCGCTTGCAAGTGAGTACCTTTCTGCATTTTATTTTATAGCCTGGGTCCTCTAGATCATTGAATAGCATACTTCCAAGTTCATGAAATCTATCTAATTCTTCCAATCTGGTTCTTTCTAATATTGATCAGCTCATCAATATCCTCAACCTATTTCTTTACCAGAATAAGCATAACTGGATTATCTGATATACTATTTCATTAAACACATTCTTTTTATTTTCATCCCTGCTTCCAGTTTTTTCACAATATCTTATAACATGTAAAAATTAACTTTCATTACATTACTGACTGTAAATTTCTTAACATTAAATTCTGATTTACAAATTTATAAACACAAATAAATAAAAACGCTTTTGAAATGAAGAAGGTTAAAACATACTGAATAATTCAGCCATGAGGAGAATTCATTTAATATAACAAATATTAAAAATTTTAAGTGAAAATACACCCTTACAGGCTTCTATCCATATAACAGTACATCATTACGGGTAACAAACAACACTTACCTACCACACATAAAATTTACCAGAATGTATGCCAGCCAGCCCTGAATGGACTATCATAATCACAAGCTTATCACCTACCTACACTGCTTACACCACTAGGCATGTAAGCAACATAAGCCAATGTTAACCAAATGCAGTTTCCTGTAATCACATGTCACCATGGGCAATAACAAAAGAATAATAAATACTCCTCCATCAGCATTCCATTAATCATTGCTGTACATCCACTAGCAGTCCAGCTGTATATCAAAATCTAGCACACACCATCACTCCCATGGAAAGAGGTGAGCATGCTAATTAATTTTCTAATTGGACTCAGCTGAGAGCATAAGATTTTTGTCAGGGGCAAATATGGTCCAGGACTCACCAGGAACTTCAGGCAAAACCATATTCCAGTCAACATTATCAATATTACTACTTGTAATGAAAATGGTATTACATTGACATTCTCTCTACAATATTAAGGGGTGGATAACAGGAAAAGGGGATAACCTGTAATATCAAAAACTTCAGTCAGAATTTGCACAACATCTAATCATCATATACTGAGCTGAGATGTATACTCAATCTAATGGGTCAGGTCCACAGGTAGGCCCAGTGAAATTGCTTAACACAAAAAAATGGTATAATTTAACCACATACCTTTGGTAAGTATTACACTGTTACATCCAACACCAGCAACAGTACGCAAAATAGTTCCCAAATTACCTGGTTCTCGTACGTTATCACATATAACAGTCAATGGTAATTGAAAATTTTGCTTTGCCACCATGGTTTTTGGCATTTGACAAAAAGCTGTAACAAATGAAACGTTTTTTAGAATACAGAGAAAAAATAGTTGCTTTTTTCCGAGCACAAAACAATGTGTTGTTATCAGTGCCCAGACATAAAATTATTATAGTAAATAATTAAAATTTACTTTAAAAATTAAACAGATATAAAATGCCTATGTGGTATGCAAAATGCAAAAACCAAAATAAAAACAATATTAAAAATCTAACATAAAATAACAAAATTGCCACACATCAAAAAACAAACCATAATACAGTTTTAATTAAATATCTGATCCATATGCACAGCCTAAGATATCGAAGGACATTAGACAACATCAATATTTTGTTGCCTGGATTATTCCTGCATGAGAACTCCACAGTGACATAGCATTCTTAACTGGAAAAAATTTATTGTTGATGGTAGCATTCCATTCACTTTCCCATACTTCAAGAAACATACTCTTAATAAAAACAGACAAGATCATCAGAAACTAATGCAATTATTGAAAGGAGGCTGCAAACAAGCCTCTCACCACTGTCCACTAGTATATTTACCACAGGGCTTGAACAAAATGGACTTGTAGCAATACAGATAAATGAATGATGGACTACATCGAGCTTCCTAAGAGCAATGGCCTGTGTGGAAGAATAAGCCATACAGCCATAGTCAAAACTTAACAGACCAGAGCTCAGTAGAAGCGCAACATGCACACTCAATCAGCTCCCAAATGAAAAGACAGAACTCTCAGCATTTTTAAACATTTTAACTTCACCTCATGTGTTACCCATGTTAATCATTGGTCAAACCACAATCCTAAAAATCTAACCAATGTGAAAGGTTTAACTGGTTCACCATGTGAAAACAGTTGAGGTTCAACATGTTCCCTCAAACATGAAAAGCAAATGCATATTTTTTTCTCTGGAGAAAACATGAATCCAGTTGTTTATACCATGATTCCAAACAGGTTATTGTGTTTTGAACCAGCCTCTCAACAGTAACTAAAGTTCTAGATGTTGTGTAAATTGAAAAACATCTATGAATAACAAACACATAATGGGTTTTCACATACATTTTGTTATACTATTTATGGCTACAGCAAACAAAACAACACTTAGGACACTTCCCTGTGGTATTCCGTTTACTAGTATGAAACTTTCGGATAAAGTAGTTCCAACCTGAACATGAAAGAATCAACTATTGAGAAACCCCCTGTTAAATGCAACTAAATTCCCTTTTATATCCAATTCATGTAATGTATTTAGGATTTCTCTCCCTCCAAGCCAAGTCGTATGTCTTTTGCATATCAAAAAATACAGCAACCAGGTGTTGGCGAAGTACGAAGGTGTTTTGAATAACAGATTCCAGAACAACTACTTGATCAATGATAGATGATCTACCTTGGCAGAAACCACATTGTTCAGGAGGAGGGGGGGGGGCAATTACGACATTTCTCTCAAGGTACAACACTAGACTACGGTTTATCACTCATGCCATCAACTTGCACAGGGTACTGATCAAGGAGATAGGATGATAACTTAAGGGGCATAGTTTGTCTTTACCAGGTTTCAGTACACGAATCACCAATGCTTCAGACCAAGAAACTGTAAACACCTCGTTAGAGAATATTTTATTATAAATAGACAAAAGATGTATTAATACAGAATCTAGGAAATGAGATAACTACTGAGCCTGATATTATCATTTCCAGGAAAAGTATCACAGGAATTATTCAAGACAAACCTCAGCTTTTCAAAAGAAAAAAAAAATTTAATTTATTTTGCAAATCTCCAATAACAAATGGCAGACTTTCTAACTGTAACTTATACCTGATACACTCACGACAATATGATGCAAGTGAAACTGACATAAACATATTTCCGAACGTGTTCACCACAACAAATGTCACCATTACAAGGATGCCACTGTTTGCCAGTCCAACTTGCTGCAGAGATATGTTGGTTTGGGCCATATGGGGACAACAGTTCACATATGGCCCAAATGAACTGTTGTCCCCATATGGCCCAAACCTTTCTCCACACAACAGATGGGTGATGTTGTTTGAGAAACTGTATCCAAATAATTCAGCCATGATTTCCAATTAGCACACTAAAACACTCGATGGCATACAGCTTTGCATTCTAGAAGGCGCAGGGCAATTCTGTTGTATATATTCGATTAAAATTACAAAGAGCCTTGCAATGATACATTAGTGCACTTCTGCAGTCTTCGTCCCATCAAGGAACAGCAGACCGCCTTGGCTTTCCAAATGTTAGAAGGATATATTCATTTGTACTATCAAGTATCACGGGTGTAAACTTGACAAGTTGATGGATTGCACTACCACTCTTTTTGTATTGGCTAAAACAATCTTTGTATCCAATCCAGTCTGCTTTCCCAACCACCCATCTGCTGACACTGAGGCAAATCATTATTATCAACCAACATCCAAGATGACAACATATACATGATCATTTCCAAAAAAGTTTTTGGAAATGCGCCAGGTAAGATGTGGAAGTAGAGATGCTACTCGACACGACAGATTAATGCATGAAAATGTACCTGATGAAGACAACATAAACATGTACGACCCAATGTTCAATAACCTAAGATCCAAAATCAATCAACTATATTGCCTCAGTAAAAACATAACGATGAGCTCCACGAAAACTGATGGACCAATTCCATGAAAAATTGCCAATTATTAGGCATGGCAAAGGAATCTGTGAAAACAGACTGGACAAATCATCCTCATTGATGTCAGAGTGTGGAGGAAGGTATATGTTGCAGATATTCATTTTAAATGGTGCCAATATCTTCACTGAGAGTGCAGGGATGTCAATAGCCAGCAGAATCTGCGTGGCTAATAAGATTTCTTCAAGAAAACAGCTACACCTTCATGTCCTCTGCCCTCAGTAAGATGGTCGCATTTTTGGCAGATATAACTGCATTCTGGGGACAGAAGTGAGTCTCCAGCAGACAAAGTATCAATTGATTTTCCTCCTGTAATAGGATTTCAATATCCTCACGGCGAGAACAGAGACCAGAAAAATTCCATTAAATAATATTTGTAGCCATAAAACAACTTTTTCCCATTATATGTAAAATTATGCGTACAGATTATTAATCAAATACTATCTGGTTTTTCTTTTTTGATTTTATAACCCTTAAGAAGTGCTTTGCTTCTTCGGGACCTTCATCCATCACCAAATCTTCATAGAAACCTCGAGATAGTGGAGAGGACTTGGAAGCCTGGGAGGACAAAGGGAACTGCCATGCCAGGCAATTATGTTTCTATAGATCCCTTCACAGGGATCTTAGTAGTTTGCTGTGTAATCGGAGAGTTTCCAACCTCTGGTGGAATGGAGCCATTCTAGCAAAGCCCTTTCCCCTCTACTTAGAGTAACAGGCCGAAGCCATTTACCAGAGTGGGAGCCACCGATTGCTCAGTTTTTAGTCTGGCATCATTGAGTTCAATTCAAAGTATAAATGAAAGTTAAAAACATTAGCTGCAGTACAATGATTGTACATGGATAATGTGCAGTGCCACATCTTTTTAATTTTTCTTGTGTTATTTTTTATACTGTACTATATAAAACTTTTAAAATAAATTCATTCATTGGTCGGTTATCAAAAATGTTCAAATTGTTTTGTTGCTTACATAAATTCTTTATAAGCATCAATTTGCATTGTTATTGTAAACAAATTCATGGCTGTTTCACTTCCAGTTATGAACATTTGAAATATTAGTCTAAACATATTAATCATCGGGCTTGATCTTGCTTCCTTCCAATAAATTGTTAGTTTTCTTAAAATTGAATGAGTGTATGAGTCACCCATTTAGTCATCACTTCACCAACAAAAACAAACATTTTAATTTAACAATAAAAAAAACATATTCTGTATAGTATAGAAAACACTAAGCACACACATATTGTTAAATCGTCATGTCCACTTAAGTAAAAATTATTGAGAATAAGTTTTTACACATTCATTTTTATTTTATCATGAGAATATTGTTTATTATTTTTGTTTTTATTTAATGATTTAAATTATGCGTAATGTATAAAACCAGACATGTTTCAGAGTTGTTATTGTAGCAGTTTTACATTACTTAAGGAAATTCCAAACAAAATTGGTGGTCATAAAGTTTTACACAGTAAGACTCATGAGGTCATTTTCAGTGTCTATTCTTTAATGAAAAAAGAAGACACGGAAAGTCCACGGTTAATAACAAAAGTTCAGGAAAGGGTTGCTGGAGCAACCAGAGTTTCTCGCGATAGTGTTTTGCGAATAATTGAGGAAAGTAAGAAAAAATGCAGCATCAGGTAGTGGATTTTCTACTCTACACAAAAACATTTGCAAAATAAACCAAAAACAAAATTAATAACACTGAGAAATTAGATGAACTATAAATGAATTTCATTTTTCATAAGATCAACGATCTATTACAAAACGTTTATTAACAGAAAAAGAACAAAATAAACTTTAAGGGTGGAAAAGCTTATAAATACAACAAAAGGGTGGAAAATGGGTGAATTATTAGACAATTAGGGTTCAGATGGAAAAAGACATGTAATAAAAGAGAATTTTTGATAGAGAAAAATGATATTCAGGAGAAACAAATACCACATCTACAGCCGTTAGAAAAATACAGAGCTGAAGGACGGTCAGTCACTTATATGGACACAACATATATGCATTCAACACACACAAGGCCATTTTGTTGGATGAACAATCCCTATGAAATATCAGAGTTAACTTGCTCTGATTTCTAAAGGTCAAAGAGCAATTATCGTTCATGGTGGTGGGGAAAACGGTCTCATAAAAGCTGCATGCGTTATTGATGTTCAAATCTGGACAAAGTCTGGAGATTGCCATGACAGTATGAATTATAGGAATTATAAAAAATGGGTTACAAATCAACTCATAAGAGATTTACCACAGCATTTAGTGTTAGTCATTGAAAACTAACCATATCACAATCTGGAGTTGAATGGTGCACCAAAATCAACCTCCAAGAAATGTGAATTGATTGGCCCATTGAAAAAAAAACCGTTCAATGTAAAAATATTAAAACCCAAGCTATATAAATTAATTGCAGTCAATAAATCAAGATTTAAAATGTATAAAGTAGATGTTTTACTTGCTGAAAAGGGTCACAGTGTATTACAGATTCCACTGTATCACCTGGATCTCAATCCAACTGATGGTCAAGTGGGCATAGCGAGCCCTTACTGGCTAGTAAGTAAATATATAGCATATATGGAAAAATATGAGAAAATTTTAGTAAAAATTAAACCAAAATGTAATAACATCAGATTTCTTTGATGTCACTACAAATGGTTGATTAATGCTAAATTTGACAGAACTCTGAAAGATCTAAACAAGAGTAAAGCAGTAGGCCTTAATGATATGCCATCTAAATTACTCTTTTATCTGAAAAAAGTGCAACTCAATAGGCTATATACATATCAATAGGTAAAATTTATAAGACTGGAGAAGTATTAAAATCTGAGTATCCTCAGGCTTCAATAAAACACACATTATACAAAAAATACAGGAGCAGGTAGATGTGAAAACACTTTACTAAAATATACTTCCAAATTATTAAGAGAATAATTAAGAGAAAAACACGGAGATAGAAACTGTACTAGATGATGATGATGATGATGATGACCTACCTTATTTTAGGAAAAGCACACAGGAACATGAGAAGCAATTTTGGCCTTCAGTTTAATTTTAGAAAGCTGGATGAATATAAACAAAGCTACAAGTGGCATTTGTAGATCTTGAAAAGGCATAATGGTAACACTATTTGATAATACTGAATGAATAAGACATTAAAATTTTAAGAAAGATAGGATAAAGATATAAAGAACGAATATTTACAAATAATTTGTATATGAACTGGAAATTGCTATAATAATAATATTAACAATATGAATTGAAAATGAAGAAGGCAAACTGCAGAATAAAAAATTGAGACAAGATTTTAGCCTACCCTTGTTATTCTTTCACTTATATATGGGAGAACAAAATATGGGAGTCTTCAGTATTTTGTTTAATTTTTAATTCTTTAGATTAGCAAACATAAAATACAAAACAAAAAACAAGAAAAAAAATGTTTAATTCATAAAAAGATAATTTAGCTAAATAGAAATTAGACTATGCTTAAAAGAGGTTTTATCTAAAATCCTAGGTTTTTCTATTGTAAAAACACACACACCAACATGTACATTTTGTTTACCAAACTGGCTACAGCAGGTCAGTTAGTAATGTAAAAAGTGGAAAATTGAAAGATGATTTTTTTTTAAATTGAAGTTAAGAAATTCAAAAAAGAAAGTACATGAAATGGTTGTTAAATGTTAATTATTGCATTTAACTGAATGTAAAAATATAAAAAAAGAGCGACACATGTTTGAAAGAAGTAAGAAATGAAACACCAAAGTGAGTCTCCTACTGTAAGTAAAAATTTTGATAAATTCAATTAACATCCAAATGCAATATTTGTATATCTCTTAATCAGGCAATTATTTCTGGAAAAGTAGTAAATGTAGTGAATATTCATTTATTAAAGTAAGTCATACGATACTACGGAAGCATTTTGCAATCAAGGAATAGTTTTTACAAGTTAACAGATTAGTTGAATGATACAATAAAATACTAAATGAAGCTACAAAATTCCAGTTTTTTCTGTGATTTCAGTATCTAAAGAACTATTCAGATGTTTTAACAACTGAAGACTATCCCAACACCTTACCTAAAGTAATAGAGGAAGAAGATTTAGCTCATCTGATATCCAACATCAATGAACAGAACTTTACTGTAAATTTTTCTCATTGTGGATATAAATAAAAAATATACCTGTTTTTAAGGTCATAGAACACATAATCATATTTTAATACAATAAACAAATCATTCTAAAGAAAATCACCAAAGTTTAAAAATTGGTTGGTAACGTGACCACATCACGTTAAAAGACACATTTACTTAACATTACATGTTATTTACAAAAAATATATGATGTTCAGTGCAATATATAACTACAATCTTTGCATATGTGTTATATTTTACCACGGAGTCTCAACAATACAATTAAACTTTCAGGGCTTAATAATTTTGCAGTGAAGATCATCATCATTTTAAACTTTGATATTTCTATCTGGTCCCTCTTTTGAGAATAAGGGAGTTCAAAAAATCCAATATTGAAAGGTTTGGAAAATCTTTTTTTCCAGTAATACCTAAGGAGTACTTCTTTAACTAGAAGAAAGATCGTGATTTTCCTTCTCCTCACAAGAAAATATCCTAAACATTGGTGTTATACATCACAGTAAAATTTATTGAAATTTGAACAATTTTTATAAAACAAATTTTAATCAGGTGGAACTCATTAAATAATGTAATCAAATAGTTTAAGATATGCAAATTTCAAAAATTTTTGGATCATAAAAAGGTCATTACAAGTTAAAAAGTAATAATAAGTTTTCATAACAAATGCAACTCATAAAAAGTAAATGTTTTGAAATTTTGAACATCCAATATATATGGGAAATTTGAAAAAAATATGAAATAGTCATTCAACCTTGCTGAAATTCTATGGAATGATCCATACACCAATATAGAATTTTTTTTCTATTTAAATGCTACAATTTAATTTCACATAAAAAAATAAACTGAAAGAAAATCATCCTGAAGCCAAGAAATTAGAATGATGGTAAAGCAAAGGATCAATTTACGATTACTCTCTGGATAGTCAAATTAGGTTATAACAGAGGTCTACTGTATATATAAATTCATAACATGAGGGTCATTCAATAATAATTAAAGATAAATAGCAACACTAGAAAAACTATTTAATAAATCTGAAGCTGTCTTATAATTTTCAAGTTGGCTCCCTAAAAAAAATATTATTTCTTCAAAAAGAATTTCAATTATTCCAACCTCTTTTATTTCAAAATGGTGGCTCCACTTGAAAAGTATGTTGTGGAAAAAAGAATGCTGTGATAAGATTTTTATTTCTGAAAGTGTAAAACTGGCAGAAATTTACTCACAGAAGTTAAAACATATTAACTGTGCAAATTTTTGTAGATGGATTCATCACTTTACACAGGGCAGGACAAGGGTCACTGATGTAATGGAAGCCCAGTAAAGTTTAACTAATGTAAATATGAGTTTGGTTTGCTTAGCATTTCTCCCGCCACCACACCCATTCAGTCACCCTAAAGCATAAGATCATTCGCTCTGAGCCAACTGAGTCTCGAACAGTTTAGCAACCAGTTTCGTAAATAGCTCCTAGAGCTTACCTATCAGCGTGAGCAGACTAAGCGCAGTGCCATACACCACCGGCTTACATGTCCCAACTGCTCATTTGTCATATATTTACAAAAATGGGTAGGCACACCCTGTCAACTACTAAAAATATATATGACATCCATAATAAAATTTACCATGATGACTTCAAGACCTATATATATGAGGGATTCCTCATATATATTCCCATTCCTCCTCATATATATGTGTATATATATATATATATATATATATATATATATATATGAGAGATGTCCAATAATTAACAAGACAAATTGATGTAGAGAAAAAACTATTCATTCAATGACAATGAAACTTTTTGAGGGTCAAGTTGGCAACCTTACCAACCCCCGTTGCACGAGTGGTAGCATCTCGGCCTTTCATTCGAAGGTCCCAGGTTCGAATCCTAGACAGGCATGGCATTTTCACACACGCTACAAATCATTCATCTCATCCTCTGAAGCAACGGTGGTCCTAGATATAAAAACAAGAAAACAAAAGAAAAAGTTGGCAACCTTGGGAACACACTTAATCAGCTGTTTGATCATACTTAATCTAAACATAACCTCTTTTGTTGATTCAGAATGTCATCTCTGCTTGAAAAATATACACCAGAAAAGCAACATTCATTGATAAAATTTTTGCTATCAGAAGGTGTGAAAATTTACTCAAGAATGTTGAAACAGTATAGTGAAAAGTTTTTAAACTGCAGTAAGTTGTATAAGTGGTAGCAACAATTTAATTCAGACAGAACAAGTGTTACTGATCTCCATCTGTCTGGAAGACCAGTTGAAGTTTTGACTACCACACTGCAAAATTGTATAAATAGTCTTATTCTCAAAGACAGGCAAGTCAAAATTTCCCAAACTGCTAGTTTGTGTAATATTAGTGTTGTAACCGCACATTCAGTCATTCATGACGTGCTGAATTATCACAAAATGTGTTTGCGATGGGTTCCAAGACAGTTGACTCAAGCCCATAAAGATACCCGGATTTGCATTTGTTCTGAGCTCAAAGAACAGTTTGAAGCTGAAAATGACTTTCTAGGTTGTATGCATACTAACCTGTGATGATAAAACATGGATCCACCATTTTGAGCCTAAATTCAAACAGCAAAGGCTTGAGTGGAAACATCCAGATTCACCTACAAAAAAAAATATTCAAAACTCACAAGTCAGGCTGGTGATGTTGACGATCTTCTGGAACTTGCAAGACTCAATTTTTATTGGCTATTTAGAAGAACAACGTACCATGAAGAGTGATTACTATTCTAACATGCTCCAACAGAAAGTGAGACCTGCAGTAAGGTGAAAATGTCAGGATGCTCTATCTAAAGGCATGATTCTCCTGCATGACAACGTGTGTCCCCACATTGTTCACAGAACAGAAGAAATGCTTGAGCAGCCCAGACCTTGTCCTGTTTTATTTTCATTTATTCGGCCCGCTTAAAGATTTTTTTACGAGGCAAGAAGTTCAACAATGAAATGGTCAAAAAAGTGGTACATGAATGATTCAAACAGCAAGGTAAAGATTTGTACACTGTGGGAATCAGAAAACTCACAATACAGTGGGACAAGTGTCTAAATTTTGCTGGAGATTATGTTGAAAAATACTGTAAGTTTCATTGTCATTGAATATATAGTTTTTTCTCTACATCAGCTTGTCTCATTAATTACTGAATATCACACGCATGTGTGTGTGACCACTACAAAAAGTGGTCATAGAAAGTTTTTTTTTTTAATTTGTATAAAATGTAAAAATTTTAAATGACAAAAACTAACCCTCCCCTTTTTTTATTTTGTCGAAAACTTAATGCCATTATTGGTCATTATTTTCAAAGAAACTGACTGAGCCAGTCCAGAGATATTAATCAAAATACATACCAATTCATCTTTTGGAAAATTCTTTTTTTGTGTTTTTTGATAGATCTTGAAGTGTTAACATTTTTAAAAGCCATAATATATCCAAAATGTTGGCCAATTGCAATACTTTCCCTTCATAGCTCTGCTACTACACCAGCAAATAACCAGGAAAGTAAACAATGTAATTTTTCAACTAACTGTTATAAAAGAGATTTCAAAGTAACTGAAAACACAAAATCACTTATAATCAATATTAAACAATACTAAAAATTTTTAGTAAGTTAATTCCATTAATGACATAACAATATTTGTAGAATTTAGATTTCTTATAATTTTAAATGTAATGAAATTTCTTACCGACAACACCTGGCGGAGTATCCAATTGTGACCATTTTTTCATTTTATTATATGGCATTTTATACAATTTAATAAGGCCTGCTGGCATAACTAAATTTTCAATCATCGATTTTCTTGAAAAATATATTTCAGTAGGAACAACCCCAGCTGATATAGCATCTTGAATTAAACGTTTACCTTCTAACATGATGATATTTGCCTTATGACGTTGCTTCTTTGATTGCACTTTAAAAATCATTCGTCTGTAAATTAATGTAAAGTGATTTAATCAAAAATGAATATGGACAGAA
The DNA here is from genome assembly GCF_047948215.1 of Lycorma delicatula. Taxonomy (NCBI): domain Eukaryota; kingdom Metazoa; phylum Arthropoda; class Insecta; order Hemiptera; family Fulgoridae; genus Lycorma; species Lycorma delicatula. The sequence continues at coordinate 176,511,369 of NC_134458.1, forward strand.
ACAATGGTGTAAGGTAACTCATTATCAAACGTTGAGAAACTCAAATCATCATTCCCAGTGATAAATAAAATACTAAAATTTAATTTTTTAAATAATTAAAAATGTTAATTAATTAATGTACCATAGCTGAATCTAATAAAACTAAAACATTTGATGTTTTTCTTAATAAGGAATAGAAACACTGAGTTTTATAAGAAATAAAATTTTAAAACCCAAACAAATAAATATAACAATTATTTCATAAAATTTTTTCATAATATAAGTTGATAACTAACGATAAAAATGTTTAAATTTATTAATAAAAAAAATTTCATTAAGGGATTTCTTTAAAATTTGCAATGTTAACATACCTACTACATCTTTAATAAATCAAATGCACAAATGTATATAAACTAAGAAAATTCTTAGCAAATATTCTTTAAAAATACAAAAAAAAATATATATATTACAGTAATTAAAAAAAAAAACACATACAAGATAACAGATATTTTTTAAAATCTTAAAAATGACAGAAAAGCTAAATTTGTTCTGAAATTGTAATTACAATATATAGTAATATTACTGTTTCAAAAACTATTATTATTAAGAAAACTTAACATAATAATGGTTACAATCACATTTGGACAGATAAATTAATTGTTAAATAAACTAACAAAGAATGAAAATAAACGAATAAACAAAATTATTTTCATTTAACGTTAAGATATCAAATTTTAATACCCAAAATACACTATATTTAAAAAATATATAAAACAGCTTTTAAAATCAACAATGGCAACTTTTAATTTAAGTTAAAAGTTATAAAGACTTTTTTGAAGTTTGAGCTAACCTTCAGTCTAAATCAAATTTGTTAGCAATTAATGGTAGTGACGCTAGTTTCTGGATTAGTTAATGAAGAAACTATTGGTAATCAGTGAGTTCAAAGAGTGTGCAATTCAAGTAATTTTTTTTTGTTAGAATATTTTTTTGTTTATAAATATTGAGAAGCAGTTCAAAGTTAATTATTCATGTTAGTTTTCATGTTTTACTATTTAAGTGTAAGAGTTTTATACTGTTACTGATGTTTGTGCACATGTGATTTACTTCAATAAGACAATCTGTAAAGTTGGTTTCAGAGATGAAACAAGGTGTTTTTACATAGTTCTTTATACCAATTGAAGAGCTGTATTCCTTTTGTCCTAAGTAAAATAAATAATTTACTATATACAGTTTATAGCAATTAAGTTTGTAGACCCATATATATAAATGTAATTTATATAAAAAATCTAAAGAACACCTAGTGACAGAAAATATAAATAATAATAACAAACAAGATGCCTCTAAATTATCTGTATAATTTTAATTGAACATAAAAAACTCGACTAACAAACAGTAATTCACTGAAAGACTTATTTGAACAGGAAAGTCAAGTTTTATTTGATAATGGTATGTTGTATGTAACACTGTTGTGTGCAGCCATCTGATAAATTTTAGCTGTCTACCAGTCTCATGAATCCGTAAGAGAAAGCTGGAATAGTTTATGTGGTTGAAATCCACTACCCAAATGCAGCTTAAATTTGTACTTAACATGAAATATCACTTCTAATTCACATTACTATTCATGCATTTGGTTAACTGGCATTTCTCCCGCCACCACCCCCATTCGGTCGCCCTAGAGCATATGATCAAATGTCCGTGCCAAAACTGGCTACTGTGCCTCAAAAACAGTTTAGCGACCAATAATCTAATAGCTCCTACTGAGCTTACCTAACAGCGTGAGCAGACTAAGCGAGGTGCCATACACCACCTGCTTACGTGTCCCAACCGCTTACTTGTCATACAATAAAACTAAACCGGGGAGGCGCACCCCTTGTTATTATATTAAAAAGACAGAAATTTCCTGTCACGCCTCGGTCGCTGAATGCCAGCTAGTACCTTTCCACCATTTAAAGCGCTTGGAACTTTATCTGGCTGGTGGCCAGCCATTATCTCTGGATTAGTTTCCCACAGCAGCATCGTAGGAGTCATTATACTTTACCCTTAACTAATCTACCAATGTTGGTTGAACAACGCAACCTCATCGATGAACTCCCACACGGTCCGACGATGCAGCTCTCACCACACTGACTCGCCGTTTATGAGCGGCCAATTTTCCCCTTGACCTCTAAGTTCCAGGGTGGCCCGGTCCCTGTCCCCTCCCACCACCAAGAGCAGGGCAGTCAAACATCATATACTCATTTGTCTGGACCTCCCTGCAGGCACACAGCTCATCAGCTGCCAGGTGAAACCGAAACAAATACTGGTTTAAATTTACATAGTTGGAGAGCAGTCGGGCTCCTGTTGCCCTTAAAAACGAAGCAGAGGCATACCATCCTCCCAGAAAATAAATCTATACAAGGACCTTCCCTTAGTCATGGCATGCCATTCTTGCTGCCATGCTTCCATCGTGAGGCTGTAAAGCCTCCTCCAAAGGTGGGAGATAGGCAACTGTTTGAAATTAAAACCGGTGCATTAACCGACTGTATGATAATTTGACTGCACCCTTGAGAAGCATAACTATTATTACTATTCATGCATGATATGACAAGTTTAAATGTACAGGAGAGTGGATCATTTAGAAGGACCAGAGGGCCAGGCCAGGTAACTCTAATGAAAATATTCAGCATATATGGCAAGCAAAATGTGTATTTATGGGGATAAAAATCCCTAAATTTTTCAAAGAAATCATTTAATGGATATCAGAAATCACTAAATGGTGTAGTTTACTCCATGATGTCATCTTTGTTTGCAAACTATTTGACAAGTTCCCTGGTTGCTGGATTGGTCATGATGGATGCATCCATCAGCCACCAAATTCACCGGATATTGTGCCTGGTGACTAATTCCTGTTGAGTTTTATTAAAGATCATGTCCTGAATACTAGAACTGTTAACATTTTGAACTTAGGATAAGAATTCAAAAAAACTGGTGCAGACATGTTTCATCATAAATGCCAGAACTAGATAATAATTCGGCTATTCTCTATGTAACATAAAGCTCCTACATTGAATATTTATGGCTTTAAGATAAAATATGTAATATTTCCTCTGTAAAATGTAATGAACAAAATTGTGTTAAGCGTAGTAAAACAATTTTACTACGAAGTTGTAAAGGTAATTTAAAGTTGTACAGGTAATTTTAGGGCAACTGTACACTGACCAGCAATCATACAAAACTGCCAATTTATCAAGAAAAAGTTGCTATCAAAACACAAAAACATCACACAACAAACAATATATATTAATGTAGTACATACTACCACACATTAATTAGTACAGCAACTCAGAACCATACAAATGATATACAGATTACAATTATTTCTTCATCAGATAAATTGGATATACATTCACCCACACATACAAGCACAACACACAACATAATTAATCTTTTCAAATTACCTCAAAGAAATAGGATTAAAAGGTGTATATACAAAGACATGAAGCACAACATGAAAATTTTACAAACAACACATAAAAGCTAAGACATTAACACATTTGAACAAATGAAATTTATAATCAAGACTAAATTTGACATAAAATATATTCAGCAAACACAATTGAATATATAATTTAACTACAACCTGAAGGGAGTTCCTAACTTTTTGAGTCAAGCACAATTAACTATAGTACTATCAGCAAATCCAATGAAGAAGATTCTAACTGGCACCCAAAGCTTCTTTGTAAAAATAATCTTCATTAATTAAAAGAAGCAAGCCATTAATAATTTTATTAATTTTGTTAGTTTTTCATAAAAAAAGAACAAAAAATTACTCATGAATGTATAATAATGATTAGTAAATAATACAACAAACAATATTATACTACACTTATAGAACAGTTCAGATATAATAATTGGGCCATAGGTTAATTAGTTAATTCTGCTACATTTCAAATTTAAATTTAGTTAATTAGTTATGTTAAAAATTATCATTTTAATTAACTTAATTTTTGAGTACTAGAGATATTTATTTTATTTATATAAAATATTTATAACTTGAGAATATTAAAAATAAAAATTATATATATATACATACAGTCAATTCCACATAATTGGCTCACTGATTAATTGGGGCAGTCGGTTTTTTGGGCCAGTTCTTTAAAGAACAAAAACAAAATGAGATTTTACACTAAGTAATTTGATTATTTGGTCCATAATGCCACTTGTTTGAACCAATATCTGATCTATATTTCTTATTAAAAATGAATACAGGCCAGCGGTGAACAACAAACTTTATGGTTCTGAGAATTATGCGGCTAGATAATGGTAGGGGATAGAGGCAGTAAACATTCTGACAGATACAATGCACTAATGATCCTTCAGTCCATTAATCAAAACGAATAACAAATATAATCAATCAAATGTTAATCATAATAACAAACATAATTATCATAACAAAGGAGTTTGTCGTTGCATGACATCACCCGCAATGTGATAGATGTTTAAAAAATCCATTCTAAATTATGGTTTCTGCGGATTTCAGCGAGTCATACCCACTGAAAGCAATAGCTCCTTGGGTTTGTCACTTGTCTTTTATACCGTGTACATTGAAACTTCATATTTCCATGCTTCTCTTTAATTGTTTTTATTTCATGTGTGTGAATTACTTAATTTTGCCTACAAAGGGTGTACTGTAACATACTTTATTGTTACTGTCCAGTTGTTTTTTTATTTCAGTTTGTTTTTATAATATTTGTTTTTATTTTGTTGGCATTTTTATGCATAGGTTGTATCAACTGTGTCAATTTTTGTCATTAATCTACATGTTAACAGTTAATTAAAATTGTTAGTTAAAATGCTGCATAATGTTATGACATTGGCTTCTTGACAAAATAAAAATGTATCCACATAACTTAAGTCACCATAAACTATCGGAACTAACTAACGTACTGAAAAGTACGACAGCTCGTATCGTGCTCCAAGAAGATAAAATACACCAAGAATGGGCTTTAAAAGATCATGGAACATCTCAGAAAAATCATGATGAAAAGGACCCACTTGAGGAAGCTCTGAATGAAAGGTTCGCCAACGTAACTTCGCAAGATGTTAGTGTCAGTCATTCAATGCTTATGACAAAGCAGAAGACTTTGCTAAAGAGTTTAATCATAACAAATTTAAATCAGTGTACGGCTGGATATACTGTTGGAAAATGAAAAATCAGACAAAGTACAAGAAAGCTCATGGTAAAAAATTGAGTCCTGTTACAGAAAATGCTGCTTCATGGAAATCTATCAAACTCCCTAAAATTCTCCAGAATTTTTCTGCCGATGACATTTACAACAATGAAAAAACAGGACTATAATATCACGCTACACTGGATGGGTCCTTGTGCTACGAACATGAAGTGTTGTCTGGATCCAAAAAATCCGTGGACCATGTTACTATGATTTGCTGTGCTAATAGGTCAGGAAGTGACAAACGAAAACTTGTAGTAATTGAGACTGCCAAGCCTCATTGTTCTACGTAACATAGAAGCCTCATCCAATAATTTAAATTACTGTATGTGTATCAGTTACTCATGCCAATTTTCCTACAGCAGTTTGAAATTTTAGTATTTTAACTGAGACATAAAATGAGATATGTTTGTTTACTACAACAAATGTGTCATGGCTGGGGGGTAATAACAGCGAAGCGTTTTTCAAACAAAAAAACCAACCATTGGACATAGGATTATAAAAAATATGAAGTTTATTTACCAATATAAGTTACTGAACCACATTTTTCTAGAAACAGAAAAAATTTACTGAATTCAGCCTCTACAGCTAGAGAAGTAAGTACAACTGTCAACTTTGTTGCAAGCAATTCTGTTTGTAACCAACAGCTGGGGGTGAAGTAAATAAAACGACAAAAAATTGTTTTGCCCATTGTGGTTTTTCTAATCCAGAAGAAGAGCCAGAAAATTTGCAGGAATATACTGATAACATGTCACTGCAGCAAGCTGAAAATTATCAAGAATTCATGCAGCTTGATGAAAATATTGAATATGTTCAAAATGAAGAATGCGACACTGCTATTGTAGAAAAACTCCAGCCCATATGCAACACAACGGATGAAGCCAGTGATGATGAAGGTGAACCAGAAATACAAGTTACAATTCAAGATCCAAAAAAATGAATTACCAGACTTCAATGGTTCTTATGCAGGAAGGAAGTGAAGGCAGTACTCAGCTGGAGTTGAAAATCTATGCAAATTTTGTTGACCGTATGTCATTTAAATAAAAACAACAGTGTAGGTTGAATGAATTTTTTAAAAGAAAATAATCAGGTAAGACATTTAGTTGTGTATGCATGGCTATTTAAACATTTAACACAGAAAATGTTTAATTTGATTTTGAAATCTCAAGGGACTGTAAAATAACAGTCTGATATTTCCTTTCAGTAAGTTTTGTACGTATTTTTAACAGTAAGCTACACGAACAGGTATGTTGAATTAGATTAACTGATTTAGAATTCAGTTTCCACATTAAACTTATGTGACTACAGAATACCATACCTCATGTCCATATATCAGAAGAACTTGCATGTAGAATGTGTATGTACAATATGTTTAATGCAATACAGTATCGCATACACTACAATTTCAAATCTGTTTATTAGGGCCAGCCGTTTCAATTCAGCCAAAATGCTTCGGCCCCACTGTGTCCCAATAAAACAGAATCGACGCTCTGTGTGTCTATGTGTGATAAAAAAAATAATAATAAAAATGTGTATGTATAAATAATATAAAATTAACTTCAGTTTATCCCATATATTAAAAGACTGCAATCGAGGTATTTGCTTTTTAAAAATGTGGTATCATTCATTTTATATTTGGTCTGAAGATAGATTAATAACAAAAGAATTTATAAAAGGACAAGACATCTAATACCATTAATAAATTACATCCCTACATGGTATATCTACCTTCATCAGATCTGTGGAGCTATATAATCCAAATAAGAAGTACTGACTTCTTATGGAAGAACAACTTCCATCTAATAAAAGTTACTGATTAAAATTTCTTAAGTATTTCAGTGTTAACATTTTTTGCACCATAGGATACCACCTAAGCAGAAATGAATACCATTAACACAGAAACTTTTAACTCAATAATACTCTCGTTCCTGTACCTGTTAACTTAAGTTTAGAGAAAAAATGTACTTACTCAAACCTTGTATCACTATCTCCAAGTCTTACAAATGTTGAGCCAAGAATAGTTTCTCCCTTTTCATCGTCACTATCAGTTTCATCAGTTCTTAACCCCTCCACATTCATTTCTGATTCAATTTTTGACTTATTACGGTTCCACAATTTCTCTTTGTTCAGCTCCACTACACCTAGAATTTCATCCTTAAACCTTTTGATCGGCTTTTTTGAAGTACCATCTTCTTCCATGTTCTGGATTTCAGATTCTGCATTGGCGTCATAAACTTTGATGGGACGTCTATGTTGAATTTTAATACTGTAACAAGCTGTTTGATTAAATATACTGATTGAAATGCATTTTTTAGTTTCTTTAGCAAATGGCATACAAACCGCATTAAACGAGCGTAAAAAATTCATATTTTTTATTTTAAACGCATACGGATTGTAAATACAATGCTTACCGCAATACAGCGGGTCCAGCTTAAAAACAGCACACGCAATAAATTATATTCTTTTATCGCACACAATTGAAAAACAGCATAACCTTAAATTACTAAGAACGGAATGGTAAATATTTTAACGCATAGGTTAAACAAATCGATAATATTACATCGATAGTTAATGTGGTGGAAAATAATATCCCTGGTAGCAACGTAATAGTCAAACGCTAGTCGATTTATTTTTTATTTAGCCATATTGGCTATTACTGTTACAATTATAACAAATCAATTTGCTGCTTATACACTTTACAAAAAGTAAATAAATACTACCAGTATTTAAAAATTAAAATTTTACGTTATATAAATGAGTTTTCAAACAGTTTTAAAAAAATTGTTGAGCTATTATTTCAATCCGAATTGTTTTAAGTCTTTAATTTAAGGAAAAATTATTTCCATTTGGCAACAGAGACGAGAACTGAAATAGTGAATTATTGTGTAGGAATTAACCCAAGAATTAAAATAAAATTAATCTCAAATTCCACTATCGATTAATTTGTTTATGAAATCTCCAAGGTCTGTAAGGATTAAGAAGTATATGACACTGAAAGATATACAAGTAATAAACTCATTTAATTCTGTCGTATATGATGTGGATAATTCCACTCAGGCAGTATTATAAATTACTTTTAGCTATAGATTAGCGACTTTAGGCGTTGTCTTCAATTTGTCATTACGTAATTATTCAAGGAAAAAGTTAATGGAAATTGTATTGTGAAGCATTCATCCTTGAAAAGTAATTAGAAACAGCTTCTTTCGTGGTCATTGGGTACTGGAAAACTATTGTTACTTTAAACAAACAAAAAAATGGTCACTCCAACCGCAAGAGCATTACATTTTGTGTTTAAAATCGGTGATAGAGCCCTTACAGCCAAATTTTATAGAGAAATATTGGGGATGAAGGTAAGCACGCTCATTTATGTAAATATCAATACGTAGTGCCCTGATTACAAACTTGTGTACGCCTATAACCAAAACCGTATGGTCATAATCTGTTACGCACATTAATTAACCCAAATTTATTGTAGCCGTGATAACAGAGTACCAGTGTTATCGATAAACATTAGTTAAAAGCATTCAAAATTAAGTAGGATTATTCATGTATTTGAATTTTCTTGTTCAGCTAGTTTGTGCACTATTTTCAATAAGGTAAGTACAAATATTAATTGTACTTTCTGTAATAAAAAAATGTTAGCATTATCTGTTAAAATGTTTTAGCAGGTAAGTCATACAACTATTAGGTGCTAGGTATAAAATCCTACTGAATCACTCCATCTTCAGCCAGAAAATCTAGGAATTTTACACCAAAAAAATATTTATAAAAATTTAGATTATCCTACTTAATCAATGTCAGTTATGTCTAATCATTACAATGACTGTTAACGTTACAATTTCATTTACTTGTTCAATAATTGGGTTGGTTATTACTGGCTCTAAATTAGAATCATTAATAATTTTTCTTTCTGGAAAAATTGTGATTACATATTGGGTCATTTTAAAGTGTAAATTGTGCCTTCTGTAAAATGTACTTATTGAATGGTTCTTTAGGAAAAACATTTTTCGCTAGATATATTTATTCTAATAGCACACAATCATTGGACATTAATGTATTTCCCCATCTGAGTAAAAATATCAGATTTATTCAGATCTTCCAATGTATTACAGGTTAGATAAGTGCCTGTAGGGCACCTTGCTCTGAAGATGCCAATACATTTTTGTTGTGATTATAGGAATTCAGTTTCATGCCCAGAAACGGTAAAATAAGCCTAATGGCTGAAATATTAAAGGTGAACCAACTTATCTCAAAGTTGGCAAAGTCTCAACTTTGCCAACAAATACGAATTAATGTTAATTTTGAGTCAAATTAAACTTATTTTTTTTTGGTATGTTTACTTGTTTACAATAGATAGATTAGGCTTATCTTTGTTTATTGATTTTTTTTCTGATAATGTTAAAACTTGCTATTTTAATAACTTCTCTAATTATGTATGTCAATCATCAGCTTGTGTGTTTGATTGCTATGTTCATATTTGGCATCAAAGATAACAATGTTTAGTCAGTAGTTCATTTTGATAATTTTTATTTTAGTTGTAATAGATTAGCTATTGAAATTTGTGTAGTGTGAGTGTTGTAGTAAATTAAAGATTTAAATATAATGTGGGATAGATTGTGGCCAGGGCCTGCTAAACTTAGACATTTTGTATTACGAGTACCAGATCGTGCATTAATAAAAAAATTTTATGTTTTAATACTAGGATTAAAGGTAAAACGTTAATTGGTATACATAGTACTAAAACATTAGTCCATATTGTAAAGATTGTTTTCATTTGTATTTTCTTTAATTAATGATAGAGTATTATTCTGTTCTTTAGGCACTTAATGAATTAATTTTTCCCTCATACATCATTGGAGGAAATTTTAGAACAATGAAAAACTTTTTAAATAACTTACTTTATAAATGAGGAATAGACTTTCAAGCAGTTTTGCACAGCCATAAATTCTTGGTAAAATTTATAAAAATGTTAATCTTTGTCAACTCCGTTTTATTTTTAAAATATATAACAATAATTGAAAACAAATCTTATGCCATTTTGTGCCAAATGAACATAATGCTTTTTGAATGTCGCATTTCATTCACTCATTCATAGTGTTCTGCCATTAGGGCAGGTCCTGTTTATGGCTTTCCACTTTGTTCTATCCTTTGCTAATCTCTTTGTTTCAGCATATTTTCCCTTTTCCATAATCCCATCCATCATTTTAAATCTCTTTCTTCCTCTTGCTTTCCTTCCACTTACAAAACCTTCTACCGCATACACTAATCACCTTCTTCTCATACAATATCCTGCCAGTTCTTTTTCCTATATTCAATCACATTTAGCATTTTCCTGTTCTCTCTGATTCTCCTTAATACTAAATGTGTTACATGGTCTGACATTTATTATTCTGCGCCACACCCACACCTCAAAAGCCTCCATTCATTTTCTGTCTGCCTTTCTCATCATCCACTATTCATCTCCATAGAACATCACACTACAAATAAAATATTTCATTAATCTCTTCGTTAATGCTAAGTTTAACTTTTCACACAGGTGTCTTCCCTTCTTATAAAATGCTTTCTTACTTCTTGATTCTTGTTTTAATTTCTATTGAGTAATTCAGGTCACAGATATAAGGCTCCCTAACTACTGAAATTTCTTCACCTGCTCTAAAACTTCATTTTCTATCTTAAACTCAATCCTCTCCTCTTTTCCACCTAATGCTATACATTTTGTCTTCTTTTTGTTGATCTTCATACCCTTATTTTTGTAAGCTTCATTTAAGTCATCAAGCATTTCATTTAGTTTACTTGGGCTCTCCACCAGAACCGCCATGTAATCAGCAAAACATATACATTCTATTCCTCTTCCCCTGATCTTTATTCCTCTTTTCTCATTCAGGCAGCATTTAATTATCTCTTCCAGATGTATACTAAACAGTGTTGATGACATGCAGCATCTCTGTCTCACTCCCCTTCCAATCCCTACCCTTCCTGTCATTTCATCTTCTACACTTACTTTTATTCTCTGGTTATAATACAACTCATTTATTAGGTGCCTCTCCTTCCAGTCAACTCCCTTCTTTTCCAAGATTAGCAGTAATTAATCCCATCTAACTCCATCAAATGCCTTTTCTAGGTCAACAAATGTAACCTATACTCTTCATCTCCTTTCCATGTATCTCTCACCTGTTACTCTTAGCAGCCCTATAGCGTCCCTTGTTCCAACCCCTCTTCTAACTCCATACTGTTCTTCCTCAATACTGTCATCCAATTTATTGTACATCCTCTTATTTAGTAACTTTAATAGTACCTTCACTGCATGTGATATTAGGCTAATCATTCTATGTTCTTCACACTTATTTGTATTTCTTTTCTTTTATATTGGTATCATTATTGTATCCCAGAAGCCCTCTGGCCACTTTCCTTCTTCAAGTATTCCATTGTAAGATCTAGTAATAAAAATAATTCTTGTGTCTCTCCTAGTGCTTTGAACAGTTCAATTGGTATTTCATCACATCCTTCAACTTTTCCTTTTCTCATCATTTTAATTGTTTCATTTATTTTACTTTACCCTTTTTGATCTTCATGAATTTTGTACTCTTCTTCAACTTCCGTATCTATTTCTCTTGGCTTTTCTCCTAATGCATATCAATTTAATGTATTCTTCCCATTTCCTTTTTATTTCCTCCTTCTCATTAAGTGTTTCCCCATCCTTTGCCTCTATCTGATACATTTTCTTTCTTGTTTTTCTTTAAAAACTATTTCTGATGCCTCATATATTAGCTCATATCTTCCTTCTTTTTCCAAATTTTCTATCACTGTACATTTTCCTCAAACCACTTTTCCCTAGCTTTCTCAGTTTCCCTTCTTAGTTCATTATTCAACCTTCTACATTTCCTTCCACCTTCTTCTGTTTGTACATTTTCCACTTTCTCCTTTCATTCATCTTGTCTAACATTTCACTTCTAACCCACTTTTTTTGTATTCTGTTCCTGTTTTTAAATCCTACAGTCCCTTTTGCTGTTTTCTTTTAACTGTTCTTAATCTTCATTCATCATCTGCATTACCTGGTTTATCGACCATTCTCATTTTTTCCAGCATCACTTTTTCCATTTCCTGTATTGTTTCCTATTCCTGTAGCTTCTCCAAATCATAGTAATCTCTTCTCCTGCCACTCCCAATTTTCTTGAGCCTAATGTTTACTTCTCCCGTAACTAAATTATGATCTGAATTTATATCTGCACCTGGATTAGCCTTAGGATTCTTTAAACAATTCTAAATCTTCATTTTATCATAATATAATCAGTTTGATAGTTTTCTTTGTTTGTTCATGATACCCACGTGAATGTCACAATTAACTTAATTCTTTTTGAACAGGAATTTAGAGAAAAATAATTTGCTGCGATGGAATTCTGATAATATAACAAAAATTTAAATCTACAAACAATACATAGCCCACCAGGCTGGTCTATTGGTTTTTTGTCATGGCAGATCAGTTATTTAACACTTGATTTTCAAAGTCAAAGGTTCTGAGATTCAAATCGTAGTAAAAGTTAGCTGCTTTTACACAGATATGTATACTAAGGTAATGGAACTATACTTAGGTGGTTGGGATTTACGTAACCACATCACTCAGAAATGGTCAGCCTGAATCTATAAGATTACACCTCATTTACATGTCATACATATCATCCTCATCTCATCTCATTGGGCCATGTTGGGGGGGGGGGGGTGCTTATTGTTCAGAAGTTGAACATATTTCAACATACAACTTAGGAAAGTGAAAAAAAAAAATTATATAAAATAATAAAATGAAGTTAAAAAGTTACAGAAAATAAATAAAAAAAATACTAAAGTTTTATTCCTTCTTCTTCTTCATCATAATCACTTACTCCTTCTTCTACTCTTTGTCTTGTTCTGTACAATACTTTCAAACATCTTAAATCACCCACATTCTCTCACTCCTTACCTTCATATCTTTAGTATATTTTATAAGTTTATAATTTTCTTATTTGATAATTTCTGGCCAGTTGGCATTTGATCCAATCATTGCTGTTAAAAATATAAGGTTTTTACAAGACTGTCTTACTTTTTTGTTACATCATCCAAACTGTACATAATATTGCCTTTTACTTTCACAGTAATACCATCTTTTGTTCTAAATTCTCAGATGAATATTCTTTTTAATTCTTGTATATATTCCAGTTACCTTAATTTCTTCACTGAATTTTTCATAAATTTGATTATATTTTTCTTTATTTAAAATAGCATTAATTCATTGTACCAAATACTGTCTGTGGAGAGAAATGAATGTCTCCTTACAGCAAAATATATTACAATTTTAAGACATTCCGGTATATTATGAAGTAACCAGTGCTTTAAGAATGGACGACAAAACTGTTTTTTGCCCCTACTCATCTACAAAGACATCATTTAAATTTCTTCCAGTAAGAAAATTTACTAACAGATAAAATTTCATTTTAACTTATTCCAGAATCACTTTCTAGCCATGTGTAAAAATATAGTGGATTTCCACCAAGATCTCATAAAAAAGTAAGAGTAGAAGAACAGCTGCCTTGCATAATATGCTTCCTGAAGTGGAAAATGGATAATCAGCTTAAGTTTGGCTTTGTGGGCAAACAGCATTTTGGTTGTCTTGAACCTACTGCATGTTTTTGGACAGTACAATCTGGACATACTTCATTTTGAATTTCCAAACAATTTTAAAGTACAATTGCTATATTTTTATCTGTGATTTGAACAAAAATGTATGTATTTTAGATAGGTATAGTAATGGTCAGACGAAATCGTTCATAATCTTATAAATGAAAAAAATTGGATATACATTACATCCAGTTTTTGAAAGTTTACTCGTCAGATACATAGAAATATGCTTTCAGAGGTTATTTTGTAAACTGTAATGCAACCCCTGCATCAGTGGCATTAAATATTAATGACACTTGTTACGAGACCTGTTTAATATATTGATCCTTTTGTGTTTGTTTATTCACTGTTTTTTTTTTTTTTTGTTAAACTATAAATATAAATTTTATATTGTTCAATTATGTTGAATTTGTGGCTTTTATTGTGCTATGAAATTTATTAAGTTCTACTAAATATCTCTAGATGGCTATCCAGGTTCTAAGAGGTGATTTGCAAAGGTTGATTATTTATAATACTTAATTATGTTTGTATCTGAGTAACTGATTAAGGTTTCCTTGATGTAGTGTTTAATAAAATTATAAAAATATAAAATGTATGCTTCTATATTGTTTTATTTATTAGTGTGTACTTTGATGGTATACATTGTATAATTTTGTTTATGGTCATGAAAGCAACCCAGTAATCTTTCCTGAAATTTTTGGTAGTTTTGTAGCAATGTTGATTAATTAATGGTAGCATTATGTATTTTTATGACTAGGTATGTCTTCTTTTTCTATTTATTCTATATTAATTTACATGACTTACTGACTGTAAGTGTACTTGCCCATTAAAAAATGTTTATGTAGGAGACTTCAATGCCCACCGTATTTCCTGGGGCTCATCTTTCTGCTCCTCTTGAGGAAATATGATAAACAGAGTAAGACAAGATCTGGACCTTTGTCTACTGAATGGTGGTCATCCACATTTATGCCCTCATCTGGTACACTGTCCAACATCAACCTCTCCTTATGCTCACCAAGTTTACTCCCTCATCCTATTTGGTATGCAACCTTCATGGCAGTGACCACAAGCCAATTATTATTGCTTCTGATGCCAACCACAAGGTGAACTAAAGGCCATGGAGATGGATTGTTGAAAAGGAAGATTGGAACCATTATCATGAAGCCTTCCCATCACAGTATGATGATGGTGCAGATACCCTTGATGAACTTACCTCTTTTACATCCCTGATACTTGAGAATGCTGATAGATACATCCCACAAACATCAGGAAACATTCAGACAACTTTCTGTTCCTTGGTGGAATGATGATTGCCAAAATGCTATTAACAAATGACAGCAGGCACTGCACAAATTTAACCGCAGGCCAACAAATGAACATCTAGATTTGTACCATAAGGCTAGAATGGTATGTTTGGTATTCTTAGATGCTAGGAGGAAGTCATGGAGGAAATATGTGGACACCATCTCTTGCACTACTCCCATGTCTACTGTGTGGAAAAAGATCCATGCAATTTGTGGAACACCGAAATAATCAGTTCTTGGTCTCTTTCATGAAGGAGAACTCCTTACAACACCTTTTGCAGTGGCAAGTAACTTGGCATATTGTCTCCGTTCAGTGTTTCTCACCTCAGCATACAGTAATGAATTTCAGAGGTACAAATTACAGATGGAAGTACTATCGTTAAACGTTGGTGATTCTGTTGGTGAATTAGATGCTCCATTTTCATTCAACGAGTTGTCACATGCACTTAAAAATTCAAGTGACAGCTCCCCTCGACCTGACAACATTCATCTCAGTATGCTTTCACTCCTTCCTAATTCGGCGCTACAACACCTATTGGGGAGCCAAAAGGTCATGTATGTTGCGATTTTATTATTCCTTAGTTCATTCCCATTTAGATTATGGTTGTATTGCCTACTCTTCAACATGTCATACCGTGCTGAAGGTATTAGATGCTGTACATCATGCTTTTCTTCATCTTGCTACAGGTGCTTCTAGATCAAGCCCTGTTGATAGCATACTTGTTGAGTGCAGTGAACCATCACTTTGGGATAGACGTGACCAACTTCTAGCATCTTACCTTGCCAGTCTTAAAGGGCAACTGAATCACCCAGCTTTCACTGCAGTTCTTGCGAATCCTAATTTACAAGGTGTGAAGACCATCCATGTTATATTGCACCTGTGTTTGTACATACACACTGGTTACTACACCTTAAACACTGATATACCTTCTATTTTTCTGTATCCCTGTTCATATCCTCCTTGAAAAATCAACCTTATAAATTTTATTTTTGATCTTACCATATACAGAAACAATCAACACCACCTATCCTCTTTCAGCAAATGTTTCACCATATTCTCTCCAAAGTAAGCCCAGACACAGTAGTGTACACAGATAGATTGAAACAGAATGTTACTGTTGGATGAGCATTTATTCTTAATAGCAGAATATATATGTTTGGTCTACCTAATATTACAAGTGTATTTACTGCTGAATTGTACACTATCAATAAGGCTTTGAATATCACTAACCCAAAATACTGTCATATCTTTATTTGTAGCGACTAGTGTAGTGCACTTAAAGCTTTAGAAAATTTTTACTCTAGATATCCTGTGGTCACTGAAATCTATAATGCAATCACTGAGTTGAACCATCACAACACACAGCTGAGTTTCTGTTGGATCCCTAGCCAAGTAGGAATTGCGGGCAATGAATCTGCAGATTCCACTGCTAAGGACGTATATAGTCAACCTTCCTTCACCACTCATGTTACTACATGCGATTTTATTAATCATGTAAAGCACACTCTTCAAATAAAGTGGCAAGGTGACTGAACTGCCACAGTGGATAATAAACTTCGGTACATTAAAAACACTGTGTTGCCATGGGACTCTTCATCTAGAAAACTCTGTCAAGAGAAAGTAGTTCTTTGTTAATTATGGTTAGGCCATACCAGACTCACTCACAAGAATCTGATGCCAACAGTAAACGCACCAATATGCGTTAATGTGACTGTGCCACATCCTTATGGATTGCATATGTTTTGCGGCCTTGTGCTGTAAATTTAAATTGCCCAGGAACATTCATCGAATTCTGGGCAATGATAAAGAAGTTTTGGACCAGGTGTTTTTATTTCTTCAATGTGTTGGTATTTTACATACATTTTAATATTGTTATTTTTTTTTATTATTACGAATTTTAAGTTAAACTTTTATTCTTTCGGTTATCTGATAAGGAGCCCTTTACACTCTCTCTCGGGGTTTATTAAATTTATTTTATTTAGTTAATATTATTTATTTTTAAGTTTTTACCTGTGATGGTAGTTATAATTAATTTTTTAGTATATTAGCTGTGATAGTAGTTGTATGTTTTTGTGTTTAATATTTTAGTTTAAGTTTTTATTATGTTTTAGTTTTTGTTTTTTATTACATTTTATATTTCTGTTTTTTGGACGACAATAACTTAAAGCCGTTTCTCACCCAAAAAAAATAAAAGAAATGTTTATGACTCATTTTATAACCACCTGGAGCTTTGGTTCCTAAAGATCTTTTCAAATCTATAAAGTGGTGCAGTCTTTATCTTGGTAGTATTATAGATAACACCATGGTTAACTGAAAAATTAATTGTTCTCATCTTAGAAACAGTTTGGAAACCTATTTGGTTTATGGCCAAATAATATATTTGATTTTTGTATTTGTTTCATTACTTTTGAAATCTATTTCATTTTTAATTTGTATTGTTTGAGGTTTATGACTTATTTGCTGTGTTTATAATTTCTATGTTGTGATTACTATATTTTTATATGTGCCATGTTTCTGCAAGATAATTTGCAAAAGTTGGTCTTGAATGAGGGTAAGTCAATTATTATCTGCAATTTATTTATATTTTTGTTTATATTAGTAGTACTGTCATGTTGCGTAGATGACCAATGTCATGTAGATGACCAATGTCATGACCACTGTCATGTTGCGTAGATGACAATTAAACCACGCATGCGTGGTTTAATTGTTGTTATGTCTAGGTTAGTTTGCTGCTAGGTTAGTTCCATTATTGCTGCCCTGCCGTTAACCATGGCTGCTCTGCTTTCTGTTTGCTCCAAAGAAGAGGAACGTTCAGTGATCCATTTTTTGTGGTCAGAAGGTGTACCAGGAGCCAAAATTCATCAAAGAATTTCGGTACAGTATGGCAACAGTGTCTACGATTTGAAAAATTCAAAAATGGTCGCACAAGCGTTACGCATGATGAAGGAGCTGAACGACCATTTACCGCCACAAATAAGGAAAACATTGAGAGTGCACGTGACATGGTTTTCTTAGACAGACGAGTAACTATTGGTGAACGATGAAGTGGCACATCGTCTACAAATTAGTCACGGTTCTGCCTACGAAATCATCTTCATCCACAACAGACTTGGGTTTCATAAAGTCTGTGCAAGATGAGTCCTAAAACAACTCACACAGTTGCATAAACAAACGCGCTTGGACATCTGCCAAAAACATTTGGATCACTATGGTAACGATTGGGACATCTTCTTAGACAGAATCATCACTGGTGACGAAACATGGATACATCATTACAAGCCGGAGAGTAAACAGCAGATTATGGAATGGAAACATTCAAATTCGCCCTGCAAAAAAATGTTCAAGACCCAACCATCCGCAGGAAAACTGATGCTTTTGGTTTTTTGGGACTCGCAAGGCCCAGTACTGGAACATTATGAGGAAAGAGGTACAACAATAAACAGTACACGTTACAGTGAGATGCTTACTGCCAAGCTGAAGCCTGCAATTCAAAGCAAACGTCAAGGACTGCTATCGAAAGGTGTTGTGTTGTACGACAATGCCCGTCCACATACTGCTGCCCACACTGCTGAAACGCTTCAGATACTCAACTTTGAAGTACTGGCTCATCCTCCGTATATTCCTGATCTTGCTCCTTCTGACTACCACTTGTTTTGTTCAGTCAAAGAGGCATTAAGGGGTCGTCGATTTACCTCGGACGAAACAGTGAAAGAAGCAGTGCATTCCTGGCTCGCAGTTCAACCGAAAACCTTCTTTTATGAGGGCATCAGGAAGCTTGTGCAATTATGGACCAAGTGTGTTGAAATGCAAAGGGACTATGTTGAAAAACGATATACATTTAAGTTTCCTATTTATATTGCAATAAAATTTATAACTACATTGCGGATAATAATAGACTTACCCTTATATATACTGCTTCCTTATTCTTTGTATTTGTGCTTATATGAGTGTCTAATTTGCTTGAAGTAATATATATTGTAACCATTGCAATTTAATTTGTATACTATTGATTATTATGTTGATTCATTTATGTTCTGTTTATATGCCATTTTATCTTATGTATATTATGTATGGTTTTTCAAAAATCTCTGAAAATGTTGACAGCTTTTTATGAATGCTTGTTGATTTATCTTAATGTTTCTGTATTTTTTTTTAGTGCTGTGTTTTTCATTTTTATTCAGTGTATTTTAGTTGTGTGACATGTTTTTATGTATAGATATATACCGATTAACATGTAATAGATATTTTATTGTATTAGCCAATGAGAATAAAAGCAGCATATTTGTGCTATCATATTTTCTTCTAAAATCAACTGTTGATTATATTGTGCTTCATCTAAAAATACATGTCATATTTGTAAAGCTGTATAAATTGCTTTCTTTCATTCTCTTCTAAAGCACTGTATTCTTATTGCACATGCATATTAAACAATTTTCAGTAAGCATATTAAGCAAGTTTGGAGATAACTGGTATCATTGCATTGCTTCTCGTATTAGGTCACACAATTCAATTTTTGCATCCTCTATTTTCATGACTTTTGTGATTCAGGAAATTCTTTAATCAATATGCTGAATTTTGATCTGGTCTGTAGTCTTTTATATTTCCATTACTTTATCCCATTTGACATGATCAAATGCTTTTTCCATAACTACAAAGCCCATATCTATTCCTTTGCTTTTTCTGTACACCTCTCACTATTATTTTTCATTAACTGAGTCACATCCCGTGTGCCTTTTCCCTTCCTAAATCCATACTGTTCCTTTTTTATCCATTTGCTTAATTTTTTACTACGAGTTCTGTTCAGAATTCTCAGAACAGTCTTTGATGTATGTAAACTTAAGCAATTTCTCTGTGATCATGAAACTTTATTACATCATATCTTTTGAAGATCATTAAAGATACTTAATTACTAATATCACTAGCTCTTATATCCCCATAGGTTTTTTGTTCTTCATCTCTTTTGTGGCCTGTAAAACCTGCTATTTTAGTTGTGTATTGCTTCATCCTCATACATTTTATTCTGATCTTATATAGATTATTTGACTTTCTATTAGATTGGTAGAGTTAGTGTATATATTCTTTTCATTTTTTAAGTATCTAATATATTATCTTGTATAATATTTTCCCATTTCTATTGGCAAATTTTTTAGTAACCTGTATAGTCCTCCATGTATCCCATTATACTGTTTTTACTTTTTTATAGATTATTGAACATTAGTACCTTTTCTTTCTAAATGTTCAGTGTCTGAAAATTCATTTGTGAGTCATTTTTCAATTTTTTTTGTGTTCTGAATTCATTATTAAATTTTTTATAGAGCCTTTACCTTTTTTTATCCTTCCTGTTATTATATTTTCATAATAGGATCACATTAATATTTTCTTGTTTTCGTAGTTAAATTATTTAATTAGTCTTATAGAATTGACGGATCCATTTGTCACATGTTTAATATTCAATAAATGATTTAATAGATGTGGTTTACAGCATTAAATATTTATTTTTTCTTAAGACAATAAAATATTTTTTTAAATGTTTGATTAATGTTGCAATTTCTACTTGTTGATTATTATTAAGATAAAAATTGAAATTTTTTTCCATATTTAATTCTTATAGTATATTTTTATGGCTAAAATTTTTAGTATTATTATAACACTTATTTAGGTATAAATAGATTTTGATTTGATATTAAAAAAAATACATAACCAATACAGAAATCGTTTTAAAAAATTATCCAAGCAATACATTTATTATTCTACTCAAACAAATTTCTTTTTAAATTATTTTTAAAAATCATGAATGAAGAGCAATTACTATGTTCAGTTTTTGTTCCAATTTGTGCAGATGCTAATTTATATATATATATATATATATATATATATATATATATATATAAAATTATACTGTATAACACATTTTATACACAAAAAATAATGCGGCATAAAAAATTTAATTCTTATACTCTAATGATATTCAAGAAAAAGATTCAACCATATCCTTTTTTAACAATCACGATTTCTTATAACTTTGCTAATATTCATCAAATAAATTCATTGTGAAATTTTGTATTTTTAATCAAATTAATTAAGATTATAATCATGAGAAAGCGAAGAGTGGAATGTGTAAAAGAGAACTGGTTTTTTTTTATTACTCGACATAATACTTAAGCCTATGAGAAGACACCTTATTTATGCTTCATTTTCTATTTTTAATGGATTACTTAAACATCTGAAAGGGCTTGTGACCAATTAATTTAAAATTAAGTTAAAAAATCTCCTTTTACAGCAAAATATTACTTTGATGATTTAAATGATATAATTTTATAATCCTGAATTTTTTCTTTTTCAGTTTATTGTGGACTAATTTTATTTATTTACTGCTTGTACATAATTCATTACTCTTATTTCATATAGTTATTATTTTTATCTGTTAATGTAGATTGTAACCCCTTTTCTTTTTTATTAATTAATCAAATTTTATTCATAAATCTACTTTGTAATACTATTCTGATTAAGGATTTCCACTGTTTCCTTTGATCCTTACAGTTAAGTGATGGAACACTTCTTTTTTGTGATTTGTGGAATAGCTAATCTAATACTTCTAACGTGATTCATTAATGCATAATTTTTGTTTGATCTGAATAAAGTATTTATTTCAGATAATAAGGAAGTAGAATGTAGTAAACATGTTGGAACACAAAAAGTCAGAACAAGTTTTTAAAATGCAAAAATGGGCAATCATATCATTATCTGGCACCTATAAGTATGAATTGTGTAGACCTACATTTAGAAAATTACTTGTAAATTTGTTAACTTATTCTGGTGTTTTTTTCTATAAATGTGCAATCTTTGCCAATAAAACTATTCTTAAAAAAAGTTAACAATACCCTCTTTTACCACATCAGACTATGGAACTGTTTTCGTGTAACTCAGCACAATACTTAAAGGGCCTTATTATGCTTACGTTGCTATTTTTAATAGACTGCCGAACCATTTGAAAACACAACCCACCAGTATATTTAAAATACAATAAAAAGATTTTCGTTTACTGAAACAATATTACTGTGTTAATATTTTTTTTTAGATAATACTAATTAAAGAAAAGAAAAAAATAACATGATTTATCTGCATCCCATTCAATGTGTGAAATACGTGCTCAAAATAATTTTCATTAGTGTCTTTTGAATTGTGAATTATTCTGTAGTAATTTTTTATATTTAATTTATTTACCTTGACATTATTTCATGTATTTCTACTTAAATAATTAATATGGACTTTAATCACATCTATTTTTTATCTTATTTGTTTTTATATTTTTAATCTATCTTACATTGATGTGATCTATATTCTGTTTATTTATGTTCTGATCAGAAAAAAATTTATTTATGTTGAGATTGAAAGGATTGTAGAATTGAAATTAAGAAAAGTATCAAACCAGTCAAATAACTGATGGTCAAAGAGTAATAATAAAATATCAACAAAAAAATTATATATTATAGCTAGTTAAATAAATTTAATTAGGCCATTCATACCTAAAATAAAGTAAAAAATTAAATTGCATCTTTAAACAGGTTTATGCATTATTTCATTTGCCTTTCCGATCAAAAATGCTTGTTTATTAAAGTGTAAGATGAAGCTCGGTTTTTTATCCAGTAATACACTGAGATAAACATTATTAATAGTGAGGGAGGAGGCCATGACTAAAATTAAAAAAATTGTATTAAAATTATAAAAAAAAGCATGTTATTCAGATATTTGTTTAATTTTTTGCACTTTACTATAGAAAGTAAATATGGCTTATTAAAATTAAAATGTAAAAGATTTTAATGGACTCTCAATAATGAATAAATAAATCAATAATTTATTTAGTACAAAGTAAATTTTACGTACTTATTTATTGCAGGGTTTGCTGTAAGAAGTAATGGTGATAATGTTGTGATAATCAATATAAGTTGTAGATTAATTATTATAATATACATTGGAAATATATTTTTAACTAATTAAAATATGAAATTATTTATTACTATTTGCTGTTGGCTTATAGAATTTTGTGTAACATTAATAAAAAAATCACTATGTTGTTTTTTATCACTTCATCTTTTCATTGGTATATCCTATTAAGATAAGCTAAATTTGTTGTATTTTTGATAAATTATATACTTGTAATGATTCGATTCACAATTAAAAATTTTATTTTATTTTTTAAAATAATTTTTTAATTAAAAAAATAAAATTAGAAGATGAGTGAACTCTTTCTAAATTAAATCTATTGAATGGTTTTGTGATAGACCCACACACTCTTGAAACAATGATAAAGATCACTGGACCTCAATTAAAGTATTGAAATGCTAATTATCTTTTTGGATCGTACTTTATTTTGTGTTACCATCTGTAACTCTGTCGGTCTCTTATTTTCTTCCATTTATACTTTCACCCAAAACCAAAAGGTTGCCGAGAGTTAAAAGCTGACAGTAAAATTAAAGGTATTTGATTACGTTATTTGTATATTAATTCTGTTTGTTTTTTTGTCGCATATCTATTTAATCATTTACTGTGTTGTATTTATTTTCTTTTATACAAAATTTAGCTTTCTCTTTGCCATAATTTTCTATTTTGACTGAAATAATGTCCTAACTAATTGTTTTAGCTATTAACGAGTAAAAATGTTATTTTACTTTTTGCAGGTTTTGCGGCATGAAGAATTTCAAGAGGGTTGTTTGGCCGAATGCAATGGGTGAGAGATCTAGTTTTATCTTCTAAAAATGTTAACAATTGTATTCAAGCATTGTATTTAGTTAAATATATTCATAATAAATCATTAAAATAAACAATTCGAAACAATAATTTAGTGTCTTTCCACATTTAACTTAACATTATTTCATGTGTTTATGATTTAATTGTACTAATTTTATTTATAATTAATTGTGTATTTTATGATACTGCTCTGATGAAGGTTTACCACAGTTTTCCTTGATCCACCCAGGTAAATTCTGTGTCGGTTAGTTATTTTATTGGTGGAGTAGCATATAAGTCCATTCCTGATATGATCTATAGTATTATTATTATTATCTACCAGTCAGAATAAGAGATTTGTTTATAGATTTTTTATCTTTTGTTTTGGTTTCATATGACAATTAATTTTATTGTAACTTACTTTAATGTGAATATAAAATACATGTTTAAATAATTTCCAATAATCCCTTTTATTGTACCAATTTATTATATATTTATTATTATTTCATATATTTGTTATTTTTATGCATCACTACAGACTTGTAATTATAAATATATATATATATTTTATGATGCAGCTCTGATTAAGTTTCTAACATTTTTTTTAATCTAAAGTAGCATACTGCATTCCAGATTTGGACTATATAAACCTATCTATATAAAATATTTATTTATTTATGAATACTATTATTAGTAAATTATTTTTTTTTTAATGTTAACAAATATTCAGACAGTTTTAAAATAATTTATGTACTACTTCAATTTCATTTAAAAGTGAATGTTGAAATTTTTTTCAATTATTTAAATAGTTTTATCACATTTTGTCTTGCTGATCAATGAATCAAGTTTTACTGTTTAGTCAGTCATTGGTTGATTGAAAATGTATTAATTGTTAAGTTGTAATGACTTAATTTTAAATAAATTTGTGTGTAGATGATCATCAGCTAATCTATTAAAAATGTTGAAGGAAGGCCATGATTTTTATGACAAAGTAATAAGGTGCATAGAATGAAAGTTCTGTTATCATGTTTGATAGTAGTAGTCTGTAAAGAAATATTTGATTAAGGAATCAAGATATCTATGAAGAAATTCATAGATCAGTTATTAGTCCAGATGGGTTGAAGAAGTACATATGTGTAATTGTTATAAGAGGTCTTTCACAAAAAAAAAAGGATAGAAAATAAGTTTTATTATATTAATAATTTTTTTTTGTTTTTTAATTTTAAACTATTCTGCAATTTAATATGCTGATTTATATTTATTACTTTTTTTCTTTTTTCAGACCATACAATAACAGGTGGAGTAAAACAATGGTTGGCTATGGACCAGAAGAGTCACATTTTGCTGTTGAACTGACTTACAACTATAATGTTGATTCGTATGTCCTTGGTAATGATTTTCTTGGTATTACAATTAGATCGAGTGAAGCAATTGAAAGAGCTAAAGCAAACGATTGGCCAGTAACTGAAGAAAATGGATTAAATCTTATCCTAGCACCTGGTGGTTATAAATTCTTTTTAATTGACGAACCTCAACCTACAGATAAAGGTATTCATTCTTTTTTAATGAAAATTAAAGAATAAAGAAAAGCCCTCATTCCAGTCAAATTGTATTAGATTTTCAATGCACTGGCAAATAAACTGATTAAAAGGAAAGGATTAGTTGATTAGAAATTGTTTCAGTTGGTGCTTGTAATATTTAAAAAAATAATTTAATTAATTAATAAAAAGCTCAGCATAATATCACTTGGCCTGATTTCCTGAGAAGTCTTTACAAACAGTTTGACAGTACCTTCTAATAAAATACCTTTTTTTCCATTGTACACCAGGAAGTAGAGCAAAACAATAAATACAGAATTTTGGGGAAAAAAATTTTTGATAAAATTTTTTTAGCACACCCATTCTGTATAGAATAGTGTTTAAATTGGTTACAGTAGACTAATTTAAAAGTTTCAAAGATTTCAGCTGAGTGTCCATGCTTTCACGCTAAATCAAGCTTCTTCAGAGAAGAGTCTTTGTACTGTATATAAAAACTGGCTATGTATGTAAGCTTTTAGATATAAAAGATATGAGCCAAAGGTGCTGATGATTAAAACTCATAATAATTAAAAAAAAAAAAACAATATTCTGGAGTCAGTGTGACACAAAAACTGCCGTGGCCAAAGCCATCAGTTGTAATAAGGAATGGAAAAAATATTCAGTTCCAGATTTAAAATCTCCTCTGTACAAAGGCTTTTTATTTCAGTTTGTTTTTCAGAATAGTTTTTGAATAATTCAGATTTTCTCATTACTTCAAAGAAGTACTGAAAATTAATGAACAGAATTAGATTTCATTTTAATTATTTTTAACATTCCAGACTTCATCTTTTAACCTATTTTCTTACAAAATTTTGAGAAAGTATTCTTAGATTTCTGTCTTGTCTCAGCTGACTATTTGAATTTAATTAATTCTCTTAACATAGAAATACTTTTTTTCTACAATCAAAAACTTTTTTCATTGTCTAAGTCTGGATTGTGTACTGACTGCTTTATGATCTCTTTCTTCTAAATCTAATTTATTATCAGTTTTTTTTTTCAGATCCTGTGGAGAAAGTATCTCTGGCAAGTACAAACCTGAATAAAACAATCGACTTTTGGAATACTACACTTGGAATGATTATTTATAAACATGATGACAAGAGTATAGTTATGGGTTATGGTGATGATCAGGTTAAACTGGAATACAAACATATCGGTTGGTATAAACATATATGTATGAGGTTTGAGAATAAAATAATGAGACTAATTTGAAAAAAAAAATTATCTGTAGTTTTAGTTAACTGAAATTTTATTTCCTTCTGCTTGTACACACTTACTCCACTTCTTCCATTGTTGGTATCATGTCTGGAGTTCTGCCTGAGTTCCTTGTTAGAGCCATTTAGACATCTCTTGTTTGAAAATAATGACTCTTGATTGCCAATTTGACTTTTGGAAATAGAAAAACATCATGTGGGACAAGATCCAGTGAAACAAGGTGGCTTTTGGTAATACTGAAATCCCTTTTGAAGTTAAAAACTGCTAAATAGAATCTAATTATTGGCAATGTTTAAACAGATAGGCAATGTTTTCTTTATAGGAATATTGATTTACTGTTTCTCCAGGAGGCACCTACCCTTTATGAACAATGGCCTTCAAAGTAAGAAGCACATAAGCTTGCACTTCACTTTTGACTTTGACATCCAATTTTTGTTTTTTCGATCTTGGTGATCTTTGTGAACACCATTGTAAATTTTGAGGTTTTGTCTCTGGATCATACTGTAAGGACTGGCATTCATCAGTAGTGATAACTGATTCACTGTTTTGAGTTGATTCCATTTATTCCAAAAGATCAACTCGCAATTTTTCCGCAAAATTCACGGCGACTGTGATTTTTTTGGATCCCATTTTTGCACAAATTTCTTTTGTTCTTCAATTACTATTAGGTTAGTAGTTTCCTGATTGATGTTCACTTTTTCTACAATCATTTTTTCTATAAATCTTTGATCAGCTAGTATAATTTTTCATACTCTGGCAGTATTACCCTCTGTCTGTGTAAGTGATGGTCATCCCTGTGGTCTTCATCTTCAACTGTCATTCTGCCTTCATAAAACATTTTATGCCAACAAAAAGCTTATGCTCTTGACATTCTCTCAGAGTTTAACAAAAAAGAAAAGGCTTATTGTTGTATGTGCAATATTTCTTGATTCCATTTACATGATGAGAAAGGGAGACTTGTCTTTACTTATTACACTATTATTCAAGACTGAGAGATAGCAGTGTTGTGCTTTTAGGACTTCTAGTGGTGGGAGGGGGAGTATCAAGATCAAAAATAGTGTATCTATGCAAACTACAGGGATGCCATATCCCTGTATCACATTACTGAAAAAAATCAGTCTCATTACTTCATTGTTCAACTTCATTAATTCTTTTTTCCAAACACATCATCTTGTTTTGATAAATATATTTGGTCAATTTCTTTCATATACATGTATAGCAAAATATAAAATAATATTGTAATTTTTTCAATTGCGCTTTTTGAACTCTAATGATCCATCATGACTTATAAATATATAGATATAAAACATTGTCACATATAAAAGTTGCAAGCCTATAGTGGAGTGGTTTGAATTGTATTGTTAAATTAGTTATTAACAATTGTTATTATTTAACTTACTATTTCAGTGTTGCTTTTTAACTTTAAAATTTTACCTCTTAAAAAATATTTAGACCAGCTGTCCAGTATCCAGACTTCCGCCATCTCATTTTGACTTGTGTGGAAAATGCCTTAAAACACTCATAAAATTGTTAGATAGTAAAAATTTATTTTTATTTTATAGATATATACCAGTAGTTCTTTTTTATTTTAAGTTTTTATTCATTGTTAATTTTTTATAAGATTATCAACAAGGTTTATTATGTAAACTATTAAAAATTCTAAATAAAAAATAATGCAGCAAATGCTCTAAGAATCCTATTTGCTTTTTTAAACCATTGTTCTTTTAAAATTGAGCTCATCCCAAAATTTATATTAATCATTTTGTATCTGCATCCCATTTTTTGTGACTGGTGTTCTATGAAATGGTGATGCATCTTTTAGTTAATTTTTTTTATTACTGTATTTCATTGAAATTTAACACATTACTAATGCTATTTTGCAGATGAGCCTATTGATCATGCGACAGCATATGGCAGAATAGCATTTTCAGTTCCTTGGAAAGAACTTGAAAATATTGATTTTAGTATAAGAAATGCTGATTTGGATTATAAAATTCTGGTACCAGGAGTTTGCCTTGACACACCTGGCAAAGCTACTGTCACAGTTGAAATTATTTCTGATGCTGTAAGTTAAATTATGGAATAAATTATCTATTGAGTTTTATGTGTGCATTTTTATGATTAGTCTCTTGTAAATTTATTAATGTTACCATTTGTAAAAAAAGCAGATTATTTTTTATTTTCAAAGTGTAAAAGCAAACTACTTAATATGCAATCACCAACTAATCTGTAAGTGGTTTGATTACTAGCTGATACTGATAATAATGAGTAAAATTAGTACTGCAGTATGGGTCATTATTTATTACCTGAACTACTTCGATCCACTAATTTGTTGTGAAAACTTGCAGCAGTGCAGTCACCTGTTGTTACCAGGTGTTAATTTCATCTGTTGTTGATTGCCTTTACATGTTGTTAGTAAATTTTCTGAAGCTTATAAATTATGTGACTATCACAGTAAGAAGTCAGTTAAAAGTGTTATAGTCTAACATGTGTATTTGCATCATAAGTGGTGGTATACATATCAGTCCATGGCCTTTGTTTTTCTTCTATATTAAAGGCACCCCTTGGCATACATTTCCGTTTATTTCTGCTCAGATGGTAAAAAGTGACATTATATTCAGGATAGTCATTTAATTATTCATTGAATAGTTCTATAATATTTTAAAATGATTAAATGTTACATGATTTGCTTTCAAAGTGCCTTTGGAATTTATTAGTTACACCTTCTTCAGTAAAGTTATCAATAGCACCTTTGGTAATGACATTCATTTCAAAATTATTAGGAACCTCCTAAGTATGTAACCACGTAGTACAATCAATTCATTTTGTATTAGTTCATTAATATTTTCTTCTCTTTTTTGTTACATTTTATATTTTTGTAACTTTCATATTGCTGAAGATTTTGATTTTCATGTGCTAACTTTGATGACAAACTATACAATAAAATTACAAAAAAATGTTATTGGAAAGAATGTAAAAGAACTAAAAACTGATCTTACACCAAAATTTCCAAAAAAAAAAAAAAAAAAAAAATTTACTATAATTTATTATAACAGTATAAACAAACTGCATATCCTTTTTTTTACTTGTCTATAAGAACTGCAGGGTCCGGCAGAATGATTTGACAATTTTGTAGTCATCATTATGTTAGCATAACTGTCAGTGAGAAGACCAGGACCACTGTCCTTCCTAGCACTTGTCTTACAGTTTTAGTTGACATCATGCATTTGTGATTGAAGCCTATTTTAAAAATAATGATTCCCTTATCACTACTCAGCATTTATTTTGCAGACATTTTAATTTAAATCAAAACACGTCTGTTCCTAGTAGGAATACAATATTACTTTGGGTAAAACACTTTCCAAACACATTGTCTGCTTTAAAAATTAAATCAACTGGATGAAAATGCAGTATTAGAACACCCAAAAACATTGATGCCATAAGGTTAGTTGCAACGCAGTCTTCACAACATTGAACAGTGAGGCATGCTGCTGCACTAAGCATTTCTCACCAAAGTGTTAGAAAAATTCTCCATCAACCTTCAGTTCCACCCCTGCAAGATGATGTTAGTGCAGGAACTCAGTGTAAATGACTGGCCGTCTCATAAAGCAGCATGCATGCAAATTTATCCTCAGAAATGTCCACCACGATGCTATTATTCTTTCAAGTGACGAGGCATATTTTCACCTCTGTATATGTCAATAAACAGAATTACCATTACTGGGCTGCCCATAACCCACGAGGACTTCACCAGTGACACTTCAGAATCAATATGTTACAGTTTCAACATTTTACATAATTGGCCCGTATTTTTTTGAGAAGTCAAATCACAAAGTAACAATAACGGCTCATTGGTATGCAGTGATGTTGCATGACTTTTTTTTACCTAAACTGGACGGGCTTGGTGATGAAATTTGGTTCCAATAAAATGGTGCCACTGCCCATACAGTGAGAGTTTCCATTGATGTTCTTTAAGAAACCTTTCCAGTACTTTTGATTTCACAAAACGGTGACATTCTCTTGCCAGCACATTCACCTGACCTGGCCGTTTGCGCCTTTTTTCTTTGGGGCTGTCTTAAATGTAAAGTTTATTGTAGTCAACCACGTTCAATGATAGAACTCAAGGAAGTCATTCAATGTGAAATTGCAGCAGTTCCACAAGCAATGAAAAATTTTAGAAAGAGCTTTAAATTAGTACATGAGGAAAAACAGGAAACATTTGGACGACATAATTTTCAAGTAAAATATGGAATATTATAAGTAAAGCTGTTTAAATTCTTTTTAATTCGATACATTAAACTTTGCTATACTATGAAATACATTTTTTTTATTGTCCCTCCAAAATTGTCAGACTATTCTGCCAGACCCTGTAATTTGTAAAATGGTCAAAACCATTAGGGCCATATCTAATGCTTGAAGACAGTATAATATTATACTTTAATATATATGTGTATCACAAAACAATTTATTGACAAAATTAAGAAATGTTGACACATTACATGTAACTCTATACTGGAATATACAGATACATCTTCTTACTTAAATTTTGCCCAACACATCAATAATACCCACAATTACAAAAGAATAAACAGAAATAATAATAGGTTTTCTAGTAATTTCTATTGGAAATTCATTAAGCCTGCCAGTTGGCAGCATCGCTACAGTTATTTTTCTTAAGTTGAGATTAAATTAAAATATCCACAAACAAGAATCTGTGTTAGAATCAATTTCTAAAATTATAACAATAGCCAGATTTCAGAACATAAAAATTGTATAGAATATGAAAAAAATCCCTTTGTTCTCTTTATATGCCAGAAAGTTAATGCTTTATGTTCTAGAAAGTTGAATTTTGAAAAATGTATTGTTGACCCAAATCTGAGACTTGGAAAAGTATATAAATTTTTCACCTTGTTGACTTAGAAAGAATTTTCAGTATAAATATTCAGATGAACACAAGTTTGTTTTTTGGATTATCAGATTTTTTAAAGTTATTGATTGAAGGCACTTTGCATACTTCCAACTTAAAAATGAGTTTTCAGTGCTAAACTACATTATTTGTAAATAATTCCTCACATAAAAAACATTAAAGGCAGTTTACTAAATAAATTTACTTTGAGCACTCTTGCACTGTTTATCATCTGCTGTAGATTTAAAAATCTATCTACTGTTTGTTTATAAAATTACCTACTAGCTTTGATATATAAAAAATATATAGCACAATCTCAAAGATACTACCAATAACAGCAAGCTCAATTTTTTTTACTTTTCTTAGAGGCACTTACTTTATTAGAATAAAGTTAGATTTTAAGGCTGAGGTGTTGTTAATAAAACTTAAAAAAACCATAAAACTTTATTAAGCACATTTTGTTTTTTATTAACGTGCTTTAATATTTTTAAATTTTCTTGTGAGTAGTCATCAGACAATCTGCTCTATGAAATGTACATCTCACTATATATATATAATTAAATTTTTTGTAGTCCATATTTCCTCTGTATGTAAATTCTAGCTAATTATATAATATAAACTTATTCAGCCACTCTACGAAGTACAGAATTAAAAAATACTCTTACCTCAGAGATCTTACCTTACTTTTTTCATTTTCATCGCACTTTCGGGCCTAAGCCCATCTTCAGTAACTTTTTAATTTTTTTTTTCTTCTATGCATTTACATAATAAAATCATGATGCGTTCAAATTTTTTAAAATCTTTTAACACGATGTCAGTTTCTCAATGCAGTACTGAACTGATTATCTGATTTATTAAAAATTTCTTATCAATGTATTACAAACTTAAATAGTAGTATTCTGCAGACAGAATTTGATAGGGACATTCTTATTAATATTATTTATATAAAATTTCCTATAATGTGTTAAACAAAGATGGTACACCAATATATAATACGAAAGGTAAAGTCGATAGATGGGTGGAATATATTGAAGAGTTATACGGAGGAAATGAATTAGAAAATGGTGTTATAGAGGAAGAAGAGGAAGTTGAGGAAGATGAAATGGGAGAAACAATACTGAGATCTGAATTTAAGAGAGCATTAAAAGATTTAAATGGCAGAAAGGCTCCTGGAATAGACGGAAACCTGTAGAATTACTGCGCAGTGCAGGTGAGGAAGCGATTGATAGATTATACAAACTGGTGTGTAATATTTATGAAAAAGGGGAATTTCCATCAGACTTCAAAAAAAGTGTTATAGTCATGATACCAAAGAAAGCAGGGGCAGATAAATGTGAAGAATACAGAACAATTAGTTTAACTAGTCATGCATCAAAAATCTTAACTAGAATTCTATACAGAAGAATTGAGAGGAGAGTGGAAGAAGTGTTAGGAGAAGACCAATTTGGTTTCAGGAAAAGTATAGGGACAAGGGAAGCAATTTTAGGCCTCAGATTAATAGTAGAAGGAAGATTAAAGAAAAACAAACCAACATACTTGGCGTTTATAGACCTAGAAAAGGCATTCGATAACGTAGACTGGAATAAAATGTTCAGCATTTAAAAAAAATTAGGGTTCAAATACAGATATAGAAGAACAATTGCTAACATGTACAGGGACCAAACAGCAACAGTAACAATTGAAGAACATAAGAAAGAAGCCGTAATAAGAAAGGGAGTAAAAGGATTTAGAAGAAACAATGAACAGCATAGATGAAGTCCTACGCAAGAATTATCGCATGAAAATAAACAAGAACAAAACAAAAGTAATGAAATGTAGTAGAAATAACAAAGATGGACCACTGAATGTGAAAATAGAAGGAGAAAAGATTATGGAGGTAGAAGAATTTTGTTATTTGGGAAGTAGAATTACTAAAGATGGACGAAGCAGGAGCGATATAAAATGCCGAATAGCACAAGCTAAGCGAGCCTTCAGTAAGAAATATAATTTATTTACATCAAAATTTAATTTAAATGTCAGGAAAAGATTTTTGAAAGTGAAACTTGGACAATCGGAGTATCTGAGAAGAAAAGATTAGAAGCTTTTGAAATGTGGTGCTATAGGAGAATGTTAAAAATCAGATGGGTGGATAAAGTGACAAATGAAGAGGTATTGCGGCAAACAGATGAAGAAAGAAGCATTTGGAAAAATATAGTTAAGAAGAGACAGACTTATAGGCCACATACTAAGGCATCCTGGAATAGTCGCTTTAATATTGGAAGGACAGGTAGGAGGGAAAAATTGTGTAGGCAGGCCACGTTTGGAATATGTAAAACAAATTGTTAGGGATGTAGAATGTAGAGGGTATACTGAAATGAAACGACTAGCACTAGATAGGGAATCTTGGAGAGCTGCATCAAACCAGTCAAATGACTGAAGACAAAAAAAAAAAAAAATTTCCTACACTAACAATATTATTGGAAACTTAGTTAATGTTTACAGTGAGAAAAAAAAAATAGCTTATAGACCACGCAGTCATATAATAAAACATTTAGATATGCATAATGATAATGATCCTGATAATTTGTGTGATATCTATAAAATAACATGCAATGATTGTAACAACATTTATATTGGGAAAACTAGTAGATCTTTTAGGGCAAGGTTTGCAGAACATTTTACATGGTTTGCAAGTTAGGTTTCCCCAGTCTTCCAGACAATTTAATAATCAATAAACATTCAATCACCGATTCAGATGCAAATTTAAATATAATAAAAATTGTAAAAGGATGTGCTAATAATAATAAAAAATTAAATAATTTAGAAAAATATTATATTTACAAGTATAGACAAATTTTTAATTTGATTAATATACAGACAGAATTTGATAATGACTTTCGTATCAAAACGTCTTATTTAACAGTACATTTATATAATTTAAATAAAAATTCAAAATATTTTAGTACAGTACTGTATCTGTGGCTAGCCACATATAATAAAAAAATGTTAACTTTTATGATTACATATTTTTATATGTTTACAATTTTAAGTTTTAACTTTTTAATGTGTGATTTCTAAAAAAGAATATGTTTTATTAACTGATGATGAGGGAAACCCTCAAAAGCGCTTTTATATAATAACAATAAGCATAAGGTAATGAACATTTTTGAATTCTGTACTCTTGTTGGTAAACTTTTTATACTTTTGTCTTTTATATATATATATATATATATATATAGGGTAGATATAAGAGGTTTAATTTATTAATAAAAGTATATGACATAATAATGAAATTTATTCTAAATTTGACTTTAGAAACCCCTCTTCCTATTTTCTTATTAAAGGGCATTAATAATTTCAATTGTAAGGTAACTAACTGCCTGCCCTTGTTAGTAATAAACATTGTAATAAAACACAATTTATTGAAAACAAACTTTCAATTTATATCTTCAATCATAAATGAACATTTGATTAATAATAAACAAAAAATAATGGATAATAAAAACCTATTTATTTCGATTAAATGGGACCACAAATAATCAAAGTGATTGAATATATAAAATGCAGCAAATAATAATTACACTCTGGAAGTAATATAATAATACACAGAAGAAACTTATCAATACACAATTACACTCGTATTTGTAAGCAATTTAATGATTTTAAGAATTTTATTTTGTTTTCAGGATGGACATGAAATCTGCTTTGTGGATGATGAAAATTTCAGAAAACTATCAGAGTTTGATCCTGAATCTAATGCTGAATTAGATAAATATATTAGAAAAGATGAAGCTCGTAAAGAAAAACAAAAAGCAGAAGCAAATTAACTATATACACCAATATATATATATATATATATATATATATATATATATATATATATATATTATTTGATTTATACAATTAGCTAATAATTTTTATTTAAGGTGATGGTGCAAAAGTAATACCACTACTTGCTAAATTTTTTATTCTTTCATTGTTTATGACTAATATTAATTTTCATGTTTTCTTTTGAAGATGATATATGTAAAATTATTTTTTTTTACATAAATATTATTGTTAACATTAAGATTATAATTATTTTTGTACTTATTCACAAATTTATTGAATGAAGTATAAAGCTGATAAAAAAATGTTAATGTAGACATACAAAAATTCGGCTACCATCTGCAATCCCTTATGTAGTAGTACACTGGTCCCAACACTTTTTCTACTGTTAGAATACTCTCATAAGTCCTTGATTTTAATTATGTCAAGCACCTTCTGTGATTCACACTAAATTTCCTATATGATGACCCTTCAGCAAGGACTTAATCTTAGGGAAGACATTAATGAGACAAATCTAGTGGATACAGGTAGCGGTGAAATGAAGATCATTTTGAAGCCAAAATCATGATTTTTCAAAGTGGACAGAGCATTTTCATGATGTCAGATAATTGGACTGCAATTCAAGTTATTTGCATTTCATGTCCTATCTTTTATACATCAGAATGTTACAATAGAACTGAAAATAAAACAGTTTGAACTTGAATGAATTTATAGAATACAACCCTGCAAACATAGAAGGAAACAAGTTTAACTCCACTTCACTTCCAGTAATGCTAAAAAATCACACCCGATTCATTACTGTAGCCCTGCTGGATCATTTTAAAGGCCTCCATTGTGAATTTCCTAAGTTTGATATTACCCTTGTGCTCTACTTTATGGTTCATACAGAAACTGCAGATGTATTAATAATGTTGAGTTCACAAAAGTAGTTGTAATACAAATCCCAGTCTGTGCAAAGTGATAGGATACTGTTCTCTGCTGTTTATTATACATAAGTCTTTTCTTGAAATTTTAGATTACTTATATGTGCATATACTTGAAGATATTAAATCACTTCATTTATCAGTTGTACGAGGGTTATTTTTTTTCAAGGTCCAATCGGTCACAAAATTAAAACCACAATGAAAATAAAAAATTTTTTATTTGTAACAAGTAGTTACATAGTTACGCTATTTCTCTACATAGTCGCCACTCCGATTTAGACATTTGTTGTAGCGTGGTACCAACTTTCCAATACCCTCGTCATAGAAGAGAGCCGCCTGTGTTTTCAGCCATGTTTCTACACTGGTCTGCAGCTCGATGTCTGTGCCAAAATGCTGTCCTCCTAGCCAGCGTTTCATGTGAGCAAAGAGGTGAAAATCGGATGGAGCCATGTCCGAGGTGTATGATGGGTGATCAAACACTTCCCAACGAAAATGCTGCAGGAGCTTCTTTGTTACAGCTGCAGTGTGCCGCCAAGCATTGTCATGGAGAAAGACAATGCCTGATGAATTACTTATTCTGAATTGCTCTTCGTAGACGTTGAAGAGTTACACAGTATGAGGCTACAGTGATGGTCATGCCACGTTCCATGAATTCCACCAACAGAACTCCATTCCGGTCCCAGAACACAGTAGCCATACACTTTCTGTTGGAGAAGGTACGCTTGAACTAATTTGATTTACTGGGAGAATGAGAATGCATCCACTGTTTGGATTTTTCTTTTGTTTCTTCAGTTTCGAAATGGACCCATGTCTCGTCCCCTGTGATAATTTTGTTCAAAAAATCTTCTCCTTCATTGTGGTAGCGCTGGAGAAAGCGCCATTAGGCGCTTTTAGGGAAGCGTCCATTCTCATTGTATTGTGATGGTCGGACAGCATCTTGGGAGCCCATCTCGCACACAGTTTGCGGTACTGAAGTCTCTCACTCACAATGGTGTAGAGAGCTCACCTTGAAATTTCAGGAAACGAATCACAATGTAGAAATTGTGAAATGACAATTTTCTCGAATTGCCTCATCCACTCACTCAACGAGATCATTGGTTGACACTCGCTTCCTTCCCTGACCACCTGCATCATGAATGTCTGTCTGTACGTCCTGCTTTAAAGTTCCTGCACCATTGTCGCACTTTTCTGTCACTCATTGAAGTTTCACCGTACACATTACTTATTCGTCTATGAATTACAGATGCATTACACCCCTCATTACTCCCCTGTGATAATTTTGTTCAAAAAATCTTCTCCTTCATTGTGGTAGCGCTGGAGAAAGCGCCATTAGGCGCTTTTAGGGAAGCGTCCATTCTCATTGTATTGTGATGGTCGGACAGCATCTTGGGAGCCCATCTCGCACACAGTTTGCGGTACTGAAGTCTCTCACTCACAATGGTGTAGAGAGCTCACCTTGAAATTTCAGGAAACGAATCACAATGTAGAAATTGTGAAATGACAATTTTCTCGAATTGCCTCATCCACTCACTCAACGAGATCATTGGTTGACACTCGCTTCCTTCCCTGACCACCTGCATCATGAATGTCTGTCTGTACGTCCTGCTTTAAAGTTCCTGCACCATTGTCGCACTTTTCTGTCACTCATTGAAGTTTCACCGTACACATTACTTATTCGTCTATGAATTACAGATGCATTACACCCCTCAGCCTGAAGAAATCTAATTACTGCACGCACTTCACACTTGGCGGGAGATGCTCTTGTAGACATGTTTACGTGCTAGCTGCATGTTCAGAACTAAACGAAGTGACGTGGCATGATTGAAGGCCATACTAGAGACGCTGCGCAACACATATGCACAAAGGTTCATCCAATTTTTGCACGGGTTTTTATTTCGCGACCGATCAGACCTTGAAAAAAAAATAACCCTCATATTATAAAAGAGTATATTGCAGAGATTAAGTTTGAGTAATCATGATCATCTCTGTAAGAAAACTTTCGACTATACATTCAGTTAAGAAATTTAAACAAAGAAAACCTACAATTAAATGAATAAAAATTGATATTAACTGGATCAAAGATATTTTCAATTTTAACATGTTAACGTTAACATTTATGTTAATTTAACATCTTAATCTGTTAACAGTGTTAGAGTTAATCTGTAAACAGAAATAATTTTCACAATTTGTTAATAAATTTAAATATTAAACATATAAATATATGTATAATCTATACACATATATATATATATATATATATATGTGTGTGTGTGTGTAGATTATATGAATGAACCTCATTATTTTCAAAATGAAATGAATAGTAAGAAGTATATTAACTTAAATATATTTATTTAGCAATTTTTTAACAAATATTTTAACCAGTTCATCTGTCAAAAATCCTCCAAAATGTTTACTAACTCTGCTCTAGTCTTGTCAAACAGTTTTCTCATGCTGTTCAATCTGCATGGTCTGCAGTCCGGACTTTCAATAACCACCATCGGTACAGGATAATTAGTCTGACTGTAACCATATATTTTTGAAGTCATTTCATTACCATGCATTTCTGGGGCAAGGAAGTTCCTTAACATCTTTGTGTACCAACAGAAGTGCTTGTTCATTTGTTTCACAAATTAAGGGTGTATAATGATAAAGCAGGCTACAGTAATTATTTCTGTAGATTGTGTGAATATTTTCTACGTTATCATCTTTTGAAGAATCAAATCACATCAAAAATGAAAATCAGTTATATGTTATAAAAACTTAATTTTTGTCATTAACCATACAATTTCATTAAGTTAAAAAAGTTTTCCAGTAGTAATTCACATTCATCTAGCTCTTGCATCGCTGTTGATCTTACAGAAGATTGCTTAAATCCTTTACCAAATTATTTTCACAATATTACAGAATATCCAAAGGAGACCCATCATATTGAAATAAATATTGGCATCATTTATATAATCATATTGATATAAATGACGCCCTAAAGTCATTTTTGGCTCTCTTTATCAATATTTGGTGAGGCTCTCATTGTGTGCATGGACAAGGTGGTTTCACAAAGCAGAAAAGTTTCAGTTTGGATATGAAGCACATTAAAAAATTTCAACATCCAAAGTTACTTCTAATAAAGCTGTTACCTCACACACAATATGAAATATTGCAATTTCAATTTGGCTGCATTGTATTTCAATGCAGGTTAGTAGACAACTGGCACTGATGGCAATAAAAATGATATGTAATAATATTTATTTACAAAATTTCTTAAACTTACAATTTAAAATTAACTTGGAACAACCTACAGATTCTTTATCATAAAAAGTTTTATTTTGTGGGCTTGAAAATCTATCAATTGAACTTGAAAATTCAACTGAGTACAGGAAAAAATACTTTATTAGAATTAAAAGCTAAGGTACATTTTTATTCTTTCCTTCTTATAACATAAACATTATTCAATTGGTGTTATGAAAAATAAAACACTGGCTTTTTTCTAAATATAACACGTTAGAATTAACATGAAAAAGAATTTTGACTTTAAAACATATACACACACACACACACACACACACATTCATGATATATATTGTCGCCGAATGGCTTCGATAGTACATGGCACTTACTAACCTTATGGTAGCCCTGAAAAGGGCCGTTTTTGTCATTGATTGGCTTTGATGGCTCATAATTCATAACCTTGTGATGGCCATGAAAAGGGCCGTTTATTGCGTTAGCTCTGAGAAGAGCTGTTGGGTTCGGAAGCTGGTCTCCAGTGAAGTTGGGGAGTTGCAGCTCGTCCATTGGAGTCAGACCAGGCTTTCCCTCAGTGGCAGTTGGTCCCCATTACAGTGTGGCAGTGGTGGCTCCCAGAGCCCCGCAGTGTCAGGTTGGCGTCGGTCGTCTGTTACTGGTGCGGCTAAGGGGGTTCTCCCTGAGCAATCCCACACTGGGCTGGCTACTGCTGCTGAGCCAGCCAGGGCAGACTGGCGAGCTGGAGCAGGAAGGTAGTGCCCACATCCAGCAGCTCTCTCGGGCCAGCCAGGCCTGCTGCTCCGGCGGGGATGTTGACATCTGCCAGGAGGTCCCACATTGAGCCAGCCAGGGAACTTCTTCTGTCTTTTTCAATGTTCTTCTTCTTCTTCTTGGTCTTCTACAGGTGGTGGTCGACGATGAATTGAAAATTCACGTCGTGCATGCTCACTTATTGGAGCCTGAGAGTGGTGGGGCCACAGCGCCGCTATGGTGGAAGAACTGCATGGTCATCTGTGTGATGCTTGTGTCAGCATGTCCGTATACTGTGTACCAGCTCGCATCTCACATCTCACATCTGAGTTGCTATACCATGTTCATTCACCAATATTAAATTAGGCATGTGGTAAATATATATATATATATATATACTCAGACTTGACAGATGTTTTTTAAGTAAAGATTGTGTGAAATAAAAAAAAACTGATTTATTATACCAAAAACAATCTACAAACCTTTATCACACTTGATTTCCGTACATTTTTAATATTGTTTCAACAACTCCCTTACTACATTGTCAAGATTAATTCATGTTTCTGAGCCATCTAGTAATGCTGTTCATCATTTTCCATCATTTTCAAACAACTGCAATTGGAGACGTCTTTAAATGAATGAATAAACAAAATCATCACTTGTTGCAAAATTCAGAGCTGAAGGGGGGCAGTCAAAAATCTAATTCTTAGCCAAATTTTTCCAACAGTTGAACAACAGATGTTAACATCTACAACAACATTAACAAGTTGTTAATTAAGTTAACAGATTAAGTTAATGTTGCCAACAGATTAAGTTGTTGTGCAAGGAAGAGTGTTATGATGAAAAACAACGCTAATGGATAACAAACTACGTATTTTGTTTTAAATGTGCATTAAGTTTTCAGCATTAATATTCAATCAGCACAACAGAAAATCCAGGATGCCTTTCTTTTCACAGTAGAAAACAGCCATGATTTTTGGGACAAAAGGTATCCATTTTTGACTTCTTAGTTCATCTTCGAAAGCTAAGAAGTTCATGTTGCCATTGCATTGATTCTACATTTCTATAGGAAATTTAGATCTCATCCCCAGTGAAAATGTGATCGAATAATCACCCATCCCCTTCATTTTCAAAATGCTGTAAAAAGTTTAAGCTGATGCCAGATATTTGTGTATGTGTTTATTTCATAACATTTTAGCACTTGTTTTGCACACAATCTTTGTTACAAAGTTTCTCATTTAAAGTTTTATAAATTATTGAGCATAAGTGTTATGAAACTGAACAAACAATTCTGAAATCTTAAATGTAATTGAATTTGATTACAGATGAACTTTATGGCATCATTACTGATTGGTGTAATTATACTCATATGTATTCACTCTTATACATACATACATTCTGTGATGTTGCGACACCTTACGAAGCGCAACCATAACCCAAGATGGAAACTACTGTGTGGCTCTACATAGGGAGTCTTACACAATGTCATGTGGGCAATCCCACTTGTATTGCTCTAGCTCTATTATGCGTGTGCTCAGCTGGAGTGGTCCGTTATATTGCCGGTACTCGTAGGACAAAAATTACAAGCCTACAAGAAACTTATATGATGATTGGTCAAACATCTGAAAAACCACCAAATCCAATCTTGTGAAAAGGCCTCGATCAGCTTTGTCGGATGAGGATATCAGTAATGGAATAAACAATGCTAATTGTGAACCAGCTTACCCAGAGGTTAAAAACATTAGATTTGTTATGTAAAGTATTCAAGAAGGTGGCTGGCTCCCTTCACAAGGTCTCACCCTTCCTGATCAACAAGGTTGTCATAGGATCATGTGGCTAACCGAAGAACATAAAAAAAATTAAGATATGGATCGATATTAATTGAAACCCCCAACAATGAACAGAGTAGATCTCGCTTTCGTATTACTAATATGGGCAGTATACACATAAGTATGATGTGCCACAAAACTTTGAATAGCAGTTGGGGAGTAACTTTTTACGAAGACCTTCTGGAGCTGGACATAACAGAAATAGCTGATAAACTTTGAACCCAAGAAGTAGTAGGTATGAATCATACATGAAAAGGCGCAGATCGGGTCAGAAGAGGCAACACCATCTCTTATACTAACATTTAATCTCTCGGTACCACCAGAGTGGGTTAAATGTTACCCGTCGGTTTGGGTATGACCATTTATACTCAACCCGCATCGATGTTTCATACACCAAGGTCACACTTCACATCTTGCTCGAAGATGGAGATCTGTGCTCAGGAAGGCCACAATGATACTGATGGCCGTGCAGATGAAGAATGTGCGAACTGTAATGGTTCACACACAGCTCGCTCCCAAGATTGCCCAACTTTTAAAGAAGAAAAGGTAATTCTCAGTACCTCTACTGAGCAGAAGCTATCTTTTGCAGCTGCAGAGAATACAGGAAAACACATAATTCATGGTACCTGATTAAACTATCTTTTGCCACCGCTGCATCAAAACAAGCTCCCATGATTTTAGGTATTCAGCAGTGTGGATCCTGCAATGAGCTAAAAACACTTGGGGTGATCAGATGTTATTTGATCAGGTCGATTCACTTATGACCACTATTTCAGAGCTGGTGAAATTGAACAGGAAGTCGCTAGTTATGGTTAGTGAATCCCATCATGGGATCCATCTGAAAATCAGTAGTATAGAATGTTTACATTCAAGACCACCCCCCACCCTGACCACTGGTCTTGAATGTAATCATTTTTTTCACGAGCGCTGATTGGTCGATTCTTCCCCCGTATATGAGTAAATTATTCAATACATTAGCCCCTGGTCTTGAACCTCACCATTTTTTTCACGAGCGCTGATTGGTCGAGAACCTCAGGCCGCCAATTTTAAATCCAAAAAGTTTCCATTTTAAGTAAAATTTTAAAAAAGGGCGTATCTCGAAAACGGTGCGTCCTAGACGATTTTGAAAGGCTTAACCAAAAGGGTGCTTTCCAACGTTAAGGAACGATTGCCACTCATCTGGAACGATTGCCGCTAGTTTCATCCGCCTACATCCACCCGTTCTCGAGATACGCCCTTTTCTCACAATATTTTTGTATTTTATGATGAAATAAAATGTAAATGTGTTTTTACCACTCGGTTAACAGTTTTAATCACTTTTAAATTAATTTTAAAATCGGACATCATTACTTTCAGCGAAAGCGGGATCATCGCATTAAAAGATTGATTCAGAACCTGAGTAAATTATTCAATACATTAAAGAGGATTGTGCCAGTATACGAGTAACTTATACAAAAAATTAAAAATAATTAAAATTTCCTCTTATGAAGGTTGTTTAATTACTTTGCCGGTTAACGGTGAGTAAGCCACTACATTTTCATATATTAATAAACAATACGCGATTTTATTTGGTTTAAATTCTCTTCAACTTCAATATTAATTTTCAAACAATAACGCCCATTTTTATCGATTCATCCTGTCGTGAACAATCAATCACGTACAAGGGATATTTGTTTTTATAATCTGAAAACGTAAGTGGCGAATCGGTCAATTTATAATACAATTGTTTAAACTCGACAAACATTTGTACATCAACATTCGATCACTCTCTAAATCCTCGTATGGATAACAGTTTGAATTTATAAAAATACTTTAATATCTTTAACGTTGCACGAATCAAATTCCGACGCGTTCTTTGTAGCTTTATTTAATCTATCGGTTTGAAAGACTACAATAACGTATCTAGGTTTGTCCAATTGTGATGATGTTTTTACATTCCAAACCATAGATTTTGTCTGTGGGACCGTTGGATTCTGATGAATTTCCCAACTTTTAAATGGTATACGCAATTCGTAATTTTTTTCTCTCAATTTGGCCAATTCCAACTGATATTGACTCGATACCTTTAAATATGGTACAAGCCATGCAACATCTGTTATTTCTAGTCTAGATTTATGATCTGAAACCATGGCCGGTATAGCGTTTACATCATCACTAGTACGTTTCAATAACAATTCTTGTCTGTTGTTTATAATTATTTTCTTATAATCTTCGGCAAAACCCAACAACATTGAAAGGGGAATGTATAAAGTAAACTCCCCATCGTCGTCTATATTAATTTTATTTGTACCATTAACCCACCCGGCTTGTCCCAACAATAGAGTCGAATTGTTTGTTATTGAAATTACATTTTTCATAATAGCGGTCACGCCTACGTTTTTCGTGCTGGCCACCTCTTGCCCATTTATTTTATAAACAATCTCATCGAATAGAAAGGCGCCGGCAAAATTAACCAATTCTGATGTTGTTGATTTTTTATTGTTTTCACCAACAAGTTTCCCACGAATACGTAGACAACTATCGCCCGGAACAGTATACTCGTCCAGTTGATTTATTCTTATTATAATCTTGTCACCCGTTTTAAA
The DNA here is from genome assembly GCF_047948215.1 of Lycorma delicatula. Classification (NCBI taxonomy): domain Eukaryota; kingdom Metazoa; phylum Arthropoda; class Insecta; order Hemiptera; family Fulgoridae; genus Lycorma; species Lycorma delicatula. Next base: position 176,556,071 of record NC_134458.1, read on the forward strand.
GTTGTTTTCAAATGGGGTGTGTTTATATGTTAACGATTCGTCAGTTAACGCGACTTTTTTAACATTTAAATAATTTATCTCTATATAAGAAAGAATTATTTTTCATTTCAACAACAGTGGTGCTTTTTAATTTTCCACCGACAATTTCAAATCCTAGAGATTTTAATTTCTTAATGCTTTTCTCTGTTAGTTTATATTTAACATCATCACAGTCACTTTTATATGGCATTTCTAATAAAAAGAAAAAAAATCAAATTGCAACAACTTATTTACATTCTCTCAACACCAACGACATGCTTACTCGTTCGCCACGTAAATTTAACAACTGATCGTTTTCATCGATCAATTTTATTATCAAGTTGGTAATTTCTTTTTCATCTACGGTACGAATGTAATATAAAATGGACATTCTTCAATCATTTCACCAGAATCGACACTCAGTGGGAAATCATACAAAATGCAATTTTGTTACTCGTTTTTATATCCGCCCGAAATAATATTACATTTTACACGTATTACATTTACAGGAGCGATATTTATTATTCGATCTGAATTATGTGTTTGATTTGGTTTGAGAATTCTCGCCCCCATAACCCAATAGACCGCCAATACTTCAATCTGCATCTGAAAAATCTATCCACACGGTGCTTTTAATTTCACATTGTAACGTATTGGTATTCATTCATCTTTAATGCGATTGATTTTTTAATTTTCTTCATTTCATTTTGCATATATTCACCAACATCTTCAATTTCATAACTACCCGTCGGTATTGTTATGTAATTTTCTTTGTAAATTCATAATTGTTGTTCATTGTCCATAAAGAGATCGGACATCATAATATTTAAAAATTTCGTCGGTTTATTTTGATCATAGTTGTCTATATTGGGATCGTTTGCCAGTGCATAACGGTTGAGTATCATCGACACCCCTGCACGAACGCCTTTTTCAAAAAACAAATACATATTGGGGTCTGTAACAAGTTCCAATTGTACTTTTGTTGCCTTGAATGCTGCAAACCATGATAAATGTGGAGCCGATATATAATGACAAGGATCCAAATTGTTTATGCGAATCATTTTATTACGAACATTTTCAAATACATCAGCCAACAGCATAACGTCCAATTTCATATAAACTCATGGTATTCACCAAGCGTCTCAATTTTAAAACTTTTTAAAACAATTCCAAATTTTTTGAGCATGTCTATAATCATATTCAGAGATGTTTTCTCTCTTTAAATCATCATAAAACGCTTCGACGGGTGGTAATTGTCTTTCATTGAAAACAGATGCCGATGTAATATATGTATAAGGATAAACACCTTTTCGACAGATTAACATATTAAACAACTATATTTTTTCTTCGCAATTTATTTCAAATTGAAGAAATGTCGTTTTAAAAAACCTCTGCTTATACTTCTTACTATATGAACTACAATGATTAAATGAACTTTTGCACCAAATCATCTAAGCTATAAGACAGAAATTGATACGAATCTATAAATCGTATGATATTTCATTCTTGTGTGTTATATATACAAGTTTTTCACTGTTGTTTGCAATACAAAAAAATTTCAAATTTATCCTTCAATTCATTCAGCGCCAATACAATATTATGTGAATCATAGCCGCGTAAATTATGAAATACAACTGGAATAAATGTTGCGTGTTTACGTTTAAATTGCAATTTTCATGAACCGGGCCAAAAAATCTACCACTTGTATGTGAATGGTGTCTTACACGATTCACATTAATCTCATCTCCAGATATAGTATCATTTTAAAATATTTTTTGATCTTTTTCACTCATAATACACTCTTTATCAGTTGACAATTCCGTTTTGAAATATTCGTATTTATTACATAAATCAACGAGAAATTTTTCAACTACCTTGTCATCATCTGTAGTGGCCCTGTATAATTTCGATTCGACAATACGACGGTTTTCGTCGATAATTACATAGCAATATCCAGATGGTTTGAGTATGTGTTTTTGTAGTATTACTAGTACCTGGTTCGGGGTTTGCAATATGGTTTGGAATCATAAACGATTCGAAATCTGCATATATAACAAATGGCACGGGTAATGTTGAAGAATAGTCTTTAAACGATACTACATTTCCTCGTCTACGATACTCTCCTACACCAATCCATTCCTTTGGCATTGTAATTCTCTGAACCTTTCCTTGTTTACAATCTTCAATATGTTTTGCAAGCTTTTCTTTAGCTTCCCTTTCACGACTTTTATTATTACCACTCAACATCCTTGTTAAACCATTATATTCGTTAGATTTATTAGAATATTTACCGTCATATTTATTAGAATATAATTGGAGCGAATTAATTTAACATCAGTTAATAACAATAACCAAATGACGATTCTTCGATTATTATTCACACGTTTTATATATAATCATTAGGATTAAATGATTCTTTGTCATCTTCAATATCATATCACGACATTTACACCAATATTTGGGTTTTGTGCTTCAAATTTATGAATATCTTTAACACAAACAAGATATTCTATTCCTTTCATGTTTAATCGATTTTCAAATTGTTTATAGGATGAAACACGCCACTTGTGATGCTAGGAAATAGATGTGCTAGAATTGACCATAAAAACCATTTTTCATCATCATTTTGTACATTTATTATAGCGTGTTTATTTAATAGAGCTTTTAGTGTTTGTAAATATGTACTATTACCACCATATAGTGGATCGAATTCTGAAATTGAAAGATCCATGATTAATATTTTATTCATAACCCAACCACTACCCATTTGAATAGATCTTTCAAAAGATTCATTAATTTTTTCATAGGCTTCTAAATACTGTTCATTCAAGACGGTTGGATTTTCATACATTTAAAGCAAATCGAGTGCTGCTGTGCAAGTTAACTTTACAAAAATTACATTTATCACCCACACATTTTTCCAACTCTACAACGACTATATAATATTTAATGTCATTAAATCATACTTGCCGGACAGATTTTTATAACAAAATACACTAGCATTGTCAATTCGTTCAAAATTCATGATCTTATAATGAAAACAATTTTAATAATGATGTGTTATTGATGTTAATATTCACTTATATAGGAATGTAAACGAGTGGGGATTCCCCATGACATCATGTGTTATTTTTATTCTTTTCTAATTAACGAGTATTGTGCAATCATCTTTAATATATTGAAATACTAGCAGAATCATTTTTAATGTACTGAATAATTGACTCATATACTGGACAAATCTTCTTTAATGTATTGTATAAGTTACTCCCTCCTCTATGGGATACAGAGTAGCTGGACCGAAGGTGCAATCATATCGGAGAGGTATCTGTTGAGAGCCAGATTAAGGAATGATTCCTGAAAGAGGGCAGGCAGCAGCTCTTCAGTAGTTGTTAAGGGCGTGAGTCAGAATGACTTAAACGGCCATATCAACATCACTCAGTCCTCTGAGTACTGCGCAGCTGAAAGCAATGGAAAACTACAGCTGCTTTTTTTCCAACAAAATGTGGCTCTCTGCATTTTCATATAGCAATGATGGAGGCGCCATCCTTGATAAAATATTCCGGAGGTAAACTAGTCCTCCGTTCGGATCTCTGGGTGGGGACTACTAAGGAAGGGGTCACCAGAAAATTAAAAAATAACATTCTACGAGTTGGAGCGTGTAATGTTAGAAGTTTAAAAAGGTTGGTAGGCGAGAAAATTTAAAAAGGGAAATGGATAGGAAAAATGTGGATGTAGTAGGAATTAGTGAGGTTCGGTGGGAAGAGGAAGGCGACTTTTGGTCAGGTGATTTTAGAATAATTAACTCAACTTCAAATAATGGGCAGGCAGGAGTAGGTTTCATAATGAACAAGAAGATAGGGAAGAGAATAAGAGTATTTCAAAACGCATAGCGATAGAATCATTGTAATAAGGATAAAATCAAAACCTAAACCGACAACGATTGTTAACGTCTATATGCCTACAAGCGCCCATGATGATGATGAGGTAGAGTGTGTATACGAAGAGATTGATGAAGCAATTAAACACGTAAAAGGAGATGAAAATTTAATAATAGTTGGAGATTGGAATGTAAGCATTGGAAAAGGCAAGGAAGTTAATATAGTGGGTGAATACGGGCTGGGCAAAAGGAATGAAAGAGGGGACCGACTTATAGAGTTTTGCACGAAGTATAATTTAGTAATTGCCAACACCCAATTTAAAAATCATAATAGAAGAATATACACTTTTGGAAGAAGCCAGGCGATACTGCAAGGTATCAGATAGATTATATCATGGTTAAGCAAAGATTTAGGAATCAACTCGTTGACTGCAAAACTTACCCTGGAGCAGACATTGACAGCGACCATAATTTGGTGATAATGAAATGTAGATTGGGGTTTAAAAACCTGAAGAAAAGGTGTCCGATGAATCGGTGGAATTTAGAGAAGCTTGAGGAAGAGGAGGTAAAGAAGATTTTTGAGGAGGACATCGCAAGAGGTCTGAGTAAAAAAGATAAGGTAGAAAATTTAGAAGAAGAATGGGAGAATGTTAAAAAGGAAATTCTTAAATCAGCAGAAACAAACTTAGGCGGATAAAAAGAACTGGTAGAAAACCTTGGGTTTCAGACGATATATTGCAGCTGATGGATGAACATAGAAAATATAAGAATGTTAGTGATGAAGAAAGTAAAAGGAACTATCGGCAATTAAGAAATGCTATAAACAGGAAGTGCAAACTGGCGAAAGAAGAGTGGATTAAAGAAAAGTGTTCAGAAGTGGAAAGAGAAATGAACATTGGTAAAATAGACGGAGCATACAGGAAAGTTAAGGAAAATTTTGGGGTACATAAATTAAAATCTAATAATGTGTTAAACAAAGATGGTACACCAATATATAATACGAAAGGTAAAGTCGATAGATTGGTGGAATATATTGAAGAGTTATACGGAGGAAATGAATTAGAAAATGGTGTTATAGAGGAAGAAGAGGAAGATGAGGAGGATGAAATGGGAGAAACAATACTGAGATCTGAATTTAAGAGAGCATTAAAAGATTTAAATGGCAGAAAGGCTCCTGGAATAGACGGAATACTTGTAGAATTACTGCGCAGTGCAGGTGAGGAAGCGATTGATAGATTATACAAACTGGTATGTAATATTTATGAAAAAGGGAAATTTCCGTCAGACTTCAAAAAATGTGTTATAGTCATGATACCAAATAAAGCAGGGGCAGATAAATGTGAAGAATACAGAACAATTAGTTTAACTAGTCATGCATCAAAAATCTTAACTAGAATTCTATACAGAAGAATTGAGAGGAGAGTGGAAGAAGTGTTAGGAGAAGACCAATTTGGTTTCAGGAAAAGTATAGGGACAAGGGAAGCAATTTTAGGCCTCAGATTAATAGTAGAAGGAAGATTAAAGAAAAACAAACCAACATACTTGGCGTTTATAGACCTAGAAAAGGCATTCGATAACGTAGACTGGAATAAAATGTTCAGCATTTAAAAAAAAATAGGGTTCAAATACAGAGATAGAAGAACAATTGCTAACATGTACAGGAACCAAACAGCAACAGTAAAAATTGAAGAACATAAGAAAGAAGCCGTAATAAGAAAGGGAGTCCGACAAGGATGTTCCCTATCTCCGTTACTTTTTAATCTTTACATGGAACTAGCAGTTAATGATGTTAAAGAACAATTAAGATTCGGAGTAACAGTACAAGGTGAAAAGATAAAGATGCTACGATTTGCTGATGATATAGTAATTCTAGCCGAGAGTAAAACGGATTTAGAAGAAACAATGAACGGCATAGATGAAGTCCTACGCAAGAACTATCGCATGAAAATAAACAAGAACAAAACAAAAGTAATGGAATGTAGTAGAAATAACAAAGATGGACCACTGAATGTGAAAATAGGGGGAGAAAAGATTATGGAGGTAGAATTTTGTTATTTGGGAAGTAGAATTACTAAAGATGGACGAAGCAGGAGCGATATAAAATGCCGAATAGCACAAGCTAAACGAGGCTTCAGTAAGAAATATACTTTGTTTACATCAAAAATTAATCTAAATGTCAGGAAAAATTTTTGAAAATGTACGTTTGGAGTGTTGCTTTATATGGAAGTGAAACTTGGACAATCGGAGTATCTGAGAATAAAAGATTAGAAGCTTTTGAAATGCGGTGCTATAGGAGAATGTTAAAAATCAGATGTGTGGAGAAAGTGACAAATGAAGAGGTATTGCGGCAAATAGATGAAGAAAGAAGCATTTGGAAAAATATAGTTAAAAGAAGAGACATACTTATAGGCCTCATACTAAGGCATCCTGGAATAGTCGCTTTAATATTGGATGTACAGGTAGAAGGAAAAAATTGTGTAAGCAGGCCACGTTTGGAATATGTAAAACAAATTGTTAGGGATGTAGGTTGTAGAGGGTATACTGAAATGAAACGACTAGCACTAGATAGGGAATCTAGATAGGGACAAAAAAAAAATAAGTTACTCAGGTTCTGAATCAATTTATTAATGTGTTGATTTATTGAAGAAAACAGAGTCGTGTTTTGGTGTGCTTTTTGTAGTAGATAGACGCTTGCGTGTTATTCTAGAAATAGTGGGTAGCTCTTGTGAAAAGAGACCTCATATACTGCCTCAATCTTCTTTAATGTATTGTATAAGTTACTCAGGTTCTGGATCAATCTTTTAATGCGTTGATCCCGCTTTCGCTAAAAGTAATGATGTCCAATTTTAAAATGAATTTAAAAGTGATTAAAACTGTTAACCGAGTCGTAAAAACACATTTTCATTTTATTTCATCATCAATTTCAAAAAATGTTGAGAAAAGGACGTATCTCGAGAACGGTGCGTCGTAGGGGTATGAAACTAGTGGCTATCGATTCGAAAAGTTGGAAAGTACCCTTTCAATTAAGCCTTTCAAAATCGCGTTAAAAATAGTCTAGGACGCACCGTTTTCGAGATACGACCTTTTTTAAAATTTTATTCAAAATGGAGACTTTTTGGATTTAAAATTGGAAGGTGACTGAGAAGTGGCTGCCTGAGGTTCTCGACCAATCAGCGCTCGTGAAAAAAATGGTGAAGTTCAAGACCAGGGGGCTCGGTTGGGGGGTGGTCTTGAATGTGGCGATGAGTTTCAAGACCAGGGGCTAATATCATATACGGGTGTAAAGTGGGGGGGAGAATCGACCAATCAGCGCTCGTGAAATAGATGTTTACATTTAAGACCAGTGGTCATGGTGGGGGGGGGGTGGTCTTGTTGAATGTAAACATTCTATACTACTAAAGTCCCTGTCCCCAAAGTTTTACCCTTTCAGGCAGTAGTCACAGCTGGTGGTAAGCCATCTACTAAACTCCCTATTAAGGGAGCCCCCACAATCACCCCTTTTGGGATGTCATCTACGACTTCCCATTCTTCAAAACCTCCTCCTCTGCCGCCTTGTATACTGGAGGATATGGTTGAGGAACCGCCCAACCCCAAGGCATCAGAGGTCCTTACCATCAAAACTACAAAAAAGAAAAACCGGATCACTTACAACTAATTTTTATATATTTTCCTGAAATTCTTACCTTTACTTATTAGGTGATCTTCTTAGATCACTGAGGCGGAAGTGCGCCAGGTGATCTGTAGCATGGCATGGCTCAAGGCCCCCGGATATGATTGTATCACAGCGGAGCTCCTCGTCCGAGCGCTTCCAGTGGTCCTTAGTCCTCGAACTAGAATATAATAGATTGCTCTTCGCCGGCCACTTTCCGGCGTGTTGACTTGGTGTTCAAAGGTGGCGACAAAGATCCTGCTGTTAGTTCTTCTTACCGTCCACTAATGTTCTTACTAAAGGTGGTGGATTTTTCTGGACATATCCGAAGCATTTAACTACTTATGGTTGCCTTCTGCCCTGTTTCAGATGCAGAAGCGTAAATGTACACAAAATGAATTAGAATTGGTCTCAAGTTATTTCAGCCATCGGACCGTTTCCCTGCGTGATGGCGGCTCGGAGGTTAGTAATACCTCAATTAAAGTATGCCCTCAGGACACTGTTCTGAGTTCCCTTCTTTGGATCATAAAATTCGATTCAATGTTGCGTTTAAGGTTGCCATGTAGTTGTCGTGTCATCGCTTATGCTGACGACACGCTGCTACTGACTGAAGGGGATTCGCATAACGAGGTACAATTCCAAGCTGCTCGTGCTTGTGAGACACTCCGACTGTGGAGTCTCCAACATAAGATGATTTTCAGCCCAGAGAAAACCACAATGATGTTGCTTAAGGGCCGATTGGCTGCTTCCCGACGAATCCGGGTTCGGATGGTTGGTCTCCCCATTCGGTACGTTACGACTCAAAAATACCCGAGTGTCATCTTGATGAGAATTTTCGGTTCAAGGAACATTTACAGTTTGTAGCAAAAAAGGCCGTTGGTGCTTTTTATGGAGTCCGTAGAGACATTCATCCCGACTGGGAGTTTAATTACCGCACCATGCGTATCCTTTAAAAAGGTGTCAGCGAAGCTATTATGCTGTATGTTGCGCCTGTCTGGGCTCACCGCATGGCTTTTAGGTATTGCGCGGACATTTTGCTGCGGGCCCAGCGACTCTTACTGGCTGTTACAGAACAGTCTCGCGGGAAGCAGTCCGTGTTATAGCCAGAGTCAAACCAATAGATATCTTGGCTAGTTAGTGTAAGGAACACTGCATTTCCAAGGTAAATAACATATTGACGTCAGAACGAAAGCAGGAGATTGAAGACCGGGGCCTTGCGTCTTGGCAGATCAGGTGGGACGAATCCCCGGCAGGTCGCTACACACATGATATATTTCCTATAGTGTCTAATTTAGGTGCGATTAGATGGGTCTCCCCCAATCAACATATCACACAGTTTCTCTCCGGGCATGGTGCCTTTCGGGCGAGTTTGGCTAGGTTTCGTTTGGTGTATTCGAGTCAATGCCCGAATTGCGGAACTGATGATACGGTGGACCACGTCCTCTACGTCTGTCCCCGATACGAGGTCGAACGTTCACGAGCTGTTAGGAAACTTGAGAGAATACATTTCTTTCTGGATCTCCGTATCAACTGGTTGATCCGCGAGGAATGGTCTATAATGGCTGGTTTTATTCCCGCCCTTGCGATGTGTAGGTCTGCAGAGGAGTTTGATCGAGGTAAGATCCCGGGTGGCTAGGGTTCCGGCTTAGGCATTGGACTAGTTGGAGGTAGGCGCATTGGCATCATGCCCCGATTATATTGGTATTGTGTGCAATTCGATTTGGGGCTCCCGCTGGTGGGGTTGGTTGCGCTGCCCGGGTATGGCAGCCCGCTCTGCGACCGGTGGTGTGGCTTCCCTCCGCCGGTAGCGGTCCTGATCGTGACTTGGTAATGCCACGTGAGACACCATGATTGAACCGGGCTGGGGTGAGGGATTTGTCCCCGGCTCCTGCGCGGATCGGAATGAGGTTGCGTTCCTTTTGTTAGGTGACAAACTGGTTGACTTATTTGGTGTAGGTCTGAATTTCTATGTTGCGTAAAACACAATTTTGATTGCTATGAGTGTAGCACTGATTTAACTGGGTCAAACACATCAAAGAATTGAAAACTAGGTGTTCCAAACTTTTAGACATACCAGATAGGGTGCCAATCAGTCATGTATGTTGCATTTTTACTACTTGGTTTGTTCCCGTTTGGATTATGGTTGTGTCGCCTACTCTTCAGCATGTAACACTGTGCTTAAAATGCTAGATGCTGTACATCATGCTTTCCTTCGGCTTGCTACAGGTGCCTTTAGATCAAGCCATGTTGTAAAGCATCCTTGTTGACTGCAATGAGCCGTCACTGGGATAGATGGAACCAGGTATTAGCATCTTATTTTATCTACCTTAAGGGACAGAGAAATCACCCGGCTTTTGATCCAATTCTTGGAAATACTTATTTCCTAAGTTATAAGGACTGTCCACACTGTATTGCACCTGTAGGTGTTCGTACCCGATGTGTCTTCTGCATCATATAAATGGTGCTTCATTTTTCCAACATATTCATGTTCACATCTTCCATGAACAATCAACCTTATAAATTTTATGTTTGACCTCATGAAATACAATAAAGAATCAATACCAACTGTTTTCTTTCAGCAAATGTTTCACCATATTCTCTCCAAGGCAAACCCAGACACAGTTGTATACACGGATGGATCTAAACAGAACAATACTATTGGGTGTGGCATCCTGAGTGCTCTTGCCCGGTCGGAAACCATACTGGTTGTCCATTAGCAAATGATCAGTGGCCAATCTAACATCAATACGCAAATATAGAACCTTCTCAAAAACCTTGCCAATCACATGCGTGTTTGTTGTTAATGACCGAACCTACATGTTTGGTCTACCCAGTCGTACAAGTGTATTTACTGCTGAACTATATGCTATACATAAGGCTTTGAATATCATTAACTTAAGTATCATTATATCCGTATTTGTAGCGACTCGTGTAGTGCTCTCCAAGCCATAGGGAATTTTTATTCCAGATATCCTATCGTCACTGAAATCTACAATGCAATCGCTGAGTTGAACCATCGCACACAAGTGAGTTTCTACTGAATCCCTAGCCACGTGGGGATTCTAGGTAATGAACTTGCAGATTCCACTGCAAAAGGCGCATGTAGTCTACCATCCTTCATTACCCGTGATACTACAGCCAACTTTATTAACCATGTCAATCACACACTTCGCATGGTGGCAAAATCACTGGATTGCCATGGGACTCCTCACATAGGAAATTTCGCAGAGAGGAAGATGTCCATCGCCAATTGCGGATAGGACATATGAGATCTCACGTTAGTTCTGTTCACGGTTACCTGATGTCAGCAGAAAATGCACTGTTATGCATACAATGGAAGTGCCACTTGACTGTGTGCCACGTCCTTATGGATTGCATACGTTATGTGGCCTTGAATTGTAAATTTAAACTACCCAGGAATTTTCGTCAAATCCTGGGCAGTAATAAATAAGTTTTGGACCAGGTATTTTTATTTCTTCAAGCTATTAGTATTTTACAAAATTTTTCATTGTGTTCTTAAATATTTTTTTTATGATAGTTGTATGTTTTTGTGTTTAACATTTTAATTTAAGTTTTTTATTTTGTCTTTGTTTTTAGTATTTTAGTTTGAGTTTAATTTTGTTTTTAAATTTATACTTTGCGCTTTTATTTTGTTTTACTTTTGTTGTTGTCGTATTAGATTTGATATTTTATTTCTATATTTCATATTTTTGTTTTCCAGGCGATGATAACACAAAAATGTTTATCACTCACAAAAAAAATGTTTCTTTTATAATCTTGGCAATAAACAAGCCAAATAAGTCTACACTCAATTTTCCTTCACAGAATAGATGGTTCGTTCCAGTAATAGGTGCTTGGTGAAATGTTGGTTTAAAGCAGTTTGGCAGAGCACGTGACAGCTTATTATTGACAGTAAAATTTGAAAAGTAAAAAACAGTAGCAATTCACAGCAAATCATATAAATATTCTTTGCAATTATCAAAGAAAAACATTCATCATGAAGAAAGATTTCTAATGACTTATGGAATGCATTAATTTTCTTGATTGAGTAAATTATTTAATGTTGTGGCAAAGATTTTGCCCAGCAAAAAACCTGCCGGTGAAATCTGGGCAAATGTTTTTGGTAGCCATAACTGTATAATAAAGCGTTTTTCTTATTTCAAGCTCTATAATCAGTTTCTGAATTATTTTTCTTTCCCCTTGAATTACTCTGTATTTACAAAAAAAAAATTATTGATATATATTTTTTATCTTAGCAATCCAAGAAGTGGATTGTCCTAATTCTGCGCAAGCTTCTTAACAATTTGTTAATTTCAACTACATTTACTTACATTTCATGAAGCCTTAAAAAGTGCTTCCTCTGGTAAAATGAGATCATACTGATATTTTTAAGACATTATATAATGGAATAAACTTGATGGTTTCTATGCTTTCTGACCTGAAAAATTGAATAAAATAGCTTCCAGAACTTATCTCCCATTTTCAAATGTAAAACAAAAACCTTCGGTGATGAGAAAAAAACATTTTTTTTAGGTTTGAAGTACTATAACTTTGTTAAATGACTAATAAATGCATAAATTTTATTATCAAAACTTTTAAATAATTTGATTCTGAGAAAACTGATATAATAAAGTCTATGAAAAACAAAAAAAAATCAACTTTTATTATTAAAAACTAAACAGAACAAAATTTAACAGAAAAATTTTGACCCGGTAAAAATTAAAAACAACAGTTTTTAGTACAATAAATTTATATCCTAGGAAAATTAGGGTGGAACAGTAACTGTAATGCTTCAACTTTAATTTGATTACAATTTATTGTTGTTACATGTTAACAATAAACATTAGGTGGTTTAGTTTTGACATAATTTTAATTGTGCTTAATTATTTTTGGGAATCAGGTTATGTAGTGTTTTGTGTTTATAGTTAAACTATACCTACACTTTCCAGTTGTAGCAGAATTTAAAAGAGAAATTCCATTTTGAATTCTTTGTTTTGAAAGATGCAGCATTCTTCACTCATGCAGGATATGATTTTTGTGTTTGGCTTTTGCAATAGAAGTAGCTGCGATGGAAGAATACAGAGGTATCCTAGACGAGTAGTTCCAAACTAAAGTATTTTGAAGGATTTTTAGTAATCTACGTAAGAATGGTACACTTTCCAGCACTCACTTTCATCTGAACATCAACCAATACATGGTGATGAAAGAGAAAACATTTTTCAACTGGTACAGCTGTCATACAACAAGCACATGAAGAACTTTTACACGATTCAATATTCCACAAAACATAGTATGGAAGAAATTACATAGTCATGGACTGCATCCTTATAATGTTCAGAAAGTTGACACCCGGCTTGGTGACCATGCCAGACGACTGCAGTTTTATCAATGGGTTAACAATAATTATCACTTCATTTTGTTCATACTATTTTTGGTTGAAGCTACTTTTACTTAATGCCATAAACATCACACACAATTCACATCAGTGGTCTGAAAAAACCCCACATGCTGTAGTTGAATCATATTTTCAGCAATGTTTATCAGTGAACATTTTGGTGTGGCATGAATGATAACCAATTAATAGGCCCTTTTATACTAGAATAACCTGTCAAGGGGTTAACAATAATTATCACTTCATTTTGTTCATACTATTTTTGGTTGAAGCTACTTTTACTTAATACCATAAACATCACACACAATTCACATCAGTGGTCTGAAAAAACCCCACATGCTGTAGTTGAATCATATTTTCAGCAATGTTTATCAGTGAACATTTTGGTGTGGCATGAATGATAACCAATTAATAGGCCCTTTTATACTAGAATAACCTGTCAAGGGGAGAAATTATCTGAAATTGTTAAACAATGAATTTCTTACAACGCTTGAAAATTTCTCAATGGCAAAACAAACAGAAATGTACTATCAATTTGATGGAACAACACATTTCACGAATGAAATAAGACAATTCTACGATGAGAAATTTACTGGTAAATGGATTGGATATAGAAGGCAGGTAAATTGGCCACCTATATCACCAAACCTTACTCCCTTAGATTACTGTTTATAAGGATGGATGAAATGCGAGGTATATAAGCAAAAGGTAGACAAAAGTGATGAACTGATCACATACATTCATAATGCTGTTGCTCTCATCAAGGAATGTGAAGATATCATTAGGAAGGCGATAGAAAATACAAGGAAACAAGTTGAAAAGTGCAGTGATGTAAATGGTGAAATTTTCAAACTACTGTATTGTAAATTAATACAGTATAAAACTCAGTGAGTATTGTTTTTAAAGTAAATTAAATGTATTTTAATTTTCAAAGGTCTAAATTTATTGTACTAAAAACAGCTATTTTTAATTTTTATGAACTCATAACAATTTTCTATTAAGTTTTGTTCCGTTCTTTTTAATAGTAAAAGTTTATTTTTTTGTTTTTCAAAGACTTTTACATCAATTTTCTCAGAATTAAATTCTCTACAAGTTTTCATAACAAAATTTATGCATTTATTACTTATTACTCATTTAACAAAGTTATTGTACTTCAAATCTACAAAAAAACCTACTTTTCGTCACTGAATTTTTCTATTTACGTTTAATATCATGAAAAATATGGGAGGTAGGCTACCGTTCTAGGACCTGTTTTATTTGATTTTTCAGGTCAAAAACAAGAAACCATCAACTTTACCCCTTATAACCTCAATTCACCAAGGGGAACTGAGATCCAGGTGAAATTTTTTCCTAGCTGTAATTGATAACAAACCTTTTAGGACATATGCTTGTATGAACATTTTTCCTCATTTCAAGCTTTGTAATCAGTTCCTAAATTATTTCCCTTTTCTCCTAATCATGTGTATATTTTTACTATTAGGAATTTTAAACCCATCTTAATTTACATTTTTCCATTTTCAAGGAAAAACATAAATTAAGAAAATATCATTGCACATTTTGTAGTTTTTTTTAGCTGCTTTTATCAGAATTTGTGACAAAATTATTTAAAACCTTGATTATACTGATGGTGAAATTACTTTTCACATTATTCTGGCAATAAATAATAAGCTCATTTGTTGTTTACCAACAAAAATAAAAATCATAAAGTGTACATGTTCATATGCAATCTTGGAAAAAATGAATAAATAAATGTGACTTAACAAAAAAAAAAAAAAAAAAAAAAAAAATTAACTGCTCATTTTAACTAAACATAGAGAATAAAAAATTAGACATCCTCACCCAAAAGTTTCATTTTTAAAAATAGAATTTGAATTTTATTAAAATTGATACTATATAAATGTAATCACAATTTAAACATTCATAACAACATTCAATTTACAAACCTGTTAAATTTCATTTATATAAAATATATATTTTTAAATGCATAATTAATAAAATACATATTTTTATTTAATAATTAAAAATACATAATGTGAAAAAATTATTGAAGTTAAAGATGGTCAATATAAATATTGAAGTATGCAACTTTACTTAGGTTAAAAAATAATACACAATTTATTTAAAATGCATTTCCTAATAATTTTTCATAATCTTAACACTTATGATAGTAACCAATAATAATTTTTTTTTTTTTTTACTTCAATAAAAAGAAAATTCATTCATTCGACATGCGACTTGTCTACTTTTTAAAAGAATTACACAAAAAATCCCATTCTACTTTCATTTATCAAAAACTGTACAGTAGTACATATGCAATTTGTAATTTTATTTGACAGGGCTCAACTAACCATATAATTAAAAATGAATAAAATTAAAAAAATATCAACAATATCTGAATATGTATGTATGTAAATAAATAATATAAAGAAAAAAAATAATGTATTACACAAAAAGTGAATGCAGAACTTTACCACTTCAAGAGATGATATAACAGGCAATGCAGCATGGAAATGTGAATAATGGACAATATGAGAATGATATAGAAATTGAAATCTACCTCTTCATTTCTTTTAATTTGAGTAGAAACACTAGCACCTGTTTTGATGAATCCAATAAGAAATCTTGAACAATAAGGCTCAAAGAATTCAATAACATTATTTAAACTGAAAAAAATAAATAAATAAAATAGTATTAAAAAAATACTAACCATTTCTTTCCCAAAATAAAAAAAACCTACAGAGAAATGAATGAATGAATTGTAATATACGTTTGAAAAATGTTTTTACCCATTTTTTTATTACATTACTTTCTTACATAAAAAAATACTAATAAAATTAATCACTTTCTATGAGTTTGTAGTATTCATCATTGTCTATTTCTATTTGGAGTGGAGACTTTGGTCTAAATGTAGAATCTTTCCTTTTACTGCTACTACTACCACCACTATAAGTACTATAACTTAAGTTTTTATCACCACCACCTCCACCAGTATTGCGTTCTCTACGAGTTCTATCTTTAGAACGATGATCATGTCTTTTCTTTTTACTTATTTTTGCCCTTAAATCTTGTGCATCTGGTTGAATGGTGACTTCATCACTATCATATTCTTCATTGTAACTTCTTCCACTGAGAGGGCGACGATGATCACTTATACGATCTGTCATTAGAACACTCGATGACGAACGACTGTGATGTCTCCTAGACGATTCTTTTCTTCTTCTACTTCGATGATGTCTTTCTCTAGATCTGCTACGATGCTTTCTGATGGAGGATCTGACTTTTCTATCATCATCAACACCATCAGAATCATCACGACTCCCACTGTCATGTGCTCTAGCACCTCTTAAGACAGATTTCACCTGACCACCTGATCTCCAAACATCTTCTTTATTGTCTTCAGGAGAAGGGCTTCGATCTGTTACCACAGCAACTCTCAAGTCAGGTACTTCTTCTTGAGGCTCCTCTTCTTCCTCTTCTGTAGAATTATCTTTTGAACTATCATGTTTTTCTTTCTTTATACTGATCATCTCTCTATTATCCAAACGCTTTCTTAAATCAGATTTTTCTTTATGCCTGAAACAAAAATAAAACTAATCTGAAAAATAAATGTGTATTGAATGATAACATTGACAGAAACAGAACACTCATTACTTAAGTCTACTTTTACTAATTAATTAGGTACAACACCGCCTATAAAATATGGTTGACCAATTCTGATGTTACTTTACAGTAAATAGAGTATGTTATATACAAACTCTGGGAAGATTTTATTTTAAGTAGGTCACTGGATATCTGAATATCTTTTTAATGGAAGGGTTTTGTGTGTGCGTGCATGCATGTGTGTGTGTTCTGTAACAAATAGAGCAGCTTCCAGAAAGAAGAATCTAGAAGAAACAACAAAGGGATTCTTTTTAAAAAAAAATAATATTTATAAACAAGCGTAGAAGGTGCAGACAATGGAAATTATTACACTTGAGCAATCAGAAGGATGGATTGGGGACTAGTACTGCAGGCCAGAAGATACAAATATTGGGAACCAGTGAAGGACAAGTTTAAGTTCAGTTCAGTGTGGGGGAACATTCAGAGTATAAGTATATGAGTGTTCAACTTTGGACAGTGGATGAAAACAAGAAGCTATTTGGTAAATTATTTGTGAACAGGATTGAAAGTGACATTATTACATTCATTTATAAAGTGAAGGGTAGTTCTTTTATAAACAGCAAAAGTTAATAATTCTTACACTGAGTGAATTGTTGATTTTTATATAGTTATCTTACTATTAATTTAATATTAGTTTCTATTAGTTATTATAAAGTTTTTAGTAAATCAGAGTTGTATTTTGGTATCTATAATTCAATTATTATTAAATTAATTTCAATTACTATTTTGTAATTGAAGTAAACTGTAATTTACTGTAAATTGTATTTCTAAGAAATTGTTATCTAGGCTATCTCTCAATGTCCTTGTCAAACCACAAATACATGACACCAAAAAAAAAAATATATATATATATATATATGTTTATCTGTTAGTAAGATAATAGAAAGCGTGGTTCAGAAGTAAGGGCTGACGAGTTACAAATAGTAATGACTGGCAACACTGATTGGTTCACACAAGCGCAGTAGCTTTAAATGGTCTGTTGAGCATGTGACACCACATTGCTGTCAGTTCATTGTTGTTTGTCTTGCAGACAAGGTATTATTAAATTGAGTGTGGTAATAACAAATCCTGCCAGTTGTGAAGTTCAATGAGCGATTAAATTTCTCAACACAACAGGACATAATGCTGCTGAAATTCATTGTCAATTGTGTAAAACAAATGGGCCTATTGCAATGAGTAAAAGAAAAGTGAGGTAATGGTGTTGTGTGTTTAAGGAAGGCTGTTCAAATGTTCACAACAAACAGAGAAGTGTCTGGACTGATTGTCTCGTTGAACGTGTAAATGCAAAAGTGAGAGAAAATTGTTCATTTATGATTAGCAATCTTTCTCTAGAACTTCCAGAAGTTTCACTGTTGAGAATCGTGACTGACACTAGGCTATCATAAACTGTGTGCTGGCTGCTGAAAATGTTGTCAAGTGCTCACAAAGATCACAGAACGACATCAGCACATGCTTTTCTCAACTGTTTAATCATGATGGAGACGAATTATTTCCCATATTGTCAGTGATGAAATGTGAATTTCGAATGTCAATGCTGAGATGAAACAACAATCCATACAGTGGTGTCATTCCAGTTCATCTAAACCAAAAAATTAAAACATACCATCTCAAAGGAAAATCAAGGAAATGCTGGAACCAAAAGGATGTGTTTTTGATTGATTTCATGGAACCTGGAACATCCATCACATGACAAATCTATTGTGTAACACTTTCTAAACTGCATTGTGCCATTCAAAACCGATGAAGGGGAATTCTGAGATCAGGAATTGTTCTACATCACAACAATGCATATCCGCACATGGCTGCATGCACAGCAGAAACAATTCAAAGATTCAGAGGGGAAGTTTTTGACCATCCCACTGATCTTGTACCCAGTGAGTACCATCTCTTCCTACACCTTAAAAACTGGCTTGCTTCCAATGATCTGAGAAAGTGAACACTTTAAAAGTTCAGTATAAAAGTGGCTACAATCCCAGGAGGTGGAATTTTATGCAGTGGATTTGAAGAAGTTAGTTTCAAGATACCAAAAGTGTTTGGAACAAAATGGTTATTATATAGAAAAATAAAGTAAATATCTAAGTATTTGAAACTATTAAATAAATTTTTCATTTTTTCTACTGTTTTCATTTTGTTTCTGATCGGCCCTTGCTTTTGAACTACACCTCGTACAAATAGATGCAACCAGAAAAGCATTTAGTACAAACTCAGGTTTGTAATAACTATTCTGGTTTTTATGTAGGGTGAATAGAGGTCATTAACAATCAGAATAATGAACATATAAAAGAAATGATCGTAGTAAAGAAAATATTCCTGAAATATATGATCATACAATCAAAGCACTGTATGTTAGTGAGATATGAATACTATATAAATTTTAAATAAAATAAACACTCTATGATGAAATAAACAGCAAAGGATATCTTACGTATATCTTACATAAATTGTCAAATAGCCTCTATAATCTTAATGAGTTACGTGTAAAATAAATTAAAAATTATAGTTTATGCTTTTGGAAATATAAAAACTGTACTTCACTGTTACAATCAGTATCATATACATAAAACAAAAATCTAGAGCTAATAATAATAATGCAATATATACATATACAATATTTATACTAGTAAAGTTAGTATTAAGATGAAATTCAACAATTTTATAATGCCTATCACTATAAAAAATTAACACAATATAATCTTAAGTAAATTGAATATTTTTAACAAACTAGAAGTTACGAGTTAGAAACGTATATGTACAAATTAGAAAATAATAAAACTATTAACTGTGATATAAAAAGTTAATTAAGATAACAATAAAAACTAAAGTATACAGAAAATTAATAAACAAATATAATGCATAAGGATTCGCAACTTTTAGACCACAAAAAGCGGGAAAATATGATAACGTAATTCAGAAAACATAAAAAAATTTGAATTAGGAGATACCATATAAAACAAATTAAAATAAAATGATTATCACTGATATACAAAATAAAACTTTTTTTAATGTTTCTCTAAGTGAGATACTTTTCTCTGCGTTGTTTTTTTCTTCATAGATTACACATCTGTAAATAGAGTCTTTCTATCACCCTCAGTTAAATAGAATTGGCACATTAAAGGCCAACAAAAGTTAATGTCAAAACTAATGTCATGGGATGTCATATTTACATTAAAACTTCTTAGCAGATGCTCTCCTTTTGCAGGTAGCCTCAGATACATTTTGAATTTGAAGTTCAGCAATAATCAGTTAGCATATTAACATAACATTCCCCTTTTTATTTACATTCAATGTACAAAAAAGGTTCTTGTGGGCCAAAGCACATGCTAACTGGACTAAAGAAGACAGGAAAAATGTTATGTTTTCTGATAAGTCACATTTATATGTTCAGGGATGAGGGTTCCATACATTTGTAATGGTTTTCCAACACTAAATAGCTTAATGGAAATGTCAATGTTTCACACTTGCTGCCCTGAAATTTGGCAGGAAGAAATCCACATGTGATGCAGGAAATGGACTTTTAGTGACATATTCTATCCCATAACTCTGCATGAATTCATCAGTTTATCTACAATATCCTGATAATTTTGCGATTTATGGACACCCAGAAAGTTTTTGAGACCCTCTGTCCAAACAGAAAGTTCCATATCAGTCAACACAAAGTTAAACATTTCATCTCTAACCTGTTCTCTTATTTCTGAGCAGACAAAATGCCCTTCTTTAGTTTCTACTTCACTTCAAGAATTTCTGCCTTATGTTCAAGAATCCTTAACTGTCCTTTTACAAATTTATTTTATTAATCCTGGTTTGATATGAAGGAACAGTAAAAATTTTTTTCTGGTTTAATAGAGGCTCATACAAAATGTTTTCTTTTCACCAAGAGTTATGTTCTCGTTTCTTCCACTGTTTTCATAATGCTGATCTCTAGCTCAGCTGTTCCATCCACAAATAAAACAGTTTTTTGAATACACTAACTGCATGCCAAACAAATGAGCTATTACTTTTAAATCTCCATACACATTCTGACTATGCTTTTCATAATTTACTTTTTCAATAACAGTTATCATAGCAGCACAAGTCTCTTTCATATTAATTCCAAACAGATCAGTCAGAAGAATATGTATTACTATTGCACAGTAAAACTGCTTTTAAGCTATACTTGGGGGAATCGCTGATAAGGGACCACTCCTCAGTTTCATGAACATGCCCTAATTATAACATAAGCTTATCAATATTTCTACAGTAAACTAAGTAATCTTCTTCAGCAAAACATTGAGAAAAATCTTTCTATCTGCTCTAATAACTCAAAATTATTGTATTCTTTTAAGTAAATTCCAACTTTGTAGTTTTGAACTTTAAAGTTCAGCTTTATTTTTTGACGAGTTTAAATCTCTTACAGAATCATTTAACTCACCTTGTGATATAAGATGTGACTCACTGGATTGTAATTCAAAGTCATCATGATCAAAGTAATCATGTCATCTTCAACAATGTCTGCTTCTTCATCACTGTTCTGGCAATGAAGGGTAAAGTATGCTTAGATTTCTTACAAATTCCAGACACATTAGTTAAAAGAATTAATAACTGGTTAGTGATCTTTTGGTAATGCCAAACCATAGGTACACCAAATGGCAAGGCCATTCATGAGCCTTTTACACATCCTCTTAAGTTGAGCACACAGATACTAAATATTATACGAGGTGCCCACATCTTATCCTGATCACAGATTTTACAGTTAAAAGTACAATTAATAATCTTCTTTTTAATTAAAGGTAAATTGGTTTTTCTTAAGTAATTTTATACTGAACTCATCACACACATAACAAAAACTGTCTGATTTATTTAAGTACTTATTACGCATTATGAGACATCACTGTTCACTCACTTAATACCATTATCACACTGACTGACGAGATCATCTATAGAAAGCGTAGGCTAACAAAGCCAAAAAGCTTTGTGTTGTTTTGAATTGTCTTGTACGCTTCAATAAAGAAGTATGATATCATAATATGTGATGTTTGTATTATGACTTATTTTTGTTTCACGGTTAACAAATGAGAGTTAGAAATATATACTGAGCACATATATATGAAGTAATCATATAAAATAAAAAAAACATACATGTATCATATCGTATATAAAAAATTTTCAAAATTTAAATTTTGAAATTCATAAATGTAGGGCGATGGAAAAAATTTGACTTCAGATTCATTTTTAGCATTAAAAAACAGTTCAGTTTCAAGAATCACATATTAAGATACAAAAACTGTGTTTTTGTAAGTATTATGTTTTATATAAAAACTTTTTAAAATTAAAAAAATTACCAATGAGATAACATTGTAACCAAGAAAAATGTTAGTAATAAATTAAAATTACCAGAAAATTTTTTTAAGAAAAATATACTATAAAGAAAATTATAGTCTTCTTTTAAACCATATGAATTAAAAAAAACTAGAAATATAGTAACTGCAGTATTTAATAAAAAGGATTCCAGTAAGTACATTTACCAAAGAAGCACAAGATTTGTACAGCATGAGGGCATATAAACATACAAACAAAAAAATATCAAACATGGCTAAAGAACCTTATAACAAACATGCCATAAATAATATAAGAAAAAATATGTATATACTGTAAAACTAAATAATAATATTGATGAAATACAATGATTAAAAAAATGTAACTCACGAATTTAAAATTAAACTAAATTAAGTTAATGAATTCACAGGTGACTATAGGGAAAATTTTGTAGCTTGCAGAAAAGGGACAAGAAAGCTTATTCTAAGTTGCACTGACAATTACAAATGCAATTGAATTATATGGACAACTTAGTATGTTAAAACTGTATAACCTTTTCAGTACAATTCTTGTTTTTTATATACTTGAAGTCATTTTTAAATTTAGTACTATTTAAAAAAAAGGAAACCAAACAAACATAAACAAAAACATTTTTTTTTTAGGGAAACCATAAAATAAGAATCCAAGGAAATTTATTAGAATTTTAGCATGACAACAAAACTTAATCTTTAAACAAATTAAACAAGAACATTCACCTCTTGGAACTGGTACATCCTAATCTCTTTTCAACGAGTACAGCTTCATCATCAGCATGCATTCTCATACGAGGTATTTTCTTTCTTTTAATCAAATCCTCATTGTCAGAACTGCGTTCATTGTCATTATATTTCCTTTTATTTTTACTTTCCCAAATCTCAAGTCTGACTCCAGCTGGTCTATTGTATCGATTCATGAACACAGGAGATGGCGGTGGAGTAGGTCTTTTTGGTGGACTCTCATTGCCTGAAATTAATTTAAACATATAATAATCAATAATAGTGAATATACTTTTAACTTCATGTCAAAACAAATTGTAAGTCATCCTAATTACACTTTTTGAAATAATATCATAACTTTATATATAATTAATTATATATCAAAAATTATATTCAGTTTAAAACTTAATACAGGCATGAAAGATAACATAAACACATATGATGACAGCAAACACTAACAAATCTAAATTTCACGATTTAAATTTTATGTGTTGCAAAAACAAATTGTTGGAAAACTACCAGTATTAGAATTATAAAGAAGGATGTAAAAACACAATGATTTCATACATAACAACATAACATCATAATCTCTCAAACACACACCTTGTTTGCAACAGTTTAAAAATTCATAAACAAAGTGATTTCAGCTCTACAGTTGGTACAAATTCTGACAATCACCGACTGACATTCTATGAAAGTCATCTATATTGAAGATTGCTAAATTAAGTTTTTCTACAATTAAAACATATTATCACAGATGTATAAAACATAGTACACAACTCACACTTCCTAAAGTCAACCTATAAAAATAGATGACAAAAAATTTACTAGCCTAAATTCCCTTCAAGTATTCTGTATGGATAGTAGAACTCCACCGTTTTTTCTCTATAATTGGAAACCCTTCCAGAAGTCATCTCTTATCAGTGTTCATTACCTCCTATGATTTGGCTAGCATCTCTTCAATGATCTTAAAATAATGGTTGTTAAGCTTTAATTTCATCTTTAGAAACTAGAAGAAATGGCATGTACCAAGGTCTAGTGAGCAGGAAGGGTACAAGAAGATTGTAGTGTTAGCAGATGCTAAAATTTACTCCTTGAAATATAAGCTGGTTCATTTTCATTGCAAAAGAAATATTTCATGGCAATGTGCCATGTATTGACTATTGAACTGCCACAATAAAATTAAATAAATTTTCAAGTAATTTATGAAATTTTATTACATTTTAAAACAACATCTTTTATCATCAATCCTTAGGGAAATATTTCACGTTTGTCTTAATAAGTTTGAAGCAAAAATGAATTAAAGTTTGTTGCTATAATATTATTCATTATCAGTTTCGCTTTATTGCAAAATAACACAAATACAACATTAAAAAATTAAATAAGCGAACTCACACAACATGATGCCACTCTGCCAACTAACAAGAAATGGTGCTTGCATTATGTAATGCTGTATAACAGTAATGATGACAAATTTATGCAGCATATTTCACAAACATTTTGGTAGCATCTCAATAGTTACACTTTTCAGCAATTCAAGTATATCTTTTTGTACTTATACTGGGAGTATTTTTACTAGCATACAGTTTTCACCTCTTCTGTTTGAAAAATGTCTAATGAGGAAGACACATACCTTTATAATTACACTTTGCAAGTGAAAGAAACAGAAGATTTTTGGGTTCATATTCAAATCTAGAGAAATATTCGAGAGCAAAGCCAAGTGTTTTAACTTTACTGTTTGGTATACAACTGCTTTTGGCACAAGTTAAAAGCATTTTGTGAT
Source organism: Lycorma delicatula (assembly GCF_047948215.1). Classification (NCBI taxonomy): domain Eukaryota; kingdom Metazoa; phylum Arthropoda; class Insecta; order Hemiptera; family Fulgoridae; genus Lycorma; species Lycorma delicatula. The sequence continues at coordinate 176,580,497 of NC_134458.1, forward strand.
TTTTATGAAATTCTACAGTAAATTTACTTTTATAGTAAAGTATTAGGCAAACCTTTTTTTAAATGTAACAAATTTTTACACAATTTATATTTCAAAATGGTGGCCAATACAGCTGTTGGAAAGAGCCCGACTGTTAATTCATTCACAGAATAAGTATTAACCACCTTCAAAATGCTCTTTGTTCATAGCATTTTATAAATACTAACTACTAAATATTTTTTAATATAAATATAGTTAAAAAAATTAGAGGAGGAAAACATACAGTACAGTACTAGTACCTCATTAATAGTTATTAGTCAGCACTAATTCAGTTAGTGTTATTTTCCCTGGAAAGAATGCTTATGACTGCAAATACAGTAAAATTATTTCCACAATGGATCATAATTTTGTCATGCACTTATTTACAATTAAATGTAAATTAAATAACTTTGTTACAATTATGTTTTTTAGTTATTTCAATATTCGCTTTATTAATTCAGTTTTCTAGAGCTACATTTTTCAAAATCAGAACAAGATGAGTTAGGCCTACTGTCTGCTTATTAGAAGTAGAAGATAGGTATTATCCATGAGGAAAGAAAATAACTCTATTTTCATTAGATTTTTTATTTTATTTATTAAAATGGCTCTGCAACTATTGACACGCTACCAAAATGTTTGTGAAATATGCATGAGCTACATAAATTTGTCATCATTACTGTTATACAGCATTACATAATGTTAGCAGCATTTCTTGTTAGTTGGCGGAGTGGCATCATGTTGTGTGAGTTCACTTTTTTTTATTTTTTAATGGTGTATTTGTGTTGTATTTATGCATACTCTGGAGGGTCTACTGCAACTCGATTGCATTCAGAGATCTGTAAGAGCCATGGACAGTTTATTTGCACAGTACACAAATCTATATAACTACTTTCCCCAAATAAACAATTCATTATATTTAATTCAGTTCAAAGCTTACATTAAGACTATAAAAAATTATATCATTCTGTATAAAGGTGATATATATCAGGGACATTCAATAATTAAAGAGACAAACTGACATGGAAAAAAACTGTATTTTTACAAAATGAGACTTACTACTTCTCTACATAATTATCCCCCAATATTAGTACACTTGTTACCTACGATGAACTAGTTTTTTTATACCTGATGCAAAGAAGTCTTTGTCTTGTTTGAGCCACTTTCCCACAAATTCTTTGATCTTGTTGTGAATGTTTTTCCACATAATGCCTCCTTGAGTAGAGGAAAAAAATGAAAATCCAAGGGAGCCAAATCTGGACTGTAAGGAGGATGTGGTAGTATCTCCCAACCCATTTTTCCAATGGTTTCTTGGGTCAGCTAGGCAGTGTGAGGGCAAGCATTGTCGTGTAGCAATATCACGCCTTTTCTTTGAGATCCACAACATTTTTCTCTCACTGTTGGCTTTACTTTTTTCATCAGCAAGTCTAAATAATAGACACTGTTTATTGTATGCTGATTTTCCAAATAATCACAAAAGATGAAACCTTGGGCAACCCAAACGACGGTCAACATGACTTTTCCTGCTGAATTTTCCTGTGTTCTGAATTTCTTTCAAACCGGTGAGCTGGTGTGCTTCCATTTCATGCTTTGTCTTTTGGACTCTGGTTCAAAATGGTGAACCCAAGTTTCATCACACATTAAAATCATGTTTAGAAAAGGGTCACCTTCCCTTTCATAGCGTTCTTTCAAGTCTGTACAGACTTTGAGTCTTGTTTCCTTGTGTTGATGCGTTAACTCTTTCAGGACCCAACTTGCACTTCTTTTGCTGTACTTGAGCTTGTTACTGATAATGTATGAACTGTGCCAACACTGACTGCAACTGTTTTTGCTATATGTTCAACTGTAATACATCAGCCTTTACGAATAATGTCATTAATGCGGGTTTCAAGCAAAGAAGTTTACACTTCAATTGGTAGGCCAGGACGTTGCTTGTATGTCACTGAGGTTCAACCGTTTTTGAACTGTTCTACCCACTTATAAAAATTTCTGTGGTTCATACAACTTTCACCATACTGTAAAATCATTCGAGAAAAGATTTTAGCCAGTTTTTCACCTTCAGAAAGCAAAAAACAGATCACTGAACATTGTTCAACTAATCTGTAAACTTCAAGCAGACATGCCATTGTTAAATGCAATATTAAGGTTATAAACACAGCAATTTATATCCGTCAACTGTTCTCATCCCAGTAATTCCAATCTACAATTATGAAATACAAAACTCCTCCTACAAACTGTTTCATTTCTACATCAATTTGTCTCTTTAATTATTGAATATCCCCTGTAAATAACTACAGTACTGTAGAGACTGTACAGACTGTAGATAATATCTACAGTCATGCCCAACTTTATTTTAGGACGATTTTCACTAATTTATGTTAAAAAATATAATTTTGTCTCTATTTTTTTTTTTAATTTAGTTGCTTTTAATCGCCATTATAACTTTTAATGACAAACATAAAAATAAATATTCATTTAAAAAATAGAACTTTTAACTCTTGACTAGATAGAACCAATACATTTTTATTTCGACCCAGATATTATGTAAACAGTATAGGATGATTTTTGAGAGAATATTAATAGTAATGGATGAGTTCCCATCATAATATATGCTGATATTGTTATCATAAATATTATTCATTATATTAAATAGTTTTAATGAATATGATTTATAAAACAAGACTTTAAATATAATAATGTTTAAATTAATAACATACAATACGTTCAGAAAGTTGCTGTGCACTGGAATAATGGAAGTGTAATGACAACTTTCTTAATAATTATTCTGTATTTTTATTTCATTATTTTATAGAAACAGATATTACAATAACTGGAATAGTTAATAAAAAGTGTTGAAAATGACCTGCTCCAACATCAATACAATACTGCATGCATTTCAATCTGTTTTCAAACACTTTAAGCAGCAGATGTGCTGGAATGCCTCATACGTATGCCATTATTGCAGTTTTTACTTTGTCAATCATAAGTGGTCTGTTACAATGCATTGCTTGTTTTATTGCCCTCCATAGAAAGTAATCTGGGGGAATCAGACTTGGCAATCATGCAGGCCACAAATCCCTCGAAATAATTCATTCACCATAGACATTTCATAAAAAAAGTCATTGACCTGTTAGCAATGTGTGCTATGGTGCCATCTTGTTCAAATCAAGCACGATTAATCTCCACTTCTGTTAATTACTTATGAAATTTGTTAAAACAGCACAATAATGATCACTATTAACTGTATTTTCCAAATAGATTGGACCCACAATGCACATTCTATTCACACCAATCCAGACTCCAATTTTCTCTTCATATAAAGATTGTTTGTATAATCATGGGGGTTAGTTGTCAACCACAGTTGTGTATTTTGTGAATTAATATATCCTCCCAGATGAAACCACACTTCATGTGTGAAAAACATAATATTGAGGATACCTATGGAATTTTGGTCAATAAAACATTTAAATCATTAACAATAATTTAGTCTCTTGACATGATCTGTAGGTTTCAGTTCTTGAACACACATTACTTTATAGGAGAAAAATGTCAGTTCTTTTTTTACAGCTTCATGTGCGGTAACACATCTGCGGTAACAATGCCCAAAGAACTTACAGGACAACCAACCTAACATTGAAAGAACAGAATGCACCACATATTCTATAGGATACTGCATAGCAACTTCCAAATGCACTCTATAATATAACAGTAACAATAATCAATGACGTAATAATTTGAAGCAACATAATTATTTTTTTAAATTAAATTTATATACCACTATGTACAAAGATAAATTATGCAACACTCAGCATGCAAATAATTATGATACCACTAAAGTCAAATCAATTAGCCACGCAAGCTCAGGGCTATTCCCATAGTGTGCCTCATCACACAATATAATACAGATTCAGAATTATCAACAGACAATTAAAACATATTGCATGAGAAAGGGCAAATTTAAAGCTTGTTTTAAAATGACAGTCCATTCTTTCATAAAGGATATTCTGTAAAATGCCTTGATCTATAAATAAATTTACTTCAACTAGTAAAATTTATTTGCAAATGTTATTATACAAAGATAAAAAGAGGGCAATTTTAAACTTCTTACTCAATATGATCACTAACTTAGGGCCGTTTACGAGATGTGTTTAAAAAGTACGAGAATTTTTGTTTTTTGGAAAGAATTTTAATTATTTGTTAACATTAATGTTATCCCCTTCAAAATAATCCCCATTAGATATTATACACTTACGTCAGTGCTTTTTCCAATCTCCAAAACACTTCTGGAACTCGATCTTTGGAATAGTGTTTAGCTTTTTCAGCAATTTGCTTTTAATCTCATCTATGCTTGTAAAACGACAGCCCTTAAAGGTTCTCTTTATTTTTAGGAATAGAAAAAAGTCACATGGGGCCATGTCTGGCGAATATGATGACCGGGGTATCATTACAGTGTTGTTTTTGGCTAAAAATTGACAACAAGCAATGAAGTGTGAGCAGGCGCATTATCGTGGTGTAAAAGCCATGAATTGTTTTGCCACAAATCCAGGCGTTTTTTTGGATTGCTCCGTAAAAACAGCATTGAACTAGTAGGTAATACTCCTTACTGATCTTTTGACCTTGTGGCAAGAACTCATGATCCACTATGCCTGAAATCGAAGAACACAGCGAGCATAACCTTCACATTCGACCATACTTGTTAAGCTTTTTGCGGTCTTGGTGATCTAGAATGCCTCCACTGGGACAACTGAGTCTTAGTTTCGACATCATATCTGTAAACCCATGTTTCATCACCTGTTATAACATGTTTCAGTAGTTCTGCATTGTTGCTGACTTCATTTAGCAACTCCTGAGCAACTTCCATTCGCCATTGTTTTTGTTCGAAATTCAACAATTTTGGAACAAATTTTGCTGTCACACATTTCATACCCAAAACAACTGAAAACATTTCATGGCATGAGACAATTGTTATCTCAACATCATCAGCAACTTCTCTGATTCTAATTCAGCGATCGTTCATAATCATTTCTTTCACTTTTTCCAGGTTTTCATCGGTTATTGATGTGCTGGGGTGTCCAGGGTGCTCATCATCTTCAACGTCTTCATGACCTTCTTGGAAACACTGATACCACTTGTAAACCCTTGGTTTACTTATAGCAGACTCACCAAATGTAATATTTAACATTTTTAAAACATTGCTACACTTTATTCCATTGTTATAGCAAAATTTAATACAAATTCTCTGAACCATTATTTATACAAATAAAAAATTGTTGATTATACCGAACATTGGTTATCCTTTTGAGAGCTGACTACACATCCAATACTGCTAAAAATGTACAGATGATCAAGAATTCTTGCTAATCCAAATCTACAGAAGTTTTGAAATAAAGAGGTCTATATAAATTAAAAGTCCCTCACTTATTAATTAGCAGTTTTCATAATAGCAATAAACCATCACAGATTTCAAATTCCAATTAAAATAATAATAATAAATGATAAAAAATTCTTATCTTCAAACTTACGTATTTTATTTTTGTTGCGATCAAATGCACCCCAACTGTAAGCAATAGCAGACCACGGATTTGATGGATTTTCTGGGCAAGATTTTTCAAATACTTCATCACCAGTATCATAGAACACTATTCCACCCACCTGCTCTTTAAAACGTTTTTTTTTGGATTCACTTATTAGTCCTATGTAACCTATAATAAGAGATAAAAAATAAGTACAATAAAAAACAAATCTAGTTTATTTCAACATAATTTAAAAAAAGCTCTTATCACAAAGATATCAAAATATACACTTAGAAGTAAACAAATGCATTAAAAAAATGTTATTTAATGTCAACCAGAATGATAAAATGGAAGCATCTGTCTTTCATTTAAAAAGTTCCAGGTTTTAATACAAATTAGCTATCACATTTTTCACCACAAATTTCCACAATTCAGTATATCAAATATGTTAGCATTAGGAAGGGCATCTATCTGTAATAAATCATATCCTATGGATTTTTTTTAACTACTGCTAAAATCACCAAAAACTGTTTTCAGACAAACTCTCAGTACTGCAAATTCAGTTTCATTAAACCCGATAAATTATCTTATCCTCCAGAAACTTTCCTCCTAACATTAGCTCTACAAGCCAAACTCATAATCAATTTTCATCTACTATATTAATTTTAATTTAAAGTTAGTTTTTTATTAAAAGTTATGACATTCTGAGTTGCCATTCACAATCCTAACAAAAAGTTCAAGACCATTACAGGATTGAGGATTGTTCTTACTGGATACCAGCAACATTTAAAATCCAAGTTCAGTTATTAAAAGTACATAAAAATTAGATTTTTGTAGTACTGATATTTTACTCATTTACTACAGGGTCAATCCATTTGAAGTGTCCCAAAAAAAGCATAAGCCGGCTGCTTGACCAATTCAAAAAAAATTGAAACTTACCCACTTGTATCCTACATGTCTCAGGACCTTAAAACTATTTTTTTCTGAATAACTGCTTTTATTTAAGCAGTTTACCGGTGGCGTTCATTTTTATTACAGTGCACATACCTATTTTTCTGATTGTAAGGGTTTACAGAAAAAATCTAACTAAAAAACTACTGGTCCTGGAAGGATTAAACAAAAAGCAATTTATTATTCATATTTTCACACGGTAAAAGATTAGTCCAGTGGTTTATTTACCTATCTCTCTTCTTTCTATGAGAAAAATTACCAATAAATTTGAACATGATAAACTGTGAAATTAAGCAGGTAAACTGCTTAAATAAAAAATTAAAAAAAATAGTTTTAAGGTCCTGAGACATGTAGGAAACAAGTGGGTACGTTTCAATTTTTTTTTGAATTGGTCAAGCAACCAGCATATCTTTTTATGTTTTCTGGAACACTTCAAACGGATTGATCCATATACGAAAAACTATTAAGAATACTATTTAAGTATATTAGAGTTGTGTGTAGAAAACAATGTCTTATATTGAAATATAAAAGAAACTTCATGTTGTAGGAAAATTATCAAATGAAAGTTTAAGCTTGAGTGAGTGTGTTTTGATTTTATTTTTTAGATTGAGTTATAGATGGGGTACTTTTCTGTTGCTCCCCTCCTAATTTGTTTAATATTTTCCATTAAAAACACAATAAAAACATCTTTATTATAAAGATTGAAATTGTAATTTTTTTTTACAGAAGCCTCTAATTCCCTAATAAGATTTTAATTCATCTCAATTAAAGAAAGACAGTAAGGGGCATATTGCATAGGATCAGACTTAGTAACTTTTGTCCAAAATAATAACTTTAACAAAAGTCAGACTGAGCCTCCCCACAAGGTGTGCCTAGATACATCTGAAACAAATACAAGAAATTTTTCTGGTGAACTGAATCTAAACAAACTTCACAGCTTCCTTTATCATCAAATCACAGTTCACCAGATCATATCTAGAGTTGTAACTCAAGACCTAATCCCACTACAGGTGACCCTTGATAGTCAATCATGAAAAGTCTTTTAAGGAATACTCCACCAGCTGAAATAAACAACACCAGAGTTCAGAGAAGGCAGCATTCGGGTATGGTAGGCTACCACTTATAAGATAACATGCAATTAGAAGCACTGGAATGCCCTAGCATTACACAAATTAACAAGAAAAATACAAAGTCCAAAATAAAACCAAAGCAAATCACCTACATTTCCACATACAATGTAAACTTGCTCATGCAACTGGTAAACTAAAAATAATAACTGCCCTAATAGACCAACATAAAATTCTCATCATGGGTCTGCAGGAAGTAAGATAAGAAACACAGACTAGGGCATAATGGAATCTCAAGGGTATGGGCTTTACAAACCTACCTGGGAAGAGATTGATGATAAATGCCCCACAGTTTGAACAGGCTGTTTAGTCAGCCTCAAAATAATACAATCCATACAAGAATTCAAGTCACAATCTTCAAGAATCTCAACACTCACACAAAAAGCACCTAATAAAATTTACACAATAATAAACGCCTATGCGCCGACGATCAATAAAAATAACTCTTTAAAGGTCCATAGAGAAACAGAAAAATTCTGGGATCTACTCTCTTCTTCTGTTTAGCCTCCAGAATGACCATAAGGTATTACTTCAGAGGATGAGTGAGGATGAAATGTATGAAGGTAAAGGAAGTCTAGTCTTGTACAGTCTCAGTTCAACCATTCCTGAGATGTGTGGTTAATTGAAACCCAACCACCAAAGAACACCAGTATCCACGATCTAGTATTCAAATCCATGTAAAAATAACTAACCTTACTAGGACTTGAACACTGGAACTCTGGACTTCCAAATCAGCTGATTTGGGAAGACGCGTTCAAAACCCAAAACCTAGAAACACCCCAACTACAATATAAAGGAGAATGGTAACTAGACCATGTTTTAATGGACAAACACCTAAACAAAGAGTTCTACAACGTAAAAGTCCTTCAAGGAGTAGACACAGGGTCAGATAAATATGTAGTCAAAATTAAAATTAATTTTACTCCCCAAACAAAGCAATAAGACCAAACCCTAAAACTAAAAGAAAAATAGACCCTACACAACTAATTAAGAATGAAAATTACCAAAACGCAACTGAAAAATAAAAATCATTGATAAACTCAAAGATCTACTCAATAACCTTAACCAATTGCAGAAGAATTAGCCCCAATAAAACATCAGTGGTGGAACAACAAACGTGACAAAACAGTGGAAAAAGACATCAAGCATGGCTAATTCACAAATCCCAAAAGTCAGAAACATCCTCCAAAATCTAAGAAACCACCCGAACCCTAAGGAGAATAAAAAGACAACAGCATAAAAACACAGTGAAGTTAATAGAAGAATTCAATAAAACATAGTTGAGAGACTACTACAAAACCTTAAAAAAATCAGCTCCAAAAATATGAACCCCCAAAACCCTACTAATAAAGAATAAAAACGGTTAACTGGGCCATATCAATCAAGACAATGCGGAAATCCTAGCTAAATATTTCAAGAAACTCATAAATTATGAAGAACTACAGAACTCCTAAACTTCACACCAATATCAACACCACCAGAAAACATCAACCCTCCCACGATAAAAGTATACCAAGCACTGGGTGAGATGAAGCATCAGATCAGACTTTTGTAGATATCAAGAAACATGCAGGAAGATCAGCAAAAATTACTTACTGTTCATCAACAACTTGTCAACATCTGGATCAAAAAACTACCAGAACACTAGATGACAGCACTCATCCATCCGCTGCACAAAAAAGGGGACAAAACAGACCCTAACAATTACACAGGAATCTCACGCCTAGACACAACACAAAATTCTTTCAACAATCAACCTCCACGGGATTGGTTCACAAGTCAAGAAAGAACTAGGAGAATACCAAGGAGGTTTCAGACCCTGCAGGAGCTGTCCAGACCAGATCAAGCTAATAATGGACTACAACAGGAAAAGAAACAGAGACATGGTGGGTGATAACATTTGTAGATTTCAAGAAAGCTTATGACAGCATCAACAGAGAATCCCTACTAAAAATGCTAAGACACCTTGGACTACAGACCAAATTAATAAACATGATAAAACTAACTCTCACAAGCACTAAGTCGAAGGTAAAATTCAGAGATGAGTTCTTGGAACTATTTGAGATCAAAACAGGACTGCGCCAAGGTGAGGGGCTCTCACTGCTATTATTCAACTATGCTCTCAAAATGGTAAAGATGGAATAACTAAAAAAAAAAAAAACACCCCCCCCCCCAAAAATTAAAAATAGGCCAAACATCAAAACAAACTGTCTTGGTTTTGCCGAACACTTGTCACTGCTAGCAAACAGCATCGACAAAGCTAAATCACAGTTATTAGAACTTCAAAACATTGCAAATATAAAATTAGCCTCATAATATCATTTGAAAAGACAAATTATGCCCAAAAACCAATATAATTAAAAGAAGTAAATATAAACAGTAATAAAATCAAAATAGTAACCCAATTTAAACACCTCAAGAGAAATAATAACATACAACCTAAACAAAAAAATTTTGAGCCAAATAAGAACAAAGTAGCTAAAGCTAAAAATCAACTTTGTACACTTACAATAAAAAAAACCTATCAATAAACGCAAAAATAAGACACAACAATACAATTATAAAACCAGAAGCCAGTTATACAGCAGAAACACTCTTCCACCTGAACAAACAATCAAAGGCAGACTCCAGAAAATCAAATAAGAATTGGAAGAAGGTGCAACAATAAAAAGTACCAGAAAGACAGGCAGTGGTGGAATGTGCCCAACAAAGTCATGTACAAAGAGTTAGAACCTATCACTGATACCATGCATAAGAGGAGACTAGGATTCTTTGGATATATCATGAGGATGCAAGATTCAAGACTTCTGAAATGGCTAGTACAGTACAATCTCGACTCAAAAAATGCCAAGACTGGATACAGAGGTATCAGAGAAATGATCTGAAGGAAATTGGCCTTACACCAGAAGACGTACCACAGATAAAATAAAATTAAACAAGAAATTCAAGAACAAAGACACTCATTTCACACCCATAACATGAACATTTTCAAAACTAGAAAGAGCACAAAGCTGAACACATATGAAAAAGTACTGGGAGGACCACAAGGCCCAAACAGTCCCATTAAAGAGGCTTCGATAATGGACTGACTAAAGTGATCCTATGAGGTCATAAAAGATAATAATAATACATAAAGACATCCCAACCCCGTAGGAGGAAGACACCCACCTTGTGACGAAACCGATTGCCACACCACCCTCGCCATTTTCAGCCCTGAGGGGCTTACCAAAGGTTATCTTTAGACCCTCTAACTGATTACATCTGTCATCAGCCAGGCCTTGGTCGGGATGCCACTGATATAAATGCCTTGGCAGACATTTGCATCAGTAAAGTACAAATCAAATTTTGCTTTCACATAGGCCTCAAACTGACATCTTCACATCCAACCTAACATGATTCCCTCAAACTAACAAACAAATACTGTGGAAGCACGAACCCGTGCCTAGACCAAATTTGACAATACTGTTCGTGACTGTGAATGCCTCAGAAAACGAACGAGTTGCTACATTCATACCAATCAAAATTATGTTTTACGCAACATAGAAATTCAGATCTACATCCAAATAAGTCGACCAAATTAGGTCACCTAACAAGGGGAACATAACCTCATTCCGGTCCGTCCGCGCAGGAGCTGGGGACTAACCCTGCAAGCCCACCCGATCTCACCATGGAGTCTCGTACAGTATTACCAAGTCACAATCAGACCACGACCGGTGGAATGAAGCTACGCCCCCAGTCACACAGGCTACCATACCCCGGTAGCATGGCCAGCTCCACCACTGGGAGCCCAAAATTGAATCTCAAACATTACCAATATAACCATGGCACGATGCCAATGTGCCTGGCTCCAATCAATCCAATGCCTAGGCCAGAGCCCTAGCCACCCGGGATCCTACCACGATGATATATCTCGATCAAACTCCCTCTGCAGACCTACACACCACCACAAGGGCGTGAAAAAAGCCTGCCACTATAGACCACTCCTCACAGATCATCCAGTTAATACAGAGATCCAGAAAGGAATGTATTCTCTCATGTTCCCTAACAGCTCGTGAACATTCGATTCAATATTAGGGACCGATATAGAGGACGTGGTCCACTGTATCATCAGTCCCACAATTCGGGTACTGACTCGAATCCACCAAATGAAACCTAGCCAAATTCATCCAAAAGGCACAACACCCAGAGAGAAACTGTACGATATACCGATTGGGAGAAACCTATCTAATCGCACCTAAATTAGACACTATAGAAAATATACCATGTGTGTAGCAACCTGTGGGGGATTCATCCCACCTGACCTGACAAGACGCAAGGCCCTGGTCTTCAATCTCCTGATTTCGTTCTGACATCAATAGGTTATTTACCTTGGAAATGTAGCATTCCTTGTGCTACATTATTTATTGGTTCGACTCCGGCTATAACACAAACTGCCAACTGCGAAACTGTTCTATAACCCCCTATAACAGCCAGCAATAAAGAAAGAGAATAAAAATACTTTGAAGATGATAAACTGCTAAGTTTGAAAAATGAATTAAATTAATATTTTTTTTAATGATTTAATAAATTATATTTGCCTATGTGAACTTGCTACATGGTGTCTACTTACTTTAACATGTTTCAGAATTCTACTCCATCTTCAGAAAATCACTCACTGGAGGTAAACATCACATCAAGATAAAATGAAATACTACAAAAAACAAAAGATAAATACACAAAGTCATAACACATAAATCCACATACAACTGTGATATGTTCACACCATCATCCATGTAGAGCAACTTGATGGAACTCGTGCAGAGCAGCCACTGCAAATGTCTACTGCTATCCTTCGATTTTATTCCCATATCATAAATAGAATTGGACTGGAAGTTTAAATGATCATTCAATGCATAAATTGAATTATCTTATGTGCTTTATAAATCTCATATTCTTCGAGCAGATCCATGTACCTAACCTTTCTTACACATATGCAGTAGTAGTAAATTGGTTTCAGAATCAGAGTGTATGATTGCAATCCATAATGTGGCGCACATTGAAACAACATTGTGGTTAGGTAGATGTTCTTTGAACAGTTTTATAAAATGTCTGGCCTAACATTCACAATCTTTACATTTAATTCGGTAAATCCCTGATTTTAACTGTACAGATGTGGTTTTTAGGTTTTAGCATTTTCTCTACATTGCTAGTAGTAGGGAAAGAGATTCCTATACATCATCTCTTAAATGCATTGGTTAGAATGCTGGGTAGAATGTTGCCATATTCTGTCGATCTAAATGTTTCTTTAATTTTCACTTTTGGTAGTTTTGTCTGGTTTTTCATAAGTTTTCTGAGAATCCTGTCTACAATGAAAATATTATAACTGTTCACCATTTGCCTATATGCTTTATTGTATCCAACTCATTTCTGTAATGGATATCAGTTTGTGGAACTGTTCAAGTATGTGAATAAAGCTATTGTATGCTGCCATTTTTGGAGAGAATGGGTGGTGGGAATTGGCACGGATTGTGATATCTGATGTGGCTTTCTGCAGATTCAGCATTGTAATTCATCTGATCTAATCACTGTAAGGTCTAGAAAATTTAATGTCCTGTCTGATTCCATTTCAAGGGTGAACTGAATTTGAATACTAAAATTATTCAAGTTTCTTAAAATTTTTTATTTGCTGAATGGTCAGAGGATTAAATCCATGTAACAAGAGTAAGTTATTATTTTCTTGTATGATCTATTTTCTTTGGATAACAGGTGTTTATTTTCAAATTTGTTTAAATAAATATCCACTAGTAATCCTGACAGCAGAGATCCCGTTGTTAGTTCTTCCTCGTGGGTGTAAAAATTGTTATCAAATGTAAAATAGTTCTGAGTAAAACCTCTAGTAAAACAATATTAATTCGTTAATGATGTGACGCCCCATATTTTAGTTTCAACAGGTCAATTCTGGAGCATGGCTACAGTTTCTTTGACAGGAATAATAGTAAAAAGGTTAACATGTCAAAAGACACAATCTTCTAGGTGGGCTGCAATTTAATGTGTTTTAGTCTATTTATAGAAATAACTAAGATTCTTTAAACTATGGTTATATTTGAGAATGATGTTATTCTTTATGATTACAGGTTTTAGCTGTCAAAGCAGTGGCTGCACTGCAAGAATTCTACAATTGCTATTTATGGACAATGGTATGCACATGTCGCATTTGTGCATAGTTTTATGGGTTGTTGAATATGTTATGATTGTGTGTATATGTGTGTTTGTTTTTTCGTTTTTCATTTTATCTTGATGTTATGACAACCTCCAGCAAGTGAGTTTCTAAAGATAGAGCAGACTTCCAAAATATTAAAAGTAAGTAGATAACATATAGAAAGTTCACGAAGACAAATATAATTTATTAAAATATCAATTGTAACTTGGATACATTAAGATGAATTTTAATATTTTTATATTTAGGAGAGTTTTGTTTTTCATGAAACTATTTTATTATTTTTTATTTAATTTTTTTTTATAACAATATTATTTTTCAACAACCCGAACACTATACTCACAAGTAACATTCTCATAAAGCCCTATGAAATATAGCTGTCCCTCAATATTTTAAATGGCATATCTTAGTAAAAAAAAATAACAGAATTAATCCCTCTTGATGTGTAAAATTAAATATTTGGTAAGTTAACAGAACAAATTTCATAATTATTAGCCCTGTGCTGCTTCGCAGCATCAGTAAATAAATTAACTAACATTATAACAGATAATTTACCTTTTGATTCATAAAACTTCCTTCCAGACAACATTAGCTGTGCATCAAACCTAGGTTTCATTTCCACTCTCACATTTTTAAAAGATTTTACCCATGATACAATGTAATTGTCCATGGTTAAAAACTGGTTTAGGCAGGTAGAGTCCTACTTGGTTCAGAGTTTGTCCTTGCACCTTGTTGACAGTCATGCAAAATGCTAAACATATTGGAAATTGTCTTCATTTAAAAGAAAATTGGACGGTAGTGTCAGACTCCACACTCATTGTCAGAAGTGCTAGTTAAACATTCACACCTGTTATAATTTACACATCTAAACTGTTATTGTCATACAATTATCTGATTATCATCCCCATTCCATTCAATAATCCCTTCACTGGATTTAAATGTCCTCAAAATGTTTTTTAGGAATTGAGTGATCAAAGTCTGTGTAGGCTCATTTGATGGGGCTTGACATGGTGAGTGTTTTAAAACCCAAATTCTATATTTTAATCAGTTCCTGAGATTTGGCGGTTTGAGTGTATTTTTAACAGTGAGGAAATGTGTATGTTCCCTCAAAACGTTTATCTGAATTGAATGATAAAAGTTGGTGTAGGCTCACTTGATGGCAATTAATGTGATGAACATTTTAACACTCAAACAAATAATTCTGTATCTTAATTAGTTGCTGAGATATCTTGATTTGACTACCACTAAGATAAGGATTTGAGTATAAGAAAAGTTATGTTCCCTTAAACCCACTCTCATAACTGAATGGGCACAGTCGATGTATGTTAGTTAACTGTAGACTGATGTAATGAGTTTTAAGAACCCAACGAAGGCTATAACTAAATTATTTACTGAGCAATTGCAGAAAAACCAAATTTTTTTAGTTTACCAATTTTTTTTAATATATAGATAAATTAAACACTACCCAGATATAAATTCAATAAAAGGTTAAAACACAGTTGCATAAATAAAAGAAATTCTAACCTAGCTAATTTTTGCAATTAAGAACTTAAGGACCCCCAAAATGTCATGAAATATAAATAACCAGCAAGGATAACCTTTTTCACAAATAGAAATAGTTTCCCTATTGTATAATTTCTAGTAAAATAGCAATAGAACATCAAAATTAATTAATTTAAAAACAAAATTTCTCAGTCTAGAATAAAAAAAAATTTAGATAAAATCTAAGTAATCTGTAATACAATAAGCCTCTCCAACTAAGCTGATGAGCAATGGTACTATTCTTTGTTAATTTAACAACAATTAAACATAAATTTAAAGAACATGCAGGGAGATCAAAATACACCATACGAGGAATAATTTACAGATATAAGTTCGTTTATAAAAAAAATTCTACAACAGCCATACTTATAAAAGAAAAAAAATCATCTGACAGTTATTTAAATAAATTAAAATATATCAATCAATACCTGAGAAATCTTGATCTAATTTATTAGTTTCAGGTGCTCTGCGATCTTTACTTGTTGCAAACCTTAGAAATACACATTTGGATCTCGGATGTGGAACACCTTTACGCCATAAACCAGGCGGTAATGGAACTGTAATATCAGATACTGAAACTGTATCAGACTCCTAAAAACAATAATGCAAATTACTTCTACGTATGAGAATCATCATATAAATAATGTGTAAGAAGCAAAACAATATATATATATATATATATATTTCATACTTACAAAAAACCTTTCTTCACTTAGTCACCACTTAAATATTACAGTATTATATAGTAAAATTTTCTATCCCATAATTATAAAAATTGAATACTTCCCAGTAATTTCTGAATAGCAATTAAAATGCTTTACTGAATATCCTTGAACTATTGCAGTCGGATAGTTTTAAAAAACATTAAAAACATTACAAGAAAAAATTCTTAAACAGCCTTGTAAATATAAGATTTGTAGAGGTTAGTATTTTACCTATATATAATAACACTAAATTAAATCAATATGTATTTCTGTTAAATTCATTTTAATGCTTTTATTTTTAAACAATTAATAGTAACTGATGTTTTTTAATTTAATTAAAAAAGTTTTTTTTCTTTTTGATATACATTTTATAACTAGATCCTTTAATTATATAAATTTTTAGTTAAGAAATTAAAAATGAAGTAATTACATACTAGGTATTTTTGTAAGTTACAAGCTAATTATGGTACAAAACAAATTTAATTAAATTAAATCAATTTTTATCACCAATATCATAGAATTTGGAAATAAACTGAAATTAAATGGCCTACTTTTTTCCCTTGCACTACAATTCTCATTTGATTTAAATAGAATTCAACTTGTGCAAAGTATTTTAACCATAACCAACCAACCCAAAACTAAGAGGACAAATCACATTTATTTTTTAGGTAAACCAGTACAAAGGTATTTATTTTTATAGGAATTCTACATTGCCTTATAATCACAGGTAAAGATGTTACTAAATTGTTAAGTAAATTGAATTCTGGCAGCAGTGTATCAAAAAAGTGAATTCTTTCACATAAATACTTTATTTTTTGTTTCTACTTAGTACTTTCACAGAAACATCTGCTCCATCGAAACTTTTTATATGGAATTAAATAGTTAAATGCACATCAGTAAACATATCTCTATGATTATAATATTTTAAATAATGTTTTTAATTTAAGTCCACATAGAAAGTTCTGATTTGACAGAGATCTTTGCAAAAGACTATTGAACATTGAAAAAAATGAATATGTGGAACAATTATTTGCATAAATAATCATAGGTATTTTTTATTTTTTTAATTGAAAAACTCAGATGTGCACATTTTATTTACACGCATTTTATAATCGTGAAAATACTGACAAGTAATGATAGTATATAGGCCTAATGAAAACAATGTCAAAGTCAAAACAGCTGAATAAATGGATACAATAGCTATTAGCCAGGATATACCTCTCACCAAATTTGCCATATGCAAGGAGTTAATGCATATTTACATAGAGTTCAACATCATAATAATTTCAAACTGATTATGATTATTCAAAAAAGTCAAAAATTAATGTGTATAAATTTACAGTTACTTTCATACATGTCATTAAGATGTAGAAGTTTGGAGATTTTTGAGCCTCAAAATTTTACACATAGGCATATATATATATATATATATAAAATTATCAAATGAAAGTTTAATCCACAAACTAGTGCAGACCATAAAGTTGTACTTGCTTCTAAATACTTTTTTTTTCTGAAAACAAGAATAATCACTAATTTTGAAAATGAATTTGGAACAAATTTCTGTTTTGAAAAGGTGTGGTTGTACGTTTATATATATAAAACACATCCCATTCAGTCTTTTTCATGATTTATTTTATTTAATATTTATATTGAACACTTCATACATACAGAAATCAGAACTTAACAGAAATTTGTCCCAAATTCATTTTCAAAATTAGTGTTTATTCTTTTTCAAAAAAAAAAAAAAAAAAAAAAAAAAATTTATTGGGAAGCAAGTACGACTTTACGGTCTGCACTGGTTTGTGGATTAAACTTTCATTCAATAATTTGCTTACTACAACAAACTTTCTTTTTCACTTCAATATAAGACATTTTTATTGCTTCTACATGGAACTCTATGGACGATTCCATCTTAACTCAATGCAAAAAATAAAATCAAAAAATATTCTGTCAAGCTTAAACTTTCATTCGATCAGTTTCCAACTACATGAAGTTTCTTTTATATTTCAATATAAGCCATTTTTATTACTTCTACATGGAATTCTATGGACAATTCCATCTTCAAGTCTTTTCTGTTATTCCCCCCCCCCCCACTTTTTTTTATCCAATACACTCATATTTGCATGAAATTTAATTATCAATGTCAATTTCAGTGGAGAAATACATTTTTAATTGTAAAAATCAACTTATAAATATAATCTAACCAAACTTAACCTACACTCGCTAACGTTGACTAATTAACAGTAATGTTTACAATTGCAAACATTAATGTTACAACTTGCTACCTTACAACCAAGTTCCCTTTCCGATCGGTTTTTCTTCACGGCACTTTTGTTTTTCACACACCCAACAACCATTTTTTGCATGAATTTTCATAGACATTTAGTGTTTCATCTTACATATTCTGGTCTTACAAATGAAAATTTATAAAATGGTTTCTCAATCCCAAAATGAAGTGAATATCATATTTTAAGCATTTTCCTGATTCATAATGGAAAATATTAAAGAAATCAGGAGGGGAGTAACAGAAAAGTACCCCATCTTCAACTCAATCCAAAAAATAAAATCAAAACACACTCACTCAAGCTTAAACTTTCATTTGATAATTTTCCTACAACATGAAGTTTCTTTTATATTTCAATATAAGACATTGTTTTCTACATACAACTCTATGCCTCAACATATTTATTTTGTGCTAATGTTTTTTTTGCAAACCATTTACATTCTAGATCTCAATGAAAGAGGTGTGATGAACAAAATGTATCACAACTTATACTAGTATACTTAAATAGTATTCTTAATCGTTTTTTGTATATGGATCAATCCGTTTGAAGTGTCCCAGAAAACATAAAAACATACGCTGGTTGCTTGACCAATTAAAAAAAAATTGAAACTTACGCACTGCTTTTCTACATGTCTCAGGACCTTAAAACTATTTTTTTTAAATCTTTTATTTAAGCAGTTTACCTGTGGTGGCCATTTTTATTATGGTGCGCACACCTATTTTTGCGATTGTAAGGGTTTACGGAAAAATTCATAACTAAAAAACTATTGGTCCTAGAAGGATGAAACAATTTATTTATATTTTCTCAAGGTAAAAGATTTGTCCAGTGGTTTATTTACCTATCTCTCTTCTTTCTATGGAGAAAATTATCAATGAAGTTGAACAAGAAAAATTGTGAAATTTTTCTTTTTGTAATTTTTTCAAGAGACAGGGATGGCATACACAGTTTGAATTATTTTTTTATATGGTGGTATATGTTAGTAATTTTACGATAAATAATATTAACGGTGATATACTTACCCCTAAATTTTCATGAATTTTTGTAAAAAAAATTCAAAATTTGGCTTCAAATAACTCTAATGGGGCTGGTGATAAAAATCTCAAATTTGCACAACTTGCTGTGTTTTTGTAGATTGTTACGACAAATAAAAAAGCTTCTTGTTTATTGTACTAATAAAAAAGTTATAACCCCCCAAAAATCA
Source organism: Lycorma delicatula (assembly GCF_047948215.1). Classification (NCBI taxonomy): domain Eukaryota; kingdom Metazoa; phylum Arthropoda; class Insecta; order Hemiptera; family Fulgoridae; genus Lycorma; species Lycorma delicatula. The sequence continues at coordinate 176,600,031 of NC_134458.1, forward strand.
TGGAAAACCTGTTAAAAGCAATACAATTTTGACTCACTAAATAAGTGCTTCAAGGGGTTTTTTGTCTTCTTTGCACTTAAAATTTGTTATATTTAGTCCCTATGCCCTAAATTTGGGCTTTTTGGGCATGTACTGTTTGAAGTACAGCCTACCGTGAAATTTACACATCCCTTCATCTATGGTTATATTTTCTCTGGAAAGGTAAGCTTTTTGAAAAATTTTTCTGTAAGGCATCAAGTAATGGATGCACTTTATGTAAAGGACCATGGCCCAGCTCACCTTTACGGACAAAAGTATTATTATTGTTTATGTGAAAATTACCCATAATCAATAAAAATCTGTCCCTACTCAAAAGATAAGGGCAATAATTGCATGATACCACAGGATTTTTGGACCAGTAGTCAGATATCTGTGGCTTTCTGTCGATGGACATGTGTAATATTATAGATAGAAATTTATTTATTTCAGCTACAGTGACTGTCTTCCATCTATTCATCCTACAGCCAGGTGATAATTTTTCTGCGGCTTTTAACTGCCTTAGTTTCTGCTGCACATAGAGGTTAGTTTGTTGCTTCAAAAGATGAAGCAAATGATAAAGACTGCAGTCTTTATTTACAAAATCCACATCATCTTCATTATCATCATCAAAAGGAATATCTTCATCACCACTTTGAAGATCATATAAAAAACAACAATTATATTATCATAAGCACTGTTAGCCATTGTAACTTTTATATCAAACGTAAACAAAACGGTAACTCACTAATTCGCAAAACATAAACAAACATGATAACATCGATCTTGGTTACGACTCAAAATGAAACTATAAAAAGAAAATCGATATTACAAAAATGCAATCTAATGGTGAATTTACGTTCTAAAAACTACACAATATATATATTAGAACTGAACGGATTCCGTCTTCTGACATATTACATTTAATAACATGAACATACAAAGTCCGTCAAATGACGTGATCTGCATTTCTCAGTAGTTGACCCGTTCCGTCAGATGACAGGAACAGCGCTCTACGTGTTAAAGGAGATATACACTTCATTTAAGTTTGTCAGAACAAGGCGCTTTTGCTTATGCAGTTTGACACCATCAACATGCATGCTAACACAATCCTTTTTACCAGGACACAGTCTGCTAATATTGTCATCTTCAAAAAATAACATTATTAAACTGTGTCGTTGCTAATGCCTGTTTTATGTCTTTTACTGCCTTGCTCATTAACTAATTTTCCAGTAAGTTTAACCAAACACTCAGGCACATTGAACTATGATATTATTTTAGATTTGGACCAAGGTTGGGGAAGTAAATTGATAATTTTAATCTATCTTCTTTAAAAGCAAGAACATATTTTTCTTTTAGTTTCAAAGTATGTCATCATATTCATATGAAGATTGAGTTGGAATTTCATTTTCAGAAACTTTCGAGTCAAAACACAATTCAAGATTCTTTTTTTAATTTTTCAGATACCTTATTTATTATTTTAAAATTTAATGCTGATGGCCTTTGATTCCTGCTTAATTTTTTCAATTTTGATACACCCATAATGCTACAAGCAGCATCCAATTGTTTAATATTATAATGTGAGAAAATGTACTGCTCTTGGTCTTTGCATTCATATAGTTCTTTGTTCTGCTGACAAAAAATATTTTTTAAACCGTTCACACAAAGAGACTTTCCAGGAACCCAATTTAAATTTGGAAAAGTGTTCTTTAGAGCTTGCTCTAATGTTATTAGTCTTAAGTTTTTCTTAACTGTTTTTTTTATGAGTTCTCAAAGAATCACAATAGAACTGTCCATACAGATGACTGAATTTTGACAAAAACGTTTTTCATGATATTTACACATCTGAATTAACACATATTTTATGTGTGATATTTTTCATGACACCTGAATTAACACATAAAAAAAATAAGCTGTTGGATTTCATCACTAAATTCAAAATTTTAATCAGTTCTTTTGCCAATGTAACATACACTGTTTTATGACACTTTTCATTCACATAAATTCCTATAGAACATTGTTTTATGCAAAACTGCTTGAAAATAATGTAAAAATTTAACTGGTTTTAAAATTTGCAAATATAATATTATTAAGCAGAACTTATTTGTTTAATAAACATTTCCAAACGCAGGATGATATTTGAGACACTCGGTAAAGATGTGAACAGGTCCCTGACTAATGCAAGTCTGACCAGTCTGTAACTGCAAAGATAAATGATGTAACAAGCATAAATGATCATGTTGCAACATGAATTTTCCTGACGACTGGAAATGATTTCAAGCTTCTGTTAGAACATGAACACTGCAGTTCAATGGTTAAAACAAGTCTATTTCAGCTACAGTAATAAGCATGAAAAATGTAAAGTGCAAAGAAGACAAGAAAACCCCTTGGAGCACTTATTTAGTGAGTAAAATGGTATCGATTTTAACAGGTTTTTCATGATTTTTTGAGAGGTTACAACTTTTTTATTATACAATAAACATGAAACTTTTTTATTTGCCATAACCATCTACAAAAACACTGCAAGTTGTGCAAATTTGAGATTTTTATCATCAGCTCCATCAGAGTTATTTGAAGCCAAAAATTTGAATTTTTAAAAAAAAATTCGTTTTCAAAAATTCATAAAAATTTAAGGGTAAATAGATCACCATTGATATTATTTATGGTAAAACTACTAACATATACCCCTACATATAAAAAAATAATTAAAACTGTTTATGCCATCCCTGCGCCTCTTGAAAAAATTACCAAAAGTAAAATTTTACAGTTTTTCATGTTACAAATTTATTGGTAATTTTCTCAATAGAAATAAGAGAGATAGGTAAATAAACCACTGGACCAATCTTTTACCTTAAGAAAATATGAATAAATTGCTCTTTGTTTCATCCTTCCAGGACCAATAGTGTTTTAGTTATGATTTTTTCCATAAACCCTTACAATCACAAAAATAGGTGTACGCACCGTAACAAAAATAGCCGCCACAAGTAAACTGCTTAAATAAAATATTTAAAAAAAATAGTTTTAAGGTCCTGAGACATATAGGAAACAAGTGGGTAAGTTTCAATTTTTTTTTAATTTGTCAAGCAACAGCCCTTGGGTCACTTCAAATGGATTGACCCATATTACTGAATTCATCCTATAGAATTTGTTTTAGGATAAAAACTATGTCTCGTATTAAAATTGAATCCTTATAGAAAAAATGGAATTGATCAAGTAACCCACATCGTTACTAATTTATTTTCAATCGAAAACACACAGGACTTTGATCATACTAGACCGGTCTGCCAAAAGAGATTTCAGAGTAAGTTATACTTCTTTTGAAAAAGCATGGTTGTATGCATGAACAGTGTTCAATATAGATATTAAATAAAACATGAAAAATACTTGATGGGATGTGTTTTTATATATATATATATATATATATATATATATAAAATTATGAAGCTCAAAAATCTCCAAACTACATCAGTTTCATTGAAATTTGGAAATGCATGTTAAAATTTAATGAAAATTGGTTGAGTTGTTCTTGACTGATCAGAATCAGCTGATCTTAATCGAACCCCGCTTATGAAGTCTAATATTTTTAGAGCAGCTACTGTGGGACTATGATGCACTCCAATAAAAAACAAAAATGCTAATTGAAAAACTGTTTGCACGTAATATTACATTTTTATTCAGGATTCTTAAAACACAATTCATATATCCAAAATCATTCTTATTTACTGAATAAAATGAATTTGAAGATACAGAGGTGTTGAGAAATCCTGTTTTAAAGATTATAGAGGTGGTGTCGCCACCTCTCTGTCAAGTTGTCATACTTGCCAGAGGGGACATTAGCGACGTCCCTCGATATGTTCCTATTCATGAAGCTATTCTAAACATTAAAAAAATGCCATCTCCTTGTTTAAATAAATTTACAATAAAAATCTGTGAATCTAACTACTAATTTATAGCAAAAATAGTGAATATCAATTATATACAATTAGTGAATCACCTCTGATTTTGATGAAAATTGGAATATACCTTATTTAGGACCTAAGTTATTCATTACAATTGAAATTATTAATTGGGAATGACTTTCACAGAGTATGCCCCTCATAATTTACAAAGTACCCTCACTAAAACTTTCGTAATTCAATACTGTAAAATGGTACATATATTATTTTCAGACTAAATAATTAGGTTAAGTTTGTTAATTCATTTTAGCATGACATTAGATTCACTAATCTTTATGTAAAATGGCTTGGTTTAAATGAAATTGAATTGAGTTTAGCTATATTTACATTAAGGTTAAGGTTAGGAAACTAACAATTTCATGTAAACTCATACATCAACATAACCTAGCCAAATATAACATAATGCTTGTTTCACTCTCTAACCTCATCTTATTAACGCCTTACCAGACTATGACAGAATATTCAGACGTAGCCAACATGCACGGAAAGGACTTTGTCGGAATATTCCATCGTTGAGTTTTTGTCTAATTTTAATTCGCTCTGTCATAATATTCTGGCGATTATTTTTTAATTTAGTTCATTTTTATTCCGCAATGGTAAAGCACTAGTAAAGAGTTTTCGTCGCATTCTAAGGCATTTATCATAAATAAAACAGCTGATACGGCTTGTGTGACATGTTGTTTACATCTTGTTAATGAATGACTTTACGAGTATTTTTACATGTTTACTTCGGGTTGTAGCCGTTGTTTTGTGATTGAATATTGTGTATACACTTTATACATTAATCTATAAACTTTACATATATATCTGTAAACTGGACTGGTAGTTTTCATGTTTTTTTATAATAGCTTTATGTATGCTGTTTTTTGAGAAGGAATCTACTTCAAAATGAATATTTTGACATTTTAGACCAGTTACAAGCTAATAGCAATAGTGATAATTTAGATGATATGTATGAAGATGTATCATTGTTGTTATTACCCAACGATGATGATATTTATGCTTATGAGGTACGTGCAGGTGATGCAGATAGGCCTATTCAAAGATATACAAGTAATATTGAGTAGATAAATTACCATCAATATGATTCATTTTGTAGGCCCTCCAACTTTACTGGACAATTGGGTATGAATACTGCTGCTATTCCTGATCCAAATGACATATTTAGTATTTTAAACTTTTTATAACTGATGAATTGGTTGATATAATTACAAACCAAACAAATGAATATGCAGATAATTTTCTATCAAATAAAGTTCTGAAGCAGTTTTCACTATTTCAAAAGTGGAAACCAGCAGATAGAAATGAAATATTTTTACTAATTGCAGTCTACATTTTGCATGGAATGATTTGAAAGCCCGAAACTGATAAATATTACACAAAAAACCATTATCTGCAACCCCAGGTTTTTCGGCTGTTACAGCATACAAACTTTTATACAAAATTTATCACATAATATACAGCATACAAATTTTATCTAGATTTTTACATTCTACAAATGTTTCACCTCAAAAACACAAAAGAATATATAAAATTAAACCTGTTTTAGAATATGTAAATGACAAATTTTCTTCTGTTTGCACACCAGAGAGGGAAGTAGCTATCAATTAAAGCCTTTTGTTGTGGAAAGGTCGGTTGAGTTGTGTCCAGTTTATAAGAATCAAACGAGCTAGATTTGGAATCAAAACCTATGTTTTGTCTGAAACAGAACTAATCCATAACGTAAATTATGGGCAAGCAACAAATGTTGTACTTACTGTGATGCACGACCTGCTTCAAAAGGGATATTGTGAATATTCAGACAATTTCTACTGTAGTCCAGAGTTGGTTTTTGTTTTGAAAGATAAAGAAACTGACCTGGTGGGAACAGTAAGGTGCAATAGAAAAGGCGCCCTTAAGGATTTTGTAAAACAAAAATTGAAGAAAACTGGAATGATAGCATCAAGTGAAAAGTTCAGTCAAATGATACTGTTGAAGTAGTGTGATAAAAGGGATGTGCTATGTTTGTCAACTCAGCACTAAGTTCTTCCGGTTGAGGTAAGAAGAAAAGGACAAAATGTCATCATTCCTTCAATTATAAGCATTTATATGGAGTTTACAACATTTACATGGAGGGGGGTTGATAAAACAGATCAGATGCTTGGGGCATACCCACTTTTTGCTTGGGGCAAAAAGGAACTCAAACACCTCCTAAATATGTGCATATTCAATGCGCTAATTTTGCACCAAAAATGTGGAGGATAGTACACACATCTGCAATCTAGAGAGGCTTTGGTGCAAGCAATTGTTGAAGAACATCTTGTAGCCAAACCGAAAACAGGAAGACCATCACTAGAAAAGGATCCTCTGAGGTTGAAGGAAAGGCACTTTCCAGAGTACGTACCCACAAACGGAAAGAGAGCAAATGCTTCAAGAAGATATGTAGTCTATTCACACAATAAAAAGTGTAAAGACTCAAGATACCAGTGTATGGAGTGTAATGTTGGGCTGTGTGTAGCTCCATGTTTTAAAATATTTCATACACTAAAAAACTGTTAAAAACAATCATGATAGAATAAAACTTTAATAGTAAAGACAATAATCTCAATTACAGTGTAAAATATAATTTAGTGATATTTATAGGCAATATGAAAACATTAATCATTAACATGTTCAAAGTAGGTTAGGTAATTAGGTTTTTGTAAATATAATAAAATACGTTTTGCATGAAAAATTACCATTTATTATACTAGGCCAATGGGCCTAGTATACATAGTCAAAAAAAAGTTATTAAAGTAAAAAAAAAAAAAACATCAAGATAGATAGCATTATTTTAAGTGAAAATACAAAACTGGTAAAGGGTTAACCTTAATACAAAAATTGGCCAATTATTAGGCTGAGGCAATAATTATACACAATAACCAATTACGTAGTCTGAAAATTATGTATATTACACTTGTACAGTGCTAAATTATGGGATTCTTTTGTGAAACTTATGATGGATGTAATTCCAGTGAAAAGTGTTTCCAATGAATAATTTCAATTGTAATGAATAACTTAATACTTAAATAAGGGATATTCCAAATTTCATCAAAAGCAGAGGCAGTCCCTAATTGTCTACAATTACCCTTATCTTTCTAAAACAGACACCAGCAGAACATAGGAAAAAATGTATGCTTTAGCACATTTCCATTTTAAGGTACTTTTACGTGTAGATAGGACTATGAAAAAAATGATATATTATTGTTGCTTAATCAGTACATTAATAAAAATTTCCTATTAACTTAACCCATGCATTTGGCTTTAGACAATTGACTTCAGTCAAATTAGACGATGCTCTCTCCAGCACTACATTTAACTTTAACAGCTTGACTTTTTCTCGCTTTATTACTTCATTTAAGTATTGCTTTATTTTGTTAACAAAAATAATATTATTAAGCTTCTGACATGTGCTGCCATCTTGTGATTGCTTATGAAGTATGACATTGTATGAACACTTAATCTGGATCACACTTTGCTTCTGTCTGTTTATATTATTACCATACATAAAGCAGTTTTCTTTTTTGTTTCAAATGTAAAAACTTAATTATAGTTTCAATTTGGTAAATAAATATCTAGATTGCATTAATTTAACTTCTATACACAGAAAATTGATGTAATTTTTGAATTTGTTTTTGCAAGGCTTGAGCTGAATAAATAATTCTAAAATAGGTAACCTTTTGCTTGAAACCTTACAAATCTCTCCCAAATGATATGCTTAGCTTCATTAATGAAAACATTTGTTTACTTTATACAATTTTCAATTTAATTATAGATATTGCATCTTTAGATCCTATATTTCAAATCTGTATTCTGCTACAGAGTTGCATTAAAATCTTTAAATAATGAATTTGTATTTATTGTAATCTCTACAATTCTTTTTCAGTTAAAACTGTTTTATATTCATTTCCAGGCATTTTATAAAAAGTTAAATCAAAATAATAGGTTAATAGAATTAAACTACTTATTTTTTAAACATTACTTTTGTTAAAATTTCATTAACTTATTCATTAAAAAATACATCAACTAATATGATTAGTGAGCAATAAAATATTTAAAGCAAACAAAAGTATAATACTTAATTTGTTCCAATTATACAAAGTTAACTCAAAACAGCAGAAAACAAATGAAAATATGTAGTATTAGTCGACAAGGCGAGGTGCATATTCAGAGTTTCCGAACTACTGCTGTATACAGTCACATTGCAGTGCTACTAGTACAATAATTGCGACTTGATGCCATTTTAATTTCAATGTTAAATAACAGAACATCAGTTTTTCTTTAGCTTAATACAGCTATTTTTGTATAAATAATGAATTTTATCTTTTGCCCTGTTATTTTTTAATAACAGCAACTGTTTTTTTAGTCAATGTACTTTAAAACACAAGCATGATGAAAATATATCATACTAATAAAGTATATGCAAGTAAATAAAGTATAAATTTCTTACATCAGTTGTTTTGGTTTAAGTAATGATATTATGACAAACAGAGACACACGAGTCATAGAATTATCGCTTAAAAGTTTAAAATAGGCGAATAGTTATAAGCATTATGTAATTTGTAAAACAAATATTCCCTGTTCTTTGCAATGGAAATTGCAACAGTTGTTACTTAAAAGTAGTCATGTTATAATGTCAAGTCATCGCGGAAAACCTTTCAGAATCAGGCACTTTGTCTCACGTTTAAGTTACAAAGTTCATAGACAAAAAAAAAATTAATTATTGTACCTCTTGTGAAGGCAATGGAATAAACTTGTAGAATGCTAAACTTAAGCTGATAATGGATTCTTAATGGAAAACAGTAGCGTTAATGGAAGGTACCACAGAGAACATAATTATAAATATACGGATAGACAATGATGAGACATCAGGTAGTGAAGACAAATTGAAAATTAATTCCGGTGGAAGTGAAACTGAGTCAAGCTCAGAAATCAAGGGTTGTTGGCTTATCACAGAAGATAGTTCTACAGAAACTACAAACAAAATTGGTTAAGGACTGTATTAAGGTAGTATTGATCGTCTAAGTATTTATTAGTAAATTAATACAAAAATATTATTTAATTTTTTCTCCTGCAGCTATATTCAACTAGTTGTGATTCTGTAGGCCTATATGTCCAAATTATTACTATCAACTTTGAATGTAATTCTGTGAACTATGACACCATTTTACTGAAAAGTTTACTAATTAAATTATTGTAATTAATTGCAGGTTAAATTTATTTGATTTATGAATATAGTAATGTAAAATAATATTTTTAATTGTGTTATTACCATAATCAGAAAAAAATTACTGGTTTCAAAAAATACAGTACCTATTTTAAATGAACAACATTTCTTGTTTAAAATGAATTGACAAGCATATCACTTTGTTCAGAAGGACTACACCCAGACTGTACTGTTGTATTATATCTCAGTCTCTGGCAATAGCCAAACAAAACAGTGCTGTGGTCCTCCACAAATATGAACTTCGCCTTGTCAACTTGTAACACTAACAGAACACAAAACCAACATTATTTAACTACCAGGTGGAATATAATTTATGATGGTTTTTATTAATTTCCAAAGTATTTCACCAAAATATTTTCTTTGAAGAAAACATTACCTATCAGCTTAAAGACCAAATATACTTTATTCTGTAATGAGTCATGATAAATTTTAGAACTCTAAATAATTAGAAAAAAACAAATGCAATGATATTAAATTGCATCCAGCAAAACTGGAAAACATTATCCCTGCCAATAGAACAATCACTTTCAACATTTAAATGAAGAAAATGCATTTCTAATGATTGGAAATCTAATCCTATTACAAAAGTTTTTCTTTTCTACTTTATAGATAAAAATTCTCAGAAAAAAAATTAAAAATGCTTAATGCTTATGCAAGTAATGAATGATGTTCACTACATAGCTTCTCTGGTAAACAGCATGGTATCACAATGCATTTTGGTGAGTTTTGCATTCCATGTGAAACAGTAAGTTTGGCTCAGTGAAGAAGGTAACAGAAACAACTTCATACCTCACTTTCTTTAGTTAAGTATGGCATGGGTCACTGAACAACCTTGAGAATGAATTTGCCAATTTTAGGAGTAAATTTTACCCAGTGAAAGGATATTGTATTTTTTTATCTTACCAGGTTTTTTTTTATTCAACTATTTCAGATTTTCTTTATACAACTGTAGTAATGCTATGTATATGTTTCATAATACTTCAATATAGTGTATATTCCACCTCTTGCACATACACGCTTGCTCACTCATTCACTTACACAAATGCCTGTCCTTCAGAACACTTGTATTCATACAATTTAATCATAGATTGCAAATGAAAAACTATACTGCATTTACATACATCATCTTCAGAATTTTTATCAGATTCTTCTTCATCCTCGTCCATTGTTGCTTCTTCAACACTACCTCTATCAATACTCTTTCTTCTTCTTTTTGATTCTTTCTGTTCAACATTTCTGATTTTTACGGATAACCCTAATAATGCTCTAGCTGCAGATGTATCATCTAGCCACATTACATTACCTGAAAAAAAGAAGAAATTTAACCTCTAGCTCTAAAATACAGTTAGTTTAAATATACTGTACCACTTACATACTGCACTTACTAACTAGTTGCATTTGATTTGGTGCACAATTCCTGATCTACCAAAAAGCCAACTGGTCAAGTGTAGCAATTTATATTTTTATAAGATAAAAATAGAAAAAACATATCAAAGCAATTTTGGTAAGAATACATAAACTGCTATGTTGTTCAACCTGAACAAAAACTTCAAATTAGACTATAAACAGAATTAAACATAAATAAGTTTTTTATGAAAATAATAAATAAAAATAAATGGCAAAACATAAGATAGATACTTAAGAATACTTTTAATTTAATAAACTTAATAAAAAGTCGCTATAAATTATGTTATGAAGTATGAGTACATGCGTGCGTGCACATATGTCTGACTATCTGTGTCTATGTTACTTGAGTATTGCCTTTAATACTGCAACTGTCACTGCTAGTAGTATTGCCACTACTGATTACGTATATTACTCATCTTCTTATATCATTGTCAGTTGTAAATCGTTCATGCTTAAAAATGCAGCAGAGGGTAGCATACACAATTTAGTTAAAAAATGGCAAATAATGGGGTCAATTTAAATTGCAAAACAAATTAGGCGATCTTCCATTATGACTCCAGAGCCATAGCCAATATTCAAAGAGGTTTTTGTTGCTCCAAAAAAATCTATAAGTAGATTATCACAACAAAGCATTGTAATATACACATCTTGCCATTAGGATTCCTTATTTTAATTTGATACCGAATTAGTGCAGAGTGTTTTAAATAAATACACAATTGACAATCCACAGTTTACTTTAAATATAATTTAATAAATCATATAAGAACTCTCATATAGAGCAGGTACTCTCTTTCTTCGCTTTTCTATGCTACGCTTCCTATCGACGCTCACTCGCTATCTATACTTATACTATCGATCGATATAAAACAAAACCATATAAGTTTAGTAACCAACATTTCAATTATATCACAACAATCTCCCTCAGTTGAAATGTTTGCAATAAAAATGTATGTACAACACAGGTACTTACTACAGTACTGACAACCTTACAAATATAACAATATTACATTAGATATGTATCACAAATAACACATCAAAAATTTACTAATGCCAAGAACAAAGCACAATGAACTTTAAAAATATCAACAAAAATAAAAAGAAACATCATTTCTTACTTTTCATTTAACATTAACTTGCTTAATATTTCAAATGACACTTTATCGATAGGCTTGGTGGTGCAGAGGCTTTGGTTTATGACAACAACCAATGGTACATAACATACTTTTATTATACCTTGCTTAATTTTCTCTTGAATAAAGTGGTACTTAATGTCAACATGCTTTTACACAGGCTTAATTGTGAGTTCAGGCTACTCGCAAGAATTACTAATTTGTATAGCTAACAAATTGCCCTCAAATAAAAAAGTACATCTAAATCATTTGGATTTTCTATCACATCTAATTCAATCAAAATATTTTGAAACCAAAAGCCTCACTGACACATTGACTGAGGGCTACATATTCTGCATCAAAAAGACAGAGCAACAAAAGACACAGTACAATTAAAATTTGTAAAACAATGTCCACTGGTGGACTTTCTGTCAGTGGTGTCATCACCCTAGTCAGCACCTCCAAAACCTTTGATAATATCAGTAGAAGGATTTTTACTAAAAACTAATTTCAAATCAAGAGTTCCGTTCCTCTAACATAATGTAACACTTTTTTTAGAAATATTAACCCTTGAGGCAGGGAGCACGTGAATGTCACACATATGTTAAGTTATATGTATCGGCGGGTGGACATGACAGTCTCGCAGCGCGCAGTGTTTGATTCAAAAATTCATAATATTGCCTCTCATAATGGTTATTTAAAAAACTGGCTCTGTGTTATCACGAGGCTTCGTTCTTCCCCACCATGTTTTTATAACTGCGTAAGATTGCATATCGGTAATGAAATACGATTTTGTTCTACGAAGTTGAATGCTCTTCTTTCAGTCAGTTGCGCCAGCTGTGAGTAAATGAAAATGGCCGTGTCAAGCACGTCGCGTAATCTTACATCGGAACAAATTATTGAATGTTTAGATGAGACGTGTGACAATAACATAAGAATATTTGATAGTGGTAGTGAATTTGATAGTGACGAAAGTGATGAAGATTTTGTGCCAGAAAATCATAATGAAAATAAAGAAGATTCTGAACAGAGTAGTGACGATATTGATATACAAGTGAAGCATACAAGAAAAGACATAGATTGGAGATGAGAAAAGGTGGATGAATCTTCTGCTGAAAATTTGGTTTAAATTGGTGTAATAGTTTTGAAGCTATAATTTTTTACTTTTAGTACTGTAATACAGCTGCTGGTTGGGCATTTAAATTACCGGCAGTAGGATAGGACTTTAAAAATGTAAAATCATGAATTCATGAAATTTATCATACCAGGACTTAAAGAGTCTTTTAGACTAAAAATTGCGTTTAAGTTTGGTAAATTGCAATTCTCAGGTAAACACATAAATACAGTTTCTTTCAGTTCACTATGCAAAAAGGCACTACAGACATCCATTTGCATAACAGGTCATTCAAAACTTACACAACAGCTAACATTAATCTTAATATATTTAATTTGGCAATAGGAGAATAAACATCATATATTGACCCTTTCAGCATGAAACTAGTGCACCTAGTGTGAACCTTTCTGGCAACTAACCTAGATTTGAATTTCTTGCCTTGATTAGTTCATTTAATTCTATAAACCTATTTGCTGTCAATAACATCACATATTTCTGGCATATCAATAACATCTCACATATCAATTTCAGCTAATGACTTCAACTCAAACCTCCATAGTGTCCTACCACTGCTTACCAAAAACTGACTTTTTAGCTTATACATATGATGGTTTTTCAAAGTCGGCACACTAATAAAGATAATATCATTATCATTATATTTAATTAGAGGCTGCAGCTGAACCCTAGGATGAAGTTTTCTTCAATCAGCAGGACTATGTATCTTAATGCTTAGGGAACTTTTTTCTAAACTTTCACTTGCAGTCACATCCTTAATTAGGTATTTAACAGTTTAAATTTAAATGTAGATTCTTCTTTCTTTATGTTGGCATTACAATTAAAAAACAAGAAATTATTTGGTTTAGATGGTATAAAAACAAGATCTCTTTCTAACATTACTGCATTCATATCTGAAAAATAATCTCTCAGTCCTTTTGTACTTTTACCATAACCTACAAAAATTCCCTTTCTATGTTTAAGATCAAGCTTCTTTCTCTTCTCTTTTGATATATACACCCACACTTCGACATATCAAACAGTGGATTATTTTTTTCTAAATCAAAACTTTGTTTATTATACCATAATTAATAAGGTGTTTTTCCTTTCACTGTACTTGTTCCAGTTCTATTAATCAAAAACACAGCTACATTTGCAGTATCAGCCCAAAACTACTTACTTAGATCTTTTGCTGCCATGATTGCTCTAGCCGCCTCAATGATCATATGCATTTCTCAATCAATATGACTGTTCTGTTTAGGATTATAAAAACAGTAGTTTGATGTTCTCTTCCTTTCCGAGTCAAAAGTTTTCTCACATTTTAATTAACAAACTCCTTTCCGTTATCTATTGTTACAATTTTAGTTTTCTGATCCATGTGATTTTTACACAATTTCACAAAAAGGTCAAGCTTACCATAAACTTCATGCTTATGTTTTAAAAAAATATACCCTTCTATAATATACGAATATTATCTTTCAATAAAAACATACAAGAGCCACCTGCTGAGTCAATTTCCATAGAACCATAGGCATCAGCGTGGATTATGTTTCCAACTTCAGTTGATTATGAATTGCTTCCTTTGAATGAGTCATGATGCTGTTTTCCCTGCACACAGGTTTCACAGAACAAGGTTTCATTTTTATATTCACATAATACCATTTTAATTAAAAAAAACTCTTCACATGATTAGAATTTTGACGTGCCAAACTTTCATGCCACCAGATTAAAGATTTTTTATTTGAGTTTACTATGGAATCATTAGCCTTACAACAATCATCTTGGTCTAGAAAATTCTGTTCAACCAAATAAAACATCACACGAAAAGGTTTATTTGACAGTTTAGCCAATGCAAAAACTTGATTTATTTCCTTGTTAATTAATTGTAATTCATAAGCTTCTGACTTCAAATAAAAACCATTACCCAGAGCCTTGCCCTGTGAGAAAAGATTCATCCTTAAATCAGGTGCACATAGCACATTTTTCATCATATTAATTCACGTTTGTCTACTGTACGATTTAATAAAAACAGTATTAATACAATTGCAGTGATTACTGAACCAACACCTATTCTCACTTGTTTTGTATCAAGCTGTACATTCTTTCCAAACATCTTTAGATCACGGCACATATGCTCAAAAGCTCCAATAACAAGATAACATGCTGTATCCAAATTTACCTCAGAAACTCCAATTAAGGCCAATCTTTCATGTAAATCATTTACATTGTGTTTACTTGCATCTTACAATTTTTTTTGGACAAAACCAATGGTGTTTTAATAAGTGGCCCTTCTTATGACAAAAATAACACACAATATCTCTATTTTTTCACATGAATAATTCTTACACTGGTTCTTTTTATGTCTAACCTTTCCACAAGAAAAACATTTGAGACTAAACTTATTTCATCTTTAGCAGTTAACATCACAGTATTTTCACCACACTTAAAAAGCTCTTCGATCAACAATCTAGCTGTAAAATTGCTTAAAGTTTGTTGATTTTCACCCACCGATTCACAAGCAGCCACAAAATGTTATTTTTGTAATAACCATTTTCAGGTATTTCTTCCTTTTGCTGCTTAATAGTAGCAGTTACATTTTGAATTTTTGATAGTCTATAACAGTTCAAACTTCAAACTAAAAAGCTGCTGCTGTAATAGATATATATAATTTTGACTGATGCTCACACTTGACTGATGCTCATGTATTGTCTTCAGTTTAGTACGCATTTCATTTGCAGTCTTAAACATTAAAACGTGCAACAAAGGTCTGGATTTTGTGTACATTACTAACATTTCAGGTGTATCATAGATTTCATATTTTTTTCAAATTCACCAACTTTCAAAGCATATCTCCACCAAGGTTTCTGCATATCTCCATTGGTAATGTCAAAGAGATCTTTAGCTACCAATACTACTCTTACCTAGAATTTCCAAACATTCCAGTTATTTTCATTTAACTTTATAAACTGCTGTGATTCCATATTGAAGTTATCCATGTGTTCACAACTCAGACAACAATCCAACAAAATTTTCACGACCTCCATTCATAGTTATATGCCTGGGCCCACAACCTGTTGTAGAGTGCTTTAAATAAATACACAATTAACAATCAGCAACTTACTTTAAATATAATGTAATAAATCAAATAACAACTCTCTTTCATTATCTTTTCTACACTACACTTCCTACTGACGCTCACTATTGATATTTATACTAACAATCGATATAAACCAAAAAGATATAAGTGTAGCACCAAAATTTTGATTTTATCACAACACGTATCATGTAGTAACTCTGCAACAACTTAAGAGAACAGATACAATGAAACATCTTAATTACTGCAATTAACTTCTCAAAAACATTGTCCATAGATCCAACGCTAAAGTCATGTCAGATATGGCATGGTTTAATTAAATTGAGCATGTTAATTTACACAACACTAGGCATCAGATGATTTAAAATCCTCACCAGATGTTTGAGCATCCACTTCATATGAGAAAATTGGTCTATGATGTGTTGTTTCTAGTAATTATATAGTGGGACTAATATTTTTTGATCAACTGTCATTACTGTACAATTTTAGAAGTGTACCATACAATTTTCAAATAATTCTGCGATCATTTAAAAGATTTTGAAAAAGAGTACACATTCCAACAAGAAAAAGCAACATTTCACATAAGAATCTATTCACTAGCAAGCATTCATGTGGCTTTTACAACAGAATGAACTCTAAGCAAAGGGCTTGTCTAGTTGTGATTTTTTCCTTTGGGGTTGTTTGAAGGATAAGAGTTTATGAATCAAATCACCACACTTATCGATGAACTGAAGGTGAACATTCAACAAGAAATTGACGGCAGTGATAACATTTTGTGACAGGTGACTCAATATAATCACTCAAACACAGAAGTGCATTGCAGCGCAGGGCAATCACTTCAAACATCTTTTGTAAAAATATGGTAAATATGTCAATATAAGTTTGCTAATGTAAATACAGAATTTAATTTAATTTTTCATTTCAAACATAAAATGTTACACGCTGGTACTTTGTTTAGTCTGTAGTGTCAGTTTTAAGTTGCTGACCCTGAATATATCAACTAAGTAATGCCAATGTGAAACAAAACTACTTTGTTTTCTTTAAAAAATTGAACTTCTATTTTATTAGTAATCAAAACAACCAATTTAAAATAGTAGACACAACTAAAAATATACTATACCTACTAGTAATAAATTCAATAATTGATTTTTTTCAAATTATCACATCTTTACTTGTATATAAGTATACCAACAATATGAATTTGAACATTTTTTAATTTGCTATAGACACAAATTATAATTAGAAAAAACTAACTTAAATTATAATTTCAGAACCAATTGCATTACATTTCTAAATATATTTTTGTAAACAAATTTTCTTAGTATAAAATACTTTGAAAATTATTAATACATCTGACATGTTATAAAGATAAATTATGAGTTAAAATCAATTAATTTGCTAATTAAGATATTTAAACAATATTAAAATCAAAGAAAAAAATTAAAATATAGTTTTGAAATTGCTCTGACACTGTTCAAAAAGGTTTATTTATTTAAAAAGTTTTTTTTAAAATACTTTTTGGTTATATGACTGCCAAATAAGGATTGTAGAAAAGTAATGTTGAAACAGTGAACGAGGCTACAGATGGTGTGGCACTATCTAGACATAGTTTAGCAAAATTATTGAATATTTTTTTGAACCAAGAGATCACACAGCACATTTTACTTTTAAATTACATGCTACAAAAATTTTCAATCTGATTAATTCTGATAAGGCACAGAAACACAAAAGCTTTTACGGTAAAGAAACTCACACAAAATATGACAAAAGTCATCAAGACCAATGACTGACCAATTCAAAGTCAACCAGCATTAACTCTGAAGTGTCCAAGACCACTGGCCTGTATAGTAACAATAAATCAACAGACATTACTTTCAGCACAAACTCATTATAACAAGTATTTCATGAATACAAAGAAAGTGTTTCCTGGCAGTGGAAGTTTAATTTGGGACTGAATAAATCTATTTTTAAAAAACAATGAACCCGGAATGATGATCTTAGTATCTGCTTTACAGGAGGAAACAGTTAGAAATAATCAGTAATATTCTATACATAAAAAATATATTAAAACAAAAAATTACTTACAAGATGAGTTAGTTAACCATTCTATTGATGCTGGTGCATAATCTTTGAAGTAGCTAAATACATCTTGTGTATTCATTTCTTCAGTACCTCTCATATGTAAAGCATCCAAACGTATGTTGGGGTCGGAAGGAGTTACACCCATACTATAAAAATCATAAAATATTTTGCAATCATAAAAAAAAACCAAAATATTAATTTTAATATGAATATAAGTACTGTTTCAGTATAGCAGTTTAAAAAAAGAGGCACCCAGCCATAAAGTAACCTAACGTATTATAATTTATAAATAATCAGCTTAAATATCTAATAAGAAGCAATAAATAAGAAATTATAAAAGTAATTTAAGAAATTATATTATACAGCACACACATACTATCGGTAAACAAAATCTTTTTTTAAATTAACATTTAATTAACCTTCTTTAAATTTACCTTTTATAGAGACTTTTCAGTAATTTTTGTGTCAATGCTCTTCCCTCAGATTGCTCAATACCAAATCTCTGAGCTCTTTTAGATAATTTCTCTTGCTCTTCTGCACTAAATATATCAACACCAGTTATGAATCCTCCAGATTTATTTTCAAATCTTTTTTCAATTGTGTTAAATGCATTCTGTAAAAAAAAAAAATGTTAATAAAAATTAAGTAAATTCTTAAGAACTCAAAAACAACATAAAAATATTCAAAAGAAAATGTATTCGGGAGTATCACAAACACTACAAGAAAGAACATGAGACTTCCAACATAACAAGATAGGACAATATTACAAAGTATGTCAGTATTTTATGAATTTTGTACGTCACAAAATATATTTTACAAGATTTAATATATTTGTACACCAATATATAATACGAAAGGTAAAGTCGATAGATGGGTGGAATATATTGAAGAGTTATACGGAGGAAATGAATTAGAAAATGGTTTTATAGAGGAAGAAGAGGAGGTTGAGGAGGATGAAATGGGAGAAACAATACTGAGATCTGAATTTAAGAGAGCATTAAAAGATTTAAATGGCAGAAAGGCTCCTGGAATAGACGGAATACCTGTAGAATTACTGCGCAGTGCAGGTGAGGAAGCGATTGATAGATTATACAAACTGGTGTGTAATATTTATGAAAAAGGGGAATTTCCGTCAGACTTCAAAAAAAGTGCTATAGTTATGATACCAAAGAAAGCAGGGGCAGATAAATGTGAAGAATATAGAACAATTAGTTTAACTAGTCATGCATCAAAAATCTTAACTAGAATTTTATACAGAAGAATTGAGAGGAGAGTGGAAGAAGTGTTAGGAGAAGACCAATTTGGTTTCAGGAAAAGTATAGGGACAAAGGAAGCAATTTTAGGCCTTAGATTAATAGTAGAAGGAAGATTAAAGAAAAACAAACCAACATACTTGGCGTTTATAGACCTAGAAAAGGCTTTCGATAACGTAGATTGGAATAAAATGTTCAGCATTTTAAAAAAGATAGGGTTCAAATACAGAGATAGAAGAACAATTGCTAACATGTACAGGAACCAAACAGCAACAATAACAATTGAAGAACATAAGAAAGAAGCCCTAATAAGAAAGGGAGTCCGACAAGGATGTTCCCTATCTCCGTTACTTTTTAATCTTTACATGGAACTAGCAGTTAATGATGTTAAAGAACAATTTAGATTCGGAGTAACAGTACAAGGTGAAAAAATAAAGATGCTACGATTTGCTGATGATATAGTAATTCTAGCCGAGAGTAAAAAGGATTTAGAAGAAACAATGAACGGCATAGATGAAGTCCTACGCAAGAACTATCGCATGAAAATAAACAAGAACAAAACAAAAGTAATGAAATGTAGTAGAAATAACAAAGATGGACCACTGAATGTGAAAATAGGAGGAGAAAAGATTATGGAGGTAGAAGAATTTTGTTATTTGGGAAGTAAAATTACTAAAGATGGACGAAGCAGGAGCGATATAAAATGCCGAATAGCACAAGCTAAACGAGCCTTCAGTAAGAAATATAATTTGTTTACATCAAAAAT
Source organism: Lycorma delicatula (assembly GCF_047948215.1). NCBI lineage: Eukaryota > Metazoa > Arthropoda > Insecta > Hemiptera > Fulgoridae > Lycorma > Lycorma delicatula. Next base: position 176,620,066 of record NC_134458.1, read on the forward strand.
GAATTTAAATGTCAGGAAAAGATTTTTGAAAGTGTATGTTTGGAGTGTCGCTTTATATGGAAGTGAAACTTGGACAATCGGAATCGGAGTATCTGAGAAGAAAAGATTAGAAGCTTTTGAAATGTGGTGCTATAGGAGAATGTTAAAAATCAGATGGGTGGATAAAGTGACAAATGAAGAGGTATTGCGGCAAATAGATGAAGAAAGAAGCATTTGGAAAAATATAGTTAAAAGAAGAGACAGACTTATAGGCCACATACTAAGGCATCCTGGAATAGTCGCTTTAATATTGGAAGGACAGGTAGAAGGGAAAAATTGTGTAGGCAGGCCACGTTTGGAGTATGTAAAACAAATTGTTGGGGATGTAGGATGTAGAGGGTATACTGAAATGAAACGACTAGCACTAGATAGGGAATCTTGGAGAGCTGCATCAAACCAGTCAAATGACTGAAGACAAAAAAAAAAAATATATATTTGTTTTAAAAGATTAATATAAATTTATTAAAAAGGTGCAACTATTATTTTCTATAATAACTGTTCACAGTACATAAAAGAAAATTATACTTTTAATATCATTTCTTTTAGTATCACAACTTAATTATATTCACTTTACTTTTGCTGTGGATTTTTGAGATGGATGAAATGATTGGAAAAAACACACTACTAGAGAAATTCTACATCTTGAATACAATAAATTTTAGAGTGGAATATAATAAATTAGGCAATCATGTAAAATGGGTAGGTATCCTACACCAAAAATGTAAAAGGAAATGTCCAGCAGTATTTGCAAAAACATATCAAGGGAATCTGAGGTAAAATCACAGCAATGTCACAAAACACATAAATTAAAAAAATAATTAAAAGTGGCTAAGTCCATATTATATAAAAAAATAACAAATTTATGAAATAACATTGCAAATTGTGGTATTATATATTAGGGAAGAGGTGCAAATGCAATTGGGGTGATTTGCATTACGCTGCAAATCAAGAGATAAAAAAATTGAATTTTAAAGATTATTGGAAATGACAACTGTAATATAATCATGTATTTAGAAGCAGCAACAACCCTTTTGAGTTGAAAGGTAATATGAGAATAGCAAACTCAACACTGAAATTAAAGGAACAAGAAATGTTTAAACTTAAACATTTTAATCATGGCTTAAAAGAATGGAAGAAGGTTTATAAGTACAATAGAAAGAAAGCAACCAATAAACTACTCCTCAACTTAACTTAAACATTTAAAATTATTAAAAAAAAAAAAAACACCAGATTAAGGAATGAATTAGAAAAAAACCATAATTATTTACATGTATACATTTACAAACGTTACAAATGAATAAATAATAATAATAAAAAATAAAATTTGAAAAGATAATAAAGAAATAAACAGAATCAGTATAAAATAAAATTACGAATTAGAAGGCATTAATGAAAATTATTAAGTTTAACATATACATTCATATACATTAAACAGAAATGGAGAAAACCCATGTTGTTTTTTTAAAATTAGTAATGTATAAATTTAATATATAAATACTAACTGACAGGTTCTATAAAAAAAAAAATTGTTTAATCTTATTTTAAATAAACTGGTAGGTATATTTTTATAATAAAAGTGAAGGCATAATAAAATTTTTAATACATTTCTTTACATTGAAAAATACTGTGATAAATGTACACAAAAATATTTGTTTTCTGTTCAGAAGAGGTGAATATTTTTTACTCTTTTTTTTTTTTAGCAAAGCTAGGATATTCTTAAATATAAAAGCAAGAAAATAAATTTTAGTGTACTGAACATCAGTAAACACGAATTATATTTAAGGACAGTAAAAATGACATTACAGCCCATATTTTTATCGAGAAAACATACAGACTTGGAAGAATCACTAAATAGATACAATGACATCTGAAGCTCATTCTACGTACAGGGCAATGTGAATAAAATAATTTATAAGTACAATAGATACTTAGTAAAAAGGAAATAGTCAATATTTAATTACGCATTCTTCAAGTTCTTGAAAAATAATACTGTGAAGAAATTTTTTAAGCTCTCAACCAGCAAAATATTAACTGAAGTGTCTGTTAAGTACCAAGAACATCAGATACCAGACCAACTAAGGAAAGTAGTTTCTTGTTGCCTATACCATGCCAAATATATTATTACACATCAACATGGCAAACTCCACAGATCAGGTGATATTCAGCACTGCAAGGTCACATTAAAGGAGAATGTTTTTGATGTTAAACTTACTACATTCACTAAAAGGACTGGGTGTGTAATGAAATCATTGCTCTGGGACAAGCATCTCTGATTAGTACTTCATACTTTGGAGACTTTTATGTAAGTCACACTACATACTTGAGACAGGGATGGATATGTAATGCAATAAATAAAATATATCTTTCCATAAAAATCAACCAATGCAAAGGGTATTTAAACAAAATAAAAGTTAACATATTTTTTGTTATCAGCCAGTAGACTGGTTTCATGCACTTTTCTACAACTTTCTATTTTCCTCCAAACTCTTCCCATCAAAGGAGTTGCTTACAATTTTTTGTTTCATACATTCTTAATATATAATTACATATATTTTTTTTTTTCATGATTTTTGTCTTCTAAAGGATTTTACCCTCCACATTTCCTTCTACCAAATTAGTTTGCCGTGGATGCCTGAATATTTAGCCTACCATTCTTTTCCTTCTTTTTAGAATCTATAACAATCTCTTTTACCCTACTTGTCTTAAAAGTTCTTCATTTTTAACTACATCAACTGAAATAATTTTCAACATTCTTCTGTAATGCCATACCTCAAAATTCCTATTCTTGTTTTTTTGTCCATCTTATTGGCTTCACAGCAACATACTCCACACAAATAATTTTAGTAATTTTTGTTTATAATTTTTTTGGAATTAATTATTATAATAATTCCTGAATCTATTTTTACATACACACATATTTTCAAATCTACTATATTAAGTTCTGGTAATTTAATATTTCTTTCCAGTAGTTCCCAAACTTTTCCGAATCACAGCGCCCTCTTTGAATCGTGGCGCCCTTTATCAATGAAAATTTTTCCATGGCACCCTACCCTAAGTAAAAGTATGACTACTTGTAAGTAAGAGATAAAAATAAATAAAACTCATGTATCTTCATTACTTAACTTTTTTTTTATTTTTTATCATATTATCTTTGTCTATTTATTGTCTTTGTTCAATTAATTACAATGCGTTTACAATACTTTGCAGTACTGCTGTGAAGAGACCGTGGCTCCCCGGGGCACTGCAGCAGACAGTTTGGGAGTCACTGTTTCTTTCCATCATATTTCATCATGCTTATTTTATTCCCATCTACCAACAAGCTGAATTTTTCCCAAAGAATAATTTTACACTGTTCATTAATTCTGACCACAGTACATTTTTCCAATTCTTAATCATAAGTATTTTCAAAAATTTTAAACAAAAACTTTATGAACCACAAAATAAGGCCATTATATTAAAGGGAAAAAGGGACAACTGTATGATAATAATTAGGAAATTATTACAAATAGATTATCTTCATAATAAAAATTCTGTAGTACTAAAGATTACAAGTAAAAATTATTAATATTAAACATAATAAAACTAAGCAATACAGTACACTACAAAGAAATAAAGAAAATAAAAACAGATACTTAAAAAGCAGATGATTTCCTGACTGATTATTCATCTGACAAAACAGAAAATTCAACTGCCTAATGTGTCATAACTTATAACAGTTATATCACAGAGAGAATTCTTGAGTATTACAATGATACATACATGTCACTATCTTCAATGTGCTAAATTTAAACAGTTGAAAAGAGACTGCTCATAAAAAACTATGAAAAAGCAACTGTTTTTACAAAAAAAAAAAACTTTGAGTCCATGATAATCACAATGAAAAATAAATGGATTTATTTGAATCACAAAAGCAGGGTGGATGGTATATGGCTCCTGGCCAACTTTACAGCACAAGGTGATAAAAGAACATATCGGAATTAACAAAAATTTACATAGAGCAGTAGTTTTGAAACTTTCCCGAGTCATGGAGCCTTTTTCAATTAAAATTTTTCCATGACGCCCTACCCTAAGTAAAAGTATGACTACTCGTAACAGATAAAAATAAATAAAACTCGTGTATCTTCATACTGTTTTATTTCATTAACATTAAATTGATAATTATAAATGTCTTGGTTCGATTAATTAAGAAGCTTTTACAATATTTCATGGCACCCCTGTAAAGAGGCCGCGGCCTCCACTGGAGTATGATTAGAACATAATTCTAATAACTAGAAAATAATAATAAAAGAATAATGAAACCTACAAATAATCAATAAACTTACAATGCCAAACAAGAGTAAATTGCAGCTACTGTTCATGGAAAGACAATAACTACAGCAATGAGACTATAACCAGAAGATTATTTAAATTCAAAATATCAAAACACCTTTAAGAACTAGAATACTTTACGACTTGTTTCTTCATTGACATGTAATGTCTTACAAGACTACACAGCTTTATATTTACTCTTTAACTAATTGAAGCTTCCCGTATTCAACTAATTGAAGCTTCCCGTATTCACTGGGGTGTTACAAAGGCTGTATATCAGCGTTGATTCTTTATATATTAAGTATCTGTAAGCCAAAACCATGTGACTAATCTTTAGCCAGAGCAATAGTTCCTCACACCTTTTTTTTTTCTCAATAAAGTATTCCAAAGGAAATCTCTTATACTGCTTATTGTCTGGGCTGTGTGAAAGATTAGAGTTAAGGTGGATAAATATTCAGTAATGATGTTTTTTTTTTTAAATATATTTTAAATGTATGTTTGTGTTTACTTTGGATATGGTGAAGTCTAAGAAGTTAGTTAAGTGACATATATATTATGCAGTGAACAGTTTTTTAAAGAAATTAGAAGAATAGAAATTGGAATGTTGTTTATTAACAAATGAAAGGAATTTATGGCATTGCCTTAAGTTGCCTGTATATAAAAGTATTATGTCATCACTATACCATGTTATTTTTTTGTGCATTTTTTAACACATTTATTCAAAGGGTTGTAAAAATATTTCAGCTAAAGAACAGAAATGAGAGTCCATTGATGGATCTGGCAACATATACTTATTTTTATAAGTAAATCAGTATGATTTGACTTGGGTTTCTGAAAATTTTTTATGCAATTGCTACTTGCTTCTGATGACAGTCACAATTATTTTATATTTATACATAATTATGATAATATCACTTAATACCAATAATTAATTAAATATGAACAAATAATATAAGCATACATGAATAAAAGTAATTTTTTGTATCTGGTAAAAACAGATTTGTGTTAGTTCAATTAGTATTCACTCTTTTTGGATAGTATTGATTTTACTACTATGTGTACATTGTTGTCAAAAGTTCCTTTTACCAAAAAACTAAAATTTATTGTTTTATTTGTTTTGCTGTGACCAAAGTCTGTCCCAAAGAGTACTGACTTCCTACATATAATTTGACAAAATATTGTCTCATTGATATGAACAGTTCATTGGCAGTAATCTTGGCTACATTTATATACTGCTTTCAACACAATATTGAATGAGTCAGTTGCAAGCCCCTGCTGCATGTGTATGGTTATGTTTTATAAACTCAAGTTTAAACAACAGAATCATCAAATTTTGTGTGAAACTGACAAATCTGTCACCAAGACGATTGATTTATTAATTGAAGCTTTTAAAGATGTCTTGCTATCAAGAACTATTGGTCTTTAAACACCACAAAGCTTTCAAAGAGGGCTAAGGCAATATTAAGGGATGAATCTCATAATGGTAGACCAATTTTGTTGTTAAATGATCAAAATTTGAAAGTGGAATGAGCTGTAATAACATTAAACTGCCAGGATAACTTGGAAAAAAACAGGCTTAGATAAATAGGTAGTTCACAGAATCTAACAGACCATTTTCACAAGCAAAAACTAATCAAACACTTGTCTGTGGAACAAACTGAAAACCTGTCAGAAATTTGCCAGAACTTGCTGGAAAGACTTAAAACTGAGGAAAATTTCTTTGATAAATTAATAACAGGAGATGTTTCATGAATGTTCAAGTATGTTTCCAAAACAAAACTGTAATATAAGGAACAGTTAAATAAAAAATTCTCCTCATCCAAAAAAATCATGCATGAGCAAATTCAAGGTGAAAACAATGATTTTATTTTAAGACCACTATGGCATTGCGCACAAAGAAATATTACCTCCACAAGACAGTCAGTGCCTTCTACTAAGACATCTTGGAACAACACTGAAAATGGGTCTAGTACATTCAAAGGCCAATGAAGAAAACTGGGTGCTATAGCATAACATGCCAACCCACACTACATTTTCACTTCAACAATTTCTGGTTGAGAAACAATCTAATATTTCCACAATCTGCTAAAATTCCAGATCTTGCTCTCTGAAAGATTTATTTTTTTTTATAATTAAAAAAAAAATTGAATTCTTTTTTAATCATTTAAAGTTGAAATTAAAATGTCACCATTTTAGGACAGAGAAATATATAAAATTTATAAATTGCTAATTATAATCATTTATTCATAAATTATTAAGTTTATGTAAGAAGAAAACACATATAGCTGCTGTGATTAAAGTACATATAAGTGCTGTAGGACCAACTGATGAACAGCTAAAGTATTAAAATTTTAATCTTGCAGAATTAATTGGGCAGAGATAAGGAACTGCATGATTTCTTTAAGTCTAGGAATATGATTACATTGTGAAGAACTAGTACATTTTTTTTTATGTTTTCTACATCCCAAATTTCCACTCAAAAAAAGGAAATTACAATAAGAAAGTTTTTATATAAATACTGAGCCAATTGGTTTTTTCTGGTCAAAAATTTATGAGTTCTTTTCTATTAGTTCACAACCACTTTAAAAATCACTATTTTAATTCAATACCACTTTGTATTTAATTTAAATATAATTTTTGTTATTAATAAGCTATTTATAATTTGTTCGAGGGGTGTAGCGTAAGCTGCTTCCATGTGGTGCACCCTGGGTAATGCTAAATAACTCATGATGAAAGCTCTCAATGGAAATCAATCCAGATATAAAACAGTCCTTCATTCAATGTCTGGGAAGAGACTACATTGAGATCTAGTTGGTTAAAGGTAATACAGTGGAATACTGAACGAATGCCAAAATAAAAAAAAACAAAAGTTCATAACATTCCAACAAAAGAAGATAAAGATGTATCATTATTGTGGAAGCTAATCTCACAGGTGACAGTCTTACATATTACAACTCTACCTCCTCCCTAAGACATGACAGGTTGCTAGCAGTATTTTGGTTGGAATTAGAAGGAATATGGTTAATAGATTTTCTATTGTCAGTCATGAATGAACTTGACTCATCTGAAGTTGACAATTCTTGTTGCAATCACACTTGTTTTGTTGGTATGAGGTTAGCATTTTTGATTTTAAAAGACTCAATCAAGTAATGATCACAGTGCAAAGTCTAATTGAAGTTAGACATAGGAAAAGTTTTTGTGTAAACCTTTAGTGTTAGAGGGCAGGTGCGGAGATAACACTTCTGCGAATTAGTTAATTTGATAGTTGAGGGTTATGTGTAGGAAGAGGCCATATGAAGGCGATTGTAGGTTATGTAAATACACTGATAGAAATTATGCCATCCAGACAGAAGGCAAACTGATGGCTGTGTTATGAAGTTTAGAAAGTCTAAAAGACGACCACTGGTAAAGCCCATCATGGCTGGGAACAGAGAGGGTGGTGTGACAACTAGGATTTTCACAAGGCAGATATCTTCCCCCGACAGAGATCAGGATATGAGAATTGAGGTACATTCAGAACTTCTCCCATTAAAGCCCATCTTCCCCTACGGGAGTGGGGATGTGTGTTCAGAGCCTACATTTCACCAAGTATGGTACATAAAATCCACCAAATAATGAGCTAAATGCCAATTTTTTCAATGTATCACAGAGAACGCTAGTAGATTTTAACACTCACTTCACTGATGTAAGGTACAATGATGTAAACAGAGCAGGAAACTTTATGCAAGAATTTATAGCCAGTAATAACACTGAATTGATATTCAAAAGTGTCTGACTACACCCCTTATCTTCATTATAACGGTAGTGCTACAAATCTAGATTTCACCATGACATTTGTTGATATATTCCCAGATGTAGATAGGGCAGTGATTAGAAGTGATGGTTGTGGGTATCACTAGATTATAACGCCCATAACAAAACCCGAATAAGCCTGTAAACAATATAGACATAAGGTGTTGGAATTTCAGAAGAGCTAACTGGGATTACTTACAAAAATGAACTGGAGAGATCTTACACCTAATGATTTCAATTTAAAAAAATGTCTCCTGATGTAAATACAACAAAATTTGTGAAATTATATTACAAGCTGCTAAACGTCATATCCCAAGAGGATGAGTATATAATTACAAACCATTTTGGATAAATGATCTAGAAAAACTAAAAGCAAAGAAGGAGGATGCACGTAGGGGAGCGCAGAATGTACTAAGAATCCAGATGAAGTAAAGGAATGGAGGCGAAAGGAAGCCACTATGAAAAGTATTAAATACTACGATTGTTTTTCTAACTTTTTAAGTAATATTTCTTACAAAATAGTCGTGTACAAATTTATTAAAGTGATGGACAATCAACAGCTCATAAGTCAGGACAGAAAACCTTTTGAGGATTTGGGATTAACAAATGCTTTACAATCTCTTTTCGACTTCTCTCTCAACAACTAGAGATACCAAAATACAAGAAAAGTATTTTAGAATGCAACTGAGATCTGCATCAGGTGATGTAGCAGAGCCAATATCAATGCCAGTTTCACACTGTACGATTACAGCAGGCCTCGAGTACCTTAAAAAAATAGGAAAACTGCTGTAACAAAACCACAGAATTTTTAATGCACCTTGGTCCTGTTGTCCTTTTTAATCAATATAATGATAAATGAATTGCCACGGTAATTTAAAAACATAGAAGGTATAAAAAGAGCATTGTATGCAGACAATAAAAACATCATCCTTGCAAAAAGCAAAAATGAATCTCACAGCTAAACTAGGCAATTCAAGCATTACCCTACTGAGCTGCTGAAAATCTTATGACCGTGGGCATAAAAAAAATTTATCATATCTTCTCATTGGCTCACGCTGTGCCAGAAATCACCTGAAATATCGAAGTGTAGACATCAAGGAAAGTGAAAACACCAAATATTTAAGTATGTACCTCGACAGGAAGAATCATATCAAATGAAAAAGATAAAAGATAAGCTAAGCAAAGTATAAGATAAGCTAAGTATTCTCAAATGCTTAGCTGGTAAGAAGCAGGGATAGCTCACTGTCAATTCTAAATAACATCTTTAGGATTTATATAAAACCAATGATTCTGTAAGGTAGTGAAAACCTTACAACTGCTGTACATCAAGTCTAGAACTAGTTCAGAATCAGGTCATGAACTCATTACAGGAGCTGTAAAAAAATTCCTATTCTAGCTCTTTTGGTCATTACTAAAAACACTCCTATATGTTCTGAGGTACAGCGACTGGTTATATTACAACTAGAAAAACTTATTCAATTATCTTTCATCAGTTTCTGGTGAAGTTAGCAGGCAGAAAATTGACACTTTGAAATGCAGAAGGGTTTCTTCCAATATGTCACAGAATTAAGTGGAAGGTTCTGCCCACCAGCACAAGCAGAACCTCTATTTCAACCATTGTGCCCTCTAAACAACCACCAAGTATACACTATACTTGAAGTACAGAAGCTGTAGGTCAAGAATCAAGACCTTAACCCACTGTCTACAGAAGATTTTCATGGAATATGTGGAAAAACTGAACCTCAAAAACGACTGGCTATGGGTATACATTAATGGCTCATGTCCCACAAGAAAGTAATATTGGTGCTGGAGTGAACTGTGAACTCTTTTTTACCATTCATACTTTAATGGGGAGGTTGCAGCAATCAACATTGCCCTCTGACAATTCTTTGTAGGATTACATGCCTTTGGTAAGGCTATCTTCTGGTAGGGTTGTCTTTCTTTGCAACTCAAAAGCTACTATTCTGGCTATCACATCTTTCCAATAACCAACATCTTTACAGATATTAAATAAACAGATTTTGATTAGACAGCAATAAGTTGCAGGAAAGGTAATGTTTCAGTGAATCCATCCCATGTGGGTATACATGGAAAAGAACCCATCTGTATTATCTTATCATTCAGCAAAGCTCTTTATTAACAACAAACTCAGAGATTCTAATCAATAATACATCCTGTCATGAAACAAAAATAAAAGATAGTGTTCAGTGGTAAAGAATGAAGCTATTATACCCGACAGTCCTAGAAGCGAGGGTATGGCCATATTCAGGATAAAAACTGCCCATCTGTACCGAATATATATATATCCTACATCTAGATGTATCATTTATAAGAGGAAAACCAGTGTTATGAGCTAGAAGCATGTAGTGAATGAGTGTGATTATTTTAAAAATTGTAAAGGAATATCTGTGGGAAAGACCTATTGGTGAAGATGGAAATTAATGACTTTGTATCAAAATTATAGCATTTGTAATAATAACAGTAATGTATAATTTGTATATTTAATGTTAATTAGACAAGGTTGGTGCATGAAATGAACATTAGGTTATGCATCATATAAAATTAAGTACATGGAATCGTTAGTTACATTACCTCACCTTAACCTAACTAGCTATATGCATTAACCTAACATAACCTAGTTAATTATCACATAAATACAATATAAATTGTGGTAAAAGTTTCAGCTGGTAGTGTATTAACAGAAAAGAACCCTTATTAATAAAAAAGTGATATTTAAACTAGGTACAAAATGGTACTGAATTAAATAGCGATATTTAAAATGATAGTGAATTAATGGAAAAGAACACACAATTTATGAATAATAAAAGTATTATATCTTAGTATTTTTAAGTTTTTATGTACTCATTTTTTTTTTACAATATTTATGATTATAAATTCTTTTTCAAAATAAGGCATTATAAAGAAACGCTTATATCGATTTTATATGATAAATTAATGTCATTGATTGCTCAGAAACACATTTTTAAGCAATTTTATTGATATTAGAATTTAAACATAATTATTTAATTGAATATTTTGATTCAACTGCACATTTAATAATTTCTGAATTACTAAATTCAATAATACTTTAATTATCTGAAAATAACAACACTATCCTACAATGGAAAGGCAAAGTACCAGGTCAAATGTTTATCTCAAAACTGAATCGCTACTACAAGTTACAAAACCTTCATTCTGAAATCTTCAATATAGATACAAAAACCATGAATAACTTAATTATCTTTAAATGAGGTAATAAGAGCTGTATACAACTTAAAGTATAAATAAATATTATACTATTTAATGTATTGAGTAATTATTGTGAATAAAATAAAAGCCCTGATTACTGTTTAGTTAACATTATGAAATATCAACATATGCATAAATTGCTTCATTATTCTCATACTGAAAAAATGAATGTCAGCTATATAATAAATAAACTGCCCTTATTTACAATCCATTCTGAAATGGAGTAAAAAAAGGAAAAAACAAATAACCCCACATTTGTAACTCAATAAATTACACTAGTCCTCTGACAAAAGAAAGGGATTTTGTTTAAGAAAGGGAACATGTTGAATTTTTTAAAAATGTTTCATTGATATTCAAGATAATATGGATATTTCACATTGATAAATATGTTATGTGAAATATTTTCCGAGTCCCAACCATATTTTTTTATGAAATTAATGTTAGTAAGCCATATTAACTGAAATATCAATGTGAAATATCCATATTATCTTGAATATCAATGAAACATTTTTAAAAAATTCAACATGTTTAAACAAAATATGAAATATATTTATCACTAACATATAACTGCCACTCTTTTATGCAATAAAGATTTAAAAAACGAAATTTATCTTTAACATTTAAAGAATATAATTCAAAAATAATGTCAGAAATGTATTGGTTACGTTTCTTACCACTTAACTCTGATTGCAACTTTAATTAATATTTATTAAACTTTATCATACTGGAAAAATTACCCTTTAGTTCAGGTTTAATGACGTCAATTCAAATGAAAATCAAACCCCACGTTATACCATGATAAAAATTAGATGTTATTTTTTATTAATATTAACACAAACAAATTAATTTTTTGTAACGTTAAATACTCAACCCTTCACCAGTCGACTAAGTTAAACAACCATGTAACAAAATTCTCATATATACAGACAAAATCTTGCAGAAATTGCTGTATAACGATTCATTATTACATCCGCGTACAACAAACGGCATTACACACAATATTAATACGAAACACATCATACTTTAACAGATAACTTATATAAAGCCACGTTATGATTGAAATGGGAATATCAGACTGTCATTTGATATCAAAGTTCACAACAGAATATCTATTAAAATAACGAAATTTATACACTTGCCTCTTCTAATAATTTTAATATAGGTTTTCCAGGATCAGAGAGAGAAAAACTTGGTCTTGACAAAGGACGATGTTCTTCAAAAACAGGCTCATCTAACCCTTCATTATATTCAACGAGTTCTCCCTCCTCAGTTTCATCAGCAATGGACTCGTTAACTTCTTTTTCCATTGACCTGATATCTTCATCATCAGTTTCCATTTCCACATCACCATCATTTTCAATCTCTAACTTCAAATTTAATGAATTCCCTCCCATACTTACTTCAGCACTACCATCAACAAACGCCATTTTCTAACCCCATTATTAATACATACATGCCACTGCTTCCTCTATACTATAAATCATATCTATTCTAAAATATGTTCTAAAAAGTAATAATTACTTGTTGAAGGTTGTTTACAAACGAATGTATCAAGTTCTACATTAATTTTTATTTAAGACGCAAACAAACTACTGTTAACAACCCACTTTACCAATCCATAATCATTATTAATTTTATGCTATTAGTTATATGACAGTTTTTTTTACCACGAATCAAGTGTCATTAAAACTTCATTCATTAGGACAAGTAAAAAACGGTTGTCTTTTATCTTCCAGCCAGTTTTTATTAGTAAATGTTTGTGATATTTATTTTATTAATAATAATAATTCACTATTATAACAATTAAGTATGTTTATTAAAAAATAAATAAATATTTTTTAATTATATAATATTGTAATTTTACATGATATATAAGTGATAACTTTTAAAAAAGTATAGTGTGAAAGCGATATTTATTGTACTTACAAAAACCAATTATAGTCCGTCTCATGAAATGGTGCAGCAAACATAAATATGAATTCAACATGTACGAGTTATATATCTCAGCAGTATCACTAGGCTGAATCATTCTGTTACTCCCTCGTACTAGTACAATTATTGCTTTATGCATATAATGTACTGGGAGCTACCACTTGTGTGGCGCCGTGACATGCTGACGATAAGCAATTAAAAATGTGTTGAGTCTTTGTTATTGATGTTTAATAACTATAACATCATTTGTAATGCAACACAAAATAATTCAATTTTTATAATAAATTTATTCAGTTCTTTTCAAATTTACCTGTTTTTCTGCCAATCCGATTTTAACTGTAATTCGGTCGTGAAACATAAATCTAGAAAACCCTTAAGTAGCTCCGATAAAAAATCAGCAGCATATATATACCCTTAAAAACAAGATAACCCTGACACTGCAGTCAAAGTCGTTGCTCGAAAAGCAATTAATGCAATAGTCGTTAGCGAAAGAACAATTTTTAACATAATAAAAAAACACAAAATTGATGGTAAACATGTTAGTCCTAAAAAGACTGAAAAGTTGGACGATTTTACAAAAAACGCTATCAGAAAAAAGTTCATTCGTTTTATTTCAATAACGAGCTTCCTAAATTGAACAAATTATTAAATGCCGTGAAGACAGAATCTGAACTACCAAATGTTTCTAGAAGTACATTACATCATGTTTTAAAATCAATGAGTTTTTATTTCATGTCCAGAAAAAATAGTTATTTATTGATTGAACGTGAAAATGTTATTTCGCGTTTTATTACTTTAAAATATTATATTACGGCGCAGGGTATATTTAAGAGAAATTAAGCGATTTCGTGAAGAGGGTAAGACAATTTATTATCTAGATAAAAATTGGGTCATTGCGGGACATGTACAGTTGAAGATATGGGTGAATAAAAAAAATAAAGAGCTCAAAAGACGCTTTTATAAAAGTTTTAGCAACTTGGATGAAACCCCTGGCTGGAAAAGGTAAACGCATGTTGGAAGTGAAAATGGATTTTTTAACGTGGTTTATGGGTATTCCAGATATTCTCAAGAGTATCACAATAAAACGAATGGTGGCAATTCTATGCAGAGGTTTAAAAAAATTGTCGAAATTCTGGCTGAAGGATCCGTCATAATAACGGATAATGCACCGTACCATTTCCTGAAAACAGAAAAAATTCCAAACGCTTCGACCCGAAGATCAAAAATTGCCGAATGATTAAAATTTCGTATACTTAAGACATTAAAAGTGGAACTTAAAAAAAATGAAATCAGTTAATCAAAAATATACTCATCAAGTAGATGAAATCGCAAATCAAATCGTATCGTGTTACGTCTTCCTCCATACTATTGTAATTTTAGCCCGATAGAATTGACATGAGCACAAGTCAAAGGCTATATTGGGAGTAATAACACAACATTAAGTTAAGCGATGTAAAAAAGTTATTGATGTAAGGTGTTTATAGAACAGATGCAAATGCTTGAAAAAACTGCATTCAACATTTTGTAATTAAAGATGAAAAGAAGCATGGGAAACGAGCAGACAGTTTGTGTGAAAATATTATTGAAGATATAGTGATAAATTTGGGAAACGATGACAATAGTTCAATAGATAGTAACTTATCGGGTATTGAAGAAATACATTGAGGAAACAAATATTTTTTTCTGTTTTACTTGGGGAAATTTTAATATTATTAACAACGTACTTTCTGAAAAATTGTATTTTTAAGCTTAAATATAAAATTTTATTATTTTTTTACAAGTAACTTGTAATAAATTCATTTTTATGTTAAAACGAGAAGTGTTTTTTTCTTGGATGAATTGCGCTACATTAAATTAGAATCATAGTATTCTTACGTTTTGGTTTGCTGCACGCTTTCTTGACATACTATAGTGACTTATTGTACTGGCAAAAGGCAGTAACGTCTTCCAGAATGAACTGGAACGAATTGCGACCCTCTCTACTCTCCACTTTTTCAGCAAAGCTTACTTGCTATTCCCCACAGACTTTCAACGTCTGGGTATGCGCCCCAGCATTTGGATCTACAAAATTCTGAGTGGTTAACAATGTAGTGCACGTAATTACGTATCAAATTTCGTATCCCACTGTCGGCCGGACACCCAACCTCAAATAATTAAGGAATCCGGTGCGACGAAATTAACTATTATTGGCAGTGACGAACCGCATTCAGTCAGTAACAGCAAACGTAAAACATTTTCATGTTTCGCGGCAGATTCCGCCGAAACCAGATTGCTCTCGTGGGACTGCCAATGCCGTATTTTCTTTTAATGAACATAGATTAATCGATCATGACACTCATTGCCTGACCATCAATAACACGGTTATTATTTAAGTTTATTTCACACATACCTTCCGCAGGTAATCGTTGTAGTTAACAAATGTACTGAATTTTTAGTTCAAGTTTACATAATTTAACTGACATTACAAAACTCTACGAATATACAAAACAATATTTTGCCCAGACTTGTTTAGCACCTTGCAACTATATATTCGGAGTAGCTGAGCGTCATCTCGGCATTCTCTTTTGTTACAACGCCATAGTTCTCAGTTACCCGAAATCTTAAAAACCATTTCGTTTCTTGATGGAAAAATACCGTAATTTTGGAACATACGAATACAGGTATTTTTTTCACGAGCTTTTTTGTGCAAACGAAATATATCACCTGGAACATCCATTACAATAAAAAAACAAAATAAGGTAACAATAGGAATCTAATTTACACGCAGTCACTATGAGATTGTATAAGCAAAAACAAATAAGAAATAACGATCAGATATCAAGTAGAAAAATGTCAGTAGGCGCATCATCAAATATAAGTCTTTTAATAAACTTATATTTTCTCTTTCTCTCTATAATATGCGTATCTTAATCGCTGTTGAAGTATACTATTGTACAAGTACTGAAAGTTATTAATTCATTGATAACAACTGGCAGAGGATAACGTTAGAGAACCGAAAAAGTTGTAAATCATCTAATATTAACCGCTTAGTTTTAGCACTTTACAAATGGTTTCCGAGTAAACAAATGTTAACTAAAGGTGCCTCTATTAGAAATAATACTAATTTAAGACTCAAAAGTTACTAGTAAAACTTGAAATTCCATAGCCTGGTGCCCCTAGAAACATGTTCACCCCATCATATCTTGAAGTAATATATTTAACAAGGCTTCTGTTCTAGATACTTGTATCATGCTGCCTCACAGTTCATTGCTGACACTTGTAAATTTTTCATCAGGCTCACAAATAGCTTCAAAATTTTATGAATAACACTGAGTAAATGTACTTGTCTGAATATTTGTACATGATGTTTTGGGATTACTATACAAATACGATTTAAAATGCCTATTACTGTTGGCAAACGAAAGTAACTCTGCCGTAAAATCTTGGCATTGCTAATTCGTGTTTGAATAAAAGGATAGTGAATGTGATTTTGTTATTATTCAATATGTCACAAATCACTAGTTAGCTTACAGTAATGTGAATATCAACAACCTTCGCTATTCTGGTGGGATAGTCGATATTACCGACGAAACAAACAAGTCGACATTTCGATTTTCAAATCTTAAGAGTCCTTTGGATTTGGCTAACTTTATTCCCATTTCAAGTTAAAATTTATGCGTGTGAATAATTATAAGTATCCACATGATCACAATTAGCTTGAAAACAAGCTACCTCTCGATACTACTTTTTATTCATCATGACCGTAAGAAGTACCTTTCTTTCATTTTCCTGTTTAGCCTCCGATAATTACCTTTCAGATAATGCTTCAGAGGATGAAATGTGTGAATGTAAATGAAGTGTAGTCTTGTACAATCTCAGTTCGACCGTTCCTGAGATATGTGGTTAATTGAAACCCAACCGCCAAAGATATCAACAATCTAGTATTCAAATCTGTGTAAAAATAACCAACTTTACTATAGTAGGACTTGAACGCTGGAACTCTCGACTTCCAAATCAGCTGATTTGGGAAGACACGTTCACCACTACACCAACCCGATAGGTTGTAAGAAGTATCTAGGTGTTCATAAAAATTCAACCAACTCTTGTAGATTATCAATGATTATTAATCTCTCATAGATTATCTTTATTCACTCAAAAGGAGGTAAGTGCTTAAAAAGAGACTAGTATTAACAAATACTACTATCTATTCACTTCATCCATGAAAATTGCACCGTTGAATGTTTTAATACACTCTGTAGAGAGTTTCTAAGCAAATTACTAATTTAAACATGGGTTACCACCAATTTATATAAAATAAAATTAACTTCTTTCACAAAAACAATATTACTTGACTGAAGAGTTTCTAAAAAAAATATAACTACATAAATCTGAGTTTTTTGGAGTTGTTTAATGTGTACTCCAATAATTTTAATCATTGCCTTCAAATCTTCTTTTTGTTTTGTACAGATTTAATATTTTTATTACGAGGTTCATTCAAATATAAACAGGAATTCTGCCATGCAAACTACGGAAGAGCAGTGAATGTGGTGGTTCACTGTAGATAGTTAGGGTAGATATGTATGGAAAGGAGCAACTGGCCAGGCACATCCCCACATCAGTAGCAAGCAGAATGTCTGATCAGGAGGTACCATTATCCATTGGGCAAAGAATTGTAATCTGATTTATCACCAATGAAGGTGTCAAGTCTTCTGAAATTTTGATTCTACTCCAGGCACAATTTGGAGATGCTACCCTGTCAAAAACTCAAGTATTTGATCGGGCCAAAAAATTCGAAGTGGCCGTGATGTTGTAGAGAATGAGTTAAGAACATCGTCTGCAGACCACATCAATGATGACAACATTCAGGTTGTTCATAACCTTGAGGAAGATGTCTGCCACTGAAATCACATTAGAGATGGACATAAATGTTGGGAGGTGCATAAAATGTGTCAGAAACTCTTGAACATCAAGATGTCAGCGAAGTGTGGGTTATACACCTTCTCACCGAGACACAGAAAAATCTCCAGAAAGACATTTATCAGTGGCTTTTGAATTCCTTTGAGAAAAAAAGGCATTTTTAGACAGTACAGTGACCTGTGATGAAATGCAGGTCCACCATGGAAAGCAAGAGAACAAGTGGAGTGGTGGAAAAGTGGGGAAGGAGCATTAATCAAGGCCAAGAAATGCTTGGCTGGAAACTGTTCTGGCAACTGTGTTTTGAGACTCAAAAGGGGTGCTGTTGATTGATTTCCTGCACAAAGGGCAGTAAATGCGGGATAATACTGCCAGTTATTGGGTGATTTAAGGGCTGCTTACAACGATAAACAATGCTTGCAACCGATTTGCAACATTCTCTCCACAACCAACGGCCATATACCCCAGCTCAGACTTGCTGAAATTCATTGGACATCTCTTGAACACCACCGTACTGTCCAGACTAGTTACCACAGGATTTCCACATATCTAGTTTGCTGAAAGAAGGTTTAGGAGGGGAAAGATTCAAAGACAATGCCACAATCAAGCATTATGTGTGCGAATTGTTTTTTTTTTTTTTTAAGAGAGGATCAGCAAGCAACTGTTCCAGTGGAGAAAATGTATTTTTATTAAGAAAATAGTTTAGAAAAATAAGGTAATTTATTTGTAATTTTATCTAATATCAATTAAGCTATTTAAACAAATTATGGTTTACATTTAAATGACCCTTGTATGTAGATATACTTCCTTCATTACATCGCATAATTATTTTTACGAATTAATTCTGTATTTAGCGACACCATTCTTATCAGATTTCTTAGATTCTTCTACGCAAATTCTAATCACTTCCTTTTGTATCTATTCCTGATCTGCATAAATAAATACATTATATGAATATGATATTTAATTGTATGTCACTTAGTGTAAGAATTAAGTATACATTAAATGAGTATGCAAAAAATTCAGGTTCATTTAATTAGTAACAGAGTAATGTTGCTGTAATAGGAAAACATTTAATTCAACTTTAAAAAATTGGTAGGGAATCTTTTGGTTCATCATTGAATTTATTCAAGATAGTGAAATAAAGCATAATAAAGTCATTGCTCATTAAGATAACTTTAATGTGAAAATAATTGTGCTTTGTGTATTTTGATCCGAAGTGATTGTTATTTTTATACATTAATAGTGTTTCTTTTTTAGTAAATCTTGCACATTCTGCAGCAAATTTTTATATCTTTTTATAACTTTTTCAAGTAACCTGAGGGTGTAATTATATTTTGGGACTGTAGATAAAAATAATAAACGTTTAACAATGCCTAAATAAACAATTGATTAGATGTCTCAAAACAAAACGTATAACTTTTTCTTTGAGAAAACAAGAGCAGTTTGCTATACCATGAAAAAAAAAAGGCTGAAACATTTTACAAACAAAATACTGTAGTACATGGTACTACTATCTACATAATTAACAATGATGCATCTATTTTACACGCACATTGGAATGGTTTTTTTCATATTTAAAGGTATATAGTTGTAACCCATTCAATGAACAATCTTTTTTTAAATTGCTAGTGGAGAATAATGATAAATAATTGTTAATCCAAAAATAATGTAATCACCAACTTTTAAGCAATTTGAAATGATTTCAACAATTAACTTGGTAACGTGTTGGAAACTTGAAATTTAAGCAGATATTAAAATTATTAAACACTAGTGGAAACTTTAAAATGTTATTTCTTACAATGAAGATATATATATATATATATATATATATATATATAATATCTTCATAGTTAATAATTCTTATTTTAGGAGTTTCTCGAATTTTCTAGTACTTTATGTTTGTATATAATTAAATATTGGTTTTGCAGGGTCTTAGTGTTGAGTTAGTTTTTGGACATTGTAATAACTAAATTATTGTGATCAAATCAAGAGAAGTTTGTTTCCTCTTCAAATGTATGCATTTTTAAAAGTGGACCAGTTTTTACTAAATATCAGTAAGTGTTGTGGGAGTGAAGATGAAGAGGACACATTGTCAACCAGAGACAAGAATTTGAACCATAAAAATCAAAAATATGTCAGCTATTTTGACTTTTATTTTACATTGACAGTAGTCAATGGTGAAGCGAGGCCACAATATATACTGTGTATTAAAGTTTTGGTACCAAACTGCATGCTACCAAGTAGTAGAAACTCATTCTTGAAACCACTTATTCCAGAGTAGTTAAAGAATCTTTTTCATGACTACTAGCAGGAAGTTAAAAGAATTAAATCAACAATAGGGTAGTTCTTATAAGCAGGCATCAATACCATGCTTTGCTAACATCTAACAAGATAGAATCACAAAATGTACGACGCACATACAATTGCAGAACTCATTTTACTGGCTGCTGTGGATATGGTGAACATTATGATCAACAAGTGTGCTACTTTAAAAAGCCTTCGAAAGCTTTTTTCAGAAGCGTCTTTTGTTCAATAATACCACCAGATGCACAATGCAGCTAATAGCGAAGGGCCCTCAATGATCAATTAATTGAAGAATAAATAGGGAAGAAATTTGACTTGCAGCTAAATGAGGCCACCTTTCTTTCTTTTTCCTGTTTAGCCTCCGGTAACTATCGTTTAGATAATTCTTCAGAGGATGAATGAGGATGATATGTATGAGAGTAAATGAAGTGTAGTCTTGTACATTCTCAGTTCGACCATTCCTGAGATGTGTGATTAATTGAAAACCCAACCACCAAAGAACACTGGTATCCACGATCTAGTATTCAAATCCGTGTAAAAATAACTGGCTTTACTAGGATTTGAACGCTGTAACTCTCGACTTCCAAATCAGCTGATTTGGGAAGACGCGTTAACCACTAGACCAACCCGGTGGGTAAAAGACAGACGACAGAACGGATCAACCAAATCCAAATTTTTTTTTGTTGAAAAAATCTTCCAGAAATGAGGCCACCTGAAGTAATGATGCTCGCTTGATTTTCTATGTATTTTTTTATAGATGGCAATTACATTGTAGAAGACCTTTTCCATAAAAGTACGAGGCTTTGTTAGAGACTCAAGACTCGTTCAAGATCCTTGATACTTTTATATCCAAAAACAGTTGGGGTGCACTAGTGTCAGTACTGATGGTGCTCATTCTATGTTCGGCGGTTATGGAGGATTGCTGTCTTTTATTCGAAGCAAAACTCCTGAAGCACTGTGGACCCACTGTATTATTCACAGGGAAGCACTTGTGTCAAAATATACGAGTTCCTCACTGAAAACTATAAAAACTGGGTTGTTGAAGAAAGATTTTTCAAAAAATTATGAGAGGATATGAGATCCAAATGCATGTCTTGTTGTACTATAGCATTTAATGAGACTTTCTCATGGTAATGTATTGTTTTGTACATTTGAACTGCATGAAGAAATTAATATTTTTCTTAAAAGAGGAGGAACACAAGCATACAGATTGTTTTGGGAATGAAGATTTTTAGATAAATAGCATATTTATGTTGACATTTTTGAAAAGCTGAATAAGCCCTGAATCTCTCCCTGCAAGGAAGAATAATTTGCTTTTAAAGTTAATTGAGAAAATTTTAGTTTTTTATAAAAAGAATGAAAGAAGACTGAGGCAAGGAATGTTTCCCCTTGTTGTAACAACTTTTGCCTTCCAGTATTTCAGAAGAGAATCTGATTGAGTTACCTTATGACAACATACTGAAAACAAAATTTCGCAGCATGGAATTAACTGAATTGTGGATGTCAGTTAAGGATGAATATCCACTTCTAGGTGGTAAAGTACAGAGAATTTTAATTCAATCTGCAACTTCTATTTGTGAAGCTGGGTTTACGGCAGGTGCTGTGATTAAGTATCATGCGAAAATTAATGTGGTGAAGAAAATGAAGGTGGCTGTATCCAGTTTAATTCCATGATTCCACTAATAATTATAATTAGTTAAGTTTATTCAATTACATTTTTTTTTGTAATCAAAAACGCATTTTATTTTTTTACTTAACCCATGCAAAAAATTATTGGCTATTTTGCAAAGTGTATTTGTTAGAATCTGACAGAGCATGCCTTGGGGAATTCTGGATTCAACAAGTGCACAGAGGGTGCAACAGTTTGCGAGCACTGATGTATAACATTATTTGAATATAAATTATCTCATACGGCAAAAGTTTATAGAAATATTATCTCAACATTAGTACCTTATATACGTATTTTTTATTAAAAGTTTAAAGGCAATTTGCAACTAAATAATTTCTTTCCTTTCTGATTTGTAGGTGGTATACATTATTTATACAGATACATTATTTGTACAGATATTGTTAATGGAGGAAGGTTTACTTTTGACAAACCAAACAGGCGACAAATACACTAACTACAGTCAGTTTAGGGTGCTATTAACCATTCTAAACCTGTATAATAAATTGAGCTTTGTAGTAAACCAAGACGATGTTTGAAATAATTTGGAGGGAAAGAGTATAGACAAAAAAAGAAAACAGTAGCACAGACAAGTCTAATTTGGAACAGAATAATTGTTTAAATATCAAGGTGCTAACTGCCCAGTTAATGATTGATCAACTGTGGGTTAAGGCTGTTTATTTTATTGAATAAAAGAAAATACTGTTGATGGTATAACCAGTTTTATGTGTGTTTTATCAATTCTAATTATAAAATGTTACTCGTAAATTGAATTGATTAAAAAAAATTAATATATACATTTTTTCTGTCATCCACAAACAAATTTCATTAAAAAAGGACACAATTAGCATATAAGATTTGAATAATATATCAAATCTAATATGTGTACACTAAAAATAATAAAATTAGTTTTCACAAGCTCTGATTTTAATATTTATACAAAATATGAGAAAAAAAATTCACAGCCAACAATTACAACACAATTATATGATTTAATAAACATTCATTTAAATTTTCACATATAAATTAAAGCCTTTAGGCCTCACTTTAATTATAATTTTGAAAATTCATATGAACCGGTACTGGATGGTATATAAAATCTAGATCACTGTTTTCAAGTTCTCTCAAACGACAGAGTTCTTTCATTTCTTCAACACTTATACACCAGGCAAATAAGTTTCCAACTGTTCTCACTTGTGGGCATTTAGCTAATATTAGATCAACACTTGCCATAGTTAATGTTAATGTTGCATGAGCAAATACATTGGTAGGAACATCAATTACAAATGATTCTAAATTTTTAGTATCAAACAAAGTAAAAAACTCTTCAATCCATGAATTTGTAAATAATGTACTATTTAATGAAAAATAAAAATTTTTAAGAGTATTTGAAAAAACTATATGTGGTAAAAATTTGATACCTACATTATCATTATTATCATTGGCGAGTACTGTAAAAAATAAATTTTCTAAATTCATAAAATTTTTATTATATTTTTTAAAATCATTATAAATGACATTGTCATGGTCATATATTTTACCACACTTAATCGTAAATGTTTCTAAATTCTTGCAATATTCTCCAATCCTTAATAAATGATCTGTAGATATTGTAGAACAAATTAGCGATAATGTTGTCAACTGTAATCCATAATTTTTAATAAGGTTGATTAGACCTTTACCTACAGCCAGTTGCTTTCCTACATCAAAACTTAAATGTATGGAGTTAACATTTGGTCCAAATATAACATGCTCCAGTGTAGCATCAGTTACACGTACTTTCAATTCATTTATAAATGGGCACATATTAAAAATGATGTGTGACATTTTAGAACTATAATGAAGTTTATTTAAATCTTCAGTTGTTTTCATTCCACAGCCCATATTATTTAAGTAAACTAAATTTAACTGCTCATTAAACTCATTTTTACTTAAATGCATGATAGATCTGCCAGTCTCTTTATAGCCAATGAACGCAAGCGATTTTAGATACTTCAAGACTTCTGCTACACCTTCACTTGTAACTGCACAACCAAAAATTAATAACTTTTTTAAGTCAGGGCAACCATGGTGAAGTGTACATGGATGTACCCATAAGTAATGAAGTCCTGCGTTTGTTACTTTATGATTGTAAGAAACATCTAATGATTTCAATTTTGGACAGTTAAATCCTACCTCTTTTAATAGTTCATCACCAGCTACTGCCACGGCATGGGTATTTCTGTTAGCTTTAAAACATAAAGAAACTAAATTGTTCATAGACGATATAGATTGTAAAATAATTTTTTCTGATTTAATAATTTCGATGTCGGGTATAGTTTCCAAACGCGCCAAAGGATTTAAATCGAGTAAAGTTAATCGATTAGATAAAATACATGCTAGCAGTTCCGATAAAGATCCGTCGTCAGAGGCTTTTAATCCACCATTACCGTGACCATGTCGTCTATTTACAGTTTGAACAAAAATATCGACTACGTCGCTGACAAGACCATTTAAAACTGAAGGTGGAAATGCCGGTAAAATACTAGAGAATAAAATATTTTCCCTTTTACACTTTTTTCTACATTCCATAAGAATAGTATAAACAGACATCTCTATACAATGTTTATATAAGGATTTGGGTTGCCTTTTCAGTGGCATAGTTCATCAAATGAACGATACTATTTTAATAATTATAAAAATAGCAGCATTATTAAATCTCACTTATTCCAAAATTCAATATTTATGTCAAAGCACACACTAATCACACCATTACATAACAATCATTCCAAACTTACAACGCAATCAAAAAACTTAAACTCTTCCAGAGAGATTGAACATCATAACACTGCTCGATAATTTGATCGTAACTCTGTAACCTCGATTTCTTTTTTAATTGTCTGTGTATTTAATTTTGATTTTATGATTAAATCCGCAATATTACCAATTAATATAATAATGTTTAATTTAAATGTTCATAAATTTTACTTTAAAGAATCATGGTATATCGCCAAACATATTCTAATTATTGTTTTTCAATAGTCACTGACAAATAATATTCATTACTAAAATGCTACAAATATTTACATAAATAATAGAAAAATAAAAAATAATATTACCCAATTTCAAAGTGTAAGGTTATTTAAAACTGTATGTAAGAAAAAAATAAAATTTTGTTTTATTTATCCTTACCGGCTTCCACTTCCTTCGTCATTGTTTGCTGCCTTCTTTGAAACCTGTCATCTGAAGTTTGTGTACGTTCATGAGCGGTTCACGCAATTTCATGTGATGGCTGAAAATGTGTCAGCATTGAATTTAAGTCGATTTGAAAAATCATTGGGACTGTTGACGACTCGATTTGTTTCCCTATTACAGCAAGCACCTGATGGCGTTTTAGACCTTAAAATAGTAAGTTAGCCTAGTTGCCTTAACCTTACATTTTAAATTGCTTTATTATTCTGTCAGAAATATTCTATTTGGTTGAATAATTGGTAGTTTCATTATAAGAAAATCTGTTCCATCCCTTTTTTGTTTTTTAGTATTATTAATTTACATTCCTGATATTATATTATTGATAACATGTTTGTTGTGTTGATAGAGATAATGAATATGATCTCAACAAATTAATGGTTGTCTGGATGCAGGAAATGATAGAATAACTAGTAGTACAACTGTAGTATATTGTAATTTTCTTTTACTAACTTGTGCCGAAATGTACGATTATGTGAGTAGAATTTCTTTACCTTCATTTCTTTTAAATTGATTTTTTAAGATTAGAGTTGCTATAAACATACTGATAGTATACTTATTTAATTTCAGCCCCAATGTTGCATAAGAAGAGATTAAGATAATCTGCTTGTAACTTTGAAAAATCTCCTCTGTATTATAACCAGATGTATGCTAATTAGCTGTAACATACATATTGCTTAATTTATTAGATAAACACTTTTAATATAAATTTCCTTGAGCTGGCTAATGGCTCCATTAGTAATTTTTACAGATCTTAATTTGATATTAAAAGTAAGAAGTAGGTCAAATTTCTTATTCTATTATAAAGATAGTAGCTGTATATTTTTATAAAATATATTTTAAATAATATCAAAAATAAGAAAAACAATAACTGAAGAGATGATTGACTGTCAACTAAGGCTCTGTAATCAATTTTTTGTTTTTGTGAATATGTATTACTTTTCTATAAGTTTTCTAACTAATTTTTTTAAGACATCATATGATTAAACACTGAATGTCACAAAACGTCAGACTTATGTATTATAAAATTACAGCAATCCATTTCTAAACAATGATTACAGGCAAAGTAAGTTAAAATTGTATATTTAGATAAACTTTTATTGTATATTTAGATAAATAAACTTTTGATTAAAGTTAACTTGTAAAACACAATATGACTGTTAGATAAACTTCAACAATTAATTAGAAAAGAATCATAAAAACACTTAAATTTGAAATTTTTTAATCCTTTTATTTCAAACTTGATCTTTCCATTTCAAATTTTGGCCTACTTTATTTCTAGATTACTTATTGTTGCTATACAACATTTTGTATTTTAATATTAAAGTTATACTTGTTGAATAAACACAACATTTAAATTTTTCTTTTTTAAAAATTGCATTTGAGACCATTAAAGTGAAGCCAATGAGGTTTCACTAAATAAGTGAAGTACCTTCAATTGTATGGAGTAAGG
Organism: Lycorma delicatula; assembly: GCF_047948215.1. Classification (NCBI taxonomy): domain Eukaryota; kingdom Metazoa; phylum Arthropoda; class Insecta; order Hemiptera; family Fulgoridae; genus Lycorma; species Lycorma delicatula. The sequence goes on from NC_134458.1 coordinate 176,646,933, forward strand.
TGAATTGAACTATTACCTGATAATATCAGTAATATTAAAGTATCATCTTTGTGTAATGTAAGTATTCTTGTTTAATATTGATATTTAATTTCTAAATGACCTTTACAGGCTGCTGATATATTGGCTGTGAAACAAAAGAGGCGTATATATGACATCACAAATGTATTAGAAGGTATTGGTCTAATTGAAAAAAAGAATAAAAACATCATACAATGGAAGTGAGTTTTAAATAAATATTATTTTATTAGAAAGTTTGTGTAATACATTGATAATGATTCTTCTTTAAAAAATATATTATACAGATATTAAAGGCCATGAGAATTTGTATTTTAGAATGGATTAGGAGGTCTGACTTTACTTGTAGGTACTTAGCCATCAGGCAGATTGTGCATTTGGAGGAAACCAGTTTTGACCTGGTTGGTCCCAAGTAGCTCCTACCAGAAGAAAGGATAAAGAAAAAGAGTATGGTGAAAAAGTATGATTATTCTGGCAAGAACCATATTATAAGACAGTCCATTTGAAGGAAAGCTCTGAAGCTTGAAGATAGACACCTATTCTGCGACAAGTTTTCCAGAGATTGGAAAGATTTTATTCAGATGGGAGCTAATTTATGTTGTTTGGATTTTATCTAAAATTAGTCTTGAAAATGGAGGTTTTACTAAAAAGGTTTTATTGCTGAAATGGACCTTGAAGACTGAAAAACTATGAGCACTACATGTAAAATGATTTATTCGAAAGTGAACGATTTAAGTTTAATTTCTTTGAATTAGAGACTTACAAAAATTCTTTATGTTATAAATTAAGTTTATGCCCATAAACTTACAAATATTTGTGTAACCTTAAAAAATAAATTTTAATAATGTGGCTAAAATGTTTCTTTTTAAGAAAATATAAAACCTCCAATAATAAATCCTTAATCAAGTAAAATTTCTCTTTTCACGATTAATTTTAGTATGCTAAATACAAAATCTCAGATCATAAATTAGTTCCCAACTAAGTTAAAATTTTCCATAATGCTTTTTTTTTTATCATAATTGTCATTAATAAATTATGTTTAAAACAGTTGGAAATTAAAATTTATAATTTTTCAAAACAATAAAACCCTCCCATACAGTGATGGTTGTGTAAGCTTGTGTATTGTCATGAAGAAGGAACCAGGCCTTGGTTTTATATGGTTGCACATGATGAATTCGATTCTAAAACACAGTTTTAGAACATCTTGGTAGTCAGCATTTAGTAATTTTTGCATACATTTAACATTGATGATTTCTTTATTTATGATTTCTTCGCTATCTGAAGAGTTTCCTCAAGTATCAAGAAATGTTGCTTATGAAATTGTGACTGACCACTTAAATTATCGAAAATTGTGCTCACTCTGGGCATCAGTGTCAAAGTGATTATTGCAGTGATTATTAAATCAGATGGCAGACTTCTATGATGATTGTGTTCAAAAGCTGGTTCCATGATGTGACAAGTGCTTTAATATTGGTGGCAATTATTTAGAAAAGTAAATTAAAGTATAGGCTTTCACGTAAAAATAAAATTGTTAAGAATAGTGTACTTGTTTTTTTTTTAATTTGAAAACAGTACCACTTTAAAAACATGCCTCATAAAAATAATTAAAATGCTCACTGAAGGTAATCTCAATAACTTATTAATGTCTTAAAGCAAGAGACAGTAACATCTGGCAGTTGATGGTTCTATTATAAAACAACGACGTAACAAAATCCATAAAACAATAAATTTGTTTTAAGTAATTTTTAAAAAAAGTAAATATTTATTTTAAAATTTTAAATAATTTAAATAAATTTTATATTTAAATGCTGTTCTCTTATTTATTTATTGTATTTTTCTTTAGATGGAAGTTAGGTGAATGTAATTTAATTGGTAACTTCACTGCCCAAATTAACTCAAACGGCAGCTGATGGTTTTTCCATTTCTTGACATAATTTTGGTCTTTATTTTATTAGATTTACTTATTGCAATGAAATTTTAAAAGTGAAACAGATAAAGTACTAGATGATTGACAGGTCAGAATAGTTGAAGTAACAGCAGGGTACAAAAATTTATTTCATTACATTTACAATACAGCGTATGGGAAAGTATTCTTATAAATTATTAATATTTTACCAATTTGATTTTAAAACAAAAATGAATACTAGGAAAAAGGGAAAAATTAATAAATAAATAAATTTGTTTCTTACAGGAAACTGAAAATTTGTAGGAAAACTAAAAAGTCAAATAGAAAAGAAAGATTGATTGCATAAAACATAATAGAATTATGTAAGATGTATCATTTTGAGAAAAAGCTATAGAATGGCCAGTTAGCAGTTATGAAATGAAACTTTTTTTTTACACATAATGTAAATATTTTATAGGAATTTTCAGAAAACATAATATGAATTGTAAGTGAAATTAAAAAAAAATAAACAAAAAAGTTAAATTTAAAAAAAAATATGTTTTTTAATTTCTTGCTGTTCTTGTAACTATTTTTTTCAGAGGTGCAGGGCCTGGTTGTAATAATCAGAGTACTTCTGATAAACTAACAGCTTTGAAAAATGATATTGATAAACTGGAGCAATATGAACAAGATCTTGACAATCACACAAAGGTAAATGAAAATACAGTTTTAATTATGTACATAAAAATTTTAAAAAAATATCATTTTTGCTTTTAATTTATTTGGTGCTGCTACATATACTCCTGTATTATTGTATCTTAGTTAGTTTGGTATATTTGTTCCAGAAACAGAAATTTTTATACATCACATCTTGTTTGTTCTATACTGACATATCAAACACAAATTTATTTAAAATTGCATGTTACATTGTTTATTTAGGATTGCTGTTCATTTACTTTGTTGTGGACAATTGTTTTTGTTCAGTTTGGCTATATAGAATGTCTCATGAGGAAAAGGACATATTTAAAGAAAATTAAAGAATACTTGATTTAGTTTAAAAAAATCTCCATTAATGTTTTATTTTTTGTTATAACTGCTGAAATATCTTACTCTGCTGATAATAAGGTATATATTCTGGTGTTAAGCATAATTTGAGTTGAAGAAATTAAAAATATTGGTTTCCAAAAATCATATCTTTTTTTTATTATAAAACTCAGTCACGGTTTCTAGTAAACAGTAATATCTAGTGAATTAATTTAAACTAACACATAATGTATTTCATTTGAAGTAGCTTCTGCTTCACATGATGCATTAGAAATTTATTCTTGATTCCAAAAAAAAGTCAAAGAAAATAATTTTTTTTTAAATCTATATTGAAGGCACTTAAAGATAAATGTTGAAAATTTATCCTAATTATGTTTTATTTTGATCATTCTAAAACAAAAGTTTTTTTATGTCAGTACTTAGATTGATCACTACAAACATAGATCATTAATCAACAATTTCTTTTAGGAATTTTCAAAGAAAGTTTTTGTTTAAGATTTGGATTTTCACAACTTATTCATTTAAAAATAAGAATAATTAAAACACTTATTAATGTATTAATGCAAGAGACAATCATATCTGGCAGTTGATTGTTCCATTATAAAAAAAAAACAACCTACAAAATACATAAAACAATAAAACAGAGTATAAAAATTTCAGTATTAAATTTAATTCATGGGAATAATAGTCAATTTTATTCCCTTATGTAAAAAACAATATTTTAAGATGATTGATATTTATTCCATAACACAAAGTAAGTAGAACGTCTAAAAGGCTTGTGCCCTATAATTTCCATTATGAATTAATTTAAACACACATGTTAATTTTAAAATAGACTTCTGTTGAAGGTTAGGTTCCTACGTCATAAACAAGCATGTTTCAGATCTGAACTGAACTGAACCATACAGTACATGATACAGCAATCTACATTGTGAGAAAGAAGAAAATTCCTGGGTCATAGGACCCAGGAATTATTTTTATACAAAAATAAAGAAAAAATAAACTTGATTTTATTCCTTAACATAACAGAAGTAAAGAAGAAATAAATGTGATCTTATATCTTAACCAATATGTTAAGATATAAAAATCAACAGAGATTTTTAATTCAATTGTCTTGTATTAAAATATAGTAATGAATAAAACTTGAATGAATTACTCTTTAAACAAATTTTGAATGAATAAATAAGTCCTTGAAAGAATAAATCTTGGAACAAATTTTGAGAGTGAAACATAAGAATTAGATTGAGTGTAGATAAAAAAAAATTTTTTTTTAATTATTGATGCACTGAATTGGGCTAGTTATCTGAAATTGGTAATAGACACAATTTATGTATTGGACTATTGGTTGTTTTAATGTCTGCCATACGTAGAAGACTGTCAGATCAAAGATATATTTTTTTCAATTAACCATATTTCCAATGTAAAGGAGGAGTATTTTCATTTGAGATTAATTTTAAGATATTACAGATTACAGACTTTACAGATATTTCTTTGAGGAGTTTACCACTTATGCCATTATTGCAGTTGATGTCATTGTTGGTTGAATCCTTCGACCATCTTTTTGAAATAGATCAAGTAAATTTTTGAAGTAACTACCAATGACCAAAAGACTGGCAGATTTCAGTGACATTGGATTCAGGAATTTAAGTGATTTAGCAGAACTAATAAGAAAATGTCCAGGCATTAATGTTCATGAATCCTTTGAATCAGAAGGTATAGTAAATGAAAGACAAGAATTTAAACAAGCTTCAATTTGAGTTAGTATGGTGTACAATTTTTCAAAATTAAGAATATTTTTGTCTTGTACACAAGGAAGGTGGAATTTAATGCTTTTTATGCTGCTTTCCCACAATCCACCAAAATGCAGAGAGGAAGTAGAAATGAATGACCAATCTATGCCATGTGATGCTAAAAAGACTGAATATTTGAATAAAAATTTTTAGACTTGAATAATGTAAATAATTCATGAAGAGTGCTATTTGCAACCTTGAATTTCATTCCATTATCAGAGGTTTGATTTGGAAGACTTCTATGGGATAAATGTGGGAATGAAGGCTTCTGAGTTAAAGTAGATAATAACTCCTGATGTGTACTCTTGGTAAAAAGATATGTAAACAAACATATATAAGACTTGTGAGAGAGTATTTTTATCCCTGCCTGTCAAGCTGAATCATTAATGGTGTACTATAGTTAACATCACAATAAGAGAAAGGTGTAGATGGAGTGATTCAAGTAGATGGTTACTGACCGAGTTGAGTTTTCTAGCCCTGAAGCCGAAAGAATTTCACACATTTTGAATAATGGATCATATTACAATTTTGCCATTGATAATCCAAAATATTTCATGAATGGAACTCTAACTAAATGACACCTTATAATAGACACAAGTGTTTGCTTTCAATTATTAATCTTGTTAAGTGTGCATTAGGATACAGAATAATTGATGTTTATTATCAGAAGACAGTTTGGAATTCTAAGGATGAAACATGGATTGAGAGAAAATAATTTATTTTGTTTTGAAATCTTTCACTCAGATTTAATGTCATTGATTTCTAAACCAAAATAAAATAAATTTCCCTGAAAGGGAGTCTTACTCTTTAAGACTTTGGTGGTTGGTGTTCCCATGGCGTTAGCCTATGCAGCTTTTCTTCCTGCTATACACTGAGCTGCTGAACTCTACACCAAGAACACCATGCAGTTTACAACATTTACCCTTACACAGGAACATGACATCTTACACTTCTCCTTACACCTTGTTGGTGTTGCGACATGTTACAAAATGCAACTGTAACCCAAGGTGGAAACTATCATGTTGATAGGTGGATGGCTGTACACAGTGAGTTCAAATAATGTCCTTTGGGCACCAGGGTGAACTCAGTTATATGAAGCCCCAGCTCCAGTATGTGCATACTCTGCTGGAGTGGTCTGTTAAATCGCCAGTGTTTGTGTGAACTATTTGTCAGTTCCAAATAATATTTTGTTGTTTATCAGCCCACTTAAAAAAAAAACCAGCAAAAAACCTGGGAGTTTATAAAGACTTTGACCATCATTGTCAGCCAAAGATGAGTCTAGCAGTAAGGAATCAAGCAATGCAACAGAGAGTAGTAATAAGCTATCTAACGTACGATTTCTTACAATAAAGTATAAACAAGATGACAAATTCTATGTAAAGGCTTCTCCCTTTTTAATAAATATATGCATAGTAACAGCTTACTTGTGGCTCACTGAAATCAATTAATAAGCTTAGGAGTTAATTGAGATGAATAAATGATGAGCGGATTCTAAAGCTCCTAGCCTTCAGGTACATAGGGAAGGATATTGGAGTCACATAATACATTAAATTCCAGCAAGGGAGTAGTACTCTTTTGCTGTGACTTGGCTGATATATAATTATTAGAGATTTCAGGAGCTGTCACTGCAGTCAGTCACTTCTGTGCAGAGGATTATGAGGAAAAAGGATGATGTTGAGGTACCAATGTCCTCACTTATTCTAACCTTTTCTGTTCCAACACTTCCTAAGTGAATACGAATGGGCTACCTCTGTCTGTATGTGACCATATGTATGAAAGCAACTCGAGATATTGCTTTCAGTGTCAGAGTTTTGGTCACAACAAAATTGGTTGAAATAAGGAGCAAGTTTGTATGTGTTGCAGGTATGTGGGACATGATTGTAGCACGTGCACTAAAGTTGAAATGAATATCAATTGTAAGGGTTCACATTCAGCAAGATTTTTAGAATGCCCAGTTTCTTTAACAAGGCTATATTAAGGATTTATATTGAACAGAAAATGTCATTTCCTGTGGCTCACTGGAATACAGAAAATTCCTGAGTATGAGGAGTCCTATACAACTTGGTGTTTTGTCCAGGCTCTCTCTAACAATGTACAAAAAGAGAGTGATGAGTGCACATCATGCAAATAACTAACTAAATTAGTCCAAGTTTTGTCAGCCAGGTAAAATCCCACACTTCTGCTATTGGAGCGCTGAGTACTGGCAAGAAGAATGTTTTTTTTTTTATGGAAAGACCGACAGTAGTTTGCTGAAAACCACTTCTGTCAGTACACCACCAAATAAAACTCCCACTGCACCAACTCCTAAGATCCCAATGATGAAATCTACAAAGAAATAGTTTGATTCAGTATCTTGGCCTCCCAGGCAAAGTCCACCACCTTCTTGAGGTCTCTTTGAGGATATGTTGGTGGATGAAGCGCTTGTAGAATCAAATCACTTCCTTAAAGTTTTAAACACCAAAGAGAAAAACCAAGTAACATTTGATAAATAATCTGCACGCAGAGTTTTATATATAACGGGAATAAAGTAATTTTTATGGGTAAAAATATTATTTATTGGAATGTTTACGGTGGCTCTCCTTTCTCGCCATGAGGATATCAAAATCCTACTACAGAAAGAAAATCCTTCCTTTAAAAATCTTTTTTTCTATTTGTATAGAAAACATACATCTATCCCCAGGATGAAGTGTCTTTTCATGGCTATGTCTTTGAGAGATTTGACCATCGAACTGGGGTTAGATAACATGAAGCTGTGACTGTTTTCCTGAAGGAAATCGTATTATCCACACATATTCCACTGGCTACAAAAATATTGGCACCATTTAAAATGAATATCTGCAAGTTATAACTTTTCCCAATTTCCAGTATCGGTGAGGATGATCTGTCCAATCTGTTTTCACAGATTCCTTTGCCCTGCTCAGTAATTGGTGATTTCAATTCTCTTCATTATTCATGGGGCTCATCATCATGTTTTTCTTGAGGTAGTTGATGACTGAAGCAAAACTGGTATCTTTGCTTATTAAATGATGGGTTGTATGGATTTGTCATCTCCATCAGATACATTTTTGTGCATCGATCTATCATTGTGTTCAGCATCCTACTCCCACATCTTACCTGGCGCATCTCCAAAAACTTCTTTTGATGAGTTCACAGATTAGTTATCTCAGTTGATAATAATGATTTGCCTTAGTCTTCCATGCAGATGGGCGGTTGGGAAAGTGAACTGGATCAGATACAAAAATTCCTTTGGTCATTACAAGTGGTAGTGTGATCCACCAACTTAACCATGTTTACACACCTGCTACTCAATAGTGCAAATGAATTTATCCCATCTGGAAAACCATCTTGGTTTTCCAGATGTTTCTTGGTTTGGTCTTGTGTTCCTTGGTGGAATGAAGACTAGGAGTGCACAAAGGAATCATCACAGGGTATTGCATAATTTCAGTCAAAGGCTTACAACAGAAATGCTCTGTACCTTCCGCAATGCAAGGGATGTATGCCATCGAAGTGTTTCGGTATGCAAAATAGAAATCATGTTTGAATTAGGTTGATACTATTTCTCTGACAACTCCATCATTGGTTGTGTGGAGAAAGGTTAGGGCCATATATGGAGCAGGGTAATCTCTACAGCTGATTGGAGTGGAAAGCATCTGTGTCATTGCACCAATAGATGTGAACACATTTAGAAACTTGTTTATGTCAGTTTCACGTACAACATTATACTATCCTGAGTTTATGAGGTATAAGTTGCAAGTAGAATATATTCCATTTGTATTTGGAGACTCGTAAATTAAACATCCTTTTTTCTTTTGATGAGCTAAAATGTCTCTTGAATAATTCCCATGATACTTCCCCTGGCAAAGGTAATAAAAGGAGGCTTAGTATGTTATACACCTCCCAGATACTGCATTACACCTTTTATGTATCTATTTTAGAACATTTTCAGATCAGGTTTTACAGTTTCATGGGCAGAAGCATTGATAATTCCTGTACTCAAACCTGGTAAAGGTAAATCTTGCTCCTCAAGATATTGTCCTATCTCCTTGACCAGGACCCTGCCCAAGTTGATGGAACAAATTGTCATCTAGTGTGGTACTTTGAGAGAAATGTCCTAATTACTACTGAACAATGCCGTTTGTGCCAAGGGTGATCATCTATCAATCATGTTGTTGCTCTTGAATCTGTCATTCAAATGCCTTCCTACTTCGCCAATACTTCATTGCTGTATTTTTCGATGCAAAAGGTGTATGATAGAGCTTGGAGGAAAGAAATCCTAAATATACTGCATGAGTGGGGTATGCAAGGGAATCTCCTTGCATTTATTTATCAAGGGTTTCTCAGTAGACGGTCCTTTTGAGTTCAAGTTTGAACAGTGGTATTCAAAAATTTTATACTAGAAAATGGATTACATCAGGGAAGTATCCTAAGTATTACCTTGTTTGCTGTAGCTATAAATATTATAACAAACTACGTGTGGAAACCTGTTACGTGTTCGGTATTTGTAGACTGGATTCACATTGTCCCCAGAGTGCATTGCTTTTCCCGGTTGAGGAAACATGACCCTTAATTGTTTTAAATGATGAACCAGTTGAACCATGTATGCCAGTTAGATTTTTGGTACTTTTCAAGAAAATGCCTGTAGCTGATCTGTAGTTAGTCAGTTGTCGTAGTTAGTTGTTAGATGACGCCCCTGTAAGGAGAAAATTTATAAATAGTACATATTTTTTTATTTTTAAATACATACATTGTATATCATTAAAATCATACAATGATACTGTAATAATGAAATAGTAAAACAAAGTACAGTATTTTTTGAGTTCAGTAATTTACTGTATAACTTGAACAAGAACCTAACTTGTAATTCTGCATTAAAATAATACATTAAATATCATTAAAATAATACAATGATACTGTTATAATGAAATAATAAAATAAAGTACAGTATTTTTTGAGTACAGTAATTTACATATATCATTTACTGTATAACTTACTACTGTGAGTCTCAATTTACACGATTTCATTATACGCAGAAATTTTCTAGAACGTAACATCTGCGTAAATTGAAGGTGCACTGTATAATAGATTTATATAAATATATATAATAAGTAAATCTAAAAGTATCAATATAATCGAACGAAACTTAACCTACGCTCACTAGTCAAGGTTAGCGAGCGAAGCGATCATAGGTTAAGTTTGGTTAGATTATATTTATTTATTATATACATTTAGATTATAATTTTTATTTATTTATTTTCTCCTTTCAGTGGCACCATGTAATAACTAACTAACTACGACAACTGACTAACTACAGATTGGCTGTGATTATCTTCTTGAAAAGTACCAGATTTTTAGTATTGTGATTTGACCGACTGACGTGGTTAACACATTTAAAGAATCTGAGGGTAAAATGTTTAAAAATGATAGACATGTTAGGGAGCTGATCAAATATGCATGCTGCGCTTCTACCAAGCTCTGGTCTGTTCCCACTTAGACTATGGCTGTGTAGTTTATTCATCTACTCAGTCCACCTTTCTTAGAATGCTTGATGCAGTCCATCATTCATTTATCCATCTGGCCATGAATGTGTTTAATTCAACCCTGTGGTTAGTCTACTGATGGACAGTGGTGAGTCATCCCTTTGAAATAGACTAAACCAAATGATTTGATTGTACATGGCTTGTATTAAAGCCCAACTAAATATTCTACCTTTGATGTGGTATTCTCCAATGTGCATGTTAATCAATATGTGGAACGGCCATCGTCTACTACTCTGCTAAACATCAGAGCTCAACACCTTTTCTTACCTCTAAATATACAATTACCTCCAATTCTTACTGTTGCCTCATGTTATTACCCCTTTTGGCAGCCTTCTCTAGTAAATGACTGCTTTGATCTTTGTCACTATTATAAGAACACAAATCCAGTTAAATTATGAGAAAGATTTTTATAATCTGTTAAATATCATGAATCCAGATGCTACAGTTATACAGATAACTGTAAAAATGTTAATTCTGTTGGTTGTGCTTTTGTGGTTGGCAACAGAATTTGTGTTTGTCTTCCCAGCATTGCCAGTATTTTCATTGCTGAGCTGTATGCTATTAATAAGGTTTTATATGTAATTAGCCATTCATTTTGACATGTACATTTTGCGTGTACTCCAGACACCCTGTTGCCTATGGAATTCAGTGTGTTATTTCTCAAATGACTCAACGTAACACAACTGTGAGCTTCTGCTGGATCTATCTGTATCCACCAAACAGCCCCGATCTTGCACAGTCAGATATTTTTTTGTTTGGTTCTATCAAAGAGTTTTTACATGACAACAATGAGCAGGTTAAGAGTAGTACAAGAATGGCTTGGACACCAATTCTTTACTAATAGAAAAAGCAAGCTCACAGAAAGATAGGATGGGACATATGATGTCCTATAGTCCTGAGCTACTGATATTTTCCTTTCCTTTAATTTAATTCCATTCTGTAGTTTTTTTCACTTAAGATTCTTGAGACAAAAAGATCACAATCGGACCAGTACCCTTCAAACCAAAACCAAATCTTTGCACATTACCATCTTTCCTGCACACTTTGACAGACATATTATTGTTACATATGTAAATAACTTAAGGTCATATCCTCAAAGTTTTCTTGTTTTGGTCTACTAATCCTGAAAAAACCACATTATTAGAAAAGATTACAACTGCTTCATTTAAGCATGCAACATAGTATGCAGACTTTACTGATATGTACAACTGTTACTGCGGAGAGGTGTGAAGTTGGGAAAACTCAAGTTATTTTGGGACAAATGTCTAAAAGCAGTTGTGGACTATCCTTAGAAATAAGTAAAAAATAAGCTTTATTTTGGTATACATTGAAAGTAATGAGATTTTTTATTTCAACTACACTTTAATTTTGGAGCTGCTCCCAAATATTTGTAGAAGGTAGTGAACTACTACTGATCATTTATGGTATATCCCTTTCTTCCTAACAATATGTTATATATAAATTTATTTCTATTTTTATGGCTGGAAGTTTTATTATTTTTAATTTAATTTTTAAAGTTTGGTTTCTTAAATGTGATTTAAATGTTTACAGTGTGTTGAACAGAGCCTGAGAAATATTATGGATGATGACCGTAATTGTAGGTTGTCGTATGTTACCCAGGAAGATGTTTACAGATGCTTTGGTAATAATTTAATATTAGCTATACAGGCACCTTTGGGAACTGATCTTGAAGTACCGTTGTATGACAGTAATGTGAGTAACGATTTAATAATTATAATTGTTATTTCTAAAGTATTCTCTTAATTTATGTGTATAAAAGAATTTTTTGTAAGGCTTTCCTGCAGGAAAATTGATTCCTCTGATTCCAAACTGATTCTGTGATAAAGTAAGACTTGGTTCTGAACCAAGTAAACCCTTAATTAATGTATGTATCTTTAAATGGTTGGGTTACTGTGGTACTTTAATGTTTGGTAATGCCTTATCAGTTTTTGACCTGGTCTGGACAAAATATTAACATTTAAATTATTCCTGTACAGATACAGATCATGTTAGAAAGAAATGAATAGGTGTGCTATTCTGTAGGTAATGCGAAGATCAAGAAAAACTGTAGATAAACTTTGGTAAGAGTAGTGTCATATAATAAAAAATTAAATAGAGAAGAAGTTAAAGATTGTTTGCTTGTTAAAATTTATTGGGTGTTATGGATTGTTCTGAAACAGTGCAATAAGTAACTTGATTTTTATTGAGTAAAATTGATTAGATTATTATTAGTATTGCTTGATATTTATATCTAATTGTTTATATAAGTATTGAATTATCTTTTAAAATAAAAAGAAAACTAATAGTAAGTTTTTAACATATCCCTCCTAGAGAGATAAAGACTACCCTCTAATTTGTAACTAAGAAGCAACTTTAAAATTTGGCTTATGTTAATGCTTTGCATTGGAAAATATAGCAAAAGGAGAAACTGGCCAAATTTTATTGCCTACTTCCCTAGGGAGTAATTAGTACCTTTCACGTCCTATACACACTCAACAGTTCATTAATTCAGTTCATTAAAGTTTGTGCTTCAACCGGCAAATCTCCACTACTACATCGACTGCTACACCGTGCAGTTTTTTAACCCCTCATCCTAGAAAAAGGAAATTTTGCATGTGACTTCCTCTTCAGCCCTAGGCACTGCTAAGAAATTTTTTTTATAAAATTCGGTAATCTAAAAGCAAGTTTCTTGATAGACTGGAGTCATAAAGATGACAGCCTATATAATCTTCATGGAGATTTTAGAATTGTTAGTTATATACACAAATTTTATATAATTATACACTATCTTAAAAGGAGTTTCCTACCTGTCATGCTAAAGGAAGATTTAAAAATTTTGTTTTAATTACAAGTAATTTATGTTAATTTGTACAAAATGTTATAATTGTTCTGTGAAGTACTTTTGTTCTTTCTGGCTGATCGAGGTGTTTAATTTAAAAAATAGATTTTTACTTAATCATGTATGTTTTATTATTATTTTCAGAAAGGGAAAGATAGTGCAAACAATTATAGAATTCATGTTAAATCAAAATCAGAGCCAGTTCAAGTAACACTTGTTAGTGTCAGTGACTCAACTATGGATGAAAAATCAAAATCATCTGAGGAACTGAACTCAGATTTGCTTCAAAGTGATTTGGTACGTCTGTCTTTATAAAGTACAGTATATAAATTTTATAGAAGCCTTTATCTTCTGTCTTGATTGATTAAAAAATATTTGTGTAAGTTTAAGATTTTTCCCTCCAAATTTATATCATCATCATGATGAGGTATTCTACTCATTGGTAGGTCACTTACTGCCTCCAGTTCTTTCTGTCCCAGGGCAGCTCTTTGCTATTTTTGAGACTTCCATTCTTGATGTCATTTCTCATCTGTCTTCTTCCTCTGCTCCTTTCACCATTCACAGTACCCTCAGTCACAGTTGTTAATGCATTTTTTTATTTCTTAATATATGACCAATCCAGTTGCCCTTTGTTCCTTTAATTGTTTCCAACAGTTTTCTTTATTTTTTACCCTTTTCAGTATATCCTTGTTACTAACTTTTTCTATCCACTTAATCTTCTCCATTCTCCTCCACACCCACATTTCCATAGTTTTAATCTTATACTTCTGTCTCTTACCGAAAGTTCTTGCTTCGCATCTATAAAAGCACACTCATATGTAACACTTAACCAGCCTTTTCTTTAGATCCAAGTCCATTTTACTACAAAGTAGTTTCTTATTAATGGCCTTCTTTGTCATGTCTATTCTTGACTTAATTTCTGTATCACTCCTTCAATTGTCATTTAATATGCTTCCCAAATATCTCTATTTCTCAGCTTGTTCTACTTTCCTTTTTTTTTTGTTTGCACTTTCATACTCTGTTTGTCATTAACTCTTATATTTCCCCTACATTAATTCTCATACCATATTCCTTCATTCATAATTTCTTCTGACTTAAATATCATCCTATGTAATATTTTAGTGTCATTCACCAGTACTACCATGTCATCCACAAATGTTACACTACCAGTCTTCTGACCTCCAATGCTTACACCATTCCCATCCCACTCTACATTCTTAAATATGTGTTCTGTATAAAAATTAAAAAGAATGGGACACAAACAGCATCCTTGTCTTACTTCTCTTCCGAACTGTAACCAATCTGTAAGGCTGTCATTTAATTTTATAGCTGCTTCTTGTTTTAAGTATAATACCTTGATGAGCCTTCTGTCTTTCCAGTCTACTCTTTTCTCTTTTAGAATTTCCAGCTTATCCCACTTAACCCTATCAAAAGCTTTTTCGTATCTATAAAGCATAAACTAATTCCTTTTCCCTGAACCTTTTGCCGATAATCTTGACCAATCCTTAGTACTCCTAGTTCCTTTCCTTCTTCTGAAACTAAGCTGTTCTCTTCCATTATTTTTAAGATTCTTTGGTTCATTACCCTTTTTAATATTTTCGCAGTGTGTGAAATTGGACTTATTGTTCTGCGTTCTTCGCATTTTTTCGTGCCCAATTTCTTTGTTAGGGGAATCATAACTGTCTTCATAAAGTTCTCTGGCTACACTCCACTATTGTATATTTTATCATACATGATTTGTATTTCATCTAAACCTTCCTCTTTCAAACATTTAAAGAATTCAATCAATCCCTTGTGATTTTCTGTTTTCATTTCCTTTATTGCTTGCCTTACTTCTAACCTTTATCAAGCTCTTCTATATCATCCTCTAATTCTATTGGTAGATCCTTTGGTTTCTCATCTGTCATGTATATATATTTTATGCAGTCTGTTTATGTTCTTAAACAGTATTAAGATAAAGGATCCATCCAAATTGGATGGATCCAATTTGAATTCCAAATTTGGATTCCATCCAAATTTATATGTAGCTGTAAATGTACATTCATAGATAATTCACAAAATGTTTGATATCTCTTCATGAAAATCCATGTATTATAAAAATCAACATTCAAGCCATATCTATGAGAGGTTATCTCTAAAGAAAAGGCTGTTTCATTGTAAAAATATTTGTTCTGAAAAATTTATAAATATTTTTTATTTCTCTTAAACTATGTACCTTTTTCTACTTCTCTATACAATCACCACATGGATTAAGTCATTTATCGTAGCGATACACTAGTTTCAATATATCCTTGTTGTATTCTTCTTCTGTTAGTCCATTTAGCCACTGATTAACAGCATTTTTAAGTTCGTCACCCACGAATTGCTTATCACTCAAAAATTCTTTCAATTTCCCAAACAAATGGTAATCAGAAGGAGCTAAGTCCAAACTATATGGTGGGTGATAGTAAATTTCCCATCCAAATATTTTCAGTAAATTACGTGTCAGACCTGCAATATGTGGTGGACATGCATTATCGTGCAGCAGGACGATGCCATCGGTCAGCCACCCACGTCGCTGATTTTGAATGATGCACCATAACTTATTTACAGTTTCGTAGTACTCTTCTGCATTTATAGTCATTCCTCTTGGCATGAAATCAATCAGCAGTATGCCAAACCAGTCCCAAAAGACTGGCTATCAGTTTGTGTCCAAATGGCTGTGGCTTGACCTTTATCAGTCTGGTTGGTGATTGAGGATGATGCCATTCATCTGACTGCCATTTTCTCTCTGGGAATATGAAATACATTTTTCATTGCCATTAATTGATTAAGGAACTCATCACCTTTTTCTGTGTAGCACATCAAAAATTCCAAAGCAGATCCCATTCAGATTTTTTTGTGACATTCCATTAAGACATGCGGCACCCAGCATGTACAAACCTTTCTGAAGCCTAAATGGTGATGAAAAATACGACCAATAACAGCTCTTGAACATCAGGAAAAAGAAGGGCCACGTAGGAAATTGTTGAGCGACGATCTTTTCTGATTTCATCATTGATGCGTTTCAACAAGTCCTATGTGATTATCGAGGCCTCCCCGAACGCTCTTCATCATGCACATTAATTCTGTTATTTCTAAACCTTTCATGCCATTTTCAGGTATTTCTTTCATTCATTACGTTATCACCATACACAGCAACCAACTGCCTATGAATTTCAGCCGGCTTAACGTTTTGATGGTTTAAAAAACATATGACTCCACGTATTTCACAGTCGGCAACAGCATCAATTTTCCTATCATTTTATAACGTAATAACTCACACGTGATCAAAGATCTTACAACGCGACAAGTTACAGAAAACAGTGTAGTGCGTACATTACTAGCATGTACATGAACGACACAGGTTCACCAACCTTAAGGCAAGAAATTTCCCAACAGTCTTTACTTTAGAGATATCCTTCATATTTTATTTATATAATGGCCCTTTTCTTTTGCTTAATTTTTATATCACATATTTTGAACTACTTACCTGTAAAATGACCATCAATTCAGTTTTAATTACCTATTAATTTTTATTGCTTTAGCAGTATTCCAATTTAATTCAACAAATGATCAGTGCATCACTATTTTTTATTTTGATGATATTTGGTATATGATAACTACCCGCCTTGTAGTGGCAAAAAAATATTTTTTTTATATTTAAAAAAAAGTTTTTCTTCGAGTGATAGACTATTTTCTAACTCGCCAACAGGTGAAAGCAGCCATTTTCATGTAAAATTTCATGTAAAAAATTCTTATTTTCATCTTACACAGGGTCAAAAAGGCTGTTTGGAAAGAGTAAAGATGGAACTTCATCATAGTGTACTCAAAATTCAATTTGTTAAATAACAAAATCTTTTAATGTTTACTGAAGTTACGATTACAAATTGATTTTTTTTTTTTTTCAAATATTGGGCCCAAAATAAATAATTAAGGGCTTAGTTGTAACAGGCCTGTTTTTTACCTTTTAACGCTTAGATACTAGTAGTATAGTAGTACTTATAAAAAAAGAATTAGACTGTTACAAAGTCTCCTTTATTACAAAAAATGGCTGCCAAATCGTAATATTTTGAGATTGTCTCATTTTTGGAGCCCAAAAATCACATGTGGGACAGGTGGCAAAAATGTGAAATTTTTATAGCAGCAAGTACTTTTTATGTACTAAACCGTATAAAATTTACTTTGTTACTCAAAGGCGTTGACTAGTAATGAAGCAAACACAACTGTTAAAAATATCATTCCTTCTAACACTAAACAACATACTGATGTTACGTGTTTTTTTTTATTATAAAAATTACAACTAAACTCATTAGAATGAATAAATTGATAATTAATAAATAGTCTATGATAGTCAATTACAGAATGATTAATAATAATTACAAAATTATAAGTAATTCAAATACATTAAAAAGTTGTTCAATTCACTTTTACCTTATTTTACTCCTACTAATGGAAGTTATGAATAAATCTTGCACTTTTTGATAACAATCTAAGCATAACTTATTGCTCCTGCCATTTTTTTATTTAGTAGAACTGACAAGTCCTCATTCATCTTTGGTGTAATGTTGTGTTCTCTTCCAGTGGTTGATAGAAAAAGCTCTGAAGGATGTGAAAATCTTTAAAATATTTTCCAGTTGAACCCATGTTAGATTATCTCTCAATGATTTCTTGAATGAAGTATTAGGACCCTGTGGATGGAAAAAGTGTATTCGATATTCCTCTTCATTTTCATGTATTTTGACTTTAATGCCTAACCACCACTTGCCATTGTATATGCAGCAGACATAATTTTTATTTTTTGACTTTGGTAAACATACGAAGGAAAATCAGAAACACTAATGTCTTTGTATACCGATACTAACGTAAATGTTTCTGATTCGGAGGTCGTCTGAACTTTCAGAATACATTTCTGACTTGTTGGAACAACTGTGAAGGTTCTTGTTTCTGGGACTGTTGTGATTACCTAATAACGAGAACTGAAGTATTCTTCAGTCTCTTGAACATCTTTATTAGAGCAGAAAATAAATGTTATATTTTTAATATTGTCTTTGCAATAATTGTACATTTCAGAAGGTGTAACAGTTTGATTGTTGACTGTTCTTTGTAGGCTTGCTTTAGTCACAGTCCTTTTTACAGTTTCACCAATACTATTGTATGGTCCTTTTCCGTGGTATGAGGCAAAAAATCCCATTCAGCTGTGATTCCAAAATCTTCTTGTGGCAGCACAAATTTATGAAATTCTTTTTGTTTTTATACTGGGCTGAGCCATCAGAAAAATAAAAAAATTGTTTAACTTATGGTAACAGTATTTACTTTATTTATAACTTACTTTTGGAAGCAGAAGAATGATATAGTATTGTGTTTCAAGTACTCACAAATCACACAGTAGCTTTGCAATTTTACTTCTTTTTTCAAATATTTGAGAAATGGATGTACTGTGCCATACGTTTTTGACCAGTGTTATGACTGAACTTAATTCTGTATCACAAAAGGAACATCTTGAGAGAAGTCTCCCATTACAATACATTCACCCACCAACAAGTTTTCCTTTTTAATGTTGAGGAAATTAGCTTGTTTCTTGCAACAAAATGGTGCTTTTTTAGATTGTTTAAATTTTCAGTAAGTTTATCCAATTACTCTTGAAATGGAAGAATTTGAGTAGTTAGTTCACAACGGTCAACAGAAACCCACTGTGTGAAGATAATTTCAGAATCAAAATCATCCCAGCTCATCCCAGCTTTTCACAATGTGACAGCATGGACGTTTCATTTTCTATATCACATACCATAGTTGAAAGGAGAATTATATCAAATTTCATTTTTAGAGCAGATAACATGAGTTTTTCATTTTGGTGGGTGACACACACAGACAGACGCACAGAGAGAGAGTGAGTACCTGACCTGCCAACCAGAACACAATATTTAGGTCTTAAATCGGCAAATTTTGAAGAACCAATTTTTAAATTATGTTTTTCTTTGAAGGCTGTGTACAATTCTTTTAAGTTACATAAAATAAACCATTTTTGAATATTAATTACCCATCAGCTTGTCTTAGACACAAACCTTCTTGCCCTGGCATTATTCAGCTGTGCTTATCATTCTGGTAAGAATCTTGAACACATTTAATAATATTTTCATCAATTACGTGACGGTTTTTTTTTTTTGCCACTATGTGGCAAAATTCCACTTGTTTTAATTGTTTGGATTGACAGGCTAAATATTGACTAACACTAAACTCATTTTGAATTTTTTGAATGCTCCAGTTGCTTGGTAATAAACTTAAAATATTAATTTTTCCTTGGGCTGATGTATCTTTTTTTTATCCTTTATTTTAATGATTAATTCTTCTTATTCTCTACTTAAACAGCATAATTTTGTGGTGCTAAACTGGTGTCTTCTGTAGAAATATTTAAATCAAAGGAATCCTTTAATTTACTGGTAACTGACTGCTATTTTTGTAACTTTATTTTTTAAAATTGGTTCCTTTGCACTGCTTGATAATTTTTTAACCTTAATGGGGAAATTGCCAAGTGCTGAACAAGCTTTATTCACCGACTCGAATATAATACATTGAAGCTCAAGTATATCTGGACATTCTGGTTCGCTTTCTGTATCATCTTGTGGTTTTTGTATTTTGTTGAAGCATTTTATACACAGTGCTCCGCCTGGAATTAATTTTAAATTTGGATTTCTTGTTGAAAATGTCAGATATTTCTCGAAGAGATTTCTTAATCAGTTTAGTGTGACAGCTAAATGGGTCAGAGGAACTTTTCCCATTAATATGAAAATATTTATCTAAATATTCAGTTTTATGAAAAGTACAGATATTTTTTGTTTCAGTATATCCACTTCTTCAGGATATCACTGTTATTTGCTGTTCAGTAAACTCTAAAATATCATGCAATACTGAAGATCTATTGTAAGTCAATTTGTGACACTGTTTGAGTGTGAATGCCAATTGAACATTACATAATCCGTTTTTATAAAACGCAAGGGTTCTTATAATAACAATACAATTAGTATAAATTTTAAAACTACCAATTGCACCTCACTTTCTCTTATCCCAGTTTACGGCTAAAATAAAACTTTCTCTAAGTAGTAAAATTAAAAATCGCAGAAAAGAGAAGATCATTGCTAATAAAATTACTTTATAAACAAGTGTACATTACCTAACTATAGTATTAACACTTGAAACAATACAACATATCACATTGAAATCAAAACAGTAACTGAGGCTTCTATGATGTTTACATTCAGGATTACACAGACATTCATGTCCATGCACGTCTATTCAGTTTATGGGCACAAAAAATGAGACATTTTCAAAATCTTATGATTTGGTGGCAGTTTTTTTTAATGATGGGCATTCGATAACAGTCCAATTTTTTTTATAAGTACTGCTAGTATCTAATAGTTAAAAGGTAAAAAACAGCTCTGTTACTCTTAAACCCATTCGTTATTTATTTTGGGTCCAAAATTTGAAAAAAATAACAATTTGGTACTGCGAGTATCTAATAGTTAAAAGGTAAAAAACAGCTCTGTTACTCTTAAGCCCATTCGTTATTTATTTTGGATCCAAAATTTGAAAAAATAACAATTTGTAAACAAACTTCCGTAAACATTACAAGATTTGGTTATGTAACAAAATTAATTTGGAGTACACTAAGATGAAGTTCCATCTTTACTCTTTCCAAAAAGTCTTTTTGACCTCTGTATGATGTAAAATAAGAATGCTACAGCTCATGGAAAACTGATTAAAATGGCTGTTTTTACGTGCAGGCAAGTTAATTTGCCTGCATTACTGCAGTTACATTTTTTTAAATAAAAAAAAATATATATTTTTTGGTCACTACAAGGTGGGTAGTTATCATGTACAAAATATCTTCAAAATCAAAAATAGTGATGCAATAAAATTTTTGAAAATTTGTTGAATTAAGATGGAATACTTCTTATTAAACTTAAATAAATAGATGCAGTATATATACCATAATGCTAAAGAAGTTTGATGTGTGCGATATGGCTAGTAAATTTTTACTATCATAAATAAATATTATGTTTTTATTTTCAGCATTAATAAATAAACACCAACTTCCAACTTCCTTGCACTTGCAGAATGAAAAATGCAGATGCCACTGACCAGTACCACAGTAATGTCATGCTTTAACACTGTTACAATATTAGTAGCCCTTAACCTCACATCATGGATTAAGGAACATACCAATATTTTATTTAAATCAGTGCATTATTTATTATGCAGATCTTGACACTGGATATCATATTTTGAATTCTTCAGTACCTTTTTATTTTTAAGTCTGTACTACATTACTATCTGTATACATCAGACTCAACATTAAATTCTCATTGACAGTTACGTATTCATTTTGTGTAGTTAAACTGTTTATTACAATCAACAGATGATGAAAAATTTAAATATAACGGATTGGTTCATTTTCTTCAGGATGTTCCATTTAAAAATTTAAAAAATAATTGAAATGATAATCTGCCATGATTGAAATAATTTACACTGTAAAAATATTACTCCCATTAAAGAAACCCATCAGGGCTATGAAGGGGGGGGTGACCAGAAGCATCACATGGCGGATGTCTTCCCCTACAGGATTGGAATGTAAAAATATTAAGTGACTGTGCTGCTGGTAACAAGCTTCGAATAGAGAATGTAACTAGAAAATATAACTTCAGTATTCAAAATGTTTTTTGCCTTTAAGTGGTTAGCTATACTCAAGAAGTGTGTGTTGTTTTATAATAGCTATTCTTGTAAACAGTAGAAACAACAAAAGCATGGTATCTTGGAACAACCAAGCAGTTAAAAACAATACTGGCTGATTCAAAAAGGACTTCACAACTTCAAAAGCACATACAAATCTATTCAGGTAACTTACAGATTCTGTTGAGTTC